>NC_090926.1:419823107-420459012 GCF_040938575.1 Ambystoma mexicanum | reverse complement strand
TATCAATTTCTCTGTTTCCACAGTTGCCGCCCGAATAGGGACCCTCAAGATTGATGCCGGATCATTGAAGGTTGACGCACACTATCGAACCGGGATCGGACGGTGTGATTCTGCGGGCCCGACCGATCGAGACGGGATACCTCGGCAGCGCTGCACGATCCGATCCTTGGACGATAGTCGTGTGGTCTGACACAGCATCTTGACGAGGGTCCAATTTTGAGGCGGGCAGATTTGCCGAAACCACCAAACACAAGGTAAAATTCGTTAGATAAGTTCTTTGGTAAACCGTATGGTCCTCCTTAGGTTTTGTCAGGTGCAGTCGTGACCCGGCTCTTAATTTAACCCTGACAATTTGAATTTGGCGTATTGTATCTGCAGACACAATTATTGAACCAGGTAACACCAATTTTTTGTGAAATGCCTGGGAAATTGTCTAGCTGCTTTAGGGCTCTGTTCCTCAGCGATCGACAATCCTTGGAATTTAGCCGCCCGTCACCACAGGAGGGGTCGCCGGCGTGTACTATGTACTGTAAGTGTGGCATTGGAAGTATAGTATTTAATGATATTTGGCACAGACAGACCAGACATGCCTCCGAATTTCAGTGGCCAATCAACAGTAGTTTTGAGATCCCCCATATTGAATACTTAGAATCGATCTTGTTAAAGAAAAAGGCCAGACCAGCAGCCTTTGATGTGTTACAGAATTGGAAGAAAGAAGCATTACAGCAGCTTAAAAGTAGGGATAAACATGCACGTCGTCATAAAACAAATGCCGAAAAAGCATTATTATATGATAAAGAAAAGCGGTCAGAATCAGTTAAAAATATGGATAGAACCTTTTCACTCGGAATCCAGAAAATGTACCCCTCTAAAGATTTCCATGTTTATGAGGAATTTATTGAGAAGTTATTAAATTAACGCAGGCCTGATGCTTCAGCGCCCCCTATTTTGGGCGCTCTGCCCGTTCCTGTTGTCGCTCCTGTTGTTATTCCTGTTCCCCCTGTACAGCCTATTGTTCCTAGTCCTTTGGTTGTTGTTCCTCCGCCTATCGCGCCGCCCCTTCCTTTTGTACCGATAGTTGCACCTTTATTAAATTTACCTATACATCCGCTCCCGAGTGGCCCCGTATTGACTGAAGTCGATCCAGGTGCAGGATCAAAGATTGTGACTCGTAGTACTGTTTCTGCAGATAAGAAACAGGAATTGTTTGCATGGGCTAAGCATTGCATGGAGAAAGATGATCAAGTTAATGTTTTTTCCACATTATCTAATTTGAATAGTTTTGCCGAGAAAAATGTTTTTATCGAAGGTTTGGGGACTCATTTGTGTGTGATGTGGGGTAGATTACAAAATTTAGATCTTCCACAAGGGGTGAGAGATCTGAATGCTTTGGAACTTTCAAGGGACACGGAGCAGAAGGTATATGGACACGTTGAAAAATTGTTTGAGTTTAGGAAAGATTTTGAAAAGTCGCGAGATGAGGACGACGAAGATGATAGAATATATGTACAGACACGGTTCCTTCCGTGCCGTAGATCGGCACATGAGGAAGTACGAATTTGTACTAAAGATGCGGTTCGATGGATCTCGGATTCATTGATACCGCCAGACGAAGTGTATAACACATATAGTCAGTATACAGTAGAAATGCAAAGAAAGGTAATTCAGGTGATGGTACAGCACCTGCAAGAGGAATGTGTAAGGAAGAGGGTTAGTTGCCCCATAGAATTATTCGGGATTTGTAAAAGGGCTTCTTCGCCCGACACTTCTACAGCAGCCTTAGCGCTCGACCTGGCTCTATTGCTTAGTAAGCGGCCTGAGGTACCTATATCTCAGTTGCCTATGAGAGAGGTTCGTCCGACCTTTGTCCCAAAAGTTGAGATCCCCGCCAACGCTGGGACTGGTGCCCCCGCTGTGGATACCCTGCACATTATGTATCGCAATTTGTTCACGTCCCGTTTTCACGACAGGAAGTGAACACAATTAGACAATCAGTTCCCGATATTAGGAAAAACCCGACGGGGTTTTACAAAGAAATAGAGTCCGTTTTAAAGTCCTCGGTGTTCACGTTGAGTGACATTGACTTGTTATTCCCTGTACTCCTACCCGTAGATGTATAGAAACAGGTTCGGACAATAGACGATGTGCCGGGGTTGGGAGATACGTGGGCTAATATGATTAGAATTGATGGGGAAAGACCAGCTGGTGAGAAACCACCACAGGTAATACTTACTTTACCTGATAGAATTGTCACTAAACTAAAAACTGTAATTCCAGACAAAAGGATTATTTGGGACAAGCTTACAGTCTGTGTCCAAGGAAAAAATGAAGGCACCACCGAATTTTTTAATAGATTCGAGCAGGTATTTTCTGACTTCAGTGGACAGGATTTAGGTACAGAGTCGGGGAAAAGTTTCTTCGTGGACAAATTTGTACGTGGATTGTTATCTGACATCCAGTCACAGATTATGTCCTCTGAGAGCGCTTGGCAGGCAAAATCTCAATCTGAGGTTTTGCACATGGCTCAGTATTATGATAACCGTGTTAATAATGAGAAGGAGAATATTGAAAAGAGAAAGGGAGATTTGAAAACCAAAGTATTATTACAGCAAATTGTTAGAAAACCCAGAGGAGGTACAACACAGACTAGAGGTCAGTACGTTCCAAAAGGAAATGCTGCTTTGAGTCCTGTGAATATTAATCAATGTGCTTATTGCCGCCAGGAAGGTCATTGGCGAGCACAGTGCCCTGTCCTTCGCCAGAGGTCAAACAGTGCGTTTGGGGGTATGGGTAGACGACCTAGGGGCCGCCCTGGAGCAAGGGGCCCTGACAGAGGTCAGCTTTTACAAGATTCTCAGCAACCTTTTTCACAGGAAAATCAGACCTCGAGTATGGACTCGAGAAACATATTTGATCACCCTTCTGCTGCCTACCTTTCTGAAGAGCTTCCTTCTGACGAGGCTCTGTTCCATTAGGATTGCCCGAAGCAGGGTTTGGAACCTTCGCCTATTCCCGTTAATCAGAAAGGCCCCTACGTTGAATTATTAGTAGGGAATAGGAAACACCAGTTTTTGATTGATACTGGAGCACAGAAGTGCTCCATTGATCATTCTCGGGTTCCAAACATTCCACTGTCAGGGCAAACAAATGTTTCCGTAGGGTTTTCTGGTATACCAACTGTCTGTCCGGTTTCTGCACCGGTATCCGTTTCTTTGGGTCCCTTTACGGACCATTGTCCTTTTCTTCTCACTTCAAACTGTGGAGAGAATTTGCTGGGGTTGAATTTGTTAAAGAAATTGAACGCAGTAATTCATTGTTCTTCGGATGGAGTACGGCTGACGGTTTCACCACAGCAACTTCCTAATTCTCAGTTTCTGATTCGACCTTTACCTCCCGAGTTTAGCATTGTCCCGGAATGTTTATGGGCAGTGGACGACAATGATGTCGGAGTGTTACAGATTGAGCCTGTTAAAATAGTTCTGAAACATGGAGTGAAACTGCCACGCATCCCGCAGTATAAAATATCAGTAGAAGGCGAACGTGCTTTGAAATGCATTGGGACTCATTACACGGAAGGTGGTAATCCAGGGTGCTATTAGCACCCTGGACCATGCCGGTAAATTACCGGCACCGCCTTGGCGGAAAGGGGATTTACCGCCCCATTCCAAGGTTGGAGGGGCGGTAAATCCCCCTTCCGCCATTGCCCTTCCCCATTCCCATTTCTGCCCCATAGGGCTCTATGGGAATGGGGAAGGCGCTAATTACGGCACCGCAATTTTGCGGTGCCGTAATTAGCTCCGAGGTCCCTTAGCAGGTTGGTTTTTAACGCCTGCAAGAAGCAGGCGTTAATTCCTCCAACCCGCAAAGGGACCTCGTAGTACGGCGGTAAGGGTTAACGGTCACCGTTGCCATTAACGGTGACCGTTAACCCTTACCGCCGTCCGTGTAATGAGGCCCATTGTCTCCGATTTTGTGCATCGTGGGGTGATCGAGGAGATTACAGGTAGTTCATGTAACAGTCCTATCTTGCCTGTATATAAGAAAGGCGACAATGCAATTCCATACCGGTTCATAATCGATCTCCGTGCTATTAACAGAGTGGTTGCCCCACAATTTCCTATTGTGCCTGATGTGACGACGATACTGACAATGATCCCTGCTATGGCTACACACTTTAGCGTTGTGGATCTGAAAAACACCTTCTTTAGTATTCCTATACATAAAGAAAGCAGATATCTATTTGCGTTCACCTTGGGGAGACACTCATTTACATTGACAAGGGCACCCCATGGATATACTGAAAGTCCCAGCATTTATGGTAGAGCCTTGAAAGAGCAGCTCGACACCCTTGAATTGCCACCTACTTGCACGCTGCTTCAATATGTTGACGATTTGCTTTTGGCTGCAGACTCTGAGAGTGACTGTAAAGAAGGCACTGTTTTGTTGCTTGTTCATCTAGCTAAAAATGGTCACAAAGCTTTGCTTAAAAAATGTCAATATTGTTGTCAGGAGGTTGCCTATCTAGGCTACCTCCTGTCAAAGGAGGGGAGAAGATTGACACCTGAAAGAATAGAACACATTTCTGGCATGTCTGTTCCAAATACACAGAAGGAAGTCAGAGCCCTGATAGGTATGGCTTCTTACTGTAGGTTGTGGATCCCGAATTTCGCACTAGTGATAAAACCGATGTTGGCTTTGACGAAGAAGGGCATTTCTCTGCCACTGCCATGGGAATCGGAACAACAACGATCATTTGAGCTTCTCAAAACCGTGCTATGTTCGGCACCGGTTCTGGGTACTCCAAATTATGACAAGGCCTTTGTGTTGTTTGTGCATGAATGTGATGGATGTGCTTTGGCTGTGTTAACACAGGAACACGGAGGGAAGAATAGGCCGTGCGGCTACTACTCCTCCGCCCTTGATCCTGTCGCATGCGCTTTGCCAAGATGTTTGCGCGCTGTCGCTGCTGCTGCCGTGTCTGTAAAACAGAGTGAGGGAATGGTCCTAGGCCATGATTTGATGTTGACGGTACCTCACTCTGTTGATATTCTATTGAACAAAACCCAAACGCAACACCTCTCCTCTGCGCGGTTAACAAGGTATGAATAATTCTGTTTGCCCCGCATATTCAAATTAAGAGGTGTTGTGTTCTTAATCCGGCTGAACTCTTACAATTCCCGCAAAATACTGTTTGCGGTGACGAAGAATTACATGACTGCCTGTATACCACTGAGCAAGAAACAAAGGGCAGGATAGATCTCATAGATACTCCTTTGGATAATGCAGAAGGGGAGCTGTTTTGTGATGGCTCCTGCTTCAAACTTTCGAATGGTACATCTACAGCGCTTATGCAGACACTACATTGAGCAAAGTTGTCGAAACTAAGAGAATTTCGCATAACTCCGCGCAGGCCGCAGATATTATAGCGTTGACCCGAACTTGTGAACTTTCCCAAGGGCATAGAGTAAATATATATACTGATAGTCAGTACGCATTTGGGGTGGCTCACAACTTTGGAAAGCTTTGGTCGGAAAGAGGGTTCCTGACCTCACATGGGACCAAGATCCAGCATGGCCCCTTAATAGTGCAATTACTCTTGGCGCTCTCACTCCCTAAACAGTTAGCGATCATAAAATGTGCAGCACATCGGAAAGTTATAGATGATGTGGGCAAAGGGAACGCTTTTGCGGATTTGATAGCCAGACAAACGGCCACAGACCTTAGCACGGACATGTATGCTTCGAGGGAAATGAGAGATGCTTGCATAATGGATGAAGGTATTGGGTCTGTGCGAGATATTCAAACTGATGCCACAATAGAAGAATCTAAAAGGTGGGCTGAAGGAATGGGGAAACTGGATGACGAAGGGTGTTGGGTGGATACATCCGAAGGGAAATGGTTGCTTCCTGATTCCTATGTATTGGCAATGGTTACGATGGCACACGGTCCTACGCATGTGTGTGCCCAGCAGATTGCGAAAATGTTAGAACAAGTTTGGGTAAATGACAAGATTCTGGACACTGCAAAGAGGCACGTCCAGAACTGTATGATCTGCCTGCAGCACAATGTGGGTAATGGGACAGTGACTCCAAGGGGAAGTTTTGGGCCCCCTTCTGTCCCCTTTGAGGTTATTCACTTTGATTTTATTGAGATGGAGCGATGTAATAATCTAAAATATGTTCTTGTAATTATTTGTGCCTTCAGTAAATGGGTCGATGCTTTCCCCGTCAAAGATGCTACCGCCATGACCACTGCAAAGATTATGGTAAAAGAATTCTTTCCTCGATTTGGGCTCCCGAGGATAATCTGGTCGGATAATGGTCCTCACTTTATCGCAGCAGTAAATTTGCAAATATGTGCAGCCCTATGTATTGAGAAACAATTTCATTCAGCTAGACATCCTCAAAGCGCTGGGTTGGTGGAAAGACACAATGGTATTTTAAAGAATAAACTTGCGAAAACATGTGCTGATACCAAACTAAAATGGCCAGATGCCTTACCTATTGTGTTATTAGCTATGCGTACCACACCTCAGACTAGAACTGGGCTTTCTCCATTTGAAGTAGTGATGGGGAGACCTGCTAACATTTGGGGTCTCCCGAAACCTACAGCCCTGAGAGAGGTGGAAAATGTATTGCTTGTAGACTACTATAACCAGTTAACTAAAAACCTGTATTTCATTTATCACCAGGTTTACTCAGCTTTACCTGTACGATTCACGGGCCAAGGACACGATATACAGCCCGGAAGTTGGGTCTTAGTGAAGGCCTACGAGAGCTCTTCCTGTCTCGCGCCTCGCTGGCGGGGACCCCATCAGGTGTTATTGGTCACCAGGACGGCAGTACGGGTGGCTGGAAAGAAGAACTGGATTCACGCAACGCATGTCAAGAAACTTCCTCACCCGACGCCACACGTTACAGAAGAAGCAGAACCCCTCGCTGACGCTAAAGTCTCTGATCTTGGAGTAGCAAGCAGCGCTGTGAGTGCGTCGGAGAAGTTATCTGAGCCTGTGGAGCTGGGGGAACAGTCCATTTCATCTCCGCACTCTTTTGAAAAATCACTTCCGGAAAACACTGTTTCGAGCTCTGCAACTTCCGTCGCCTCCGACACGTCGCTTCCCTCAGGAAGTGACGATAATTTGCTTCCGGACCAGACAATTTTGGGTACCATCAGGTACAACCTTCGACCAAGGAAATAGAACTACGGCACAAGTTTCGTGCATCTGGAAAAAAGGAAGTGATTGAAAATTGTCTTGTTATGAGAAAGTTTTGTTGAACAAAAGGGATTCTGCTGGCTAGGGTTGGGAAGGACTAAGAAATCACGCGACCGTAGCGTCGCCAGCAACGAACATTGGGGCCGTCGATTGAGAAACTACGATGCCTGCCACCTTCACCGCTGCTCCCCGCACTGGACTTGTAAATAAGGGGGTGACCAAATTGAACAATGAACAATGTGCCTGGGCCCCGAAAACGTACTGTTGTGTTTTGATAATGATTATTGTTATTTTTGCAACTGCTGCTGTAGGACTTTGGTATTTTGAAGAAATCTATCCTTTGAAACCTTTATTACCGACCGAGATCGTACCAACTGTTTTGACTCCCTCTGTACACCTTCACACTCTGTCCCCTAGCGACTCCCAACATAGACAAAAGTATCATAATAACACTCTGATGATAGTAATGAATGCTACTCATGCCATTTTTAATAAGAGTAATTGTTGGATTTGTACTCATTTACCGCAACATGGGAACAAGGGACTGGGATGGTATATACATCCTCTAACTTTAACGACTGCTTGCTATGCCTCTCTTAGAGCACTATTCTTTGGCCAATGGAATGATAGCATCTCAGGGAACTTTGATGGAACTAATTTGAATGATTTCGAGAAACGTGAATTGACTCCCCTGGGATGCTCGCTTTTCGCAAATAGAAGTAAACCTAACGTCGCTTCTATTAGGCCGTCTGACAAACTATCTCTTCCTTTTCAAACTCTGATTTCCTTTAAAATGGCTCCGATAGGCAATAAGGACGCTGTACCTCCTTCTTATTCTATAAAACATAGTCCTGACTCTGTTCCCTTCTGTGTACAGAGAAATGGCACTAGGCCAATGGGAGATTTTGAAGCTTGTAAAAACATTGTAAATTTGACTGGGGAAAACAGGCCTCTGTATGTAGGGGGGCCTGTTTATTTTGTTTGTGGTAGTTTAGCATTTCCCTGGTTACCCAAGGATTGGCAGGGAACCTGTTATTTAGGAATATTGTTACCAGGGGTATTTGTAGCAAGTACATTAGAGATTTCTAAGGCTCGCCCGCGGCGAGACGACAACGGAGATACCCCTGGGCAAGTATTGGGGGACATAGCGAAATCAGTTGTGCCCTTTTGGGGACAAATAACAAACTCAGAGAACATTAGGGGATTAGCAAGGGTACTGGAGAGAACGATCAACCGGACCACGGACATACTCTACAATATGACCTTAGAGCAAAAAGCAATAAGATTGGTAGCACTTCAAAATCGGATGGCATTAGATGTCATTTTGGCGGAACGAGGTGGAGTATGCAAATTAGTGGGGTCCGCTTGTTGTGTTTTCGTACCAGACTCCTCACCAACAATTTTTAAAGCAATTCAGAACTTGCATACTCTCAGTTCTGAAGTCCATATCCCTGTAGGAGACTGGAACCTTAGTACTTGGTTCTGGGATTCTTTGCGATCTTGGTGTTGGAAGATGCTTTCCGTTATTATGGTTATTTTAGGAATTCTGTTATTCCTTTGTTGCTGTTTTCAATGCCTCCCAAGTATGTGTGGAATGATAGGGGGGTGTTGTGCTCAAGCAGTGAGCGCAATAGGGCATAAAATATATGCCCCAGATACAGCATCTAAAGAATTCATGTTACAAGAGGTTTTTATGAACAACCTTATGGCCATAGACATTACAGACAATGATGCGGAATCTATGGATGATAGCACATGGAGATATTTTCAAAAGTATTAGGAATAATGTTTAGCACTTGGCATAGGCCAAAAGGAGGGTCTGTCGGAATCGAAATAATATTATACCTCCTATCGCATTGTTTGAATGTGTGTTGGCCTACGCCAAGTTGTCTAAAAACATTGTGTAAATAGATTCCGCGGCAAGGTCTTGACCTTAATGTATTGTGTAAATTGATTCAGCCTCCATTTTAGGTTCTCTTGTAGTGTGGAAGTCACCCTGAACATCAAAATGGAGGCCAAATGACATTTCGAGTGGGATTCTGGCCGTTGTGAACTCCGCACACATGAATAAATAATATGCCTGCAGGCCACTTGTTGGGGTTGCGAACTGAGACCTTGCCCTATCCCTGACCTATGTGTAAATGAACAACTGTATCAGCGGATCTGATCAAAATGCATACATTATGGGATCGAACTGGCAACGAACTCTAGGCCTGGTCCTAAGAATGGTTAACCCGCGAGGGGGTTGGCCAGAGCTGGATAAAAAGTATAAAAGCACGAGTATCCCAATGTATGGTCTCTCACACTAACGCGGCGAACTACCGTTGATAGTTCGTTCTGATACTCTGAGGGCCGAATAGCTATCTGTTTGTCAATTGACTTTTTGGTAATTGTTGTAGCTTTTGAATAAAGCACTTTGTATGTTCTTTGTAACCTGTGTTGGTGTGTTTCCTTTGGGCTTCCCGGTCTCATATCAATTTCTCTGTTTCCACAATGACATGATTTTTTGTTTATATTAATTGACAAACAGTTTGATAACAAAATCTGCAATGCGTTGCATATAACCATTTTGACTGAGGGACAATTATTTGGGCCTTAGTTTTGAGATAGTCAGCAACACCAGACTTCCTTGGTTTCACAAAAACAAATATCCTTAAATGTTTAATTTCAGATGATGGTGTTACTACTAAACCGTAAACGTTCCATCTGAAATTGTAGGGCTTGTTCACAGAGCGGAACCAGTTTTTATACATGGATTTAGCTTTTTTTTACAGCCAATGAGTATTCCAATTCAGTAACAGAACAGGCATCATAACAAATCCATGTCGCTTTCCGAATAAAAGGACATCTTTGAGGAGCATTGGTGCAATCTACATGAAATTGCAGAAAGAAAGATGTGGAAATCATTTAAATGTTATTATCCATATTACAATGTTCCTCCAATGCCATCACTCTTTTAAAGGAATAGTGCGCTCAAAAAGATTATTGTGCTGAGAGTTCAGGCATGTGTTTTAAGCATATGTTGATCGATTGTACAATAGTTTTCCTCACTTTTACACATGCGAAATCAGGCAGCAGGGCACAGCCATCATGTGCTAATTGTGTCCGTTGCTGCATCTCCCTAAAATGAACTGCCTGGCGGCACCACGTGTTGACGTCAGTTGACGCAGAACCCAGAATATCAACACACATCCTCTCACAACACAGCACCTCCCAATTTTGAATTTATAATGTGCTTTTATTTCACAACAAACGCTCTGATTGTTCTCGATTGTTCTCTTCCTATGTTCTTGTTATGCGCAAAGACCGCTAGTAATGTCCTTTATTGCATCCTGTCTATGCTGAAATGCAATCTCTTGGGCCTGTACTTTAGGCACATATTTTGGAATACCTCCAAATCTCCCGTGTGACAGAATTATGTGAGTCCCTTCAGATCTCTTGATAGAGTTTTATTAAACACAATCTTCTCAAGCGCTTTGTGTGGAGGTGAAGATGGAACCAACCACTTCTTCTTGCATTCCTGCACCACTGATAAAGGTCCATGTGCACATTGGTGAAAATGTTGGTTCTCTGTCCATGAATGAACGTTGGAACAGTGGTGCATCAATGAGCGCCATTTTTCAAGTAGAAATTACACAGACCCACCACAAGTTTTGGAGCTCCACCAAAGATGGTTGCTCAAAGACTGGGACAACTGTAAAAATAATTGATTGATTTGGCAACATGCCATACATCAAATTGATGGCAAATGTTTGGAAACTGCTCTCACATGGCCTTGGCTATTGAAACATGTCTGTATGTGGCTACGAGGACTATGTGCATTCCCCTCAATTGCAGATCTTCCAGGGATTTTCTAAAACCATTTTTCTTCATGGCCACTGAGGATTTACATTTGGATACCTGCACGTCCACCAAACTCACAATTTGTTTCTTTTCCATGTCCTGAAAGTGGAATGTGCAGTACTTTGCTGAAAATCTGGGGCTGTCACACTGTCCACCGCCAGCTAGCCTGAAATGTTTGTCAAAGAATGTCCTTTCAATTGACACTTGTTCATTTTCCAGGATTCACTAATAGCAGGGAATAAATATTCTCATTGATATTTGTAGTATTGTGTTATAGAAAGGAACTGGAGTCCCACAAATTGACAGAAACTCAAAAACTTACTAAAAGTAGAGCCACTGAAAAGTAAAGCTGCTACACACAGTAGATTTCCAGCTGGCAATTTGCCCAGCATCGGTTGAGAGGACCATAAAAATATAGCATAGAGCAGGCCACAGGTGGCTTGAATTTTCAGGTTTGTGCCTTGTGATACACAAGTCACATTCACCAATGGCTGCCCGCATACTCCCCACCTCAATGGATGGACACATTTCAGCATCATTATAATCTCTACCAGGCAGCTGTCGAATACAATGTATTTATGCTCCTTTATTAGACTATCGTCCTGCATAGCGGTGGAACAGGACACACTGAAGTCGAGATGTTTGGCTAGTTCCTCTGTCAATTGCGTGAGGCTTCAACATCTGTTATTTCAGCTTCTATTATTTGAACACAAATTGGGCAAACCATCACTTTTGATTGTTTATTGGGTGGCCCTTTTTTGCGTGTGTAGATTGTGTGAAGTGGTCACTGAGTAATTCAAAAGCATCTTCCTTATATTCAGTTTCTTCTTCATCTTGTCAAGTTCTCACATTGTAGCAATGGTCCGAAAACACTTTGCTTGCTTCGCCGGTCACACTGAATTCATTTTCTGGCTATTGGGCATAAGTATCTCGAGTCTGCCTATTGACTGTACTACGCCGCGCCTCAAATAATAGTTTCTCCATGGTGAGATCTGTTTGGCAAGCAGCATCTTTGGTTTCATTTGTTGTCTGTGTCTTCATACTTCATTTTCTTCTGGGCATCTAGGAGATGGGCTGTAAAAACATGTTCAATGTAAATCCAACATACAGTATATAGCACTTTAGATTTTTTTAAAAGCATGTTATGAAAACAACACCATCCAAAACCACTTTTTGTAAACAAAACTGTTTGATAGTTACCCTTGTTTTCTTGGATTGTCTGTGAAACTGTGTTCTTCACTGTAGAAACATTATGTAAACAAATGACAGGATACATAAACTATTTCATATTACCTAAAATTCCATGCATAATCCATTTCCGTAATCGAATAGCAGAATAAAACAACCTGATAGGCGCTTGAAGTTGTTGTTGACTCCGGGAAAGAAATGGATGCAGAATCTTGCTCCTTCATTTTCAGTGCATTGTCACGAAGGGGTAAAGGGAAAATTAGATTTGAATTAGATATGTGGGAAGATCCAACTCTCAATAATATGAACTTCAGCAAGTCTGCATAGCTCACCATTGGTATAATGGTCGTGTCGGTGATGTCTTCACTACCGATAGTCTGTGCTTCAGTCATCATGTTCATCTAAAATAATTGACATATGAAGCAACCAATTACAAAAATATTATGCTTATTTTGAAGGGCACTATAGCATAGTTTTCTGTGTTCATAAATAATTTTCTATGATGCTCCTAAAACCAGGGACAGATGTCTAGCAAAATGGGGTATAGTTATAAAGCAATACAATCTGGTAAATAAGCAAAGTTTAGTAAGAAACATTTACACCAAAAGCACCAATCCGTCCATGTAGTTACCTGTTCAGTACCCCAAGGCCTACAGCTAATTCAGAACCGTGACTCACCTGAGGCAGCATGTCCATGAATAGAGTTAGAATTGCATTTGGAAGCAATTTACGAGACGTTATGAGTCGTGTACTGGATTGTTCGTACATATTCGGGGTAAGGTGCTGCAGATGCGGAATCGATCACCCCTCAAGTCCCCCAGAAATCCTGGACTCTACTTTCAAGCTCGTCCGGTGCAAATCCGCAATATCTGACCCATTCTTTTATTAGATCAATATTCCTCGGGAATATATGCATTATTGTGCCGTTTGGTTTGGTAGCGGTCTTAGAACGGCAACCATAAACCATACAAGCAGGCATTGTTGAAAAATCAATTAAAAAAAGTCCACATGTAAAACAAATATTTTGCATGAATGCGTGAGAAAGATGGAATTATATCATACATTTTTCTACGCAATGTTTGTTTTGGTCACAGAAGCATAACCTGTGTACCGTAGCCGACTGTACACTAGGATAAGTTTCATGCACAATTGATTGATGTGACGCAAATCGTAACGTGTTACTCGTCCCTAGAATGTACTATCATGCATCATAAGGAAACATGCTTATAGACACGGTCCACAAGGGATGCACTTCTATACCAATTGACACTGATGACAATTGCTATATATCGAGAATAGAACAAATTAAACAGAAGTCAATGATAATGGCAATGGGATGAATGAACATTACACTACTGGGTACATTTGTTCAAAATAGGTAGAAATTTAGAGATCAAGAAGAAATGATTAGGTGACCTGCCCTTACCTTGACCAACAAACAGTTAGATTCAGCAAGCAGGGTAGTTAGTAGCAGGAGGACAGGTAGCGCGGTCACAAGTTGACTTCCAGTGCTCAGAGATGTTCACAGGTAGCACGATGACGAGCTGACTTTCAGTGGTCACCGATGTTCTCACGTAGCACGATCATGAGTTGACTTGCATGCTCACAGATGTTCTCATGATAAATATTAATGGGTTTATAAAGAATTAGAAAGGTGGGTGTGCATGTGAATGAGTGACGTGTATATGGCGTGGTTTTATGTGGATAGCAGGAGCGCGGCCTGCTTCAGGAGAGTCTGCTTGGAGACACTGTTTCTGGCTAGGCATGTGTACAATGGCCCCTGCGCATAAGATACCTTGAATTGTACATGGTGTTTGGCACCTTGGCTGTTCCCATCCCTGCCAGCCCCCTTAACAGCACACATCCACTGGTGCAAACTGCCGTTGATAATGGAGGGGGAATGGATGGGCATGATGCTTGCACACAAGGCCTGGAACACCGCTGAAGGGAGAGACACACTTATGTGGATTGTAGGAGCATGGCCTGCTTCAGGGGACTCTACCTGGAGACACTGGGTCTGGCTAGGCCATGTGTAACCCTGTCCATGCACGGAAGATACCTTTGAACTGTACATGGTTTTTAGCACCTCGGCCGTTCTCACCCTGAGAGCCCACTTGGGAGGGCACGTACACAGGTGAGAACTGCCATTGATAGGGTAGGGGGGATGGACGGCCAAGAGGAATGCAGGAAAGGGCCAGAACACTGCTGAATGGAGACACACTTATGTGGATTGCAGGGTGTGTGGTCTGCTTCAGGGGAGCCTGCCTGGAGACATTGGGTCTGGGGAGGCCATGTGAACAATGGCCCCTGCGTGTAAGATACATCTGAAGTGTACATGGTGTTTGGCACGTTGGCCATTCCCATCCCGGCCAGACCCCTTGGCAGCGCACATCCACGGGTGTGAACTCTGTTGATAATAGAGGGGGGATGGATGGGCGTGATGCATGCAGACAAGGCCTGCAACACCACTGAAGGGAGAGACACACTTATGTGGATTGCAGAGGCATGGCCTGCTTCAGGGGAGCGTTCCTGGAGACACTGGGTCTGGCTAGGTCATGTATGCAATGGTCCCTGCGTGTAAGATACATTTGAAATGTACATGGTGTTTGGCACCTCAGCCATTACCAACCAGTCAGCCCTGCCAGGACAAGTGAGTGTGTTCTTGATTCACTGAAAAATTGAAACAACCATTCATAAAGGTTCAGTTGTATTTTATTTTGTTGCTAACGCTGATGGCACAAATGTAATACACATTGTATATTTCGGGTTGCAGCACAGTTGGAAAAATCCCATGTACTGACCACTGTCACTGGGGAATGTGCCTCTAATGGCACCAACGACACAGGCGGGTATTACTCGTCTAAGGCGTTGTCCAAGACTCCCATGAAGCCACCATGTAAACGCATGATAAGCCACCAGCCGGTACCACCAGTGGAAGAGAAAGATGCAAACAGTATTTAAATGAACAAGATAAGTGTATCAAACCTTAGTTGAAAATGCAGTCTTGTATCCGGTGGCATTGGTGCCATTACAAATGTTACTTCACAGATCAATCAACTTGGGACTTCACAGATCAATCAACTTGGGATATAAAGTGTAGACACATTACAAAAGTGAACAACTATGCATTCCATTACATTTGGAACACACAGAGATATTGTTGTACATGAAAGACACATAAAATGACCACTATAATTTCCCAAATTGCAAGCGATGTATAGAATTGCAAGACTACATTCATTTGGCAGTGATAGATCAAAGTTACGACAATATAGGAGACAAACATGTAATTTTAGTGGACTAAGTGACATTGCATCTAGAGTACACTTACTCATTACTTGGATTACGAAGGAAAACTGTTGCACGAAGTTAGTGCATAAGCACCATCATAATCCTCAACACGGACCATGTGAGGCAGGCTGTCCTGAAGTCATGCAGCTCAGTAAAGCATTGCGGCCGTGTCCCGTTTCCGATATGTAGGACAAGCATCCAGAGTTTTCTCAGCAGCAGCAGTTCTCATCCTCGGTCGGCATTACCTTACTAATTGCAGGTACACCAGGTGGAGACATTGTCCATGCGACTAGGTTCAGGCTCTTGATCTGGTGATTCGTCCTCCCACCTGTCGTCCGAAGCCCCATCGTTTTTGCATCTTTCTCTTTCGAGTAATTCTGCCTCGGAATACTCTGGCTCATACTGGTAGGGTTGTATTGTTGCCATTATGCGACAAAATTAAAATAGATAGTAATGATAGTACTAGTTTCTGTTCGCTCGGGCGACGAGCAACAAAGATAGCTGAACGGAGCAGAAACAAGCCTCAGGATACACAAAAAAAGACAGTGAAATGATTGAAAAAGCAAATCTAATGTTGTCTGATGAGAAGCGGCCTGTTTCTACTTATTGCGGAATGAGGCGTCCTGCCATTTCCATGGAGACACGTCATTAGCTGGAGCACAGAGAACGTTGACACGAGACGTGCATTGGCGTTGTGAAATTGGCCACGCACTTCTAGTGATGTCAGCCTCAGGGGCGGGGGATATGATTTAGTGCTGCCAGGGCAGTTCACCTTAGGGCCATGCAGCAACAGATAAGATTAGCACAAAATGGCTGCACTCTGCTGCCTGATTTCACATCTGTAAAAGTGAGGAAAACTATGGTAAGGTGCATAGGAAATGTTTATAAGATCGATCCACATATGCTTAAAAACACATGCCCGAACTCTCGGTACAATTATATTTTTGAGAGCACTTTTCCTTTAACAAACCTCTCCTTATTTCTCACATTTTCCAACCAGTTTATGTCCCTTATTATGGACAACTAAGCCAGCATAATTACCGTTCATTTTTGTTATTTTTACAAAATTACTAAAAGTGGCTTTTAGTGGACAGTGATGGATCTGTGATTCATTGCTACAAATAGTTCACAATTATTAAGAAGTGCCTGACTGAGCACTGAGAAGTGCAAATGGGCATTCACTTGATTTTCATACCAAGTGGGCTTAGGTGAAACATCGCCCTTTATGCTCCCAGTAGCTATCCGCAGGTCTTGTGACCAAAACAAATTGCACCATTTAACCCCATGTATCCTTCTCAAATCAGTTCTAAGCACATTGCTGGTGTTATAAGAACCTCTATGCCTGCAATCTGCAATAAAATCCCCCGCCACCATCAAGTGCATCTTGGACTCAGTGGCCCTAACATGGTCACAAATATCTGTTATCTGTGCAATAACTAAAGCCAGGTGTGAACACACAGCATTCCAATACACACTTACCAAAGACAGAGGAGTTGACCTCCCCTCCAACCCAAGATCTATTTTGACCACCAGAATCCCATATATGGAATCGCATATGCCCTCCACTTTTGGACATGTGATGTTGTTGGTAAGTATGACCAATCCGCCCGATGGGTGACCTCTTTCATTGGGGGTTACCAATAACGGTGTGACGGTAAAGCCATCAATATATATGAGCTTTAGCAGCCAACTTCCTTCTAGGAAAACCACATTATGCTAAAAAATAAGATGTGTCATCCCTTCATTAAAGTAGCTGCTGTAGCCTCTGGTGTTTTAGATCATGACACTTAATTTCCCAATTTGTGCGGTGGGACTAAAGGCCCATACCCCTGTCACCTAGTTATTTAAAGGCTGGGGTAAGAGTGGCAGGGAGTCAACACCAATCAGGGGCACTATCTGAAACAGTAAATATTGAAGGGTGTGTAAGATGTATAGTGCGGGCACCCATTGACTGCTTATTACACGTAATTTTTAGCAGAATGTTTCCCAACACTGACTACATTATACAAAGAGATATGATTAAACACATTTTCTTGGCATAATATCAAATCATACCCCATCTGATTCAGCAAATGTGATTTCCCCAATAGCATTTTTGCCACAAATTTTTGATGGTATTGTAAGGTGGACCAAATCCGTCCATCCATTAACTGGAAAATAGACAGTTTCAATGTCTTTAGTGGTTATCAAATGTAAACAAGGTGTTTCATGCAGAAATTGTAACACTATTTGTCTCTTAAGAATAACTGGTATGTCTGTCTCCAATGCTAGTTCTAAAAAGAACTTGTATGGGGTGACTTGGATGTCCACATAGTCTTCACTTGTTCATGTTTGGGAAATGCAGGGGCAGAATCTAGGGTTTCACTGTTTCTGGATGAGTATTGGTTGTATGAGTCCTCAGAACAAAATAATCTAATTTTGGGGTAGGTCTCCTTTGGAGAAGCCACAAGTTCATAAAGCCAATAGAGTCTGCACAGTACCCCAAAGATTAGGAGCTACATGTTTTGAATTTGAACGTGGAACATCCCCTCCTACACTGAGGTTACTCGGACTGAGACACGCACTGGATTGTGTATTAGAGATTGTATTCAAGTATTTCAGTACCGGGGGAATCCCCAGACCTTGTTCATAGACAAAATGCTGCCACCCATGCTTTGTCTGTACAATTGCAGGCTCATTCTGCTAAGGCAATATAGACTTAGGGGGGCATTTAAAGGCCCTAAACAGAAATCCCTTTCACCTGAAAAACTGGATTTAAACACTGCCTCCAAAAACAGCCATGCTTTGCTTGCCCTGTCACATGACTGGCAAGCAGTTGAACACTGTAACCTAAAATGGCCCTGTGTTGCTTTTATTTCACTTAAATGACAAGAAGTATGCACTCCATCCAAAAGCGGCCCTGCGTTTCTGTTATTTCACTTGAATGACAACAAGTTATACACAGCATTAAAAAAAACACCCTTATTTTACTTTTAATTCACATGAAGTGCAAGAATTTCAAGACCACAACCCGACAAGGATTTTGCTTTCCATTTCACTTGAACAGCAGCCCTTGAAACACTGCAAACAAAAAACGGCTTGGCTTTTTCTTTTGTTCATGTCAAATCAGAGAACCGTGTGGAAGGGGGCCTACCCCTCATTGTCAATTGAGCAACAGCAAAGCCAAAATTGCGCAGAAAAGGAAAAATTAAAGAATACCATGACATACAAGACAGGATTTCAAACATTAGATGAAAAAAATAGCTTGCACACGTGTGAAAAAGAAAAATGATTTTAAAAGACCAAAGTGAAAAGATAGCACTGCTCACACAGACATTTCAGGGAAATATGCTGTGGGGGGGGGTTGACTAAAGCAATTCACATTATGTTACCACCCACAAGGCTTCAGTCACCTTTGAAGAGGCACAGAATACCAAAATAATAGTTTGGGCTTAGGCAGCAAACTTCACAATTAAAAGCCCCGCTACCCACTGGAAGTCACACCTACCAGTGAATCACCCCGCAGTAAAATGTGATTTTACTGAGGGCATCATAATTCCCTGCTCTGCCAGAGTTGAAGGCAGTGGCTCAGGGATTTCAAAGAAAGCAAGTGTGGCTAAAGCTTGACTAGGAGATGTGAGCAACTTCCTGCACCCACTACCAAGAACAAACTGACAACTTCAAAGGGAGTCATACAAATCTCTAGTCACCAGCTATAGGGGATGAAGCGCCCCTCCCACAGAGGGGGAGAGATCCTCCCAATTGACATTAAAGGACTGATTTCATTTTAGGCATATTTCGCAGCAATTAGAATTAGAAATAATTTTGTTTTATGTTATATTTTTATGTAATTTCCATGCATTTTTTAAATGACAAAAGTTCATTTTTCTAGTACTTTGGAGACTGAAATGGCCAGTTAGTATGGTTTCTGGCTGATCTAAAAATGGGACAAATATGACATTTTTGTGGAAAGATGGAAAATTAAATTATGAACATGCTTGATCATTTGCAGAGTTATGACTATTATAAATTTTGTGAAAAGGTCAACAATGTGCCAGCGGGCCATGCTACATTACACAGAGTTGGCGATTTGGTTATCTAATTCCCTGTGTCCAATTAAAACCACTTATGCATAGAGAAGGGGCTAATAGAATTATGAAGTTATGAGACATAACTGGTTTTTGTCAAAAAGTGACCGAGAGAACAAAGAATAGTGATAAATGCAAACAGGCAGATGGTGCTCTCTTCACTTGAACCAATCATGCCAGGGGGGGCAGAGAGAGAGGAATGGTTAGCTGTCCTATCCAAGTGGCTGGGGTAATTACAGAGTACTCCGCCTAGATTGTAAAGTGAGTGATGTCATTTGTGCTATATAAGGGGGACTGTACTATGTCAGGACACACAGCAAATCTGGCGAGACAGGAGAAAGAGGACGGAGAGAAGGTGGCTGTACCTTACCATCTTTGAGAGTGCAGTGACCAGACCCCTTGCCTAGCTGTCCAGGGTGTCCTAAGATCCAGCTTGCTTTCCATTATTCCAAACCAAGGCTTACTGTGTAGGTAGCAAATAACCCCAGCCCTAAGTTGTATAAGCCCTTCCTTTCATAGCATTGCACCCAATAATTCTCCATTTAAAAAACCCACATTGCTAGGGTAATTCAGTCACCTTCCCATAGAAGAATCTGTGTTTAGCCTGTGTAAGATAGCATATTCCCTATGGTAAACCTCTCAGTGTCTGTGTAAACCCTTAGCATCTTTTTAAGTAAATCAATTAATTACCCCATTGAAAATCACGGTACCAGATGGTTGAAATTCAAAATTAATCACCTTGTCCCTGGTGTCTTTCTTGAATTATTATAGTCATTAAAGTGTTGCCTCAAAGGATTTAGTTTCCTTTTAACTGAAAACCGAGTTGGTTCGTGTATTGTGTGTATCACCCCATGAATTCCTATTTGCATCTGTCCTATTAAATCCCCAAATCATAGTCCCATTCACAGCAATCCATTTTGCCTACAAATCCATCTGTTATGTGCCTCTGTCCTTATTATTGAAAACTGATTTTCCTATTCTGAGCTGAAGCCCTTCCCTGAGCTGCTTTCATTGTAAATCCAGTGTAAACAGAAGTTCTGTCTGCAATTGTACCTTTCCCTTTTGCATTTGCTTTCTCCCAAAACTGATTTTCCCATTGCATCGCTACTTTTCCCTGGTGTGCTGAATAGTTTTATCTAAGCATCCCTATCTCCTCAAGTGTTAGCAACATATGGATGGTCTATCTCACTCTCCAGTGCCAAGATGCATTTGGGTGACCGTTTGCACTTAAGAAATTTCAAAATCAAAATAAATCAAATCAAAATCAAACATGAATTCCCTGTCATTCTGTCCCCTAGCCACTGTGAGCAATAATCAAAATCCGATTCTGCAATTTTGCTCCAAAAATAGGTGTTCACTTTCTTTGCTGGCTTCCCATCTTGGGGTGGAGGCCTTTACCCAAATTTGATTTTCTCTCTCTATTCCTACACTTTGCCACTGCCTTCCATTCAAAGGAATCAAGTTGGCTGATGTTTGGGGGTGGGTGTTGCAGGGGGGGCGTGCTAAACCATTGGAGTTATCTCTTTATAAAATAGTTGTGTTGCGATTAAAGATTGTGTGAATTGTAACAGGATATCTTAACCTCATTGTTTTGTAGAGATTAGTGCATTTGTGTTACCACAACATTGGTGGTTGTGAAATTGTCTGATTTTCCTTTTGCATTAAATAATACATCAATAAATATCTTATTGATACACTCTGGCCTGATTCCTGGTCCATTGTGACACAGGCTGCTTGTGGAGGTTGGGTGAGAGACGGGTTGGGGGCCTACTCAAAGAGAAAGTACCTGTGCTTTATTAAAAATAAAAAACACTTTATTATACGCTACATTTATAGTCGGGGAAAGAGTCCCTGGCTGGAGTGTGCCTTGTAATAAAACCATGACACAGTGGGGGCTTGTTTTCACCCATGACAGTGCAACACAGCAGACTAACCCGTTGAAGGTAGTGTTACTTTTAGTGTCTAGGAAGCTGGGTTGCATCATAAAGGGGCCATCCAAAAACTTGTACCCTAGGTATCAGGCCTGTGTCTCAAAATAAAATAGTGTAACCATAAACTAGACAGGAGAGGGTTGGAGATTTTGCCCTTGCATAGATATCCAAAGGAAAAACACTTTTCAAAATGAGCACCGTGGACATGAATATGGCTAGACAGCACCTCCTATTCAAATTGTTCATTAAAGGGAAATGGGCAGAACAAAAACGTGAAGCCTGGCAAGCTAGAATGATGAAGGAGGTGACCCCTATCGATATGGATGTGTGGCTGGACAGTGGCATGTTGCATTAAGCCCTGACTGACTTCTATATGACGCAGACAGTCAAAGATGGACAAATTAAATTGGTCCAACTCACTGAATACATGTACTTCCATATGATAGTCATGGAAGAATGGTACCAGCAAATTGTAACATTGTGAAAAATCAGTCTGAGCTTTTAAATCCAACACAGAGTGAGTTAAGGCAGGTGGGGGGAAAACATGCGAGAGAGCCAAAATTCAGAGTTAGAATTAGGAAACCTCATCAAGCAACTAAAGGAGGAGTTGGCACTACATCAACAAAATCATTCAAAGCAGGAGTCCCAATTATCTGCACTAAAAGAGGGGTACCAAGAAAGAGTTCATTCCCTGAAAGAGAGTCAACTAAAATTGAGTCAACAAGTGACACACAATAGAGCCTGCGTGTCGGAGGTGAATGTTATCCCAGTCTTGGACCTAGAGATGGGGGGGCTAAAAATACACCTCCCACTAACCAACCAAACCAGAGGCAAAGAAGACCCCCTAACCAGTCCCAAGCAGGTGGTAACTAGGCAGGGTACACCATAAATGTGTCACCTGACTCTGCCACCTACATAGGCCCGAGGTACAAGAGGAACCGGCCCATCTTGGGGTATGTATGGACCCCCCCGGCTTAGGGGGGATAGAATCAGGTAAGTACGACCCCAGGTAACGTCCCACCAAACTTCCCTCCAAACTTCCCTCAGGAGGGCAGTAATCTTCCACCCTCTAGTTTAAGTTTCTTACCCAGATGCCCTCCAAACCCTGATATACAGAACAACCGCCCTTTCTATCCCCACCTTCAGGAGTGTAAACGACCAAATCAGGGAGAATGGAGGGCTATCAGGGAAATCTTCCATATCAAAGGTACTTTGGGACAAGGGATAGTTTTGAGTCAAGATCCCTGTACCAGACAGAGAGGGTGTCATAACTGGAGCGCCAGGTCCAGAGTTTGACCCAAGACCTGAGTCGCGTGTTTGGGGCTCAGCAGAACCCTCGGATGAACATGGCTGCTCAGAACAGCTCAAACTCAGGGTCTGGCATCCCTGAGCATTGATGGGGAGAGAACGCCAACAACAAACAGGTTACAGAGGAGGAGGCTCGGGAGGAAGGGGAATGTTAAGACCTAGAGGACGCTTCCTTAAGAGAAACCAAGGGACAAAGAATACCCATTTTGTGGAGGAAGTCAACATCCTCTAGTTTGAAGGGGAAGAAACCCTGGAGTATTCTGGGAAGAAAGTCTTCTATTTCAAGGATGGAGGGATTCCTCCCAAAGAAAAATGGGTCCCAAAAAAACATAACCTAGACTGGGTAGGTTTGGGCTCTGACCTAGAACCACCTTATCCTGAACCCCAGAAATGTCATCCTGAGAACTCAGCAATGAATGAGGGATCTGCCCTCCAACCCGGTTCAAGTGACTGTCTCCAGGAAAAGGGGGACAGCACAGAATCAGCGGAAAAGGGGATTCCAAAACTACCCAAATCTCAGAATGCCAAATTTTATTTACAGATTCCCGAAACTCCAACAGAGAAAATTGCCCAAGATCCCACAGTGTCTGGGTCCAAAATAAAGAAATGAATTGCCCAGCTGGCCCAAAATGCCCATTTCATATGCCCCCTGGAGGAGAAAGAAGGTAGGGTTTATGCCCCCATCCAGGGGCATAGGCAGTGTGAATTCCCGGCACTGGTTGATACCGGATCCCAAACCACCCTCCTGTCTAAAAAGGCCTTTGAGCAAATCAATTCAGGAAGGGGGGAGAGTCATAAAATTTCCCTCACACCTCTTCCTGGACAACTCCAGAACTTCGACGGAAACATTGAATGAAGCACAAAAGGCACAATGTATAAACAAATATGATGGTAGGGTATTGCTATGTGCATTTTTGAAGGAATACCTTATGAGTTTGTCTTTACTTACCTTGTTCACTGCTGTGTAGGCTTAAGCAATAAACCAGGCCATCAAAGTCAATACTGGGTCAGGCAATAATGTGAGCCCCGCCAACCCACCGCAGGTGTTTACTGCTATTAGCATCAGGGCAAGTTTACCAGAGTGCTACTAGTTTTTTTAAAGTTGAGAAATAGTACATTTGCCGTTTTGCAGATTAACAGATGTGTGCCATTGTGAAGCGAGATGGGATCTCCACACAAGTTCCTTCTCTGTTTCTTTTGCAGACGTTACCATTGTTGGGAAACACAGGAATACCAAGTGTTCAATTCACCAGCAAGGGACCTGTCAGCTTCAGGTAAATGGGACTGGGGTTGTGGGGTGGGGGTGTGGGCAGGAGGGTGGAAATGTATTTTCTTTATTTTTTTTATATGCGTATGGCTAAAAACAAGCCTTTTTGCATATACAAATTGAAAATACAGTTAACATTTCATTACACATTGTTAAAATTCCATCATCATCATGATTTCAAGAAAACAACATCCCTGCAATACCATAATATAAAAATAAATACATCATCTATATAATCAAATCACACACAATTCAACATTGCAAGCAAAGTTCATAATACTCATACTTAATAGACCAATACCCTCTCACCACCCCTAAGTTAGTCAAATTAATTGTGATAGTCGTGTGCCTTATACCAGGGTCTTACGTAGTAACCAATGCTGAATCTTCTCCCACATGTGCATGGTTGCGGCCGTAATAACCAGTGATCCCGCTGCCATGATTGTGGACCAGAAGTGATCAGATTGAATCGACCCAGATGATGAACAAAAGTGTGCATACCCCTTTGTGTACAGGTCCGTACAGTTCTCACATGCCGTTAAGACATGTCTACTGGTCTCAACACTATTCTTACTCAGCTCCATAATATAATTTCTCTATGTACCCCGTGCCACACACAAAGATATTCAAACACCGGTAAGATGTTAAACCTCAAACATAGGATAAATTGCCTTAGAGGGCGAGGGCACAGCTTAGTTAATCAGCTGCGCGACATTTGAAATTCAAAGCTCTGTGTTAAGAAAACGCACCATAACGCTTTTTTATTTGTAGAGAGTCGATAGATCTGACTCTATCCCACAGGTGTGACTTTGCCTTGAATTTATATGCGTAATTTCCAATGTCATCCGAGGCAAAGGAGGCCAACCCACGGTTTTCCAAGTGAACTTGCATGGACATATCTAGATCTCTAGTGCCATAATTGCCTTTACGAAACTCATGTGTGCGTCAAAAAACAAAAGTATTATAGACGAGCCCAGAACCTCTGCTGCATTCTTTTGATTAGGTACATCTTAGTACACATCACCACTCTCAAAGTATGTAGTGAAGTGAGGCCCAACTCCTTTCTTATTGCAGACACAAGTGCTGCCCTAGGCAGTCCAAGGAGTGACCTGAGAATTTTCCCATCCAAGTTTTCAAGTCATCCCACGTATTTTCCAGGATTGTCTCAAGCCCATATAATATACACATATTGCGGTCTTGTATATTCCCCTAAGTCCCTCTACCAAGTCTCTCTAAATCCCTTTAGGCATGACCATATTTGCAATGCTTTTGCTTGCCAATAAGAGTAGTACATAAGAGTACAGTGGCACTGCAAAATGGTAAGCCCAAGTATATGTAGGTCTTAAGTACATCTGGTTTCAAACCCCTAATGCTCCATCTATACCTGGCAGGATGTCGTATTTTACCCAAGATCTGTGAAACCTTAATGTTTGCATGAATAATCTTTAGATGGTTTGTCTCAGCAAAAGTGGCCATGTTATCAATGCCCTGTTGCAGTCCCAGGGGAGTTTGATCCAGAAGGACATTGTTGTCTGCACAAGAAATCCACGGTATGGTCTCCCCTCCTAAACAGGGGGGTGGCATCCTCCCTTCCCCCTACTTCTCCCCATGCCAGCCTCATAGAGGTTAAAAAGCAGAGGCACAAGAACACACCCTTGCTTCAGATCTCGATTGGTAGACATGGGGGAGTCAAACTACAACGTGCTTATCGGTATGTAAGGCCTTGATGAAATATAGTAGTTGCCTATCAATACACCACCTCTCCAATTCAGCCCACAGGTTAGGGCGGTCGACACAGTCGAAGACGGCCAAATAGTCAACGAAGCACAAATAAAGTGCTCTGTAAACTCCATTGAGAACAGCCAGAGCAAGCAGCCATAGAGCCCATATTGCCTGTACTGTCGAGTGCCCTTTCCTGTATCACAGTTGCTGTAACCATAATAGCTTCTCTTCCCTGACCCACTTTATCAATAAACGTAATAAAAGTGTGGCAAAGATTGTCCTGCTCGAGTCTCACTTCGCTAGAAACCTTATAATTACAGGGGTCCTTGTGTGTCCCATGGTCATGAACCAGTATCAGGATAGAGCAAACCCAGCTTCGAGGTGGGACACCCAAGGTACAGCTGTTTAAATACATGTCATATTGCACTCTGGCCCAAAATTGGGGATTAGATTTTAATACTATATTTTACAAACCATCATGGCCACGGGCGCTTGATGGTTTGAGTTTAGTCAAAATCTGTAGATGTCTGTCATGTCAATGCTCAGTGCCTGCACACCCAACCCAGAATATTTTTTCAAAACGTTCGTGCTCCCCTGCTCACAGAATATACTTTTGATATGTGAGTGGCAATTCACTTCTGCAATGCCACATAACTCTTTTGGGGTAATGGCACACATATACGTACGGTACAAGTACCACGATTTGCATGAGTAATGCCTTCCCATCAGCCAATACACCATTTTCCAATTTGACGATTTGTTACTCAATATATGGGTCCAAAGGCAGTTCCTATACTTGGTAATGGTGGCCCCAATCACACTTTTTTGTTCCTGCACAATGAATGTTTTATCTTTTTTTTTTTATCAAAGTCCCCCCTTTTACGCTTGCCTTGCTTTTCAATGTATATTTTATAGTGAAGGAGTGGGGAATTACCTTGCCCTGGGCATTGATCTTAGCTAATATATACAGCAATGGACTGATTGCTTCGTATAACTTGTGCAAATCCCTATGCACAATGTTAGGCATTCTCCAGGAATGCAAAACATGTTACTGATATAGTGGTTAGCCCTTTTGACATTTGCCTCTGACCATACAATTCGATTACCCTTGTTACAGCGACCTTAGTTAAATCAGTTTTCCTGTTCTTTTGAATATTCAGAAGAAATAATATGTTTACCATTGCGTGATCACTAAGAGGAGTATGCAAACTGTCATTATTCCCTACAGAGCTGCATAGTGTATCTGTAACAAAAATACAGTCCAGACAGGAAGAACAGCGGCCATTAGAACTGGTCACAACCTCCATCAAAGTAGTCCTCTCACTCGGAATCAAGGGGACCAGATTAAATTCTGATAATACTTGTGACCATTTTCGTCCCCTATTTAGCAGCAATCGAGCATGTGTAGGGAGTTGTGTACCCATGTCTTCTACTTGAGCATGCACATAAACTGGACACTCTTCTTCCGGGGAGTGCAATGGGCATTAAAATCCCTGCCGACCATTATGCACCAGCCAGGGTTTTTTGACCTCCAATCAGTCAAAACGTCTCTTAACCACCTCAGCAGGGCATCAGTCAAAGTACCACCTTGCGGATCATTCAAGTTAAGTAATAGAAAACACACATTTTCTACTGTAAAGCTCTTGATCTCTACCGACAGTTGTAGTTAATTGACTTGTAAATATAGTTTACTACCACCGATCTTTGGTTGAGATCTATTCACAGGCCTCCCTTAGGCCTTCCTGTTCGAGCCTTAGCTGCTGGCTCATAGAAGATGCAGTAACCATCCAAAGTTAAGGGTGTCCTAAACCATGTGTCCTACAGGAGAAGTATTTCTGATTTCACCAAAGCGCCATATCCTGCAGGATGAGACATAAAAGAACTGAATCCCTGTGTGTTCCTGGATAGCACCTGACCTGAGGAGACAGTTTTGTTGGTCAAAAGCACTCTGCCTCCCATACTGGGGCCCATTGGTCATCTCCCTGAAATTGGGGATAACCTTTAAATAGGTTCTGTTCATGCCTCATCTTTCTTTTGGGCCACCGAGTTTTAGTGAGTGGCTTTTTCCATTTACCATCCCCACAAGGCATTGTAAGCTCACAACTTGCATCATTGACATTACCCTGTTGCAACTTTATCATGTAACCCATTGCATGCAATTCCTTTGCAAATAGTATCATTTTCTCTACCCCCATTCAACTCACATGTGTTAAAACCACCCAATTGGTTTGACTAAAGTAGGGTGGAAGTGTAACACTTTCAATATCTTGTGATGTCATCATCTGTAACTCCCTCAGTTGCTGAAAGAGTAGCATCAGGTTCCCTCTATTCAAATAGGGGGAATAATCAGCAGATGCGATTTCCTCAATCCGAATAATACGTGAGTAATATGCAGGTATAGTGGAAAAGAATGTTGAATGGCTAGTGTCTCAACTCAGTGTGCTGGGCCTTAGCATCACTGTGTGGGACCTCTCCCCATTCTGTACCAGTATGGACTTGGGTGGGTGCAACACCTTCGATTATTGTTAAATTGCCTCCATGTTAGCCGCCCCTGTCGGTACCCAGGGTCTTTCCATATCAACAGCTTCTCACATTGCATCACCACGTCTGTTTTTACATGCCCTGAGTGTATAGTCAGTGTAGGTGTTTTCAGTTTAGATTTTGAGGCACCCCTGTTCTTGATTATGCCACCGGTTCCACCTCTGGGAACTGGAGTCACCTATCCAATGTGCCATGTTGCCCTGAACAGAGCCTTAAATGCAGACTTTTCCCAATGGTATTTGTTCCCTCCTATTAATCTGAGATGTTCCTTCGGTTTTCTTTGGTGTCTCTGCGAGATCTCCCACATTCCTTGGTGGTTCAGCTAGTAGTTGGTGGTTTTTAGAGGCCCACATCTTGATTTTATTTGTCCTTTTCCTACATGTACGGGATGCTTTGCCCGAGAGGGGGTATTGCCGACAAAGTCACACTCCCCAACTCCATTGATTCCTCCATACCAACTCCCCTCGTATAATTACTATGAACTATGAGTGCTGTCTTCAGCGAAATTTGTGGCAGCGTGTTTAACATGCTCGAGTCATTATATAGATCCTCATCTTCTTCCCATTCTACCTTCTTCCCATTTGACCCCTCTCCCTGATGGGAACCCATAGAACTCTTTGTTAAGATAACGTCCACTACCCTGGCCAAGATGCTTTTTACAGCTCTTTGTCCATTGGCCAGGGTGGAGCAGAGGCCAAACATCACATATATCGTCACTGCTATAGTGTTTAAATTAAGGCCATAATCCGGTTCATTTAATCTGTCATTTTCATCATGAGTGCTATCTGACGTGTCCAAGATGGAGGTTTCTTAATCTTCCCATCTAGTAGTTACAATGTGCTCTAAATTGGGGCTCGCTGATAGATTTGTAGGTTGTGGAGAGCCCACGTCTTCCTCTGAGGCCAGAAGCCCTGCCAATGAAGCTCGCTGCAAATTTAAACACATGTTCAGTAACAAATGATTGTTATCTAGGTTACTGAAAGAGGTAGAAGTTATCAACACGGTTTTACCCATTATCCGGACCATGGCGAGTACAGGGAAAAAGTCAGTAATCTTTTTCGTCTCCCGCTGCTGAGCATCTATATCACCTGTCTCTCGGTTTTGTTGCTGGTGGGAATTATCTGTGTTGCAATCTCCAGTATCGACCTACCTTGTACATTCAAAATTGGCCCCCCGCTTGAGAGAGGGCTAGATTCTAGATGCCCTCATAAAGGTTTTGGGGGGATTTGAGGGCAGCACCATTGAGGCTTTGTTCCAACATACCTTAGGAACCGTTTGACTTCTTCTACCCCTCGTGTGTCGGTTCGCTCTACTTTGCCGGGAATATGTGCATGGGAGGAGCGGCTTGGTCGTCTTCCGGTTATTTCCTACTCCCTCCCTTTTTATTCCGTTACAAGGGGAATGAGCGTATGTGGGTCAGGAAGGATTCAGGCAGCAGCTCCACCTGCCGCAATAGCAATAGTGAAGGTACTCCAAACACACTAAGTACAATACCCCCACTGCAGACCAATCTCGTGCCTCTCTGTCCCCGTATCAGCTGTCTAGACTATACCCCTGACTTGTTTTACAAAGGTAGCGGGCGCCCCTCTCTCGCAAGAACAGACATGATAACCTGTTCAGTGGTTATTAACCACTTGAGAGTTCGCAGCCACTGCTTTTACTCACTGTGCCTTTCACAGATGGGAAATATCCATTTGCATATCAGTCTTTGTCCTGCCCAGGGGCAGTCCAGCACCGAAATACAATGGCAATTCCAATCTGAACGAGAGTACCACCAGCAACCCCATACACGTGTTTCACCCTTGTTGGGGATCATCAGTGAGGTGAAGCTGATGCCTCTCTAAGCACAGTGAGAGGGAGACCACGTCTGGTTGCCCCCAGGAGACCTAGGGCTACCAATCCCAGGTTCCTTACAAATTGTTTTACAAAGGTAGCGGGCGCCCCTCTCTCGCAAGAACAGACATGATAACCTGTTCAGTGGTTATTAACCACTTGAGAGTTCGCAGCCACTGCTTTTACTCACTGTGCCTTTCACAGATGGGAAATATCCATTTGCATATCAGTCTTTGTCCTGCCCAGGGGCAGTCCAGCACCGAAATACAATGGCAATTCCAATCTGAACGAGAGTACCACCAGCAACCCCATACACGTGTTTCACCCTTGTTGGGGATCATCAGTGAGGTGAAGCTGATGCCTCTCTAAGCTGATGATCCCCAACAAGGGTGAAACACGTGTATGGGGTTGCTGGTGGTACTCTCGTTCAGATTGGAATTGCCATTGTATTTCGGTGCTGGACTGCCCCTGGGCAGGACAAAGACTGATATGCAAATGGATATTTCCCATCTGTGAAAGGCACAGTGAGTAAAAGCAGTGGCTGCGAACTCTCAAGTGGTTAATAACCACTGAACAGGTTATCATGTCTGTTCTTGCGAGAGAGGGGCGCCCGCTACCTTTGTACTATACCCCTGACTTGTTTTGCCAACCGTGCCCCCTGTACGGGATGCAACATTCACTCACTGCACGGACACCATGGGTACTGAGGACAGGCACAATAAGTACTGAATTAAAGTATTAATACTAGGTTCTGAGTTCAGAGAGCAGAGTGCCTAACTAGATTGCCCAGGTTTACCACCCATGTTGCAATGGCCCACGCTCAGCTCTTCAAGCTGCTCAGGCTGCTCAGGCAACTCAGGATCAGGCTCCGACTCCCATCAGGCACAAGCACCAGTCAGCACCCCAGCAAGCTTTTCCTCCTTCCCTGTTCCATTCCAATTAAAGCTAGGCAAAACACACCCTCCACGGTTAGTGGGCACTGTCAACATCCCTTAAAAACCCTCACCGATCAGCACAATTCCATTGGTGTGCTTACGGCGTGGGAATTCTCAGCAGCAAGACCAGAAGCTGCACCCAACCAGGAATCCTGCGATGAACGATAAGGCTAGAGAAAAGGACCTTGGAACGCACCAATCGATCATCAACCCGCACCCATTCACAAGCTCAGCTCGCAGCTCAAAGCACAAACACGTCGCTTGTTGAAATCCCCTGTGGTGGAAATTGATGTTGGCGGTGTGACGAAGGGAGCACATATGTACTTACCTGCTTCACTGTGGTGAACATTTCAGCCTACCACTGATGAAGGGGCTTGGAATTCAGATTTTCCATAAGGTTCCTGAATGGCTGGGAGGCCCCTCCGCCCCCTGCATGGGAAGTATGATGTCCACGCTTACATTTCTTATTTGAAATGTGCAAACTGCGTGACTGAATTGTTTATGGTGGTGGCAGAGTTAAGACGTACTTTTTCGTCCACCACCTTTGACTTTCTGTTAGCCTCACAGTCAGTCTTAATTGTCACTCCTAGAATACACACTGCGTTTCCTGGCGCACCACTGCTCTTCCAATTAACACACTTCACTTTCATCCTTAGAAAGTCGATACAGTGAGTACCTCTACAAGGAGTAACTTTAGGATCTCTTATTTGCAGTGCTGTAAACCTCAACATTTTTGCTTCCAAGCGCTATATAAAAGCATGCCATTATTACGTTTGCTCTGATGGCATGCATGAGGGTAGGGGCGCTGTTCAGAGCATGTACAGCCGCAAGAACAGTCCAGTGCTCATGCTCAGAGTGTAGGCAGTTCACGCAACACATGGCCTTGCAGAATGGAAACACTCGCCTGCGAGGCCCCATCTCTGGGTTTCTGCTGATTATGAAGTTGACGTTCCTTCATGAGGAGACTCGAGCTTGTAATGCACGGCTGAAAAGAAAACACATTAATTGGTGTCAATTCGGTGCGTAATTAAGGCTGTCAGTCAGCTACGAAGACACACACCCTTCTTCATTATGCATTGCATGTGCCTGTGTGTGTGTTACTGAGCGTTAGACGGATCTGGCGATGCTGTGGGGCGAGCAGTGTTATTAGTCTGGGCCTGTCACACCTATTGGGGCACCCTTCAGCTTCTGCGAGCCTCACCCCTGGAGATCATCTTCCCTTCCACGTGGCTGCAACTCGACACTGTCTGGAGACACGGACAGCAGCAGCTCTCTTGGTTCCGGATGCTGAGGCAGTGCTTGGGGTGTGACCCGCCTGTTCCTCAGATGCAGAAGATACTGCTCTCTGCACTGTGGCCTCCATCAAGGCCGAGCCGATTGCTCAACTGCCGCAACAGCACGGCCGGAGTCATTCTCCGGCGTGTGTTCTTTCCCACATGAGTGATTGGCCCGGAATCACTGCACTATAAAGTCATACAGGAATTCTAGACATTTGGGGTAAGGATGCGGAAAAGGTAACTCGTATGGACTTAATTAGACCAGTTGTTCTCAAGAAATAAACAAGCAGTCTACTTCACTTAATAGCAAAGCAGACACAGCCATGCCCACCACACCCTGTCATCCATTTTATTGCTGGCTATTGTTAACCTCAGCATAGTAAGGGCAGGAAAGAATTGCAGCACCACATGCCTATGCCAACTGCACACAACTAGCTCTTATGCCAGGCGGAGGGAACGATGCAGTTGACTCACAATTGTGATGAATGTGCAGTCCCATACACCCACAAATCCGTCATCTGAAACCCAGCATTGCCCCTCAGCTCCTCCTATTCTAAAAATCAGTGAGACACATTACCTTTGAATCGCGGAGGAGGACTTCACAGGGACCTCCATGCAGCCATTTTACCCTCGCATCACATTTCTAAGCTGTACACATCAGTATAAATGAGTCATGGTTACAAACACTTTAAAGTTAAGCAGAGTGTTTTTAGAAAAATGAAATGATCACCAAGCCCGATGTGTATTATGTACTTAGTGATTCAAATATACAACCCTTTTAATGCAGGCGTTATGCACAGTCTCCAAGAACTCGGCTGGATCTGAAAGATGAGGGGATAGGTGAATTGGGAAAGAGAGAATATGCAATAGCTGTGCTGCCGTGTTAATGTCTGCAGTTCCTACGTGCCCTTGGAATGCGTGCAGGTCTTCTTTATAGGTGGTCTTCATTCAGGGTATAGATACATTTGTGTGCAGGGTCGTTTTGGCCCCTCTGGGTTTCGTCCCCGCTGAGTGGAGGCCGGTTTCTGGCCATGCCTAGGCTGGTTTGGAAAAAAGAAAATTAAAAAACAAAATATTTTTTTCTATTTTTTTTTCTCAAAAAGCCTTTCATCCTTTTTAAGTCAATAAATGAGTAGCAACACAGGTTGGGTGATATTGTATGCATATTTGTTCAATATGTTCAATAAAAAAAGAGCTTAAGCGTAAGTGCTGTACAATAACATATTATCATTTGGCCTTGGACGTCTGCTTGGATTCACAGTAATTTAGTGCACTTAGGAACAATGCTATTTGATGCCACTTGCTGTTTTGTCAAGGGGTGAAAGATCGTGTTTTATTGCTTCCTGGGATGTCACTTTGGGGGTGGGGTCAAATGACATCACTTCTGGTGATGTCATCAGAGGCCAAGGGTCCTGAGGCCAGGGGTGGGACACTTTTTTGAGGTCAGGGGTGGGCCACTTTGTTTTGGGTGACCGGGCCTATTTCTTGTCCCAGTCCGACCCTTTTGTGCAGATGTGAGCCTTGTGTGCCCGTAGTGCTAGTGTGCAATGGCCAGGACAGTACGTTAGTTGCAGGGGTGTAGAGTTGTGTTGCCTTTAGTGAGGAATTTTAAACATGTGCGTGCAAGTGGCAATGCAGGACTCCTTGGCATGCCTGTGAGAGTCAATTAGAGATTATACAATTGGAAAACAATTAATCGAGGATGCTAAAGGATCGGAATATAGTGGGGCAACAATTAAACTTGTTAAAACAATTCAACCTGGGAAAGCAAGTGATAGGGTTATAAGGCATAGCATACAGTTGGACAACAGTTAATGTCGGCCAAACCATTCAACATAATCGAAGGCTGCAGAGATGACCACAGTCACATGTTATTCCACAAGAACAGCTGACCTGTTATTTAAAAAAAAATGTCTGTTTTCCATGGTTTGGCATGGTGTTTGTTTTCCCAGTGATAGTTTTTCTCAATTGAACACTCGTGTGTTGCTGACAGGGTCATGTTTCATTGGTGATGGTGGTTCCTGCCATGAATAGTTCCCAGAGCTGTTTTCTTGTGGATATATATTACTAACCATGATCTTCCCTGGTTATATATGGTTTAAATTTTAAACCACAGTTTTTGAGAATCCATTAATAAAATGAAAAAGGCATACAAATTGCCTATAAATAGTAAGTCATGTGTTTTCAAACTCTTCAGGATCATGGATAACCAACACCAATAGACCTTTCCCTGAGCCATTTACCATCTGTGGTTAAGAGTGGTTAATCATTGTAAAAAATCATGGACAAATGTGTGCACGGCTGAACATGGTAAAACCACACTCAACCATGTTTTCTCTATGAAATTAACAGCAGAGTTGGAGAATGTCGGAGGCGGCCTCTGAGGAAATACGTGAACGGAGGTGCGGCTTGACACGGTTCGACGTACTAGTGGGTCCTTTCCTTGAGCCCTTGAATCCGGCAGCCAACAGCCCGTCTCGCTTGAGTGCGCGGGCAAGGCTGTGCTGTGCGGAGGACAACGCCGTGAGAAAGCGTGGAGAAAGCGAGGGAGAAGGACAGAAAGAAGGAGAGGCCCCGCTTACAAGACATCAGGTGAGAAGTGAGAGCCGCATTGCGACGCGCCGCGCCATGTTCCGGGTTGCTCCGGAATTGTGCCTAATATCGCACACCACGGCACGGAGGCGAGCGAAGCTATCAGCGGTGTCTAACTCTCACGGCCCCTCTGCCCCACTGCCCCACTGGCATTGGTTTTAAGCCAGGGGCGACCTGGGGCAATCGGCCCCCTCTATACATATAAGGAGCCTCTAGAAAGAGGTGGTGTGGCACCTCTAGCACACCCCCAGAGACTGAGGGGGGCAGACGGCAGTTTCCTCACCTGACTAACCTCTCCCCTCGATAGGAGGAGGGGTTGGTGTCAGAGGTGACAGTGAGGCACCTACAAGTGGTGCAGAGGCAACAAGCACAGTCCTACCCTACCCTGAGATGTACCGGGGATAAAGGGGAACCCTCCATCAATACTTAGTGACTGAGGGCCCGCCTAAGAGACGGGCGCTATAGCCCCCGGGTCGATTGACAAAGGGGGGCCTATAAGTTATGCGGAAAAGCAACTTTGCCCCCCCACGTGGACCGAGGGGAACTACCACACCACGCAAACACCGGACCTTTCTACCTTTAATCTGGAAAGCGAAGAGAATCGCAACACAGCCATGCAGTGGGGCAGAAGAGCCCCCCATTCAATATACAATTTACGTAAAAATAAGTGCCCATCCATTAAGGAATCCAAAGAGTGTCCAGGGAAAGGGGGAAAATCCAAAAAGAATGCTAAAAATGCTCTACCTGTGATGCAAGGGGCTATAACCAAATTTTTCCCGGTGAATCCTCCCCCTGCCATTAACTCTACAGTAATTGAGGACATGACAGCACCGACACATAACGATGGCATCTCCTTAAACACCTCTAATTTCGATGACATAGATAACAACTCTCTTCTTGATCTATGCCTGACCATACAGAAAGGGATGCAGACCCAAACTCTGATGAAGCCAAACAGTGGCATAATCCCCACCAAAGACAGTAGCATGAATAATCCCACAGGGGAACACCTTTCGCCGGAAAGGAGCGGACGATTATCTGCATCCCCTAATGACATCGATGGAGGACGACCCAGATAACTTAACGGCAGACAACATCGACCTTCACCCTAGCCCATCAAAGATAATTGAGCTCCAATCATCGGTTCCGGCCATGCAATATGCCCTCAAGATACTGTTACAGATGTCGGGACGCATCCTGGCCAACACCAACGCTATTACTATGGCCTTAGGCTCCAAAGGCCTCCCACGAGAAGAGGCATTATTTACAGCAGACGTGATTAATGAACATGACGTGGAGATGGAAGAAAACGAGGGGCCAAATGTATTCAATAATCCAATAATAACAGCACAATTGAGATACCTCTAGAAGAGGGGGAGGAACGGGAGAAGGAACATAGCCCCCAGTCCCCCCTTACATGCAAACAGCGCAGACTGGCAAAAAAGGCACTGAAGAATAAGCCAGTGGTTATAGGTACCCAATCTCCCATATCGGATTCCAAATCAGCACCGGAGACACGGTCTAAAAAGGCCAGGAAAAGAATGGTGAGAGCAGCCCAACGGGCGGCTAGGGCTAAGGGTCCTTTGTCAGATTGGTTGATACCTGAAGAGAAGGCTTCTGAAGCGGACGATAATGACATATCTGTGCTGTGTGAAGAGCCTGATCAGGAAACCAGCATTTATACACAGCCGGAGTATGTGCTTGAGACACAGGCATCAGGGGAACCCGGGGAGCCACCATCATTGGAGCCAAAGAAAGCAGCGAATGATACAACTTCTAATTGCATCTGCTTCATCAAGAACCTATATCCTAGCGGCAAAAACCCCTGGTTAGCACGCTCTGAGTTGCTCGCTAGACTATACCACATACCCCAACTGCGTGTTTTAAAATCCGAGGACTTTCTTTTCATTGAACCACTTGGCTGTCCTAATCCCAACCTCTCGGCCATACATTGTACCTTTCCGACTATGACGCAGTTAATTAGGAATCACAAAGAGGACATGTTGGCAGTGGACATTGAGATTTATATGGACCCCATGGAGAAGGACCTCTCATCAAAACCAGAAGACATTATGCCCGCAGTGCCGGCTGAGACTGTACCTAAAATGGGGGAGGGGGACAACCTTGCACTGGCTAAAATACAGCAAGCCTTGAAATCGCTGCTAGAACATATCCCTCAAATGTTAAAGAACCACTGATGTTTCTCATTACTTTCTTGGAACTGCAGAGGCTTTTCTCATCTTCTGAGATCTGAGGGCTCGGTTGACCTACTGTCACAACATAGCTGTATCTGTCTCCAAGAGACATGGTATCTTGACCCTTAGTTACTTGACGGCTTTGTTATATATCAAGCGGAGGCCAAACGTGGCAGTACGGGCCGTCCCTATGGGGGGCTTCTAACTGGGGTAATGAATGTGTTTACATCTCGTAAGACACAGTGTAAAGCCGAGGAGCAGCTCCTGGCAGTAGAAGTTGAACTATACGACGAAAGAGGTCTGGGAAGATATCTAGTAATCAACCTTTATAACCCCCCAGGAGAATTGATGCGTGATTTGCTACAGGAGGCGATCCAGGACCTGTTGTCTTCCTGGTGGCTGAGAGAAGGAAATGTGGCCGTGATGGTCATGGGCGACTTTAACTGCCACATGACTGATGAAACATCCATACCCCCTAATCCTGACCTTAACACCAGGTGTGAAATGACCCATAGAAAGAGAGAAGCTGAAGGGCTAGGCTGGCTGCAATTGTTTGGAGCTTGGGACATGGCTATGATCAACGGTCGTACCAGGGGAGATCGACCGGGGAAACACACTTGGTCTAACGGTATCTCTTTTAGCACGTTAGACTATATATTCATGTGCCCCGAGCTACAGACAAGAGTTACTGATATGACCGTAAAGCACAACGAATGGAGCGACCATGCATCGCTACATTGCACTTTATACATCCCTATCCCTTCATCTGTACCTCCTAATATAGGCAGTATTCAAACCAACTGTGCAGGTTCCAGAATTGTATGGTCCGAGAGAAATATAAGCTCCGCTACGGAAGCACTTAAATCTACGGCCATTCCAGATTTTCTTGAGTTTGAACACACGTCAATTAATGAGATCGAGGACTGGATATCCAAATTCTCAGGCCAGCACGCTACGGCCAATAAGGGTCATATGCTAAAGATAGGGGGGTACATACCCCGTTCAACAGGGAAATTAGGGACGCTAAGAGAGGCCTCAGAGCGGCTATCCGATGCCTGAAACCGATGAACTTACCTGGAGCCTTATACCGGGTAAGTAAGGAGGCATGGGAAAAGTTCCTATTAGATCGGAACTCAGGAGGGATAGAAACCTTGAGTAGCTCTATGTTGAAGGCTCCTTTTCCGTTGCTCTTGGACATCTCTGTAGAAGCAATAATGAACAAAATAGTGGCCCTCAAATCCTCTAGAGCCCCCGGACCCAATGGACTAGCCAACGTAGTGATTAAGAGCCATCCTCTATTTTGGGCCGACTTGTTTGCGCTACTTTTCAATAAAATATTAGAGCAGGGGGCAATCCCCAGATCATGGCAAACGGCCATTCTTGTTCCGGTATTCAAAAAAGGTAGCCGTTTGGATCCTAATAATTATAGGCTTTTATCCATGTTAGACATCTCTGGTAAGTTATTTGCCTTGTTGCTACTCAGTGAGCTGCAAAAATGGGTGGACAATTCAAAAATACTCAGTAGATTCCAATGCGGGTTTAGGCGGGATTTCTCCACCGCACATAACCTCTTGGTCATGGATGTACTGCGCACACGGGCACTTAGTAAGGGACAGCCCCCGTTGTACGCCCTATACATTGACTTCAAGGCCGCATTTGACTCGATCCCCCGAGGGAGACTATGGGCCAAGCTAGAAAAATTGGGATGCCCGACAGGTCTGTTATATTACCTAAAATTACTCCATCACAACACTACTGCTTGTCTTAGATTAAACCAGGAAGGACACTTGACTTGAAAGGTGACACAAGACAGTGGGGTAAAGCAGGGATGTGTTACTGCACCCCTTATTTACAATCTGTATGTGTATGAGATCCCGGCAACCCTGGCTGAGGTCGACAATTGTCCACCTAAAGTCAGGGAAGCACCTTGCACAGTACTTGCATATGCGGACGATCTGGTTATCTTTGATAACACCATAGGTGGCTTAAGACGTTCTGCTACTTCTCTCTGGGACTACGCCAGAATTAATGGCCTAGTGATCAACCTGGATAAGACAAAAGTACTATAATTCACGAGGAAAAGAACAACTCGCGTGAATCTGATGGTACATGGTAACCTTATACCTTACGCTCCATCCTACCGCTATTTAGGAGTTGACATTCAGCCCCTAGGCGACTATGCACTTTGTAGACAGGGGCGAATCACAAGAGCAATGCAAGTCACCTCACTCATTTCTGCCTTTACAAACAAGCAGGGTGGCTTCACTTTATGGGGGACGCGTCATCTTTACATTCAAGTGTTTGCACCCATGATCGTCTACGGACTTGAATCACTGCATACTATGGATCTAGGGTGGTTACAAGTGCTGGAGGGTAAGTTTTGGAGACAAATCTTGGGACTACCTCCGGGGATACCGATGGCACTGATTAGATTAGAGCTGGGCCTTCCTCCCTCAAGGCTATGGTTATGAGGAAAAGAGCTGGTTTCAACCTCAAGATGATAAGTGACTCTAGCAACCCCCTACTATCTGTGATCCACCAGGAGGTGATCAAAAAATATTCCACCTCTCCCTTCAACAAAAATATGGCTGAATTTTTCACTGAGATTGGTTGGATACACAGAGAGACTATGGTCACAAAAGAAACTATACATGCATTAGGTAATAAAATAGACAGATGGGACTGGCTAGAGAATTTTGCACACATAACTAATCTTGAGACATATCATTTTGTCAAATACCGGCTGTATAATTATATGAAGCCTCAAGCTTACTTTTCTCTCTGCCCCTCCGGGAAACTTAGACGCTTCATCATCCTGTTTAGACTAGAACAATTATCTACTTTGTATATCAGAGGGGCCTGGGAGAAAATCCCGATGGACAAGCGTATATGTCGTCTCTGTAAATCCCCAGACTGTCTTGAGACTGCTAGACACCTCCTCACGGGATGTCAGACACTGAGAGATACTATTCTTCGCCATTTGGGCGATTTTGTACACGATTGTGCAACAATACATGATTTGTATTTCTGGATTTATTGCACCAATACCAGCAATATGCATTTATTTATTGCACTCTATAACATTTGGCAACAAGTGGAACTTGGCCTTAAGGGAAGGTTGGAATCTTCCCAAGACTGAGGAGCACAGGAAAGTACTTAGAGATCCTCTATGGAGAGGGAAATTAGCTTCCCATGTAGTATATGTAATGGTTTTTCTCAAGTTAGAGTTTTTAATGTCGATATGCATATATGATTATATTTGTTTTTTAGGTTTATGTACATTCTATATTGAGCACAATGTTATGTATCTTGCAATATGTAAAACTGTATGTGTAAAGTCTGAATTTATTTTCATACTATATCACATTAAAGAATGTATTATTAATGTTGGAGAATGAGGAGGACGTTGAAGATGGGGTACAGTGTAGCTTGATGGGACATGGGTCATTGCCATTTCAAAGGAGTGACAGATAGAAGAACCCAGATTGTGGATGTGTGACATAGATCATTTGTTTGCGATAGAAGGTGATGCAGCGAAAGACCACCTTTTCAAGCTCTTTGGTGTTTTGAGTGATGAAAAGAGAGTGGACAATAGCTGGCATAGCTGCCAAGTTCAGCCAAGGTTTGTATAGGAATAGACAGCAGTGTCAGTCTTCAGTCAGGCCAGGCAGATCCCATTTTTGAAGGAGAGGTTGAAGAGGAAGGAGAGTTAGGAAGAAGGTGTTGCATGCCATGGACTTAAATGTTGGTGGAGCAAAAGATTCTACTGAGGACTGCAAAGGGTTAGCTTTCAAAAGAGATAGGTTCTGCTGCCGCGGAGAGAGGAAAACCAGCTGCAGCAGAAAGCATAGGTAGTAATGGAAGCTGCAAGGGAGGTGGGAGTGAGAGGAACAATGTAAGGGCGCCCTGAACCTTCAAAATCATTACAATGGCTGACGGTTCCATGCATTTTCATGGCCACATTTTTGACCACCTTTTAACTTCTTCATGTATTTCATTGCAGATGCCACATGTGAGTGGAACCCTGCAGAGCATCCCGTTAACCCCCATCTCCCCGCTTGAGCCCTAAGAAAACCACATCCCCATTGCTATGCTTAAAATGTATTTGTGGTCGGTGAGTTTTATAATGAACATTTTGCAATGAAATATATATTTAATTAATATTCCGCAATTAAATCAGTTGATACCTAGCAGACAAAGGAGCAGAGATAAAATTACGGATTGAGTATAACCAGCATGGCAGGGAGGGTGGTGCATCTATGGCAACAGAGTGAGTATTACATTTTGTGACCTATATGTGAAGTCAAGAGTGAATGGAAGCAGTCTTTGTACCTTCACATTTAAAGAAGGTGAATGTTGATTTTGAGACTGTACATTTCCAGCGAAATGCAGAGATGAGGTTGTGGGCTGGCACAGATAAAGGTGGCAGCGTTTGAAGGGGGAACTGAAGGATTAGCGGAAATCATCAGAGGCTTGATTGATGACGTAATCCTGTGCGTGGGAGATGGAAAAGAGAGAAAACACGACCTCAACTAGGTAGGGGCCAGAGCATCAGCTTTGAGCTTCTGTCTGGATTATGAGGATTTGGGGGGCAGGTGCAAAAGAGAGTGTTCAGCAGGAGACAGGCCATTAGAAGTGTGCATGATATCATGAGGGAAGATGTTAAGAACCTTAAGTCAAAGTGTGACCATGAGCAGGAGTTGGATGGTCATGGAGGGCTGTCAGGAATGATTTGACCATAAAGAGTCAAGGTCATGTTGAAGAGTGGTGCATAAGTTTGGGAAGGTTCAAGTCCCATAAAAAGGAAATATGGACCTGCGTAAGAAGGCCCCTGCTAGGGGGAAAAATAAGAGTGCCAGCGGGCCTGTACATGACGAGGATGAAGAGGTTAAATGGATGGATCAGTGGATGGGACCAAAGTGTGGAGTAGTTGTGTGCTTGGAGAAGAGCAGGTCTAAATTAGAAGAAGGAAGAAAGGGGGCAAACGTTGTTGCCAACCCCTCCATTGTGCTTTGCAGGTTGTGGAGAACATGAGAAAGTAGCAGTGTTAATATCAATGGTTTTGAAAGGAGCTGGAACATGAGGGGATATCCATGTTTCTGTGATGTCCTTTACAACGAGTTGAACATTGCAAGGGTCGAACTGGTCCGTACTGGAGCCTTATTACTTCAACAGTGTGCATGCCAGAGTTCAAGATTGAGAGTAGAAGACAGGAGGGTGAAGACGGGAGGTAAAAGAGAGACTGAATCTCAGAGGGTGGAAGGTGGAGAGAATAGATTGGAGTAGGAGGAACAGCCAGGGTGCTTTTCTTCACTCTTAGGTAGGGTGGGGATATGATGAGAGAACATAGTGAGTGGAGGAATGACCGAGGCCTGTCATTCAGGGATGGCAATGCAACCCACACGAAAAGGGTGAGGAGAAGTCAATGAGAAGGAACGAGAGAGTGTGGAGGCTCAGGGTGAAAGTCAGTGGGAAGAGTGTGGAAAGAGTAAGAGTGAATAGGCTCACTGGGGTACGTGTTAAATCACATAGATTGGAGGTGACCGAGAACAGGCATGATGTGGTTCTTTGGGACTGACTTGAAGCAAGTGATGGAACCAGAGGAGGATGAACCAAGCAGAGGCAATCAATCCAAATCAGAAGCTGAATTCAGTCAGTGGCATTGCTATTTATTACCATTAAACTGCCTGTGACCTGAGCAAAATCACCCAATACAATACTTTGTAATGCAATGAGTGACTGCAAAAAAAGGGAGGGTGAAAAACTACCCCTGAGTAGTAGGGATTATGCCCTAGAGACATGTACAGGACAAAACACAATGCACAATGTTCTGAGTTCCCCTTCACTGTATTAGCCTTGTCAAAGAATTGCCTTGGACTCTGACTGAAGAGGATCAGGTACGTGGATTTTGAGGCAAACCTGCCTCTAGCTTGCCTGATACCAAAATGGCCACCAGGTCCACCTTGATGAGGCAAGATGTTTGAAGGACAGCCTGAGCATTATTAGCAGTTACACAGGAGGGGTGACAGTGGCACACACTGTAGGGCTCGACTGAGGTGGCTTGAGACGAACCCCTCGACACAAATCTGCTGGGACCAATTGATCTCCGACTCCCCTGATTCCAAGATGTTCATTGTGTTCAACTTGGCCAGGCAGCAATGGCCTAAAGAGGATCCTGGATGTTGTTTGCAACTGTGCAGAAGTGGTGATTGTAGCACAAGCTGTTCACCTTATGTGCTATGGCATGGATGGTCCACTAGTCACCATTCTGTAGGGACTAATTGCTCTCTGTCTCTCCTGATTCTAAGATGGCAACATGATTTTACCTGGACAGGCACAAGGTATTCCAGTGTAACCTGGGTGTTGCTGGCAGCTGTACAGTGGGGTGGTAGTGGCATAGACTGTGCACCTCTATCACAGGTGTACGGAAGAGACATTTGGTCAAGAGGGTCTGGGAACTAATTCACCACTGCCTCTCCTGATTCTAAGGTGGCCACAGGATTTGACCTGGTCAGGCACGGTGGACTGGAGTGTAGCCAGGATGATGCTAGCAGCTGCAAAGGAGGGGCGATATCCCGGGTTGCTCATACACTCATAGAGCACTCCACTGCACTGCCACCAGTATCAGCAATATGTATACAGCTGGATCTGCAACGCTTAATTCACCATGAACTGCAACACAATCTGCTCCAGCTTTATAATGTAGTAACACTCACACCGTGCACGTGTGCACTCGTCTGACACTGCTATTTCTGAGCAGACGTTAATGCTGCAGTAATAGCCCTCTGGAATCTAGGTTTCTCGATATCATCACCCAGTGCCCAATGCTACCCAGCAGTGCTGGCTATGTGTACATTGTGTCCATAATAGACCCCTTGCATAGTGCCTCGGGTCACACTGGACCTTCCTCCATTCGTAGCCTGATTGGCACATTGTTGAAACATTTGATATCGTGCAGACAGACAGGCAAGAGCAGTGAAATGTTCCTCAGCAGCAACCTCTCCAGGCACACGGATCCCTCCTAAGGCAGGAGGTGATGCCTAAGCCCCGTGAATCAGGGCAGGGTTTAAAAAGGGATTTCGTTAAGTACTGTTATTTCTGAAAATATGAAACCGGAGCTTTTGAAAGAGAAAAGAAAGAAAACAAAAGGCTTATAATCTTTCTCCGAACAGGCGTGATGCTTGTGTGCTGGGGGAGGGGAGTCATGCGTCGACACCATGCTAGACTTTAAGGGCAAGGAAAGGTGAAGGAGAAAATGAGTTTCTTATCTCAGCACGGCCAGTGACGACAGCTCACCACACAGCAGTCTGCATTGTGATTCAGTGAAGAATTCCATAGAGAGCCATGCTTCCTGCCCCGCCTCAGCAATACAGTGTCCTTGGAAGCCGAGTAGTCAAGAGCAAAAGATACTGTGCTTTCAATGAGCACCCTACTGAGCCTCTCAAGTAGCGTTACTCGAACTTCACAGAAAGTGCCCCAGTTGAAGTGAAGGCTGGGTGGGTTCTAACAGGCCCATGGGATTCCTCTCAGGTTGCCCAAAGGCTAAACACCACATTGGGATTCAAGGCGGGGTGCAAGCCCATACATTCAAGTGTAAGAATTGAGTCTCAAAGAAGGGGTTTGGCTTACCATCATTCTTGATCCGTTCTAAAAAAAGGTTTGGGAGCCTTATTAGGCTGGTCTTGCTTCAGTAAGGAGTGGACGGAACACTCTCACAAATGGGGGGCATTTTGAAGTTATTTTCGTGCGCTTAGGAGACTTTTGGAGATTTTTGGAGGAACTTGTTAATTGCTTGTGCTTTTTATTGCTTTACTTTAAAATATCAAAAAACAAACTTTGGTCTTTGTGAAGTCGTTTGTGTCGGATTTGCTTTTTTATCCCGGTTGTATCCCCTTGTCTTGTTTATTTTTAGGTTGAATAATCTTCCCTATTTAGCCTTACTCGCTTATAAAACACAATTTAAAATGTTTTATTGTTTAACTACTCCTGCCCCATTTCCCCTTTGAGGCCCCCATTTTTTTTAAAGTCTTGTTATATTTTAACTGTCTTATTTTTCCTCTGGTTCACCCAAAACAACATAAAATCAAGTTTCCTAACACCTTTCCTTTCCTGTTTTTGTAGAAACCTTTCCAAAATCCGAGAATTTCTCCTTCCTTGTATATTTGTCAGTCACCTTACCTACTCGTTGTGTGTTAAAAGAACCCTTTCCCACTGTGCCAGTCTTGAATGCGTCTCTTTGTCTTTGTCATTTGCTTTGTGTTTAGGACTTTGACGAAGACATTAGAGGGAATGTGATGGGGAGAAATGGGGGAATGGACTCCTCTGTGCCAGAAGACGAGGTAGTCAAGAGGTGGAGCCAGAGGTTGATGAGGAGAAGACACAGAATGCACAGTTGCTAGACAACACTTGAAAAAGTTGTGATGGAGAGGCTAATCGTTAGGAATGGAGGCCATGGTGACAGAGGGATCGTTAGGCCAGTCTCAGTGGTTGAGGTTGCAGCAGCAGGGCGATTCAGTTAATACCTGCAGAATGTAAACATGTACATTATCCTTGAAGTTGTTGGGGTGAAGAGTGGCACATCAGCTACAAGAGGGAGAGGTAGTCATGGATATTCGGGGGACAATGATCAGAGGGGGGAGCAGTAGGTGGGGGTGCTACAGGATCCCAAAGAGCCTCAGGGGGAAGATGCAGAGATGGCCCTGGACACAAAGCATATGTTCAAGAGAAGGAGACTTGGGGCAACTGCCAGTACACCGTGACACACCAGCACCATCAACTAGCCAACTCACCACCATTTGTAATGCTACCTCCTGTTGGTTGGATGTAGTGCCATTTGGAGAGGCGATGCAGGTGTGTACTGTCTGCATTGTCTGTCACCCGTCAGTCGGGGTTGGTTTGCTGGATCACCCTGATAGTTGAAATCATGGAGGAGTACATGTTGTAGCAACACCTTACCCTCCTCTGCATGACTGAGCAAGAGGGTATAAAAGGGGAGACTGGAACAAAGGGAGGGTGCTTAAAAAATGCTGGCATTTCTCTGCTTGTAGGTCGAGTCAAATAAATTGATACAGAACCCCTAGGAATTAGAGAGTATCTCAACAGGGTGACAGTGAACCTCTGGTTTGTGAGGGCAGAGCGAGGACTCAGAATGTGTCTCTACTTATTGATAAACCCAATAGATTGAGGCAGAAACTTCAGTTTGTCAGGCTAGTGCTGGGAATTAGAAAGTGGTCGAGGCTCAATATTTTCCTCTACCCCCTGCCTTGCATGAGTCCAATGGGATGCGCACTTGAATTATAGTTGTGAATTGTATCCTAGCAGGAGATTAAAATTGTGTTCATATTATGCATCTTATTACAGTAATCACTTTGAATAGTATTCAAGAGAATGTCTCAGAACCTGTTTCACCGATCCCTTCTAAGAAATAGGATGCAGAATGTAAAGGTTTCTGTACTTTTTTGAATATTTTACTAGATGTTCTCTTCTTCTCCTACACACATTCATTTGAGTAAACTGAAGTCATACAGTGTCAAGTGAAGCATAATCTAAAGCTAGTTTCAATGCATTTAGGTTCATGTATGGCAACTGGCACATACCCAATTGGATATTGGATGATATAGAGCTGTAAAGTTACAAAGGCACAATGTGCCTTCTCTAAACATGATTGTCCTATTGTCCTACTTGGTAATCCACTGTATTAAAATAAGAACAGTGATCATCTTATTGTCCAGTGCTATACTATATTTCACATGTCTAGATGTCAATGTTATAATCCTAAGAAAGTAATAAAAAGTTACCCGGCTTTGCTTATGATAGCGACTGGGAAATATGACCCAGTGTCCATTGATAGCCATGACAATTATGCCTTGAGCACTGGTCTTCATTTCTATTACCAGGTGGAATTTCTTACCCTTAAAGTAGTTCAGTGTTTACAGAACACGGTCAGAGAGGTGAAATGTATGTAATGTAAGAGCATTGTAGAGCGCATAACTATGGCCAGAAGGCACCTAGGCACTAGGAAACAGCATAAAGGGGATCAGCTCAGGAAACCCTCACACAGAACAACATTTAAAAATGATATGTTTTAAATGTTTTCTGAAAAGCCAAATGATACTCAATATTTCACTAATAGTTTGGTAGCACATACCACATACCAGGCGAGTGGGTGGAAAAGCTTGTCCCCCACTTGAGTTCTTCTGAAGTGGAGGACCATCAAGAGTTTCTGGGACTCTGTCTGAAGACACGCTAAGGGAGTGTAGGGAATAAGCTTTGTGTGCCAATACTCAGCACCTAACTGAGGAAAGGCCCGTTGAGTAATAGAGAAGGTCTCAAACTCAATACGGCTATGGACCAGAAGCAAGTGCAATTGCCAAAGAAGATCTAGAGAATGGGACATTCGACCGGCTTTACGAGTAAGATGAGCTGAGGCATTCTGCAGAAGCTGCATTCTTTGAACCAAAAAATCTGGTTGCCCAAGGTAGATTCCTTTACAGTAGTCAATCGACCCACTAATTGAGGCCACAACCACCTTTGCTCAGGACTCAGGAGGAAGAAATGGCAACTTCTTCTTCAGTATTATAAGCTTCATAAAACCAGAGTTGCATACTGATACAATTTGCAGCTTCCAGGAGCCCAATTCCTGGATTTTAACACACAAACTTTTAACACAGTCCATAGGAACTGGGCAGGGTCCAAGAGAAGGTTGCCAAAATTCTGTAGTCCAGGTTACCTGCGATTCAGAAGTGCCTGTCATCATAATCTTGGTCTTTGCACCATTTAACTGCAGACAGTTATTTGCCCATCCACTCCCCCACTGAAATGAGGCAATTCCTCTGTTGAGATGGGGATTATTTTCTGGAGATTCTATCCGGAACAGAAGCTGTGTGTGTCATCAGCATAATTATAGAATCATATCCCATGCTTCTGAATTAAGTCTGCCAGTGGATGTAGGTACAGGTTAAAAAGCAACAGGGATAGAGATAACCCTGAGTAACTCCACACGAAAAGATTCTTGGGGAGGATTGAAAAGGAAACAGTGACACTTTGCGAGCCCTTTCAGAGGAAAGATGAAAAAAAAGTAAGAGATGCCCCAAATATTCCTGCCCTCTTCAGGCCTTTCAAAAGAATACCATGGTCAATGGTATTGAATGCTGCAGAGAAGTGCGTGTGATGTAGGTTTGACTTTGCATTTTTCTGCAGGGATCAGTGAGACCAAAGAGCTGCCTGAAGCCACACAAGCATGGGACATTTACTCTATTGCCACATTCCTTCAAGGTCAAGATTGAAGTAACACAGCATTGCATGTTTTCTGTGATATTTTGCAAAAGGCCTAAAAGACTCAGCAATAATGTGTGGACTAATTGAGAGGGAAATTTGCTTTCTTCAGGCCATGATATCTGTTGAAAGAAATGGTGTTCCGAGAGTGAATCAACAAGACTCTGCGCTGAGATGTGTGATAATGGCATTTCTGAGTTCACTGCCTGATGTCAAGGTATGGGAGGCTGACCTAAAGCTTCTCCTTTCTCCAAGCATGTGGATGATGCCACATCATTTGGATCCATTTGGAGAAGTACCCAAGTTGGTTTTGGCTTACATCAAGTGGCAAGATGCGGTTATTGCTTCAGCCATATTCATAGAGCTACGATGGGCCCTACCGTCTTCACATTCATGAGATCTGATAAGCTTACTTTTCATTGGATGCTGCAGGGGTGCTATTGTCAAATATGCTAGTCATATTAATGTGACTGACTTCTGTGAGGAGCCAGGAATTAAAGTTGGACATTTGGTTGCAATGGTTTGGTTAAATACTTTTATTGAAAACAAAAGGATTGGGAAAAGGCGTCTCTGACCTTGCTGTAAGATGAATGGCCCTACCCAAAACCAAAAACTAAGGATATGTCTGTGTCATGATGTCAAAATGAAAACAGTCCTGGTGTCCAAAAGTTCTATTCTGACCCCCACAATATGAACTAACCCATAAGGTGAAAAGGGAAATGTCTTTAACCTTAGGTGATTGCAAAAGAATTCATGAAGGAAGAATAAAGAGCTCCAACACAAATGTTCTACATGGGTGAAAACCTTGGCTCCAGAGGGTATTTCCCTTCCCCTGGAATTCTCCTCAATACAAATGATTATTGTTCCAACAGTTCTCTGTGTCTTACTTGGACAACACATATTTATTGTTATTTACAAAGCCCCTTAGTTTTGTAGTTCCACTTCTCACAACAATGTACTTTTGTCTGGTGAAAAAAAGTTTTATATTTCTTCTTGTAGACTTGCAACTGCCTGGTATACTCCCCTGCCAGTACTTTTCATTCACTTGCGCTGGCGCTGGCCTGTTATACCCTCCTGCCAGGACTGCTTGTTTTCACACTGATCATTGTGCAGTATCCTCTCCTGCCAATGCTTCTTGTATTCACACACAATTGTAATTGCCTGGTATATTCACACACAATTGTAATAGTCAGGATTTCTTATCATTACTTCCACAGTTGTGCATGCCCTCTTTGGTAATCGCCTTTATACATCATTCAGTTTGGCTTCCCGACATATTTGTATTCCACACAATCATATCTTGTTAAGGGACTTACTTGCCATATGCTTTCTTGTTTCTCATTCTATCTATGTACTTGCTCTCCTTCAGTAGCTTTAATTATTACAGTTTGTTTTTGGCATCATTTCTGAAACGCCCCGAGGTCCCCACAGTGTTTGGGCTGACTCACAGGCTCTTGTTGGCATTCCCAGCCCAGTTCACACTCAAGCCGCAAGTGAGTATCGCCTGCTCTCACCTCCGGACTGCTTTCGCTTTACTCTGTGTTCTCCTGCAGCCTCACTTCAGCACACCTGTCTTGTACCAGGTACCGGTAGGTAAAACATTGCTTTCCTTGTTTGTCATATGCCCAGGAGCTTTCCAATGCCTCCTGGCATGTCTGTGGCGTGACCGGAAAAGTTTCTCTTCTCCCCTCCTGGTGATCCACTTGGCTCCACCACATCGGTTCATGCTTTCAGGACTCATGAGTTTTGCAGATCAAGGACACGTCTTGTTCCAAGCAGCAGCCTTCATGACTTTGTGTACATTATTTAAATCTCCTGCATACAGGTACTCTTTGCAAACAACTAGAACACTAATTGAGCTTGGGGCTTCTTTCATTCTGCTTTGCTCTTTCTCTCCTCCTCGTCTCAGTATTTGAGTGATTTTGGGAAAAGGAGTCCAGTGTTGTCGGTTGACACATCTTACTTGAAATCTCACTTTCAACATTTACAAATTACATAAAAGTTCTATATTGTGTATAATTAGAACTGGAAAAGGATGTCTTCAATCTTCCACATTTTAGACCATGGATAGAAATCTGATCTGCAGAGCTTGGGAAAGGGTTTCTCTAGTTTCCCTAACAGCGGGTGTAGATGTATAAAAACTTGCCATGAAGGTATTGGATATAAAGGGGTCAACTTCATGGGCAAATGGGGGATACCATATCTCTTCCAAGGAAACCATGACATCTCCCGGGAAGCTGTCTCCTCCCATGTGATCCTCCCTCATATATCCGCCTCCAGGGTCAGGATCAGGTAGCGGCTGCTGTCCCCTGGCCACATGGGAGTGTAAGTGATTTCAATCCGGCACACACCTAAGTCAACGCCTACCGTGTAATGCACAACGGAAATCCTTATTTATTCGTGTCTAAAAGTTATTTTATTCTGAATGATGCACCACTCATATCACACCCCTCTCCTGGAACCCCCCCCCCCCCCCCCCGGTCACACTGAACCAGGAATCAGTCTGTTTTGTAAAGTTAAAATGTTTATTTATGTATTCACAATTTAATCATACTATATTTTAATGGGTACACAATGATCACCAATGAGAAGATTTAACACAGAATAATCTCTTTAATACATGAGGAGTAGTAGTGAGCAAAACAATTCAGCACAGAAATAATACTTTTGTGTGTGTTCAGATCAAATAGCAGTGTGGTTAATAGTTCCCCCTGCATACCCCTCAACTCCCCAACAGGCAATGTAAAGAGATAAGAGGAGAGAGAGCAGGTATTCAGGAATGACAGAATTCAAACAAAATATCAATCCAAATTTCCCCCCAGCAACACAAGAGAAACACAGAATGGATTGGCAAGCGGTCAGAATGGTTTTAAAGTTATTTTGAGAATGGATTGGGTAAAAACACTAAATATGGTTTAAATTGCTGAAATTGTTTAAATTCTTATGGGACCCGCTTTGGAGAGTTGCATACAAACACTAGCAATGATTTAATACTAATAAACAATGTGAAATCTTACAATGAAAGTTGGAATCAATCAAAAGCTGTTTTACACAAGTCAAAATTTTCCTAAAACGAAATTTGCGTCAAACTTTTCAGTGTGCGGTAATCACGATTATGGGAGAACCGTATGGATTTGGAATGGGGTTTTAGATGCAAATTAAAGCTGTGGATGTTAGCTACAAATAGACGTTGACATTTCAGGCACAAGAATGGGAAACAGGAATGCACTTTTAAAAGACAAATGGGATTTCTTAAGCTAGATTATGACTATAGAAAAAGAGAATGCCTCACATGAATCTCCACAGTTCCTGGCCAGGGAACCCTTCACGTGGTGGATACTCAATTTCTTTCTGGGATTCACTTTAGTTACTCACAACACTAATGATTTATGATTTTAAAATACAAATAAGAGAAACTCAGCGCAAGAAAAGTTCTGACAATTCAAAATACTCCTAACAATATCAGGTTCTGAAGACAAGATAGGGTGGGTTTAAAATAGGGATTAATTATGGACTTTACATATGTTAGTGACACAGTTCTATATATAGATACTCACTAGATATGTTTTGAAACAGAACCGTCAGGATTCTGGTCCGTCAAGATTTCTGGTCAGGGAAGGGAATCTGGTTCTGGGATAGACAGCTGGGCACAACGGATTGGACTGGGTCTGTTCACAGCACGCCACAGAACTGGATTGGATCTGCAATGGTTCTGGTCACAGCACAGCACAGGACTGGATTGGATCTTTTGGTTCTGATGATAATTATTACAGCAGGCAAGCAGTACAGCACAGCCCAGCTGTCTTTTGGTTCCCCTTAGGTTACTGCAGTTGGTTCTGGTTCAGCTATGCAATGGGCCTTTCTGCTTTGCCAAGTTTCTGGAGTCTGGAGCAAGTAAGATGGCTAGTTCTGCAGCAGGTTGCTCCACCAGCATTCGGATAATGGGTGAATCTGTCCCTCTTTTTGAGTGCTGAGCTGTCTCTATTTATGCTTATGATAAAGGGGTGTGTGGGCTGGTTTAGCCTAAGCTTTCCCCTTTGACAGGGATTGGTCAGGGTCTCCTCTCTGCCTTGATAGGAGGAGAAAAATAGGATGTCACCTTTATGGTGTCGGTTTATGAGGCCTAGAGTCCACCCATAGGCTCTTGAACACAAAATCTACTTTTGGTACAATACATATTTCCACATGTGCAACCTCTATAACAATCATATAAATAGAGATTACATGTTTTGTGTAGCAGATACTCCTCCAAGCCCCGTCGCAGTGGGACCTTGTGTCTGCTTTCCACAGAATTTTGCCCTTTTCATCCGGAACGCAATGTCCAATTTAGGAGCAAATTTCTACAAATGTGCGCGTTGAACATGGGCATACATGTATAAAGTTTCATACTTCTATCAGAAATACATTTTGTGTAATATCACATTTTCCGCCATTTCTTCCCAGAATAACGGCACAGAGTTCTGGCACCATTTCACCAATGCATCCAGAAATTACATTAACAATGCCATTATTTCTATATTTTGCACAAATTAGCATAGTACGTTATCAGTCTTTTTAAAATGTGTCTTTTGTCCTTGTTAAGTTTAGCTCCACCCCTTTGGTCTCTCCCTGGGTCCCAGGAGCATCTCCTCCCTGTTTGTTCCTTTACAGAGACCATTTACGACCCTTCACGCCTCACATTTCCTTTTAGCTGGAGGATGTCCATTGTCTTCTTCCCCACTGCAGACCAATTTCTGCCCCCACCCTATAATCATCACTTAGGTGTGATTTCCTTGGGGAGAGGACTGGGGGGAGAGGCCTTGCCTCTGTGGGGAAAGCTATTATTCCAGCTTGTGTGGCTTTTAGCCAGGTTTAAATTTAAATGTTGATTCTGTTGCATTTTTCCTTAGCTTAAAAACAAACTTCTGATTACAAACTAGTGGCTAGAACACTTATTTCAGATTCTAAACCATGAGATTAACAATTGCAACATAGGTTACTCTCAGGTACAAGCCACTTATATTGCAACCATTTGATTTCAGTTTATACAGGTTTAAAGTTTATCATGTAAGCTTCTGACAGCTGTCATTCAGGCGGCCGAGGGTACTGCGCCCAGATTTTGACAGATTCCTTAGGCAGGCAACTTTTGCTGTGGAAGTTTCTTTGATACTTTCAACTTTCAGGACATTGTAAGTTCATAATGATTTCTTCAACTAAGTGAATTGTAGCACCCAGCAAGAATTTTGGAGGTTTGATGGTGTTTTGTACCGGCATTCTGCAGTTTCAGCAACCAAGAATAAGGATTTAAAGCCAGATTTTTGGATTTCCTTTAGCAGAGCACTGCTTTTCCTTCTGTACTCCATTTTCACTTGTTGTGGAGCCCAGTGACATATTTCAGGAGTGAGATCTCTGTTCCACCATGACAACATGCATGGTAGATTGAGCAGCCATCTTTTTGTGCTTTGCAGAGCGTGATTTTCAGAGGTTATGGCGCGCACAAGGGTTTTGCGGCCATTTTGATGTTTCTGGCACCATCAGAACACAGGGATGCTGCATGGCAGAGCAAAAGTGGATTAAGACATCCCACAGGAGGAGGCCACCTCCAAATAATTAAATATGACTCCATTGGATCCATGACATCCCCTTTCCCTAATGCTGCTGGTTCTCCCAGCACCAGCTGTAAAACGAGAAAGAAAGTCCACATTTCCCTTTTCTCTTCCTTTTTTGTTTTCCACTGTAAAACAATAGTGCTGTAAATCTAAAAATCAGGGCATGATTTGTGCATTTGTGTCTTTTCAGAGGCTCATCCATGTTAATGGAGCATGATCTGTGATCAACCTGAATTTCTCACCCGTCAGATAATATTTAAGATAAGATATTTCCCACTTTATTGCTAGGATCTGTAATTCAATAGTGGCATAGTTTTTTTTTTCTCTTATGGGAACCATATTCAACTAATCTAAAGATTGGGGTGTTCAATGTCATTGGGATCTTGAGAAAGGACTGCTCTTAAGCTAGTGAGTGAAACATTCATCTGTACAATGAATTCCAGGTTTAACTGCCCCCTTCAACATGGGTTCACTGTGTAGAATGTGCTTGAGCTTCTCAAAACACAATTGGTCTTCTTTCCATTTTAACTTGTGTGGTTGTGCATTTTAGATTTCATGAGTAAGATAAGAAGAGACACAGGAATAACGGGGTATGAAACATCAGTAATATGCAACTAAACCCAAAAAGGCTCTTAGGTCTTTCTTTGTCTTGGGTATAGGGGTTTCCTTGACTGCTTTGTGTTTCTCAGTTTGGGTTTGGGATAGCCCATTGCCTACAAATAAGCCCTAATACTTGGCTGCTGACTATTCCAAGTGACATTTCTTTGAATTGGCTGTAAACCCAACTTTTCATAATGATTTGGTGACTAGGTATAGATGGTGTAAATGTTCTTCCAAGGACTTATTGTGGATGAGTATATCATCAATGTATTCTCTGGAGAAAGACACATAAGTCTGGAGGACTTGGTTCTTTAACCTTTGGAATGTGGCCGCTGCCTGTGTAACCCAAAGAGTAATACCTTAAATTGAAAAAGCCCAATGGGAGTGGAAAATGCTGTTTTCTCCTGTATAGAAGTGGCTAAAGCCCCATCTCAAACTGAATATAGTGGAGATAGACACCCTCTCCCTCAAACCGAATGATGACAAACTATTGGGGTGATCAATGGCCCTAAATGTTGTAGAAATCAGAAATGTAGTGTCTTACAGAGATACACTTTAAAGGACTATCTATCATATGAGGCCAGAATGTCTTGAATGATAGAAGGTTTGTTAAGTAGTATATTTGAAGTATATTATACTAAAGAATAGACTTGAAATGAACCAGGTATAAAAATATGACCCGAAATAGGGTGATCCACCATTTCGTAATAGGTCAGGCAAGGACAGGCGATTCCTAAGATGGTGGATTGCTGTGAGTCATGATGACACCAGTGGAGATGTTTTTTTAATAAAAAGTTCATACAGGGGACAATGGTGGGGGGAATGAGTGAGTAAAACCGGTCTAGACTAGGTCTGAGTGGCAGAAAGTCCGACAAATCATAAGCAGGAAGAGGGGTTGTACATTGCTCATGCCATTATAGGCAACAAATGACAGGCAGTAAATGGGCTGTACTTTTGATCAGGCCATCCTCTCACATCCCTAGAGTGTATATAAGGGAGGGAGAGCTTAGTGATTTTAGCAGAGTCCCAGAGATGTCGTTGATGCTGTATCCTTTGTATCCTGTGTCTTGCCTGCTGGAAGAAGTAAACTTGCTGACTTTGAACAATTCAGCCTCAGTCTGCTGATGTGCTCCAGAGTGTTTTCTTGACCCCAGAGATGCCAATGCCCAGGAGAGAGGGTGATGGGTCCCTCCTCAACACATGTCGAGCCAAAGCCAGGAGTCCTCAGCTAATGTGTCCAGGACTATGAGCTGGACCTGGACGATAAGATAAATCATGCTATGGGGCCTGGAAGAGGGGAAAAGAGAGAGATGATTGGTGGGCAAACAGCAGTTGGCCACCCACTACTAAAAATAGAAGGGATCTGTTGTAGGCCTGATAGCATGATGGAAGGGCCTTGGTGCCTGGGGAGTGAAGGGGAATATTTTTTGGCACTTTTCCAAGAAAAATTATTTCAAAATCCCTTTTTGGAAATCTTCCCAAACATTTTTAAATTGAGTAATTGATGGGGGGAGGTGCGCTTAAAAAAATAATTAATTGATTAGTTTTTCCATTTTCAGGAGACACATTTTAGAATAAAAATTGTTCAAAGTTTTAAGACAAAAACAAACAACTTTAAAGTCATTTTTTCTTGAGATTACTTTTTGAAAACATATTTTTGAGTTAATATTTGAACAGCTTTTACAAGCAATTTGTATCACTTGTGGGGAGGACCCTTATGATCTTTTTTGGGAAAAATCAATGTTTTTTAGTAGCCTAGGATGTAACAGGAAGGTGGGTTAAACGCAGCTTTATAATATGAGTATTGTATATATTGAGCAATTGACTTGTGAGAGGCCAAGTAATTGAATTATTGGGAAATTGACTTGAGTGTGGCCAAGCAATAGAGGAATTGTGAGAGAGGCCATGATAAATAGAGTATGCCCAGGCCTGCATTTTAAAGAATGTATCTGAAGAAATTTGAACCTAGAGTCCCATAGCGGATGACGTAGGAGACGGGTCTGGTTAAAGACAGAACTAAAGAGGTTAATTTAAACTCTGTATGGGGTATCGTATGGGGTAAGACAGGTCCCAGAGAAGGGCTGTAGAGAGAAGAATATATGTGACCGGTCGAGTGTGTTTGTCTGTCTGTCTTCTATTATGTGTTGCATTTTGCACATTGTACATTTGTGTATACACATTGAAGTATTGCAGAGAATGCAAAACTGAAATGTTCAATTATGTAGAAAATATCACATGAATATGAACCGTGGACTATAATGTATATGAGTATGGTCTTTAAATGTTTGAAAAATACAATATAAAGTTAAAGAGAAGGTTGAACAAGTAGTTCACTTTCATACCCTATAGAAACCAAAATCCAGTAGCTACTGTGTTAATTCTTGTATTTGCTAAAACTAGACAAGTCAATCTACTTAATTAACCTTACACGGCAAAAAACCACATTGATCTTGATAGAAATGAGCAGCAGATAAGGCTGAGAAGGAGTTGAAAAAATTGTGTTTTCTTTTGTAGCTAACTGCTAGTTAGAAGAGCTGTATTCTTGTCAACACAGGCTTTCAAGTTTAAAATCTATAGATAAGGAGAATTTCACAACACAAGGAATGTGGAGACTAAAATATATTATTTTCAAAGGATATTGAAGTGCATAGTTTGCAGAGTGCCAAGATAAGGCCACATGAACTGTTGGAGAATGGACAGTGTGTTGTTTTATAACCTACGCAGTTAGATAAGATAAGCTATGTTCACAATGAACAGTCCTTTGAATGGAATGTGATTCAGGCTGTGTGTGACTCAGTGGTTAAGAAAAGTGGTTTTTGATTTATAAATGGTTGATTAATTATATGTTGAAATCATGATTACATTTTTATGGTTATTTGAATACTTTTTCATGGGCTGTGTCCCAAACATGAGAACAGTGTTTTGGTCATTTTTGCTAGTTCACAATGAATAGTTTTGAGAAGTGCATTTTGAGAAATATGTATAGGTTGTTTGGTTTTAATGTGTGGCAAATAATTTTTGCAAATAAGAAGAAAATTAGGCATTTTAGTTAAAAGAAAAGAAATGGGAGAGAAAGAGAAATGCTGCATTACAATAGTAGCAAGCATGTGAGTTTAAAAATGTTGTGCACCAAATGAATTTGCACAGATAATAGGTGTCAAGTGAGGGAGAGATGTTCCCAATGATATATGTTATGTCTGAGCGCTTTGAGGGTATTTTGGAAATATACTGGGAAAAATGTGTCCAAGAGCACTGGTGTAGCTGAGATTCAAATTGTGTATTTGTGTTCAAAATACAGCAAAAAGCAGGCCAATGTGCTAATAGATGGTACTTGGACCGAGCACAGTAAATAAGTTATGGGAAATCACAGTAGTATATGGGAAGAAACATTATTTGACAAATGTTTTTTGAGCGAAACATGACCATTTTTTTTTTAATGCAGTTAAAAAAACATGAAAGCATTAAAGGAAATGCTTGCAAGCAGTACCGACATATGCAGGCATCCATGAAGATGCACTGACATAAGAAAGGACACATTCACAAATGCAGACACATATACAATAGTATGGAAGTAGTATTGGTCTGTGCACCATCGACAAATGCATTGAAGGATGCACATGCCCTTTTACATGCACACACTAACAAGTGCACAGAATGGTTTTATTTTTCAGCTAAATTGGTAGCTGGAAAAAACAATAGTTGGTCCCTTTTGGAAATCTTAGGAAGGGTAGAGATTTGCGTATTTATATTTTGAAATATTGAGATTCCTGCAGTATGCAAGCAAGAATGAAGAACAGTAATGATATTTTACTGTGGATACAACCAAAAAGGCTGGTTTGAAATAAATAAGCCAGCAGGTTGGGAAAACTGGGAGTAGAGTTGAAAATCGCAGGAAAGAAATGTAGCACTGGGCGGAAGTAAGGAAAAGTCTGCCAAAAGTTAAAATAGGCTCATGATAAAGAGAGCTAGGAATGTGGCACTCATGCATTGTGTGCAAACAACTAATCAGGCTTATGTACACAACAGTTTGCGAAGGTTAAAGCGGGATTAACAGAGAAAATACTCAGTAGTAATGGGGAAAATTATAAATCACAAACATCGCTTTCATCGCTTGAAGGCTTTGGAATCAACAACTTGAACCCAGGCAGAGATAACAGAGCAAACAGTGTACCCAGGCATAGAGCCTTTTCTGTGGACAGTTTGATTTTAAAATAAAGACTAGAATGTTAATAGCGACATTAGTTGGGGACAGGATATATGAGACTAGGACAGAGCAACCTTCCGGGAAGAAAAAGAAGGTGACAATATGGCGTTGAAGGGCATTTTTTCAGTGACTAAAGAAGTGAGATGGTCAGATTTGGATGCATCTGTACCTTGGACATCAGAATCAATGACGCAGTTAGGCCGACCTGAAGGGAAACCTCATGGTGAGAGGGGGGAGTTCCCACCTTATGTGAGCAGATTAAGGTCACTGCAAGGTAAAAGACAGTGCAGAACTATTGTTCTTACCTTGAAAAAAAAGACGATGGAAGAAAATAATGAGTTTGGGGTTTCACAGTTTCCCTTGCGAGAGAACAGGGGAGGTGGGGGGCAGACCATAGTATGCACCATGACCCCAGATGGGCAAGGATAAGTTAAGGTGAAAGCTCCCGAGTTTTGACTTCTCGTGCTGGGAAATGGATACATGAATTAGAAAAGAAGACAGGACGAAATACATTGGCTATAGGGGGCATTAAGGGTCTCCTGATTGTCATCCTTGAAGAGAGAGCTGATGACATTTGGTCAAAGGCAAGATATTTGAGTATTAGCACTCATGACGATTGTAGGGCAGCAGTCTGGAAAGCGCTTAGAGTGCTGTATCAGGACTCCTCAGATGAGAGAGCTATAAAAATACCAAAGGCTGTCAGAAACCATGCAGAAACGGCTTACGACATTAGTGGACCTGGAAGCAGAGTCATGGTCAGATATACAGCTGACCATCACATATTATTGCAGCCTACTGCAAGAGAGGAATTGAGAGAAAAATGATGCTAGTTAAGTGAAGTAGTGAAATTAAAAGCTGTAAGAATTGTCATAATATGCCATAGAAGGGGCAACGTTGACTAAGTGGGGAAGGGTCAAGCTCTCAGCAAATTACAGGTGAATAACCAAAGGCAGAATTGATCAGGGCAATAATGGATTTGCTCCACGAGGAAGGGGAGAATTTCAGGGAAGAAGCTTTCAGAAAAATCAAGGGAATTGGCTAAATAGTCAGGGAAATTTCCAGAGTAACCCGGTGGGTTTCAAAGCACGCAGAAGAATAGTCAAAGCATGCAGGAGAAGCATGGTAGGAGGACTCCTGTATATTGGACATGCGGTATGTCAGAGCACTTTGTACGCATGTGAAGAAGCCAAGGATTCATGCAGAATGGGCAATCCTTAAAAGGAGGGGACAACATACCCCCTATTATATAGCTCATAAGTCAAGAAGGATTTCACCCAGGATCAGACATTGTATCAGACATAAGCATTCGGAGTGCAGCAGGTACAGCAGCTTAGGAAAGGTAGAAAACAAATTTACTGCAGAGGGCAAGTAAGTGAGCCCACATGCAGGCTCAGCAAAGTGCAAACATAAAATAAACAGTGAGAGACATGAGTGAAAGTATTGGGTTTAACAGGGAGAAATGATGTTACAAAAACAGAGGAACGCATGCATCCATAGTAGGACAGCCTCAGAGGGTGACTTGATGTGTTCAGAATTGTTATTGTCGAGGATTAATATGACAAAGGGAGAACTAGTTTTGTTCTAATGGTAGACATTGGGACTGCATATCCATGCAACAAAGACAGAAATGTGGTGAATACATATTAGAAGGTTGAGGATGTTTATTGAAGACTATAAATGTAATTTTTTGACTAGTGAGAAATTAGCAGTCTATGGAGGAGAGTCTGTTATGACAAATTTCTGGTATATTTGTAATAGGCACCTGCCATTGTTTGAGGAAAGGATTGGATGACAAAACCTAAACATGATGATTTTGTTTAGTGAATTAGGGATAGAGTGTTTTGTTCTGAGAATGCACCATTGGAATATGGCTGCATCATAGGAGCATGAACAGGGCAAGAGTCCAATGAGACGTTTCTGGTAGAGACCAAGGGTTTTCATTTTTGTAGCAAAAACACAGTATTATAGTTTACTGTGTGACCTAGTTAAACAAATGGTGTGAGTATTTGGTGTATTTAGCCTCAGGCCAATGATATTTATGAATGGATAGGGAGGATAGATGACCTCCATAAAATTAGAAACAGCCATAGAGTAAGGAAACATGGCAAATGATCAAGGATTGAATAATAAAAATGGATCATGAAGGACAGTAAAGGCTCTCATAAAAAGGTTTAGTTTAAGTAACGGCACAAATGGCAATATATCTAGATAGGGCTTAATGAAAGTATGAAGTGGTGCTTTCTTTAGGAACATTACACATTAAAAGGAAAGGAACCATTTTAGTATATATGGTAATAATGTAGCAGCATCCAGTATAAATTAATGACAATTAGAGAAAGTGTCAATAATGCTAGGTAGACTTTGGGCATTTTGACATGGGTCCAGAAAAATGAATTAGGAAAAGATCAAAATAAATAACTTACCTTGAATGGCATAGGAATGAAGAGTTCTGTTGAAAAAATTAACATCATTTAAATAAATAAATAAATGTGATAAATGAATGAAGAAATGATTGGGTGAATGGATGAATGGATAGGGAACTAAACCCAGCATAAAATAAGCAAACATCCAAAATTTTACAAAAAAACTGCATCAATGAGGGTTACAGGCCAACATTGAAGAAATTGCGCAGTGCAATAAAAAAAGCATTAGGGAGTACCGCAAAACCAGAAAAGGGGTATGGTTGATCAAAATGTGGGTTAACCAGACAAGGACAATTTTGAACAGAGCCAATTCAAGAAGAAAATACGAGGGTAAGTAAATTACATGTTTTGTAACAATGTTGGTTTATGTTACAGATGAAAATCATGGACCTTGCATGAACATAGTAGGAATTTCTGCATGACCTTAAGCAGGGAGAAAAGAAAAAAGAGGTAAGTACTGGTTCACACTACAAGGGTGTGGACAACCTATTGATCATTATTATGAGTAAGAGAACCCAGGTGAGTAACAGAAAAAAAGAGGCAGATAGAGACAAAGGCCCTGATTCATGGATTATTTGTGCCAAAAAAAACGGGATTTGTGCGCCATTCTCCCCGCAAATCCCTGTTTAACAAATGGGGATTTGCGGGCAGAATGGCGCACAAATCCCATTTTATTCGGCGCAAATAATCCATGAATGAGGCTAACTTTGTCTTCAATTATGTAGCCATTTTTCCCAAGATAGGTGCAATCAGGTGTGAATAGAGTAGCATATAGATGCAAGCATGGCCACTTTAGACAAACGCAGAACATAGAAGATATCAGATGACAGGGGGGTAAACTTTTATACATTTCACTAGTTGGCAGAACGCCAACAAGGGCAGAGTTTAAACACATACATATAGATTTTTTTTGAGAATAGGCAAACAATGTCGTTTTATGATATAATATGAAGGAACATAGTAAGAATTGCTGCCATAGTCTAGAAAAGCAGGGGTAGACTAGATTAAGCATAGTGGGGTAAAGAGGAGATAATCTTTTAGTTTGTCTCAACAGGATAAAGACAAAGCACAGAAGAAAAAGACCATGGTCCAATGCGATCAGGAGAAAGATGGCGAAACAAAGGCAAAGGTAGCATTTACAGCTGAGCAGGAAGCACATGCAGCAAAGCAGAGAATTAAGTAGTATCAGCCCTAGCATCATAGTGAGTTAATGAAATGTGTTAATTTTGTGCACCAACGAGTTAGGGAAAGCCTGTGAGTTAAATGGGCTGAAAATAGTGAGAAATAACTGCAAGAACACATGTTTTTGTTAGCAGAAAGGAGCAAAAGGTTTAGGTCAGAAAGAAACTTGACCTCCTTGCCAGTACCCAAATGCCTTTTGTCTCTATTTCGATTCTTGACAGAGAACAGGGATCCCTAACAAAAGACAGCCTCACCTGCTACCGATGTGCCTAGAAGACTGAGAAGAAAATGATATGCCTTTCTTAATGTTTCTTTTTTTTGTTGTGCTTATGAAATAGCTGTCCCCGGCCACACGTTGCTGTGGCTCAGTCTGGTTAAATGTAAAAGAAACAAAAGAGAAAGCACACATTTCTAATATGTTTAATTTGACAATGCTTGTGGGTACTTTTTAATGGCTCTGGCAGTTCTCCAAGTTGAGGCAGTTTAATTTTCCCAGCAGCGCAACACACTCCTTTCGTTTCTCCATTCAATTTCAGAGCTTTGCAATAAGAACACACTTCAGTCATGGTGCCAATGACAACATGCCAGCTCAAACTATAATCATCAGCTTGGTTGTACCGGAATGCAAGACGATTGTAATCGCGTCATTGCTGAGCACGGAGTCGTGTTTGACGCTGATCTGCTGTTTCTCTCTTTTAGCCACTCTCAGCCTGTCACGTTCATTCTGTTGAGAACGAAGCACACCTGAAGCTGCAGAACACAATCGTCGTGCTCGCAACCGTGTATCCTAAAGTCTGGCTTGACGTCGCACTAATGCTTCCTCGGCACGTATTTGAACCGGAATCGTAAAATAGCGTGTGTTGCTTTTACATCCAAGAGATGGTGCTGTTTTGCAGTAAAATGTTCAGTTTAGCGTGTGTTGCTTTTACGTCCATCAGATGGCGCTGTTTTCTTTTAGAAAAAAGCATTTTTTTACCTGTCACAGGTGTAACATCTATGTATAGTAGGTATATAAAAACACGCGCCTATTTGAATGCAACATTGTGTCAAAATGTCAAAGCAATCGGTGAAGAATTTTCGGAGATTTAAGATTTTGAACAAACAAACATTTACATTTTTATTTATATAGATTTTAAGTGTCTCTATATCTGAGAATGTCCAAATAGGGAAAACCAATGAAAAAGGTCCCCTGAAGGGTTGGTGATTGTATATATATAAAAAGGGAGCCCAGAAGACGTAATGGCAGAGAAAATGAGACAGGCAAATGCATTTATTGCCTAAAAATATTATGCACATTGAATATGTTTATTGTAAACAAATCAGGTTCCAGCAGGCTGACTATACATTGAAACAAATGTGAATGCATACACAAAAAGGAGAGAATTAGTAGCTTTGGTTAACAACAAATAAAATTGTCTGATGAGCTTTGTTTAGGAGGCAGGGATGTCCTGAAAATGTTTACATATAGTTTTTTGTAGGAGGCAGGGACGTTCAAAAAATGTTGCTTAAAATCTAGGTTGTTTAGAAGGCAGGAGAATTTTAAGGGTTTGGGTTGAGAAATAATATATTGATAATAGGTAGATACTTATTTTGCAAAGGAAACTCATTCAGTTTTATATTACAGATGGACAACAAGGGACTTGTATGCCTCAGGAGATTAAAGGCATCGAACCACGTGAGGAGAGACAGGTCATTCAGGAACCCTACTGAAAGCCCTGTTAGAGTAACCATTGTTCCGAATGTTTCTGCAAAAGACTCCCCCATCCTTGTGTTCCCTTGCTAAAAAATGCCAACTCTTGTGGACTTTTCAACATAAAATGTGAACTATGAATATGAGTGCTCTATGGAAAAAAAGAGGCACTCAAATGCAAAAGTACCGGCCTTTGGATTAAAGGGTCTAAGGACTTTCTGCAAGGCATCCCAAAAAAGAAGACAAAATCAATAGGACACAGATGGTCTGTCGATGCTAAACCAGGATGAGTCGGGTGGAAGATGTACCAGTGAAAAGAAAAAAAAAATGAACTTTAAAAAATAAAAATAAAAATGTGAAGATCGGCATGGGGCAGAGAATGGGAGCAAGGAAAAGAAAATGTCGTGGGGTGGGAGTTGTGGGAAGGATGTGGAATATGAGCCACGATATGGACAAAATGTGTGCAGACTATGTGCTAATGGGTTACCTCAGAACGTGACTATCTCTTGAGTCTCACAGTGGCTGTAAAATTATCTGAGGCATATGGTTAGTTTAAAGTAAATTGGGGAATGGAGGTAGGGCTCAGATAACAATAAATAAACATTTTTTAGGGACGCATACATGTTTAAATTAGGAAAGTATAATGTGTTAGTACTGACATTGTACAAATTTGTTAGGATAACTCTCAGTTTGAAGTAAATTGTCTATAGAAAAGGGTGATTAGTTCAGAGATGTGCAGGTACATTGAAAATTGAGGAGGGTGGACATGGGTGTAGTTGTATGTATTTGAGAAGATGATTAAATACTATACAGAGGGGGGACTGTATAGAAGTGGTTATAGCCCTGCGTCAAACTGAATCTATTGGAGACAGATCCCCTCCACCTCAAACTAAATGATGATAAACTATTTGGGTGATCAATGACTCTAAATGTTGTAGAAATCAGAAAGTCGTGTCTTACTCTCCCTTAACGACTGCCAATGCCTCCACGTCCCAATCTAGATAATCTCTACGAGCAAGGAGGGAGAGATGGGACTATTTTACTGAACAATGATCACATTTTGATGGAAGCTCATTCGGGCGGGACTCAAACATTCGTATAATGCAGTTCAGATAAGGGAGGCTCCAGTAAGAAGTACGGGTATGGCAGTTGTTGACCCCAAGTTATCAGCGGCCTGGTGCTTGTTTAAGGAACAAATAATGTTGAATATTGCTTCATGCTCTAATATGGAAGATTTTCAGAGGCTGATTCTGCTTACTGGCTTTAATAAGTGCACACTATTACCGAGTCTTCAGCGGAAGCCTTCACGGTGACAGCCTTTACTTGAAGTATTAGGAAATGAAAAACTGTTACAAACCTCCTGTCCCCAGTACGGGGTCCACCAAGGTTGCCTAACAGATGTTGTCATGTCTTCAACCTCAGGCTCGCCCCGGCAGGTAGAGTCTGTTTTCAACGTCATTCCCTTGTTGTTGAACTCCTACTGGTGGTTCATGATCTACCTATTCCTACCTGCGGCCAGATCTTCGCTAAACAATCAGCAGGGTCGATTTCTAAACAGGTGTCTTTTTGCCGTCTGCACTCAAAGAAGCAACTAATGCCCAGTATTATAAACACTGGCATTAAATCTTTCATCCTGGATCAAAGGAACTTTGTAATAACTATTGTTGGGAAAGTTGAAGGGAAATAACACAGAGAATCACTGAGAAATAAAGTACTCGCTTGGTTACCGCAAAGAACTGGGCCAGGAGTGTTCAGATCATTTGACCTGAAGATTGTTTGCAGGATTGAGCTTAGTAACTGCTGCTCACAGCAATCTAGTGACTGTGTACTAGTGGACTGTGGCTCTAGGAACCTCCCCTCATATCTTAGACTATGTAAATACATCTCTAGGGGCTGTCCGAATTGCAAGTTGATACTTTAGTCCCCTCTTTCCATTGTGTATCTCTCGATGTCATGATCAATTGGTCTCTAGGCTTTAACACACCTGTATAGTTTCAGTGTCAATGGCCCTTATTCTGTAGCGCTTGGGCTGCTGCCATTTAGCTTTTTTATTTTCTTTGTTATTTTTCTTTACGTTTTCTATGTTGATAATGTTTTTTGTTGTTTGTCTGTATGCACCATGATGCCTAAGGGTCCATTGTGCGCAGAATAAATAAAAACATTTTTTTAAAAGAAAATTACAGAGAAGCACTTTAAAGGACGATCTATTTTATGAGGTCAGAATGTCTTGAATGATAGAGGGTTTGTTAAGTAGTATATTTTAAGAAATATTTTACTAAAGAACTAGACTTGAAATGGACAAGGTATCAAAATATGATCAGAAATAGGGTGATCCACCATTTTGTGATAGGTCAGGCATGGTCAGGTGATTCCTAAGATGGTGGATTGCTGTGAGTCATGATGGCACCAGTGGAGATCTTTTTTATAAAAAGGTCATCCAGAGGACAATGCTGGGGAGAATGAGTGAGTAAAACAGGTCTAGACGAGGTCTGAGTGCCAGATAGTCCGAAGAATCATAAGCAGGAAGAGGGGTTGTACATTGATCATGCCATTATAGGCAACGTATCACAGGCAGGAAAGGGGCTGTACTTTTGATCAGGCCATCACCTCACCTCCCTAGAGTGTATTGTATATAAGGGAGGGTGAGCTCAGTGATTTTAGAAGAGCCCCAGAGATGTTGTTGATTCTGTATCCTGTGTATCCTAGAAGAAAAAAAGGTGCTGACTTTGAAAAATTCTGCCTCGGTCTGCTGATGTGATCCAGAGTGTTTTCTTGACCCCAGAGATGCCAATGCCCAGGAGTGGGGATGATGGGACCATCCTCGACACTCCTTGTGCTCTGGATTCACAGGGACTTGCAAGCATCCTTTGATCAGCTCAACCGTGGAGAGGAAAACTGTGGTTCCTAATCTGTCAATTAGATAATCTATTCTAAGCATAGGGTAGCTGTGAAATTTGGAGCCCTTGTTCAACTTTTCAAAAATCAATGCAGAACTTCCACGATTGATCTGGCTTGGCAACAAGTACTATCCAAGAGGACCAGGGGCACTGCGATTGTTCGATGATAACAGCTTTCAACATGTTTTTCCACTTCCTCTGTAATTATCTTTTTTCTAGCTTCCGATATCCAATAAGATTGTGGAAAACTTTGATTCTGATGCTCACAATAAAAACTAAACTATAAGGTAAAAAGGGAAATATCGTTAACCTTAGGTGATTGCAAAAGAGTTCATAAAGGAAGAATAAATGGGAAAATGCGGGGAACCATGTGTCATCCAATGAAGCCATGACATCTCTCCGGAGGTTGTCTCCTCCCATGTGATCCTCCCTCATATAGCCACCCCCACGATCCAGATCAGGTAGCAGATGCTGTCCCCTGGCCACAAGGGTGGAGGATTCATCTGGGGAATTAGGGATGACTCCATTGGATTGGCAGGTGGGTACTAAATTCAAGTATGCCTAACACTGTTTTCCCTTATCCCCTGCTTCCTAAAAGCTTGAGAGTCTCAGTACTTTCACATTCTCCTCTGCTTGATAAATGCACTCTGCCTGATACATGCACATTGGGTTCTCATTCGTATAACTCCTTCATCCCTCTCCATTCAAAAGGCCTTTTGGATTTTCAGTGATTTGCCCTTCTCTTCCTCCTGCTAAATTTTGGTGGGGTTATCAGTGAGTTGACCTTCTCCTGTGTTTTTCCATACTTCTCATCCACCTGCAAAATTCACAGGTAGCTAATGCTTTCTTGGCATTCCCCTTGCCAACAGAATGCCTGTGGACTTCTCACAGGTTTGGCTTTCTCCTACACAGACAAAGACATGTGTCTCTAACATTGCTTCACTCTTAAGCATTTGGTACTGTCCACTTACCTACAAAACACGTACTGCCAAGTCCCCAAAATGTTTCCCTAATTCTCTAACATGACCTCTGCCCTTTAATTGATTTACTTCTACTCTATCCGACACTAACCTTGGTTCAATTCTGTTCCAAAACTAGCGAAAGCCACTTCTTACTTTCCAAACACCATCCAGAAACAGTTCTGAGATTCTACTGACCTTCCTGTAACTGGACAATAGATTGAACACTGCGGGAATGCTGATATATTTTGAACCTGTGGAAATTCTAGGGGTTCGAATTTTGCACAAACTGTCCCAACGATGTATACTGTCAGCTTGATTAAAAACAGCAGCGAACACGAGTGATACTGGGTCCTGGAGCATATATATATTTTTTTGAGTGGGAGAAGGGTTGCAAAGTTGGTCAGTGGTAATGCAATGGGCTGTGTTTTTGTCTTTGTTGTGCTCTCATTTGTAACAGCCAAGTCCTTAAATCGCTAACCCCTCATGGAGAGAGTCTAAATAGTAAAACGGTATGTTGTTGCTAAAAAATGTTTTTACAAAATTTGAATAATAATTCATTTCTTTGATGATGCACAAGAGAATGTAACACATATGTCAAAGCCAACGAAGAACAACTCCGTGTAGATCAGAACAGATGTACTCTTTGCCAACGCAGAACACTTCTACTCAATATTAGAATGAAAAATTTCATTTCAGCAGCGGTGCAGATCATTTTAATTAATTTTAGCGCAGAGTGACTTGATTGTGTGGCAGCGAAATGGACATCCTGATAAAAAAAAATGCAAGCATAGGCAATCTGAACTAGTGTGAGAGCTGGAAGCCTCAATCCAGGGCCAGCGAGATGGCTGTTGGAAGAGTTAAGTGACAAGTCTTTTGACAGTTGAGATTTTGGGGATTACAATGGGTGGTGTCACAAATCAGACCGGGGCTCAATGAGACACATAGTCATACAACACATACTTAAAAGATGTTTTCGACTAGATTGATGAAAAAAAGAGGATTTAATTCAGTCATAAAATGGAATGTCATCCCATTAAATGAGCCAAACAGCAAACACATTTCTGGATGGCGTCTCCTGTGGTTTAAACAACTAGGTAGCGTGCCACTCTATTTAAGGTTTGGGGCGAGGGGAGAAAATAACAATACCGGTCCTACTAGGCCTTGTGACATTCAGATCCTGCAAGTGCAGTAACAAGAATTGCAGGGGGAGGGGTTCATATCAGGGCAAAGGGATAGGATGGGGGGGCAGGGAGAAGCGCAGGAGGGAGGGTCCTATGGGCTGGACAAGTGCTGAGTCTCAGCATGGCAATCGGGGGGGGGTGGGGGAATTGCTTATGAACAATCTGAAGTAGTCTTCACACTTCTAGCCACCAGTCCTCTTAACATGGAATGTGCACCTCTAGTCTTAGATGATGGAGGTCCATATGAAAAATCAAGTACCTTCTAGGTCGAAGGAGGCACTGCTAGAAAATCTTTGGTTGTCCATGTCATTCAGCTTGCTTCTGTCCTACTCTGGTAGGTTGGCTATGGTGTCAGAGGAAGGAACATTACACACTATCTTTGGGTTTAGTGGCTGGTCCTTAGACTCCCCTTTTGCTATCTTCCTCCTTCCTAACTCCTAGCACTTTAATTATGTTTTGCACTTTCCGCATATATCACCGCCAATCTTACTGTTCTGCCAGTGGTGGGCTATGTTGCTGGGACTATTCCTCCCTGGCTATCCACCAGTTTGAATTTATTCTGTATTCTCTATGTTTTTCCTCTGTGATCTTCTCCTTCTTAGCCTTCATGACATCACTATCAATGTATACCTGCACAATTCTTGGTCTCTTTGGTGTACCTTTCCCCAACTTCTGGGCTGTGTCTCTCCACAACCTCTCTGGTACATCTAGCCCTATCTTCTGTAGTGTACGCCCCCCTACTCTGAGGGTTATCTATTTCACCAACCCCTGGTTTGCATTTCTCCACAACACAATATGATATGATAAGTCATGTATAACGCACCTGTAAACAAGTGCGTATAGGCACGCTTTCCCCATCAGTTTCAAAGTAGATTGCCCCCCCCACGCCGTGCATCACATCACTGGCAGTGACACCTGGACCAGTGGATCACCATATCCTCAAGCCCTAGAACAAGGAATGGCACTGTGTCACAGTGGGAGGCATTGTGGGGGGAGAAGAAAGGAGGAACACGGCAAAACAATGTATCTTTGTTGTTTTGGAAGCGATTTTGTTGAAACAATTGCAGAACAAAATTAGTATTAAATTGCAGTATGCCATTAGCAGTGGAAGAACGTGTTTTACGATGGTATATTAAGGAGGCTGCAATTACCAGGACGATGAGTCGACCCTGCCGGTAATGGCAGAGTGCTCACTTTAAGGCCCCCTCAACGCCGGTTATGGTGGAATTTTTGGCAGGGCCAGTTGGATGCCCTGCGAATTATCACCATTAGCACCTGTGATGTCAAGAGGTGTTATAGTACAGTATAGCAAGCACGTTTATATCAGTTTGGCAGGTCATTTTAGGTTACAATATTTTTCATGTATGGACTTCATTTTGTGAACCCCCACTTAGGGACATATGGCATGTATACGTTGATTGTGCATTTTAGTGGATGATGCAATCTTTTCTTTTGTTTCTGTCTCTTTTATGGTTCAGATTTTTATTAAGATTGACCTGTACATTTGAACTTGACCACCTATGCATTATTTAATTAATGTATTTATCCATATGTCAGGTTTACGATGAGTGCTACAAGTAGCCAGGACCAACTTGGGAGCACGAATAGGGGAAATGAGGGAAAAAGTAAAGGAGATAATACAGTAAAAAGGTTAGTTATACACCATTCACAGCAGGCTAGCAGGTTGAATTCACTAAAGAGCACTGAAAGCGCACGGCTAAATACAAGGTGTTTGAGCGTGCCATAATTGTTGTGAATTTGTGCATAGAGGAATATGTGAGGGGTGGTCGGCAGCGGCTGAGTGGAGTCTGCTATATTTGGACATGCATGGCAGATCCAATGCCCTTCGCAGGGTACTTCTAGATGCAGCGTTTGGTATGTTGGGGGGTGAGTGGGCTGGGACTCTACAGTTAGCTAGACCTTGCTTACTGCAGCAATGAGATTGGGCAAGAAACCAGAACCAGAGCTTGATTTATTCCATGTGGTTCTGACTGAGGTTCCAATCCCTGCCTAAGAAATGAAGTGTTCTCTGGCAGTGGGTTGAAGTTTAGTTCTCTGACACTTCCATCCAGTGCCAGTGCCAGAGAGGAACACTCCAGACAGGTGCCAGAAAAGAGCACTCCTGTCAAGTGCCAGTGAGGAACACTCCAGGCTGGTGCCAAAAAAGAACACTCCTGTCAAGTGCCAGAGAGGAACACGCCAGTCAGGTAGCAGAGAAGAACACTCCACTCAAGTGCCAGAGAAGAGCATTCCAGTCAATTGTCTGAGAGGAACACTCAGGTTAGGGGCCAGAGAGGAACACTTCAGTCAAGTGCAGGAGAGGAAAACTCCTGTCAAGTGCCAGAGAGGAACACGCCAGTCAGATGCCGGAGAGGAACACCCCAGTCAAGTGCCAGAAAGGAACATTTAAATGAAATACTCCATAAGGTCCACTTCGAGAATGAACCTAATTGGACAGTGTGTGAAACATGAAATGTCTCATTTCTTCCATGCCTCCAGTTTTTATCTTACCCAATGTCTTTTGTATTTGTTTATGAATATCCATTGATTTATTATTTAGAAATTCAAGGTGTGTATCATGTGTTTGCTATTAGTACATTTGAAGGCTGACAGGTGCTGTGTCCCTCTGCAAAGAACAGCTGCCCTGAGAAGTAATGATTTTAATACTGCACACCGTTCGAGTAGAGCACTGAGATTTTCATACGCCTTGTCCTAGGGATGCAAGTTATGTGGAAATAACGTATCTAAAAAAAGAAATTGCATTTGCATCTGGGAACGAAAGATTGACCAATCACAATCTGCTCATTAAAATAGAAAAGGGACTCGGTCCCTTTTCGAATGACGGTGGCCATTTTGGAACATGTTTTGTATGACTGCTGTCATCTGAAAAGGGACCTATCCCCTTTTCCATTTTAAAGACGGCAGCCATTTTTTTTTTCATTTTTCATCTCCAATGAGAGATGGGCGCGCTGAGCTGATCTCCCGTCAGACAAAAATAAAGAAAACTATCCGCACCTGGGTAAATGCCGCGGTGCGAATAGCTTTCACGACCTGGGGTTGGACGGACATGGGGTTTATGGCATGCAGCTGACCTGAGACCCTCACTTCACTTGGGCCTACCAAAGCATGAGCTGGTAGGACGTTAAAGCCCATGACCGCCCCCAACCTCCGCCAGGTGTGAAAACTATAATTAATTAAATGTCTAGTTTCTATTATTTGAAATTAATACAATGTACGAAACAAAAACGCATACTGTTTTTATATGTGCAACATTGTCATGCATTAGTGCGATTCAACGTTGCATTGAAACATTTGCATCTTTATACATGCACATAAGTGAGTTTGCGCATTTATATTGGCTTTGCTCTGTTTTCAGGGATCAAGCCAAGTAGATGCAAAAATATAAAAGTGATCTAGGAAAAATAAAAAAAGGGAGAGGAAAAAGAGCGGAAGGTGCAAAGGGTTTCCTCCCACTTTAAAAAGAAAAGATCCAAATGTATAAAGATATATATGCACGGATGTAAAGACGTGGAACCAAACCACATGTATTTTGATCCAAGGACTCTTATACTCGTATACATGTCACCACCCTCTACTGCTATTCACCCTCCCCCACACAAACAAATAACCTCAGATCATAATAACATCTCTGTTTCTTGGAAGAAATATGGTTTTTTAAGCGCAGTTATGTAATAGTAGGACATAACAACTTTGGTACCTTCACACTACTAAAAACAATATTCTAGCCCCACGCAAAAAACTCCCCTAGATCCATTTGGTGAGTGAAAACGGACGGCGAGGGTTACCTGAGAGGAGAAAACATTACAGTCTAAATGGGCATGAAAATGCTAACTCATCTGACCTGGATATTTTAACCATCTAGAAGAAAAAAACATTTGCTACGGAGACAGTCTAATGCTAAGAAACGAGGAAGCACATTCACAGGAAGGGACCTGCGTCCCATGGCTTCCTGCGCCACATGGCAGGACATCTTGAACGTCAGCAGTACAAATAACAGGAAGTCCTCAGATGTACGACTCCTTCCTGCCATTATGTGTGTCTAAAGAAACAGAGCATCCCATACAAAGAATGCAAAGCTATTTGTCTTCCTATGCTAAGCACATGGTGCAACTATTTCAGTCGACACTGAGCCTGTCTACACTAACCATACGATGCAAACAGGGCAGTGGGTGTTGAGGTTTATGGTCCATTTGTGTGATCAATCTACATGATTCTTTACTCTAGGTCCCTGCATGGGGTTTCAATAATACCCCCTTCTCATGCCATCCCACATAACCACTCACCCCCATCACACACATGCAAAGCCTAGATCGATTGAGGTTACACTAAGCCTGAAGGATAGCTCTGGGGCAACACGTTTGTTTTGGAAGCAAGACAATTCATAGCAACACAGGTTTTAATCGGTGTCCAGTCAAAGGGTCGAATGAAAAAGGGTCAAATACAATACGTTTGACTCAAAAGGATCGAAAAAAAGGATCTAATGCCTTTTTATGAATGTATTTTTTGGGTGGCTTGGTATAGGTAAACAATGTGCTTTTTGGGCAAAAAACAGGGGTTTGTGGGGGACGCCCCCCCCAAAAAAAATGCAAAAATGAATTTGATTTTTTGGTTTTCGGTCCTTTTGATTCAATGATTCAAAACAATTGTATTTCGAATCTTTTCATTCGACCCTTTCACCTACAACCGTTTTAATCCCAGTGCTGTGTTTAGAGACTGGTCTCTGGTATAAAGTGTGCTACAAAAGATTACAAAATAAAGTATGCACCCATTCTTCTCAAATTGTTGAGTCTCTGAAGTACATATAGAGGATCATTACAAGGTTGGAGGTAACCATGGCGCTATTAGCGCCATGGCTGCCTCCAAATCCTTACCGACTCCACTCTGGGGAATGGAGCTATTACCGCCCCATTCGAAGGTTGGCGGGGGCGGTAATTCCCCATTCACCAGGGCCCTTCCCCATTCCCATTTGAGCCCCCATTGAGCTCAATGGGAATGGGAAAGGTGCTAATAACGGTACCGCAAATTGCGGTACTGTTATTAGCTCCAAAGTCCCTTTGCGGGTCCTGTCCTTAACGCCTGGTAAAACCAGGCGTTAAGGGAGGACCCGCAAAGGGAACTCGAAGTAGGGCGGAAAGGGATTACCGGCACCGGTGCCCTTACCGGTGCCAGTAATCCCTTACCACCCACCTCGTAATGAGGCCCATAATAGTATATGAAAGTCAATGGAAAGGGGGCATTTTGGGAGGGTGATGAATGTGAGATGGGAGTGTGAGTCGATTAAACTGTATGGAAAGCATGGTACTTCGCTCTAGGATACACATGCATCCAAGGGTGTTGAGGTCTTCCAAACGAGGGAAGGTTTGTATCCATTGCATTATACACTAACTATATGATACACATAGTTCTTTGGTCATGGTCTGTGCGATTGGCTGCACTAAAGACATGCTGAAAATAGTTTAGTGGTTACCATTTGCTTGCCTGGCCGCACTAAAGGTCAAAATGCATGTTTGGCTCCTGAAAAGTACAGGACAACCCGAGATATTTTGGACTTATAATGCTTGTTTCTTACTGCTCTTTAGCTTGCTCATCTTTTTTCCTAGCACCCTATTGGCTTTGGAATAAAAGATGCTGCACTCTAATTCCCATCTTGGCTGTTGATTGGTTATTCTCTTTCCACACTGAGGTTCACTATTCATGGGGATAGCCAGGGTCGTGCTGAGACAAACAATTGTCTAGGACAAGAATTAAAATGTGAGCAGCAGTTACAATTGGCGAGACATTCCTATCGTAACAGAATATTGGAGTAGTACCCAAAGTGGAGTTTTTTGGTAAAATGCGTTGCAAACAGAGCTTGTGAAAACCATGTGATCAATGACAATTGTAAATACTGCAGGCTGCTCACTGATGTAACTCATCAGACTGGCTTAGTTCGGCAAAAAATACGGCCCAACCTGACCATAAAAACGTGCCCACATTTGAATGATGGGCCATCACTTAAAGCATTACCCCATTTCCCTATTGGCCAGTTCGAGACATCCCTAGCTGTTAATGCATTAGTGTAAGGACAAATGTTTACCTTACACACATTTTTAGAATGTTTTTACTGCGCCCCTGCTGCTGTGTCTGGAAAGCAAATTTCTCAGGTGCTCCTTCATCACACTTTTTAAGCCATCACTGCTTACACCCTGCTTTGTGTTCCCCATACCCGAGTGCAGTTCTATAATGTATCAGTCTTTTTTTACGAATGCAAGTTTACCCCTTTGTTGGCTGCACAGCCAGAGGTGAATTCCAGCAGTTTATATCAGGGCCGTGTCACTGGCAGGCTCAGTGCATCACTTGTGATGTTGTACAGGGTCCTTCACTCCAACCACTGCTATTTAATGTGTATATGGCTCCCATAAGTTATTGCCTTGATTCATCGAGGCACTCGCAGGGATGTCCTCATGGCTTCTTTTGACTCCTCCAGAGTCATCCTTAATGTCTACCTAAATGGCACTGTCATGGTCCAAGGTCCTCAGGCCAATCTCCTCCTCTTCGATAGGCGTTTCCCTCGCCTCATCAACTTCCTCTCATCTCCAGCTGTCCCCTCCTCTCACTCCCTGGCTACCTTACCCACTTTTTCCTCCTCCTCTGCCACTCTTCAGTCTACCGCCAAAACTCCGCAGGGCGTACCTCTGATTTGTACCCCTCCCTGGAAGGTCTTTAAGGCCAGCAAACGTCTTCATCTTGCCAGTCTCAACTCTCGCTCTGCTGTCAAACACTCCTCTGACATCTGCCACCTCCTTGAAGAACTGGACCTTGATGTCCTCGGTTTTACGGAGACATGGTTCACGGCTAGCTCTGTCACAAGCTTTGACATTGTACTCCCTGAGGGCTACAAGATCCTCTCCGCACCAAGATCCACTCGACCTGGAGGGGGAGTAGCCCTGAACTTTCCTGAGTGGGTTCCTGCCACTATCATTCCCATTCAGATTTACTCCTCTTTTGAATGCCTTGTCTGCAGGCTCTCAATCTCTCGTAGCCACTCTCTTACTGTTGCTACTCTCTACCGGCTCCCGGGCAAATCACCTATTTTCTCTCTGAGTGGACCGACCTCTCCTCCTCCCTCCTGGCCTCAACCACTCAACTCCTCCTCCTTGGTGACCTGAACATTCACCTCGATTCTCACTGTCCCTCATCGCTGCTCTTTCGCAACCTCTGCGATACCCTCTCCCTCTCTATCCTCCCCTCTGGCTCGACAAACTCTGCAGGACACACACTTGATGTCTTGATCTCCCCTGGCCTCCCCCTCTCTATTCCACTGAACACTCCTCTCTCCTGGAGTGACCACTGCCTCCTCTCCTCCCATCTCTCACTCTCTTACCCCCAGCCAACCACACCCCAACACTTCCACTTACCTTCTCGGACATCCGACCTATGAAGCGTGTGTCAGCTGAGGCTTTCGCTGCCACCTTCTCTCCCCCTCCTCCTCCCCTGGCTGACTCACACCCTGACACAACCCTGTCCCTTCTCTACTCTTCCATCTCTGATACTCTTGATGCTCTTGCCCCTGTCATGAGGATCCGCTTGAAGTCCAAAGCCAAGTGCAATTCCTGGTATGATTCCGACCAAGCTACACTTAAACGTAAGTGTAGGGCGGCTGAGAGGAAATGGAGGTCTTCTTGCTCATCCTCTGACAAACTGGCATGTCGCCTGCTCCAAAGGCAATACCGACTCTCTGTCCACACTAAGAAGAGAGTCCACATTCAAGCCTGTGTCTCTGTGGCATCCAACAACTCGGCCAAACTCTTTAAAATCTGCAAGGAGCTTGCCAACCCTGCAGCAGTCTCTTCCCCTCCTCTTGCCTCCCAGGTTCTCTGCAAAGCCCTTGCCTCACACTTTATCTCTAAAACCCAGGACATCCTGTCCACCCTCACCTCGCCTCCCCCTTCTATTCCCTCTCAGTCTGTGCTTGGAGACCCCCCTTTAACAACCCCCCACCATCCTTCTCTTCCTTTCCTATTTTCTCCCCTGACGAGGTCGCTAGACAAGTCCAATGTATGAAAGCCTCGTCAAAACAGGTTCATCCCTGTTCCTCCAAAAGCATCAAGGACCACATTGACACCCTCGCTCCTGCCCTTGCTGAGTTTTGCAACCACTCGTTTGCCTCAGGATCCTTCCCCTCCCCTCTGAAGCACTCCCTTGTGTATCCTCTTCTCAAGAAACCCACAGCTGATCCTTCCCGTCCGGCAAACTATTGCCCAATTTCCATTACCCCCTTTCTGGGCAAACTCCTGGAAAAGCTGGCCATCTCTCAGCTTAACCTTCATTCAGATTCTGTTGGTTGTCTCCATGACCACCAGTCTGGCTTCAGAGCGGCCAGAAGCACGGAAACTGCTCTCCTCAATATCCGACCTTGATTCTAACATTTCCTCTGTCCTCATCCTTCTTGATCTCTCTTCTGTCTTCGACACGGTCAACCACACCATCCTGCTCAACCGCCTCTGTGATAATCTGGGTATCACTGATCAGGCTCTGGCCTGGCTGACCTCTTTCCTCTCTGATCGACCCTCTCAGGTCCAACTGGGGTCTTTCCTATCATCTATCTTCCTCTCCACCTGTGGGGCTCCCCAGGGGTCTAACCTTTCACCCTGGCTTTTCAACCAATACCTGGCAACTCTCGCTCACTGTATTGCCATTTTCTGCTCAAATTTCCAGTGCTACGCTGATGACACTCAACTCATTTTCCGGCTGCCCTCGGCCACCTCCTCTCCCTCTCTCATCTCTCATCTCTGACTGCCTAACTGCCATTCAAAATTGGTGTGCCGCCAATGATCTTTGTCTGAATACCAGCAAGACGGAGATCCTCCTCATCGGCACACCATCTCCATCCTTTTCCATCACTCTCTGGCCAGCCTCCCTTGGCCCTCTTCCTACCCCTACCTGTGAGGCTAAGAACCTTGGCGTCATCTTTGACCCCACACTTTCCTTCTAGGCCCATATCTCTGATGTCTCTAAAAAGTCAAACTTCCTACTGCACCTCCTCAGAGGTATTCTTCCTTTCCTCTCCTTCCCTCAGAAGCTCAGTGTCTCCCAAGCTCTGGTTCTCTCTCGGTTGGACTTTTGTAACAGCCTCTTTCTAAATCTACCTGCCTCTACTGTCCGCCCTCTACAACTTATCCAGAACAGGACTGCGAGACTTGTCCTTGGCCTCAAGCCCTGGGATCGTATCTCTCCAGCTTTGAAATCTCTATTGGCTCCCAGTGGATGCAAGGATTAAATTCAAAACCCTCTGCATTGTCCACAAGGCTTTCTGGGGCCTGGGTCCAAAATACCGTCAGCTATCCCTCTGCAAATACTTCCCCTCTCGAGCTCTTCGCTCCTCTACCTCTAACTCCCCCAGGGTTAGTCGTTTTTCAAAGAAAAGAGCTGGGGGTAAATCTCTATCTTTGGCTGGGGCCTCCCTCTGGAACAGCCTCCCTGCCACTCTAAAACTTGAGGAGAACTATCTCTGGTTCCGGAAGCACCTCAAAACCTTCCACTTTGCTTCTGTCTTCGCTCCCCTTCTCTCCTGCTGATCTGCTCTCTTGGCACTGTGTACCTGGCCACCCTCTGTCCCCTGGGCCCAGGTACCTGCTCAACCTGCCACCTTCCTGCGCTGCCTCCTGGCCACCCCTTGCACTGGGGACTGTATCTGTACCTATACAGCCCCCCCCCATGTTTCTTCTTTTTCTGCACGTATTCAGACTTACCCAGTCTGCTGCCTTAAACACAGCACTTGCCACTTGCTGGCTGCACTACCACAGTTTGCCTCAATTTTCTATAATTTTCTATTTATTTTATTAATCTGCGCTCCTGGGCTTCTGCGCTTTCCACTCTCCCCCTTCCATGCACTTTTTCCCTTTTCCCTTTCCCATGCACTTGCATGTTTTCAATGTCACTGGGCTTAGTAAGATCGTTTTTATGTTGTGCTGTGTTCTCCCTTGTTCCCCTCCCTTGCCTTGTCGCGCTCTGAAACACTTGTGTACGAGCTTGATACAAATAAAATATCATATCATATCATATCGGTCATGCTGTCTCAAGCCAACTGCACCCCACTACTCAACAAGGTCACAGGTCATCAGCACCTGCTGCTGCTGCGCAGGGTCCCCTTACATATCACAAGTAGAACCAGGCCTTAAAGTGGACACATGTGAGATTTTGCTCCTAAGGAAATGTTCCATTACCAGCTTGATTAGCAAAAGTAGCCGCCTCTTGTAGACAGGTGCTCACAACCATTGGACAATGGACATGCTGCAGGCTCTTCTTAGTACGGGTAAGAACTGGATAATGTCAGCCAGGCATATTTTTGCAAACTCTATTCAAGCGATTCTCAAAAAACATGGAAGAAAAAATAAATTTAAAAAAAAAGTGATTCTAGGAATTGTGCATTATCATATTGAAAAAGTATTCCTGTTCCCAATGTTAGCTCTGCAGTGTTGCATTTTTCTCACACGTGCCTATTATGCATACTCCAGAAAACAGTCTGGTCTTATTTGCATACAGAAGAAGCCTGGTTTGGATTAGAAACTGATCTTTTTCCCCCCTGTTACTCATGATGTATTGTCACACATGATTAGTTAGAAAATGGTGTGTGGCTAAACAGTGGCATGAGAATGGAGGTCCGTGCACTTGGCACCGAGCATGAGCACTGACCCATGTGCATAGTCACCTTTGCCAGGCTTCCGTCTTCAGCCCCAACCCGTAATACAAATCAGCAAGGCAAGAGGAAACAGCTGTGGCAACCACTTATTCGCATCCAGATGTTGGTGCGCTCAGGAAGAATACATGTTGCCTGGCCATGGTTTTAAACACTTATATGTTATGGTGTGAGTTGTGAAAATGTAAATAAGCACCCAGCCGAGCGTGCACTATTTTCCTAGTGATTCAATCATACACCCCAATAATCACACTCTATAAATATCTGTGGTCATTCTTATGGTTACAAAATTTGCCTTGATTTTATCGGCCATGTTCCCTTTCCAAAAGGGATACTTCTAAAGAGTATAATATGACATCATGTATATGGTTATTTTAGGTTTTGACAGTGTGCTTTTGTCAGTAAGACTTGTTAAATGTTCTTAATATGACTAGAGTATATAATGGAAGTTGAATTGATTTGAGTGAAAGTTTATTTCAGTAAGCAAAGCAAACCATTAAAACACAGCAATAATAAATCAACAACAATATTACAAATAATAATAGAAAAATAATTAAAATTTGTGGCTTAAAACCCCCAAAAAGCATCACCATGTGCAGATTTAAACCGACCTTAGTAAAACATTTCTCAAAGAGAGGGCACACTTTAAAAACATTAAGACCGCCCACCACACCTGCACGGAGCCCGTCCATAACAGATAATAAAAGGCCTCCTTATAACATTTAAAACCTTGGCCCTGCAAAACTGTGTTCAATGTATGCTTTCTTATTAACAAGAATGAGGGGGGGAGAAAACAGTTGCTAAGTCTTCATCACAAAACTAACATAATTGATCCACCACCGCCTTGGACCAAAACAACACAACTGATCTCACATGAATACAATTGAAACGGGCCCTGGTAAAAAGAATTTGCTGTGAGGGATTCTGAGCCCAACTCAGGTACTTGATCATCAAATGTTTCCTATTTGCTGCTCTCATGGCCTCCAGTGACTCGCTCTCCACTCTAATAAACTGGAGTACACTAGTTTTCATGATTTGTACAACTTTAAATAGCATAAGGTCTGTCGGATAAAAAAACTGGGCCACTCCCGTATGCACCACACAGCCTTTATGTACTTAATTATTGGAATCCTCAGGTGGTCATCTCTTGTGATCAGATAACTGATTAGGTCCTGGGTCAAAAATGCTTTTCCATTCCCTCAAAATCTAAGCCAGTGACGTACAGGCTGAGAAGCAACAAGGTCACACAGAAACCAACAGCCCCGTTCTTGATGCACTACGAAGTTAGGGGTCGACCTAGGTAACCCCAATATACTCTTTAAAAAAGTGTTCTCAACCATCTGTATAAACTCAGTCTTGCCAAAACCCCACAGCTCCATTCCATACCTTACCACAGAATTGGCTTTAGCCTTACAGACCTTAAGTACAAGCTCCACCAGATTTGATTTAAACAAATCCAGTGCTCTGGTAACCCCACCAATTGCCTACTTAAATCTCAAGGTCTGCTTCTCAACATGAGCTTCAGCCCTCACATTCGAAGTAAATCTAACCCCCAGGTACTCAAAAGAGGCCACTCTAGGGATTTGCTCCGCCTTGCTAAATATAGCAGGAAACCTTGGCAGATGCATCCCTCTTGAGCAGACCATATAGGTCGATTTTGTGACATTTATTTTTAGCCCCAGTGTATCCATAAATTTAGAATAATCATCTACAAGACACTTTAGGGCTCTAGGGGATCGGGACTTACAAAACTGTATCATCTGAATAGGCCGTAAAGGAAAACGTTTATTGCCCAACCTAGGAGTGCCTGGGGTGGGTTTAAAAACATTTTCATATAGACGATTTATGCACAAACGAAAAAGCATAGGGGCCAGTACGCAACCTTGATGCACCCACCTTCGACATCGAAAAATGTCATGCATTGTCCAAGGGCCCCACTCCTCACACAAGCCACTGTCAAGAGATGAAGTCTCTCCATGAGGTCCACCATGGTACCAGGACAGTTCATGGATCAGAGCGCACTCCACAACTTGCCGCGATCACCTTGTTGAAGGGCGTAATTAGATCTATGAAGGCCAAAAAAATAGGCACCTCCATAATAAAAAAAAAATATGTCCCACCAAATAAAGGTTCAGAACCTGCTCAGCCGTTCCGAGCCCTGGAGTAAAACCTAGCTTGATAGGTGAAAGAATGTTAGTGCTCTCCTACCAGGCCTCCAACCTCCGCAAGAGAGCCCTCCCGAACATCTTAAAGACAGAATCTAAGAGAGAAATAGGTCTTTTCGGCACTAGTAGGGCCCTTGGACCCTTTTTATGAATTGGATTAATCACGGCGCGGGACCATGATACAGGTTGGGTACCACCTTCACAAATAGCATTGAGCCCCAACGTCAAAATAGGCATCCAAAGGCACCAACAATATATAATCAGCAAACTCATATGGCCAGGGGCCTTTTTCATAGTTTGACATTGTATAGCTGTCAGAATTTCCTCCACTTTAAAGATCATTTTAGTTTCCTTCACAGAAGACAGCTTTTTGGGATCAAGGTCAACTAACCGATCAATATTCACCTCCCTTCATCCACCACTATAAAAGGAGGAATAATGGTTCACCCAGTCCTGGTCCACAACTGTCGCAAGGGAGCGGCTCAACTTAGACATATAAAAGGGACCTTTGTTTACAATGTCCCAAAAAAGCTTAGCATTATTAGTGACTAAAGAATTCACCCACTATTCTGCTTCAATTTCAGATTTTCTGACAGTGATGGCTTTCTTGTAGGCCGCCTGGGCCATAATTATATCGTGCTTAGTGGACAAAGGATTCTTCTGGGTTTTCAGCAGAAGGGACTTAGATTTTGTACAGGCAGCATTCAACCACCCATGATGTAGCCTTCCCTCCTTCCTACTAGCCTTCTCGGTAAATGAGGCAGAGAGATTAGTCAACAATTGTAAAAATTCTGACCCGATAATGCTCTGCTCTGAATTACTAGAAATTATATTTTCAAAAACCTCTCAATTGCTTACAACTATGTCCCTTTGCAGAGTTTCATGATCCGCTGTCTTCCGTTTTAACCAACTCTTCCGGCCATCAGAGGTGACCTCCTGCTTATAGGTCAGGCCCGCAGAGACTGACCAAACATGCAGTCTGACCTTCAGCTGGATAGAGAAGTGGTCACTACATATATCACCCACCACCCCAAAGCCAGTGACACATTCCCAAAAATGTACTGGGACACAAATGTAATAATTGACAAGCAGCCAGATGCAGAGGAAAATGTACAATTTCCAGGTATGTGATCGGGGATACGACCATTGGCTGAACGCCACCCCCAGTCATAAAGCAGATTGCATAGCATAGTGCCTCACTACAGGTTCTCGTATCGCTCATAATGGGTGGCAAGATGCCTGACAAATCATCTTCAGAGCGATTGAAAACACAGTGACCAGGTCCACTATCCAATTTGGCATTTAAAACATGCCCCAAAATAAGAAAACAATCATTCACCGCAACCCAGCTAATCAGGCCCTCCAACAAAGTAGCTAACTAACATTGATAAACAATTCTTACTATATTGAGCCTGGGGGCTATTATAAAAATGTACCACTAAAACATCACGACCACCCCTCCTACGGATTCTGACTGCCGGCAAAAAAGTTCAGGGAAGTTCCTGCGGATATACTTCACTCACAAGATGGTTTTTGGCCAGAAAACACAGACTTCGATGGCAGCGCCCCCTGGAACTTTTCTCCGCCGGTACAGAGTAGGGCGTTAATCCATTAACCAACACACCCTCCAACGCCCAGTTCTCCTGCATTAAAACAATATCAGCCCCCTCAAAGAGTGGGAGAGTCTCTGAACAACCTATTCTGGAATTAATACCCACCACATTCCATGAAACAATCACCAGCTACTCCAGTGACTGAAGCATCAGGGGTTGGATAGACACAGCGGCTAAAACACCAACAAACTCTCGACCCTGTAGAGGGCCACATAACACACCCCTCTCAGCCAACACCCCAAAATCCCTAAAGCTGCTTCACAGGCGGGGCCTGGGTAGAGAAACCATACACCTTTTCCTGGACCTTGAAGTGATCATTAGAAAGAGAAACCTTTCAATATGTGTTGTTTTCCCCTGGGGTGGAGCACCGGTTCTATGTCAGTCCATCACCCTTTTTTCTTTTTGCTTCATTTTTGCTGTCTATTTTTTGCCACAAAATCTCATCAAATGTTCTTTTGTTTTTTTTTTGGGGGGTTACCCCCCAAGCTCCACTTCCCAGCTATTTACAACCTAGTCCCCACTCCCCACCCCTTATATCACTTAAGACACCCTTCCATATGTTTCAATAATTTTTTGCGGCAACATATCGGCGTGAGAAATTGCTGCAAAAAAAACGTGCGATGAATGAACGTTGTACCTTCATAACATGTATGTACTGCAGTGTAAGATGTGCACTAGTCCACTGTGTGGGAAATTACATTACATGCAATACCCCTTTAATAATATTGCTAAATAAACACTGACCCATTCCGTACAACTGTGGAAATAAATCAACATCCATGGAGGAGAAACCACACTCTTGGCTCTCTACTCCTGCACAGGACAAGTCAATGGCAAGACCAGGAAACGATGCAGCCTACAAATACTCTATTCCACCATGACCGTGGTCCAGAAATGTCACTGTGAATTGGCATTGCAGGTGGATTTCAGTATTGCCTGACTTCATACCTTGGAGAACATCCACACCGTTGGAATAGACAACATCCTGGAGAGGTTCTGTAGCCTCACACACGTCGTCATGACTATGCACTTCAATGCAATCGCTGGCTTCCAGTTGGGAAAGGGTGCATGCTTCCTGGAAGAGTCAAAGTGTTAGAGTCATATGGATAAGCGGGAAAACAAAGCCAGAAAATGAAGAAAAAGCCATTCTTTCTGTGAGCTACCAGCCACGCCATAGGCCTGCACCAATGAACAGTAACATCCTGAATCAATTGAATCCAAGATTCATCCACTTCCGGGGCACCTTCATTGTGTTCCAAAGGACTATACACACAGAGGCATCTGGAAGTATTGAAGGCTTCACATCAGCCAAGGAGTAGCTCTGTCTGCCGGGCAACGATTTTGACGTTATGAGCGTCTTTAGATATTGTCAGACCAACTTGCAGTGTGCAGTTGCATTCCCCTCCCATTGTTTACACATTGTATTGAACCAGGCAGACATGTTGTACCCTGATCACCCATAATCCTCTTTCCTGCTTTACGGCCTCACAGTGCAGAGTTGTGGGTCTGAGTGTGGGTGTGTGTAGAGTCATCCTTAACATCTACCTAAAAGGCACTGTCATGGTCCCCAGGCCAATCTCCTCCTCTTCGATAGGCGTTTCCCTCACCTCATCAACTTCCTTTATTCTCCGGCTGTCCCCTCCTTTCATTACTTGGCTACCTTGCCCACTCTTCCCTCCTCTGCCCATCTTCTGGCTACCTCCACAACTCCGCAGAGCGTACCTCTGATTTGTACCCCTCCCCGGAAGGTCTTTAAGGCCAGCAACCTTCTTCATCTTGCCACTCTCAACTCTCGCTCTCTGTCAAAAACTTCTCTGACATCTGCCATCTCCATGAAGAACTTGACCTTGACGTCCTTGGTCTTACAGAGACATGGTTCACAGCCAGCTCTGTCACAAGCTTTGACACTCTCCTCCTGATGGCTGTAAGATCCTCTCCGCACCCAGATCCACTCGCCCTGGAGGGGGTGTAGCCTTGATCTTTCCTGAGTGGATTCCTGCCACTATAATTCCCACTCAGATCTACTCCTCTTTCGAATGCCTCATCTGCAGGCTCTCAATCTCTCGTAGCCACTCTCTTACTGTTGCCACTCTCTACCGGCCCCTTGGTCAAATCACCTCTTTTCTCTCTGAGTGGGCTGACCTCTCCTCCTCTCTCCTGGCCTCAACCACTCAACTCCTACTCCTTGGTGACATCAACATTCACCTTGATTCTCCCTGTCCCTCAACTTTGCTCTTTCGCGACCTCTGCTATTCCCTCTCCCTCTCTATTCTCCCCTCTGGCCCAATGCATTCTGCAGGGCGCACACTTGATGTCTTGGTCTCCTCTAGCCTCCCCATATCTATCCCTCTCTCCACTCCCCTCTCCTGGAGTGACCACTACCTCCTCTCCTCTCATCTCTCTCTCTCTTCCCCCCAAGCCAAGCCTACCCCAACACTGCCACCTACCTTCCTGGACATCCGGCCCATGAAGAGTGTGTCAGTCGAGGCTTTTGCTTCCACCTTCTACCCACCCCCTCTTCCTCTGGCTGACTCACACCCTGACACAGCCCTGTCTTCTCTCTATTCTTCTATTTCTGATACTCTTGATGTTCTTGCCCCTGTGATGAGGATCAGCCTGAAGTCCAAAGCCAAGTGCAATTCCTGGTATGACTCCGGCCTAGCTACACTTAAACGTAGGTGTAGGGCGGCTGAGAGAAAATGGAGGGATTCCTGTGCATCCTCTGACAAACTGGCGTGTTGCCTACTCCAAAGGCAATACTGTCTCTCTGTCCGTACTAAAAAGAGAGTCCACATTCAAGCCTGTGTCTCTGCAGTATCTAACAGCTTGGCCGAACTCTTTAAAATTTTTAAGGAGCTGGCCAACCCTGCTGCAGTTTCTACCCCTCCCCTTGCCTCTCAGGCTCTTTGCAAAGCCCTGGCCTCAAACTTTATCTCAAAAACCCAGGACATCCTGTCCACACTCTCCTCCACTCCCTCTCCTCTCCCCTCTCCGTCGGTACTCACTAACCCTCCTCCAGCCACCCCCCACCCTCCTCCTCTTCCTTTCCTCTCTTTTCCACTAATGAGGTCACTAGACAAGTCCGATCTATGAAAGCCTTGTCAAAACAGGTTCATCCCTGTTCCTCTTAAACTCTAAAGGACCACATTGATACCCTCGCTCCGGCCCTTGCCGAATTCTGCAGCTACTCCTTTGCCTCAGGATCCTTCCACTCCCCTCTTAAGCACTCCCTTATGCATCCTCTCCTCAAGAAACCCACAGTAGATCCCTCTTGTCCGCCCAACTATCGCCCAATTTCCATTACCCCCTTCTTGGGCAAACTCCTTGAAAAGCTGGCCATCTCTCAGCTAAACCTTCATTCTGATTCTGTTGGCTGTCTCCATGACCATCAGTCTGGCTTCAGATCTGGCAGAAGCACGGAAACTGCTCTCCTGAACATCCATGAAGATCTGCTTTCCAACCTTGACACTAGCATTCCCTCTGTTCTCATCATTACTTGATCTCTCCTCTGCCTTCGACACGGTCAGCCATACCATCCTGCTCAACCGTCTCCGGGATAACCTGGGCATCACCGATCAGGCTCTGGCCTTGCTGACCTCTTTCCTCTCTGATTGACCCTCCCATGTCCAACTTGGGTCCTTCCTATCATCTATCTTCCTCTCCACCTGTGGTGTTTCCTAGGGGTCTAACCTCTCGCCCTGGCTTTTCAACCAATACCTGGCAACTCTCGCCCGCTGTATTGCCATTTTCTGCTCAGACTTCCAGTGCTACGCAGACGACACTCATTTTCAGGCTGCCCTCGGCCACCTCCTCCACCTCTCTCATCACTGATTGCCTAACTGTCATTCAAGATTGGTGTGCCACCAACGATCTTTGTCTTAATGCCAGCAAGACGGAGATCCTCCTCATTGGCACACCATCATCTTCCTTTCCCCTCACTCTCTGGCCGTCCTCCCTTGCCCTCCTCCTATCCCCACCTGCGAGGCCAAGAACCTTGGTGTCACCTTTGATTCCACACTCTCCTTCTCCGCCCACCTCGCTGATGTATCAAAAAAGTCAAACTTCCTACTACACCTCTTCAGAGGTATTCTTCCTTTCCTCTCATTCCCCCAGAAGCTCACTGTCTCCCAAGCTCTGGTTCTCTCTAAGTTGGACTATTTCAACAGCCTCTTTCTTAATCTTCCTGTCTCTACTCTCTGCCCTTTACAACTTATCCAGAACAGGACTGCAAGACTTGTCCTTGGCTTCAAGCCCTGGGATCGTATCTCTCAAGCTCTGAAATCTCTCAATTGGCTCCCAGTGGATGCAAGCATTAAATTCAAAACTCTCTGCATTGTCCACAAGGCTTTCTGGGACCTGGGTCCAACATACCTTCAGCTATCCCTCTGCAAATACCTCCCGTCTCGAGCACTCCACTCCTATACCGCTAACTCCCTCAGGGTCAGTTGTTTATCAAAGAAACGAGCTGGGGGTAGATCTCTGTCTTTGGCTGGGGCCTCCCTCTGGAACAGCCTCCCTGCAACTCTTAAACTTGAGGAATACCATCTCCAGTTCCGGAAGCACCTCAAAACCTTCCTCTTTGCTTCTGCCTCTCCTCTACTCTCCCCTGTTGATTCTACTCTCCCTCGGCACCATGCACCTGGCCACCCTCTGTCCTCCGGGCCCAAGTACCTACTCAACGTGCCACCCTCATGCACTGCCTCGGGGCCACCCCTTGCATTGGGGTCTGTATCTGTACCCATACAGCCCTCCCCTTTTCTTCCTGCACTTTCAGACCTACCGGCCTGCTGCCATAAACCCAGCACTTGCCACTTGCTTGCTGCACTCCCATTGTCTGTTGCCTTTTTATTTATTATTTTATTATTATTTTTATTTTTTCCTTCTTTTTTATTTATTATTTTATTATTATTTTTATTTTTTCCTTCTCGTTCCGCACCCTCCTTTTGTTCCCACTTCCATGCACTTCTCCCCTTCCCCCTCTACCCTGCACTTGCACGTTCTCAATGCCACTGGGCCTAGTAAGATCGTTGTTTTTGTTCTCCACTGTTCCCCTTGCCTTGTCGCTCTGAAACACCTGTGTATGAGCGCGATAGAAATAAAATATCAATATCAATATCAATGCTTACAAATAGATGCTAATCTACTATGACCTTAACTAAACACCTTATAAAAATGTATTAAACGCATTTTTAACATTCAATGGTCTAAAAATATTATTATCATTACAATTACTCTGTACGTATATGTGCACACGATTTAAGGGAACGAAGGGCTTGTCCGTTGACTTCAGGTGTAGGCACTATGATAATATCACCATTATGCAACATGTACATGCACTCAAGCAGTATCACCCCATCCCTGGGGGATACAACTTGCCCTCGCCTTTACATTTTAGCACCATACATCTGGTATTCCCATTGCAATCACAGGGGCAATAGAGGGCTCCACATATCAGTGTGTTCTATTTTGGAAAACCTTGTTCAGAGCAATTATCTGATAGGAAACATCACCAGCTGCTTTAACAAAAGTTACAGACCCATTTCTATAATAACTTTATAAAACTTCATGGAATTAATTACACTATCTTTCAAACACACTCATGCGTTTGCAAAGATATTCTCCTATAATGTAATGCAGAGATGAATGTATTAAATGCATTGGTATACGTCACATATCAAAGTTGCCATATATAAGGAAAGACATCACAGAAACGAAATGCCCCCAAAAATATAATGCAGTGATGTTTTCACTGAAATTTACTGTTACATGCTTCAGTTCAAAATGTTCAAACACACGGAAAAACAGCATGGAATAGAAACATGATCATATGCATATGACACACACAAGTAAACAACATTGTCAATCATTTCGAAATGGACATGTTCAACTATTGCATTAGTTAAGATTGCATGGGCCAATGAAAATGCACCGTCTGCAAACAGCTGATTGTTAGGGATGGAAAGACGTGTGAATATATGTTAATGGCACCATACTGCAGAACAAAAGTGAAAAGAAAAACTAATGTCCCAATAATGTACCAAGGAGCATAGAATCAAAATAAGATCTTACAAGTAACATTTCATGACTCTTTCCCAAGGAACGCAGTTGCCTTTGTATCTACAACATGTGTGTCACTATAACAGAGTTTCTACCTTGACACACTCTTTCTGCCACCAACGCCTCCATTCCTACTGATGCAAGAGCCCTTGGGTTTGATAAAGCTCAGTTCAGCCAGTCCTAAACATTCTTAAAAGGGTCAGAGTTGAAGGGAGGGGGCTGCGCCCAGCCATGGACCCCATGCTCATTGAAGCAAGCTGCACCAAATTAATTTCATGAATGCCTAAAGGTGCTTGTGTTGCTGGGGGGACCTGGACTAGCACTTCAGGCCGAACATGCACCACTGGTCTCACAATCTAGACTAATTTGCATATGGCTGATCCCCTTCTGAAATGGGACAGAAGGACTGAAATAATGTGCATGGATGCTCCCAGTTTAATGCCAGTTGCTAGGATTAATTCAGAGCATTAATTTACTCACATTGTGGTGCCTATAATGCAAGCAATATCCCCTGTGCCCGTTTCAGTCATTCACAGGGGGTGCGCGTGCTTATTAAAGAACATTCCTTAGTTGCAGTGGTCGAAGTGAGCAGGAACGGTTGGGAACGGTGTTCCAACACTTTTATTTTGTCATGTTATCAGTTCTGCAACCTTTTTCGTACTCTCCACTTTAAAACCCAATGGCACTTCCAGTTAAAATTAGGTCTGTTTCAACTCTATTTGCTGTGAACCAGCATGGCTGTAGCCCTTGAAAAATGTGTTGCACGTTGCCCGCTTCCTGCCTACTCTGTCCGCTGCCGGGGTCACAGCTTCACTATGTTTTATACACTTCTACCACGGCTTCGTTGTATTTGGAGCAGCAGCGCTGATCTAGATGAAGTCTCGGGTTTACAGACCTATCTAAGGCTGCGCCATACTAACCAGTTCATAAGGTGGTCTGATACACTCCTGGTCTGAGCCTACGCTTAAAGTCCAAATTCTGTCTCAAACCCAGGGTATGCATGGTGTTGTGCATTTTAGTTCAAGTTGCAAAACACTAAAATGCACTAAAAGAGTGGGGCGTTTTTTAGATGCTCGATTTTGGGAAATGTGAGTCACCTTATTCACATACGTGAGCTGTACATTTCCAGAGGGCTGTGTAAAAGTGCGGATAATGTGCTGGCCAGACAGCACACATCCCTCGCACATGTATGGCAGGCATGTGATGAGATTATATTTCAGATGCACAGTGCCTTAATAGTTCATATTGCAGTGGTCCTACTTTAAACATTACCCATCCATTCATTTTGAATGCCGCACTGCACAGAGCATCTGGTTGGTGAATTTGGGATGCACTTTGCAATATGTGCAGAAATGTGCTTTGTTGCACAAATGTGCAAAGGGTTCATGAATGTGGGCATCTATAATGAGTGAATCAGGTCACCATAGTTCAAAAATATTTAGAGTATCAGGTCCACACCTAATATTTCCTGCACCCTGTTACACTGCGTACATTCACCCCTAAGTTACATCGGAAGCCTGGCTGTGTTCACGAACTCCCAAATCTGACATGTGATCCACCTACGTGCAGTGATTCCTATACGCAAGTGCCTCTAAGCCTGCTTTTGGGTGGGGGATGTTCTAAGGACTTTGTGTGGCAATATCCTTGCTGAGAGGCTGGGTAGGTTCATTAATACGTGCCATTTTGCGCAATTGTGGGCATACAATGGCCTGCCTGTGGGCCGTCCCTCGTAACAGCCTCTTTTTTGCATGTTCTTCCCCATTTTCTGTGCTCCGCCCCATTCCCATCCCTCGGTGCAAGCCACGCCCATGCTCTGCACGAAATCTATGCAAGTCCAAGGAAAATCCTACACATTCGATTCCATGAATCGACAAACGGGTTTACGCATGCAGTTTGGCGCGCAAGTTCCCTATTTTCCACACAAATAATTCAATGAATCGGGCCCTTAGTCTTTTCACAAGCTCCTCCCTCTGTTATTAATTTGTATCACATTTGCTAGGCATTCATTAGTGCCGTCACCACAATGTGAATAATGATATTTGCCCATTGTTTTAGGTCAGTGGTGTGCGCTATTTCTATCTGCAATGGCCATTTTGGAGGTTTTTGAATGTCCTTTGAAAAAAACAACCTTAATGATGTGCTAAATGCTAAATATGGAAAGACATTCACACGCTGGTGACATATTAATTGTTCTAATTACCTTTTCAACGATCCTTTGTGTTTTAACCAAGGTGGGGCAGAGCTGTCCCTTCATGGATTAAACAGCATGTAAATAAGCTGCAAGTATCTGGGTTAGAAGGTTTCTGTCAGGCATTCAAGCTACCCATACACGTATAATCGGGTTACACTTGCACATTTGTCATGGGGTAAACACATGCCAGGGACAGCTTCATTGATTTCAAGGAACGCTCCCCATTATGCCAAAGTCGAAAGTCGGCATCACTCCACACAAGGCTTTGTAAAACATCTGCCAATGATGTTTAGAAAACCAAAAATGGTAGAACATACAAAAGCAATCATGTCTGAAGAACATTTCGGATGGTACTAGAGGCATCTTACCTCTGTGCAAGTGCAATTAGCAAGGGTCTTCTGCATGGCCTGGGCTAGAATAAGGAGACGGAAGATTGCCTGGTTAATGTGATCTGTGGAAGCAGCATTGTAGCCAAATGTTGGGAAAGTGAGGTATATGCATATTGTAATAGTGGGGGGAGGTTCTGAGGCACATGATGACAACGGGCTGCAGTGCTGTACACATGTATATTTCTCCCAAAGAGTTAAAAGAGCAACAGATACCTAGATATCTAACTTTAAGGGGGTCATTACGAGGTTGGAGGTAAGGGATTACCGGCACCGGTAAGGGTGCCGATGCCGGTGATCCCTTACCTCCGTATTCCAAGTTCCCTTTGCGGGTCCTTCCTTACCTCCTGCTTTTAGCAGGAGTTAAGTAAGGGACCCCCAAAGGTACCTCAGAGGTAATTATGGTACCGTAATTTACGGTGCCGTAATTACCTCCTTCCCCATTCCCATTGAGCCCTATGGGGCAGAAATGGGAATGGGGAAGGGCAAAAGGTGAATGGGGAATTACCGGTCCCTCCAACCCTGGAATGGACCGGTAATTACTCTGTTCACCATGCCGGATTTGGGACGGTTTCGGAGGCCCCCATGGAGCTAATTACTCCATGGTTAGTTCCAAACCCGGAATGAGGCCCTTTGTCTATTTCAAGATGTCTGATCAGTTGTTTGCTAGACCTCAACTATATAGTACTCCCCATGCATGTGACAAGCTCCAGGCATGAATTCAGTGCAGTTGACATTGTAGAGCTGAATGTTATCTGGTAACCACGCGGAAACCTGAAAAAAGAACGGTGGACACAGAGAGCCATAGTTGGCATCAATAAAGGTAGGTCCTAGTTCAACTATGTTTTTAAAATGCCGGTGTAAGAGTTTCTTGCACTTTGTGGTTATGGATATAGTTGCGCCAAGTTTTGTGATACTTAACAATTATAGATACTTAGCAGCCCCTTTGTTTATTTATTGTGTAATAGGGGCTTTGCGCATACTGCAACTCTTCTCATGTAATTTGCAGTAGTGTCCATCGATTCCTCATCCCGCCTTTAACTACTATAGCAACGTCATAAGAAAGTAGTGAGCGTTATGTTAATTAAGCAATAATCCCCCAGCCAGGGGGCATTACTGAGTAAGGTAATGCCCCGGGGCCCATAGTTACAGGGCGAATAAAAGCAAGGGACTTAACGAAGGATACAGGTATCACCTGACTCGTAATGCCCTCCCGGCGAGGGGATTATTGATATTAGTACCCTGGCCCGTTGGACCGGAGTACCAAAGCCTTGTTTCTTCCTTTGCGTAAAGCTCTGGTGTTTCAGAAAGGAAGACAACAAAATGTCTACCAGGGAAGGGAAACTGAAGTCTGTTTTCCCTTTCCATGGCAGCAAATAATTTAAAAAAGTAAACAAACAAAATGGCCTCCATGGATTGGGAGAAGGGATTACATGTAGTCCCGTCTCCCTATCCATGGTGGCCATTCAAAAAATCGGAAAAAAGTAAACAAAAAAATGGCTGCATGGAAAGGAGTGCGAGTAGTCCCTTCTTCCTTTGCATCGTGGCCTGTCGCAGATCAGGAACGGATGCGCTGGTGGCAGAAGTGTTTCCAGCGCATTCACTCCCAAAGAGAAACAAAAAAGCACATAAGTGGAGGGAAGGGGGAAGGGATGGGAAATCTGTGGAGGGGCAAAGAGGAGGGGGGAGGGTGAGGGAGGGAAGAGGAGCACTTACCTGAATCCCCGGCGGGGAAGATGGTGGCCTCCAGCCATGAAGAGGCTCAGAGCAGGGGGATTACTGGGGTAATTACCCTGTTCCGAGCCTCCGTATTATCTGGTAGGCTGTCCTCCCCTCCCACCCCTCCAACCAGTTACTAATTGAGCACAGATGTGCCAATGATTGTTTCCTTTCACTCTCCGGCATGGCATTCTTGGTGGTTATGGAGTGTGTGTTGTTTGTTCCATTTTTCTATCTCCTTACCTCCTGCTCGTTATGGACATTTGCTGCAGAAAGGTGTATTTATGTGGGATTATCCAAGGGGAATAATGAAAAAAACTATTACTCGGATATGAGTTTGAAGTATTGAAGGCATCCGATTGTAATTCAAGGAAGTGGAGTTAGAGAAACTGTGTCAGGTTCTATGGACAGTTATATATAGTCTTATTGTTGCAAGTTGGTGCGAACATACTATTTACACCGTTGTTCGCATTTACAGGTAATTGTCTTGTTTTGAGATGCTTGACCCACCACTAAAGAACTGTCAGGTTTTCAGTGGTAAGCACCCATCAATCTTTTAATTTTGTTGATCTATGTTATTGTATGAGATTTAAAGCACGGCAATATATTAAAGCTGTTCCTGTACTGAGTTTTAGGTGGCTGCACATATTAGGATTAGGAATTAATTTCCATTGAGTGGCATTAAGAATATTGTGATCCCAGAGAGTGTTTTGCAAAAGGCTATCCTAATGTTAAGAAGATTTGTCCCCTGACGAAATTCTATCATACGTATGAATACACAAGGAAGAAAGAAACATGTTGGACATATTTGTAGCATATGTAGAGCAGACATACCAATCACACATTGAATGTTTTGTGAGCTAAATAATAGTAGTTTTGGTATTGTACAAACATAAATCTAGTGACATTACATACAACTAAGACGTGTCTGAAAATCTAAATTTTGTGTGTTGGGTAGCAGACAGTTTTGAGCAAAGGCTCTTCTTTGTAACTAATGTCTTTTGTTTAGTACTGTATGTATTTGTGGAACAATACTGCACAAGTCACTTTTATTAGGTGCACAAGTCACTTTGCAGCATGAAACCTTTTTGTACATGTATAAAAATTATATTTTTATACATGTATTTTTAATGACGATTGTTAATAAAAATATTTTCTACAATTGCTGTTTTCTTGCTAGCATCATTCCAATTTAGACACATTGATATTGAATGCTAATAGGGAAATACATTTGATTCCCTGTGAATATTAAAGTAAACAGCCATATAAAGTAGCCTTATAAACAGTGCAGAGTTGTTGGGGGTCCTCTTTTCATATAGAACATGAGGAATGGTGACCAGGATCAGTAAATACATATAATATAGATCCATAGAATGAATCACAAAAGTTAAATTTGCCATAGTAAAGATTGCATAATCAATGGATAAACAGCGAATATTTGCATCTATCTGGAGCTTACTCTAAGTGAAATCCTTATTTGGTTTAGAGAAAATCCATTGAGGGATTTTTTGAAAAACCATAAAAATAACATTCATGTATATTTCGACTAAGATGAAATTTAAAGTAGCAACTTTGATGAAAAGTGCACCTGTTAGCTAGTAGATTGATAATCTTATCGTTCTCTCCAACCTGCCTTGTCATTCATTCTAACTTGCTCTAAACTCAATATGAACTATGCTGGAGGAAGGAGTTTTTCCGTTCTGGGTGCAAAGATTTGGAACACACACCCTGAATCACACAGATCTAAGTGCAAACTAAGTATTTTCAGCAAAGGCATCTAACTCTCTCATGCCCCTTTTGGCCTCCACTCCCTCTACTATTATTTGTTCCTCCTCTCTGATAACACCTGGCAGTGTTTATAGACAAGTCTGATCTATGAAGGTGTCATCCAAACAGTTGCACTCCTGCTCTTCCAGAACCATCAAGGACACCATTGATGATTTTTTGCAATCGCTTGTTCACTAATGGATCTTTCCCCTCTCTCCTCAAGCACTCCCTTGTGAAACCCCACCTAAAAAACCCTTCTGCTCATCCTACCTGTTTGGCTAACTATCGCCCGATTTCTATCACTCCTTTCCCGAGCAAACTCCTGGAAAAGGTGTCCAACTCCCAGCTTACTCCCCACATGAATCCATTGTTTGTCTCCATGTTCATTAGGCTGGCTTCAGAGCAGCCAGAGGCATGGAAACTGCTCTCCTGAACACCCATGAAGATCTGCTCTCTAATCATGAACCAGTTCTCCCTCTGTCATCATCCTCCATGACCTTTCCTCTGCTTTTGACACGATCAGTCACGCCACCCTGATCAATCATTTCTGAGAACCTGAGCATCACAGATCAGCTCCTGGCATGGCTGACCTCCTTCCTCCTGGACTGACCCTCCCAGGTCCAGCATGCGTCCTTTTTCTCCACCACCTTTTTCCACATGTGGTGTCTCACAGGGATCTATCCTCTCGCCCTGGCTCTTTTATGTCTATCTGGCCACTTTGGCCCACCTGATCTCCACCTTCTCCTCTATCAGTGCTATGCGGATGACACTCAGCCTTTCAGGCTTCCCTCAGCCTCCTCTCCTCCCTTGCTAATCCCTGACTGCCTTTCCACAATTCAGGATTGGTGCACCTCCAACGATCTCTGCCCTAATGCCAGTAAGACAGAGATCCTTCTCATTGGCACCCCTGCACCTGATTTCCCTCTCTCACTCTGGCCGCCCTCCTTGGACCCTCTACGCTCGCCTTCTTGTGAGGGAAAAAACCTTGGTGTCATCTTTGACTCCATGCACTCCTTTTCTCCTCACATCACAGAACTTGCCAAGAAGGCCCACTTCCAGGTTCACCTGCTCAGAGGTATTTTACCTTTTCTCACTTTCCCCCATAAACTCACTGTCAACAGTGCCCGGGTTCTTTCCAGGATGGACTACTGCAACAGCATCTTTCTCAATCTGCCTAACTCTACGCTTCGCCCGGCAACTAATCCACAACAGGACTGCAAGTGTTATCCTCTGCCTCAAGCCCAGGGGCCATATCTCTCCAGACCTGACCTCTCTCCCCTTGCTCTAGTGGCTGCAAAGATCATGGTTAAGACCCTAAGCATCATGCTCAAGGATTTCTAGGGTTGGGGCCTGCACTACCTCCAACTCTCTCTGCCAAAATAGCTTCTTTCTAGAGCCCTGCGCTCATCTACCTCCAACTCTCTGAGGGTCAGAGCCTTCTCCAAGCAGAGAGTGGGGTGTAGATCTCTCTCTTCTGCGGGTCCTCCCTCTCGAATGGCCTCCCTGTCCCTCTCAGACCTGAGCCGGACAACCTGTAGTACCTGAAGCTGCTCAAGACCTTCCTTTTCTGCTCTGCATTCCCTCTCTTGCTTCTGTGCTAATTTACCTCTCTGCTGCACAGACTGGTCGGTTAGTACCCTCAGAGACTCACTGGATTCCAGGCTCCTCCATGACCAGTCCTCCTTGCACTGCATCCTGGCCTACTGCACACTTAGGGGCTGTAACTGAAACCCCTAGAGCCCCCCCTGCCTCCTTGCATCATTCTGCTTCCCAGAGCAAGGCTGCCCTGGCTCCACTTAGTCTTAGACTGCTGACCTGATCAAACTTCCTTCTTCCCTCTTGCTTGCACTTGCCCCTCTCCCTTCCCCCTGCACGTCTTGTGTTGCACTTGCGCAATCTGAATAACTCAAGGCCTAGTACGATTGTTTGTTTTGTCTTCCCTTTGTCTTCCCTCCCTTGTGTTGTGGCACCAAGAAACACTTGTGTACAGGTGCGTTGTAAATGCCATAGCATGCACCATATCATTGTTATTGTGTGTGTACTTTCCTTTCCTCACTAACACTGTAAAACATATTACACTGTTTGTTTAACAATTGATTAGCACTCCTATACCTATGGGTTCATTGCCAGACTACAACTTTTAACATAGCATATCATAACGTATTGACAATTGAGTTTAAAAGAAAATCTTGAAGAATTTCAATCCTTTATTTATTGATGAACGCTAGTTTGAACAATTTCAGTTTAGTCTGCATTATGCGTTCCCACAGGTGAACAAACAAACTCTAGTTGAACAAAACACTATTTTTCAGATGACTAACTCTGGCACCATAGTGAGACAAATTATGTTCCCAATGCATGAATTGTGCACCCAGAATAAACAATATAGACAATTTGATACAGGGTCCTTACACCCAGTGGTGCTACTAAGCCCTGTAAATGCTACCATGGAAGCTAAATGTGCTTGGGACTGGTCTACAGGCCCCAGAGACTAACGGGCATCTAATGTGGCTGTGCCTTAGGGTTAGTATAGGAAACAACATATTTAGCATAGCAAAAAAAAAAAAAGAGTATGGCCATAGGCCATGACCTCTGTGTAATGTGGGAATGGATGGGTGCACTTGAAGACCTGAAACAAATCATGGCCCATGCTCAGTACCTACAGAGAAGAGCCTGTAGTCATGGCATGTGTGTGTTACTGGAATAGTCATTGCACAGTTCAGTTGATGGCCACCTGTCATGCCCCTGTGATATACAAACAAGGAAGGGAATGTGTCTATGCCATTGGAGCCCTGGGGCCAAGGGCACTACACTCAATGGACAGCCCAGTTTTATGTCCCATTCAAAACACTCTCGTGGCATGGTCTCTGAGTAGTATTGAACTTGGGTGATGACCACAAATATAACCCACGGATAATATCTGCTGCTGTCCCCTAAATATTCAGAGGCCGATTCATGGAATAATTAGCGCGGCGCAAGTGGGCAAAAACGTGCGAATCGCAGTGCAAGTGCACGAAAAGCAGCGCACGTCGATTCATGGAAGGCCGTGCGCGAGAAAACCAGCGGATGTGCGATAAAAAAGTGCGCGGCGCACGTTGGCGCACAGGCCATCTAACAGCGTGCGCCAGGTCACAGCGAAAATCGCACAGGCCACAGCGAAATTCGCACATAGCGCGGCGCACGCAACAAAAGTAGGCGGAACACGGGCGTAACACTCGGAATGGGGAACAACTTGCCAAAACGTGGGCGTCACGGGGGAAGTACAGGGCACAAGTGCGCGGAACGCCCACACGCTCGCCTACAACACGTATTCATGGAATAGAATAGGGGAAAAAAGCGCACGCTCAAACCAGCGCACAGGCACAAACACGACCGCCACAAGAAAGCAGGCGGTAGCGTCTCTGCGGCTGTAAGAAATGTGCGCCAAAAGATGCGCCAACAAATAGCACCTATATACTGCCATGATGAATGTCCCATACTGTGGCCCTCCAGGAAAAATGACGTGCAAAGGGGTAACCACAAACACGGACACCCGCTGACAAAAAATACGTGTGCGTGTATACGGGGTGCGCGGGAAGTCTCACACGCGATTTGCAGGGTACGTGCATCACAGGGGTTCGCGTGAAGTTATTCACGCGATCGGGCCTGGGGGAGCGGGCTACGTGTATTTCAGGGGTTCGCGTGAAGTTTCTCACGCGATCGGGCCTGGGGGAGCGTGCTACGTGTATTTCAGGGGTTCGCGTGAAGTTTCACACGCGATCGGGCCTGGGGGAGCGGGCTACGTGTATTACAGGGGTTCGCGTGAAGTTCCTCACGCGATCGGGCCTGGGGGAGCGTGCTACGTGTATTTCAGGGGTTCGCGTGAAGTTTCACACGCGATCGGGCCTGGGGGAGCGGGCTACGTGTATTACAGGGGTTCGCGTGAAGTTCCTCACGCGATCGGGCCTGGGGGAGCGGGCTACGTGTATTACAGGGGTTCGCGTGAAGTTCCTCACGTGATCGGGCCTGGGGGAGCGGGCTACGTGTATTCCAGGGGTGCGCGGGAAGTTCCACACGCGAATAGCCAGGGCGCGTGTATTTGAGGGGTGCGCGGGAAGTTCCACACGCGAATAGCCTGGGCGTGTGTATTTCAGGGGTGCACGGGAAGTTCCACACGCGAATAGCCTGGGCGCGTGTATTTCAGGGGTGCGCGGGGAGTTCCACACGCGAATAGCCTGGGTGCGTGTATTTCAGGGGTGCGCGGGAAGTTCCACACGCGAATAGCCTGGGCGCGTGTATTTCAGGGGTGCGTGGGGAGTTCCACACGCGAATAGCCTGGGTGCGTGTATTTCAGGGGTGCGCGGGAAGTTCCACACGCGAATAGCCTGGGCGCGTGTGTTTCAGGGGTGCGCGGGAAGTTCCACACGCGAATAGCCTGGGCGCGTGTATTTCAGGGGTGCGCGGGAAGTTCCACACGCGAATAGCCTGGGCGCGTGTATTTCAGGGGTGAGCGGGAAGTTCCACACGCGAATAGCCTGGGCGCGTGTATTTCAGGGGTGCGCGGGAAGTTCCACACGCGAATAGCCTGGACGCGTGTATTTCAGGGGTGCGCGGGGAGTTCCACACGCGAATAGCCTGGGCGCGTGTATTTCAGGGGTGCGCGGGAAGTTCCACACGCGAATAGCCTGGGCGCGTGTATTTCAGGGGTGCGCGGGAAGTTCCACACGCGAACAGCCTGGGCGCGTGTATTTCAGGGGTGCACGGGAAGTTCCACACGCGAATAGCCTGGGCGCGTGTATTTCAGGGGAATAGCCTGGGCGCGTGTATTTCAGGGGTGCGCGGGAAGTTCCACACGCGAATAGCCTGGGCGCGTGTATTTCAGGGGTGCGCGGGAAGTTTTACACGCGATTTCTGCACGGTACGTGTATTTCAGGGGTGCCGGGGAGTCCCACATGTGATTTGACAGTGTGGGTCCTCCCAGGTGTACCCTGTACACCCTCCACGGCCCCTGCAGGCAGCCCACACCACAGGGGACTACCCTGCATCCCTGGTCATGTCCCGCAGGCAGCCCACCCAACATGGGCATGCCCCCCAGCAAAGGCACATGTCTCCTTGAACTAATGAACACCAACTCATGTCCCCTTGCACCCCCACCCCCCAGCACTGTGGGGCACCTGCCAGCAGGCCCCCACCCATGTCCAACTCATGTCCCCCACCACCCCCACCCCCCAGCACTGTGGGGCACCTGCCAGCAGGCCCCCACCCATGTCCAACTCATGTCTCCCACCACCCCCACCCCCCAGCCACCAGGGTCACCCTCCACCAGGCCCCCACTCATGTCACCCACCACCCCCACCCCCCAGCCACCAGGGTCACCCTCCACCAGGCCCCCACCCATGTCTCCCACCACCCCCACCCCCCAGCCACCAGGGTCACCCTCCACCAGGCCCCCACTCATGTCTCCCACCACCCCCACACCCCAGCAGTGCAGGGGCACCCTCCACCAGGCCCCCACTCATGTCTCCCACCACCCCCACACCCCAGCAGTGCAGGGGCAGCCTCCACCAGGCCCCCACACATGTCACCCACCACCCCCACCCCCCAGCCACCAGGGGCACCCTCCACCAGGCCCCCACTCATGTCTCCCACCACCCCCACACCCCAGCAGTGCAGGGGCACCCTCCACCAGGCCCCCACTCATGTCTCCCACCACCCCCACACCCCAGCAGTGCAGGGGCACCCTCCACCAGGCCCCCACTCATGTCTACCACCACCCCCACCCCCCCAGCCACCAGGGCACCCTCCACCAGGCCCCCACTCATGTCTCCCACCACCCCCACACCCCAGCAGTTCAGGGTCACCCTCCACCAGGCCCCCACTCATGTCTCCCACCACCCCCACACCCCAGCAGTGCAGGGGCACCCTCCACCAGGCCCCCACTCATGTCTACCACCACTCCCACACCCCAGCAGTGCAGGGTCACCCTCCACCAGGCCCCCACCCATGTCTCCCACCACCCCCACACCCCAGCCACCAGGGGCACCCTCCACCAGGCCCCCACTCATGTCTCCCACCACCCCCACACCCCAGCAGTGCAGGGTCACCCTCCACCAGGCCCCCACTCATGTCTCCCACCACCCCCACACCCCAGCAGTGCAGGGGCACCCTCCACCAGGCCCCCACTCATGTCTACCACCACCCCCACACCCCAGCAGTGCAGGGTCACCCTCCACCAGGCCCCCACTCATGTCTCCCACCACCCCCACACCCCAGCCACCAGGGGCACCCTCCACCAGGCCCCCACTTATGTCTACCACCACCCACACCCCCCCAGCCACCAGGGGCACCCTCCACCAGGCCCCCACCATGTCTCCCACCACCCCCACACCCCAGCAGTGCAGGGTCACCCTCCACCAGGCCCCCACTCATGTCTCCCACCACCCCCACACCCCAGCAGTGCAGGGGCACCCTCCACCAGGCCCCCACTCATGTCTACCACCACCCCCACACCCCAGCAGTGCAGGGTCACCCTCCACCAGGCCCCCACCCATGTCTCCCACCACCCCCACACCCCAGCCACCAGGGGCACCCTCCACCAGGCCCCCACTCATGTCTCCCACCACCCCCACACCCCAGCAGTGCGGGGGCACCCTCCACGAGGCCCCCACTCATGTCTCCCACCACCCCCACCCCCCAGCCACCAGGGGCACCCTCCACCAGGCACCCACTCATGTCTCCCACCACCCCCACACCCCAGCAGTGCAGGGGCAGCCTCCACCAGGCCCCCACTCATGTCACCCACCACCCCCACCCCCCAGCCACCAGGGGCACCCTCCACCAGGCCCCCACTCATGTCTCCCACCACCCCCACACCCCAGCAGTGCAGGGTCACCCTCCACCAGGCCCCCACACATGTCTCCCACCACCCCCACACCCCAGCAGTGCAGGGGCAGCCTCCACCAGGCCCCCACTCATGTCTCCCACCACCCCCACACCCCAGCAGTGCAGGGTCACCCTCCATCAGGACCCCACTCATGTCTCCCACCACCCCCACCCCCCAGCAGTGCAGGGGCAGCCTCCACCAGGCACCCACACATGTCCCCCTGCCCCCAGGTCCTGACGATACTCAATCATGGCAGTAATGGGCAGCATACCCAGCACAAACACCCAGGCAAGGATTGCATCCACCCACATAGTGAATGCAATTACATGATACAACCCCAATGGCAAGTCTGTAAATGAACACATGTCCGTCACACACACATACACAATGGGTGCAAGTCAATGTCAAAACCCATATCATGACATGTATGAAACCAATGAGAAAATACCACAAGTGAAAGTTAAAAAGAACATGTATTAAAGATGAAAAATAAGTAAAAAAATCAAACATACAACAATGGGGATAACAAAATAAATGGTCCATGTCCGAGAGCAAATGTAAAAATAAAAAAAACAAAGTAATCCAAAAACAAATGTTGTCCAAAGCAAAATCATGTGGAAGTAAAATAATGAAAAACCATTTCCTCATGGTGAACTCAATAATTAATAAAAAAAATGTTTCTTCAAAAAGCAAACTATATACACGAAAATTCCAGGGTCCATGAGCCCAACACCATAAATGAAACCTACTACTACCTAATGAAAATAATATATACAAAAAAGTGGCCATTGTCCGAGCGGTCCAAAAAAACAAAAATTAATAAAGGAAACCTAACACTAACTAACTAAATAACTATATACAAAGGCAGCGGGCAAGTCCTGCGGCTCACTCGGTGATGTTGCTGGCCAGGGCATCATCGAACTCCATGTCGATGTCCTGGAGGCGGGACTCTGTCCTGGCCCCGAGGTCTCGCAGGAATAACCCCATGTCCAGCTCAAACTCCCTGCGAGCTTCCTCGAGGCACTCAGCCCGCCTCAACGCCCGACGCATGGAGAACTCCGCCCTGACCATGGTGAGCCGCTCCTCTTCCGCCCGCTGCCGCTCCGCACCAATCCGCTGGACCAACTGCTCCCACACGGAAGACACCACCATCCCAGGGTTGCCCTGCCCTCCGGCCGATGCCTGCCCCTCTGATCTTGAAGGCCCCGAGCCATGATGCCTCCCACGTCGAGCCTGCTGCTGCCTCCGACGCCACTGCCTCTGCCAGCACGACGGCATCCAGGCTGATGGAAACCACCGACGCCGTCGTGCACGTGCCCTGCCTGATGATGCTGTCACATCTTCCACCTGCTGGGGTCCAGTTGCTGTGTTGTCCACCCCTGCTGGACCTCCGACTCCCAACTGTGGCAGGGATGGGATCCCCACCGAGCTGGCTGCATTGGTCGGGGCAGGTCCACAGGGGGCCCTGGTGGCATCTGGGCCGGAAGACGGCAAGGAGAACGACTGGTGTATAGCCTGCACAGAGGAGGAGAGGGCCGCCAGATTGGACAACACACGCAGAAAACCCCCGAACATGGCCGATCCCAATTGGGCCACGTCGGCACGGTGCACTTCCTGATGACGTGCGTCGTCCTCCCGGGAAGCACGCACGGCATCACGAATCACAGCCGTGCGCATCGCGACCCCAATCAGGACCTTCTCCACACGGCCAGTGGTTCGCACGTCCGCAGATGGAGGGGAGTCAGGTGACATGGACATCCCCTCTACCTGCGGACGGGCCTGGGACGGGGCATCCCTGCTGGTGCATGGTGGTGCACTCACAGGGTCAGGGACAGCGACATGCACAGGCCCCTCCACGGTGACCTGTGCTGCCTCCTGCCCCTGGCCCTGGACTGCACCACTTGCACCAGCAGGGATGCCCCCACCAGGCCCCATGTGTGCCCCAGTGGCGGCCTCCTCCTCCTTTGTGCAAACCACCAACCTGGATGGCTCCTCACCGTCTCCCACCGTAGCAGGCCCCTGTGGGGGCTCACCCACCCCTTCCGCTGCAGCTGTGGGGGCATCCCCGCCGCCTTGCTCCACAGCGCCGTCTCCGCCCTCTTCTTCACTAGCCGCTGCGTAGAGGGAGACAAAGAACACAAGCATCAGGGCACTGTACAATGGTCCCCTAGACAGGAAGCAATAGCAGATGAGCACCACTGTCAAAGTACACTTCCATCATGTCCCTCCACAACACATGGGTCAGTCCAGGCAGAACACACACAGTAACAGGCATGGTGCATGCCATGGACATTTCCATGCATGTCCAATGGACTCTTGAAACATTCAATGATATGTAACTCACATGCATCATGGCTCATGCCTATCACATGCACACACTTCACCTCAGTCACATCCATCTGGCCCCAAACACACCAAACACAGCGGATACAAGGGTAATTTGGCTGCTTCACTGAATCTGTGCATTGTCACACACATGTGTCATGCATCCATGGCATGCACAAGTCACAGACACGCAGGTCAGGCACACAGACATGGCTACCATATATGTACCTGGCATCAGCACCCATCCCTCACCCCCACCCATGTCCAGGTACAGAGACTGGCATGCTCTCATGTTCAAAATCTGCATAGGGCTCCCCATGCGGCATTTGAACACATGCAACAACCATGTGGGTCACACATCACTGGTCGCACATGCATTACCATGATGTCCCTGCACACATACATGCATACATGGCCTATGGCACACATACAGGCAAGTATCATAGAACCAGCACACCACAACATGCCCTGTCTCACACAGTAATGCTTGGACACTTACCGATCAACTCCAGACGGGCCTCCCTCTCAAGGATCTGGGCGTGGAGCGCTGGGCGTACGCGTTCCAGGACCCTCATCTGGATGGAACTCATGCGGCCCCGGCCCCCCTCCACGAGGCGCCGGGCCTTCACAAGGGTCCTGGACCTCAAGTCCTCCCAGCGCTTCTTGATCTTCAGGACGTCGCGGGTTTCCACCCCCTCCACGTTGATGGCAACCACAGAGTCGGCCCAGATCCTCTCCCGTCCTTCCTTGCTGGCACGGGACGATCCAAAGAGGGTATCATACTGCACCAGGACATGCTCCACCAGGACACCAACTTCGGTGTCAGTGATGCTGGTGCCCCTCTGCCCCTCTGGCCTGGGGTTGCCACTGGTGCCAGATGTGGAAGTGCCCGACATGGCAACCCCAGAGGCAGGTGTGGGTGGGCAACTGGGTCCTGGGGCTGGGCTGTGGAGCGATGTAATCCCAGTCGGGAGTCTTCAGTTCCAGCAGGGGTGGACACAGCAACTGGACCCCTGCAGATGGCTGATGTGCAGGCACCAAATGGCAGGGCACGGTGGCAGCAGGCAGGCAGGCAGCAGCAGATGGCACGTGGGAGGCTGCTCGGGGCACTGGGGGGCAGTAACTCGGCCTTCTGGGCAGGAGCGTGGTCTTCCGTGTGTTTTCGCGTGGCCAGCTTGATACGGAGTGATTTGGCACGTGAAAATCCTGCACGTCAGCGTGAAATCCGAGGAAAGGCCCTTAGCGCATAAGCGCGTCAGCACGCATACACGATTCTATTGGACCAGAGTCCCTCAGCGCGTAAGCGCGTCTGTGATGTGACCCGCACGGGTGTTCCCCACTCAGCACGTGATGACGGGGCACACGTGGAAATACTGCACGTCAGAGTGTCATCGCGTGTAATTGGACAAAAGTGCGCGTACACGCGATTGGCCCATGTACGTGTATTTCATGGGTGCGCGGGCACTTACACACGCAAGTACGTCAGCGAACCTGTATCCCGTGGTGCGTGTGAATTTCCACACGCTATTGGACTGGGAACTGGATTCCAGGGGTGCGCGGGTCACACGCTCGCCTAGAACACGCGCAAAGCATACATTTGCGCACTTTAACAATAACAAGCTCAGACGCCAGGATGAACATACCGTTCCTAGCAGCAGTGGCAGTGGGCTACCAAAGGAGGAGAAGGAGGATAGTCAGGGCCAGAATATTCACACCCAGAACCAGCCTTTTCGGGATTCCTGATGACCAGGTGTATGGGAGGTACAGGTTTCCACCACACATTATACTGGACCTGGTGAGTGAGTGGGAGGATGACCTCACATCACCCACCCTGTGCTCCCAAGCACTCAGCCCCCTGGAGAAGGTCCTCAATGTACTGCACTTCTTAGCCACTGGATCATTTCAGCGGACAAGTGCCATAGTGGGTGGAGTGTCACAGGCCACCCAGTCACGCTGCCTACACCAGGTCTTGAACATCATGACTGCACGCCCATCAGTCCGCAGGCACATATACCTGCCCAGAACACCTGCAGAAAGGCATGCTGCCGCCCTGGATTTTTACAGTGTGGCACGATTCCCCAAAGTGCTAGGTGCCATCGACTGCACCCATGTGGCTCTACGTCCCCCCAGGGCATCTGAGCACATCTATAGGAACCGCAAGCACTGGCATTCCATCAACGTGCAGGTAGCATGTAATTCCAAGGGAATCATCACCTCAGTATATGCCAACTATCCCGGCTCCACCCACGACAGCTTCATTTACCGAATGTCCACCCTAAGCCGGCACCTAGAAGCTGGGCGGCATGGCGATACATGGCTGCTTGGTGAGTATGTATGCCACTGCACATGCATGCATATTGGATACTGAGCAAGGTCACAACCCCACCAATGATACCAATCACCACCTCCACAGGGGACAGTGCCTACCCTCTCAGCCCCCACATGATGACGCCAATTCGGAACCCCACCACGCCACCCGAGGTAAGATATAACACAGCCCACATTACGACCCGGGGCATAGTGGAGCGCACATTCGGAGTGCTAAAGTCACGCTTTCGCTCCCTTGACCGTTCTGGCGGGCAGCTGTTATACGCTCCCCCAGTAGTGTGCAGGATCATAGTGGCAGCATGTGTCCTGAACAACGTTGCAACACGCCGGGGCCTGGCCGTGGACATGGTGGTGGCCCCACATCCCCAACCACATGCACAGCCGCTGCGCATGGGAGGGGAAAGGGCACGGGGGAGGCAGCCCGTACACAGTTAGTGGCTAATTACTTCACATAGAAATCACACCCCTGTGGAGTGCACACTGCCCTGGCACATTCCATCTGACAATCAATGATGACTCAACCTGACACTGATCCTGAATGTCTGGAGAATGAACCTTGAATACCATATCAGCCTGAGATTGTTCACCTGGAAGTGTCACAATGTGTGCATCCCTACCCACACAGACACCACCAATGCAGTTTTGTGAAGTTACACATTCAAGCAGCTAAAATGAATACCCACTTGCAAAATGCAACAAGAGGACAGTGCCATGTCAGCCAACCCAACCCCAGCACCGCCACACGACACACCGTGCCATGTCATGCTAATTGCAGTTAAACAAAGTAATCCCCAGAACATGACACTAGTCTCACTATGTACAGTGTCCCTATTAGAAACCTGCAACACCTGAAATGCTCACAGCAATGCCGGACCAACAACATACTTGAGCACGTAGTACCATTAACATGACATCACAAATGTTACATATTAGTAGTCTCACCACCTGGAAATGCCTGCACTCCCACCACTACCAACTGTGCAGTGTTGGCGCCATGTAGAGTTGTAGGTGCACTGCTGCCAACATGGACCCCATCTCCAGACTAGAGGTCCTTGTGTAGACATGAGGAAGGGACCTGCAAATTGGGAGGTAGACACAGAAGAAGAGTTACACATCAATGCAACATGCAGTGTACAACACAACAGCAATATGCACTAGGAATGTGTACACAGTATTGACTACAGACTGCCCACACAGCTCATGGGAGTCCAACGTCACTGTGTAATTCACTGTCACTTGGGCACACCCTTTGCAAGCCCATGGAAACGGGAAGCAGGAGGGGTGTGTGTGACTCAAACCCAAGCATCTGAACCAAATACATTACAAGCCTGCATGTGCCCAGCCACAATGCAGCGTATGCCCACAGTAACCACGGAAGCCAACAAATCGTCCCAAAGAAATTGGGAATAAAAGAAATCAAAATAAAAATAAAAATAAGAAACAATCAAAAATGGCCATTGATGGGCCCGGGGGGGTTGGGGAGGCCACCCAGGAGGTCCGAGGACAGGATGCCCACCTGCGTGGATCCTGGGAAGATAAAACACCTCCATGGGCTCATGGCCCACACGGCTACCCTTTGTGGGAGTATCACTGCTGTCGCTATTATCACCCTGTGCAGCTGCATCCGGAGGTGGTTGCACTATGGGAGGCATCCCATGCAAGGCCCTAGTCTGCTCCTCCATGGCTGCCAGCATGCGGGTGTGGTAGGTCTGGTTCTGGAGGATGAGTGTGCGGAGGTCCCCATGCAACAACTCACGGGATGCCCGGACCTCCGCCCTCGTTGCCTGCATCTCAGCTGAGAGCGTACGGGTGAGACGCTCCAGCTGCTGTTCTGTCCTTTGGTGTGTGAAGCCTCAAGCTCAACAAGAGTCGTCCTGAGGTGAAGGAGCTCCTGCCTCAGGGCTTCCCTGTGGCCCTGGGACTCAATGGAGATGGCCTCCTGCAGAGTCGCCAGTGCCGCCCGCCTGTCCCTGTTGGACCCCAACATGTCCTCCCTGTGTGACTGGCAGATGGAGTCGGTTGCCTGCTCTAGTCGCTCCATCAGCCTTTCTGGGGGGACAATGGAAGTGGCCACCCTATCCATGGCCTGAGCCATCATCTCGGATGATGCAGCCTGTTGGGTTGCCATACCGTAAATGGATTTCTCCCATGCGGTATTGCCGGGTGGCGTACGGCCACCACATCAGCGGCACCACACCTGTCTGGGGCAAGGCGAACTGCGCCTTGCTGTGCCGGCACGGTCTGAGGCTGCAGGACTGCATTACCCCTCTGATCTGCTGGCCCAGGAACAGGATCAGATGTCGCGGAGTGTGACCCTGCATCCGTAACCACCGAAGGCGTAGCTGCCAACACTGACATCCCCATGGAGGGTTCTGACCCTGGTGCAGGTGGGTGAGACAGAACAGAATCCCTCCCTGGAACACTCACCTGCGATGGCACGTAGGTCTCATCCGAATCAACACCTGAGTACAGCTCGGGGGAGGTGCAGCCAGAGACACCCCTTGAGAGCACGACCTGCAGCACTTGTGGGTTCTCCCCCACCACCACACCACGTCCCTCACTGGTGGTTGGTCGGCCCTCGGACCCCTCCTGGGTCTGCACCATCTCCACAACCCCAGCAGTATCAGGTGCGTCTTCCCCTGCAAAGACATGAAAACAAAGAAATGGAAACAGGCATTAGCACCATGGCACACAATGAGGGCTGAGAAGCAAGAGAACCAGTACTTGATTGACACATGTCCCACATGACTGAAACCCTCCCATGCATGCACCCTCACTGCGTATGAAGTGCAGGCAAATGGCACACACTGATGACACCAAGATGGAAGATGAACACATTTTCTGCATGCTGCCTGGCAGTGGCATCACACATTGGCCTGTGATTGCCAGGTGATACACACATGCCATCACACAGATGGCATGTACCATTGCTATTGAGTGAAGATGGAGAGGAGGGCAGCACCTATTCATTCAGTCCAGTTCCCGCATGTAATAGCTTTTCTGATTCTAACAGGTCAGATTTTTCACCTGGAGCTGCCAGTCTGAAATGGTCCAATTGCACAGGAACATGTGTGTACAAATTATATCCAGGTAACAAAGTCACTCCACTTTACCATAGCCATGTCAGACATGTGACTAGTGGACAGCGACATGCCTAGTGAAAGTGGTGGAATGCAAACAAACTGACTGAATGAACTGTGAAAAATAAGCAACTATGTTGTGGCAAGGTGACATTTCAAGGGCAACTGGCGTGCAGTTGGGCTAGATGTCTACTGTTGGCAGAAGGGATACTGCTATGGCCAAATGCAGCTGCGCAGGAAGTATTGCATGAAGCACATGGCTGACCCATACGACTCAGGCGCACACACTCTCACCTGGCACACAAACAGAAGCCCTCACACACACACCATGCACATGGATGACACACACATGCATGTGCACTCACCGGACAATGCCTCGTAATCAGCCAGATCTCCCACGCCTTGGATCTGTTCCTCCGTGACGTAGGTCTCAGCGACTGACTCATGTGGAGTGAGTTCCATGTCTACTACTGGAGACCCACCTCCAGTCACTAGAGTTGCGGCATGACTTGAGGCCAGCTTACTCTTTGCCCTGCGCTTTAGGTCATTCCAGCGCTTATAGCAATCATTGGCTGTGCGCCTCACGATTCCAAGGGCACTTACGATGTCCGCAACGGTCTGCCAGTGTGCCTGGCGTTGTGCAGGTGTGGTCTTGGATCCTGCAACAATGACCATCTCGTTGTCATGTCGGGACACATACTCGACAAGTGCATTCAGTTCGTCATCCGTGAAGCTGGGCTTCCTGGATGGGCCGGACTGTGTAGCCGTGTCTGGGGCTTCAGCCTGTGCCGGACGAGCACTCTTCCTCTTCCGCTTGGAAGGTGGGGTTGATCCTGAGTGTCCTGCGCCGCTCTGGACACTAGGGGCAGGAGCCCTGGTGGACTCTGTATCAGGAGTGTGGGAGATGGGGGAATGTCAGCAGCATGGACTAGGACCGACACTGTCCTGGCTGGGTGTGTGAGGGCTGGGGTGGATGGAGCCGCAGCTGCCCCTGCAGCCTCTCCGCCCTGCCTCCTTGGTGCAGCAGATGACCTTGCTGGCCCAGATGCACGTGGCATGGTGACATCAACGTGCACCAGCGCACGTGTCATAGGCCTACTGACCTGGAAGTCAGCCATGGAATCAGCCAGATCTGGTGCCACAATGGGCTGGTCCAACAAGGGCTGAGCATGGATGGTGTCAGCCACATCAGCCTCAAAGGGAGGGGGGGTGGGGGATTATGGGTGCCCTTGACTGGTCCTCCACACATGGGGGGACAGGCTCACCCTGCAAGTAACGACCACGTCCCCTACCGGATCCACCACGGCCACCACTTGTGGCTCTTCCACCTTTGCCACCCTTACGGAATCCTCGCCTCCCAGCCATGGCACTGATGTAAATGTGCGTATGGGAGTGGCTGTAAACTATTGTCCTGGGCAATTGGGGGTCAAAGGGGTTGGGTACCAGATGGTAATTGTACCCTAGTGCTCTTGCAAGGCTGATTGTAACCCCTGGGGAAAGATGACGGGTCACGCTACGCACAGGAGCCCCAAAAAAGGGAGATGACGTGCACGCAACCCCTCCTAGACCACGTGTGCAGAAAGAAAAACCTGCACTACGCTGTGGCACCCAGTAACACAAGAATGAACGTATGCGTGTCACACGCAGCCTAGAATGACCTCTGAAGGGGTAGGCTACACACGGGGCAAGCACAGATGTTAGATACGTGCGTGACTCACCGTCTGCCTGGTAAACGAGCGTGTAAAAGGAGCACGTTTGGTTGGCAACACCCCCGCCAAAAGAAGATTTGTACGCTGTCTGAGGAGACAGGACAACAGTAGAAGGGAACACTGTTAGAGGGAACAGGCCCAGGTAAACCAGTAAAAGCGAAAAAAGAGAAAAAGCTGTCAGAGGTAACAGGGAATACGAACTTGAAACGCCGTGAAGTAAATCGCGTGTGAAACGACAAGAAGTCCAGAATTCACCCACTCGCTCTCCACGAAAAGCACGTACAAGGAAAACGTGTTCTGCACATACCTTTTATACAGGGCCACACGTCCAGCGTCACTTACGCAGCGTGTACGCGCTAGGGCCATTTCCACCAATTACACGCTTTGTCACTTCTGCGTGTAGGGACATTTCCACCAATTACACGCTTTGTCACTTCTGCGTGTAGGGCCATTTCCACCAATTACACGCTTTGTCACTTCTGCGTGTAGGGCCATTTCCACCAATCACACGCAATTACACTCTGACGTGCAGTCTTTCCACGTGTGCTCTGTCATCACGTGCTGTGTGGGAAACACCCGTGCGGGTCACGTCACAGACGCGCTTACGCGCTGAGGGCCTTTCCTCAGTTTTCACGCTGACGTGCAGGATTTTCACGTGCAAAATCACTCCGTACCAAGCTGGCCACGCCTACGCACACGGAATACCACGCTCCTGCCCGGAAGGCCGAACTACTGCCCCCCAGAGCCCCGAGCACGCTCCCACCTGCTGCTGCCTGACTGCCTGCTGCCCCTGCACTGCTGGGGGGTGGGGGTGATAGGGGACATGGGTGGGGGCCTGGTGGAAGGTGCCCCTGGTGGCTGGGGGGTGGGGGTGATAGGGGACATGAGTGGGGGCCTGGTGGAGGGTGCCCCTGGTGGCTGGGGAGTGGGGGTGATAGGGGACATGGGTGGGGGCCTGGTGGAGGGTGCCCCTGCACTGCTGGGGGGTGGGGGTGATAGGGGACATGGGTGGGGGCCTGGTGGAGGGTGCCGCTGGTGGCGGGGGCGGTGGGGGTGATAGGGGACATGAGTGCGGGCCTGGTGGAGGGTGCCCCTGGTGGCTGAGGGGTGGGGGTGATAGGGGACATGGGTGGGGGCCTGGTGGAGGGTGCCCCTGGTGGCGGGGGGGTGGGGGTGATAGGGGACATGAGTGGGGGCCTGGTGGAGGGTGCCCATGGTGGCTGGGGGGTGGGGGTGGTGGGAGACATGAGTGGGGGCCTGGTGGAGGGTGCCCCTGCACTGCTGGGGGTGGGGGTGTTGGGAGACATGGGTGGGGGCCTGGTGGAGGGTGCCCCTGGTGGCTGGGGGGTGGGGGTGGTGGGAGACATGAGTGGGGGCCTGGTGGAGGGTGCCCCTGCACTGCTGGGGGGTGGGGGTGTTGGGAGACATGGGTGGGGGCCTGGTGGAGGGTGCCCCTGGTGGCTGGGGGGTGGGGGTGGTGGGAGACATGAGTGGGGGCCTGGTGGAGGGTGCCCCTGCACTGCTGGGGGGTGGGGGTGTTGGGAAATAGGATTTCTTTTTCGGAGCTGAACTAACAGAGCCACACGTCCACACCACTGCCTGCATTCTATTTTCTTCATCATGCGCTACACCGTAGCATTCAACATTTTGTGAATCTCCTGTCATGTTAACACACCAACCTTGCTTCTACCATAATACCTTGCTGATTCTATTTTCCTCCAAATGTGGTCTTTCCCACACATTACACCATGCTACGTAACTACAAACACTGGGCTTATATGCTGCCCTATCTATAAATTCTGCAACCACAGTAATTATACATTGTGTTGCTCTTTCGGTATTGCTAAATGTGAGTATCTAATATGTATCAACATGTGCTTCTGCTGTACCGCTTTGAATCTACACCAACAATTGTTCATTCCAATCGGTCTTTCTCAACCAGAATCATTTGGCCTTACTATGACACCGTACATGTATCCAAACATTCCCCCTTTAATTAATACTCCTTTAGGTATCATTCTTAGGGACCCACACCTTACAACCCCCCCGATCCCCACTCTGGCATATCCTTCCAGTGTACCAGTTAAATAACAGCATCCCCCATCACCTACTCGATCTACCCAGCACTCAATATAATTATCTGCGTCTGTTGGGATGTGAGCAATCTTCCTGTGGCTTCTAGAACCTGCTCTATTTTGTCCATCCTTGCCCTTACAACCCCATCCCATCAGGAAATATGTGTAGGAGCTCTGCTCACCCTGATTGATGCCATCATCATGGCAACCTTCGCCAGCGCATTTGCGCAGACCCTCAGGATCATTTGACACGCACAAAAAAGCACAAGCAAAAAATCACAATAAGAATTGTTTGATGTATTTTTCTGTATTTCAGTTGAGCTTGTTGGGGTATTTCATGGTATAGTGGTAAGGATAAATACATAGGACTACCTGATATTATATTATATTGGGATCATAAGCGGTAAGCCAAAACCAAACACAGTGTGCTCTAAATCACAATTTCATTATCATGTGGTATTTTATCTACAATACCACTTTGGCGCTATCTCAGAACACACTTACCAGGTTATCTGAATACTGTCATCTATGGAGCCAGCACCTGAGATGGACCCAAATCACAGTGACCAGTTTGGTTTTGTGTTGTACAACATGTTGTAATATAAGGGTACCATCTGTGATAACATGCAACTATCACCGGTTTCACGTTTGTTTGTTTAGTAACTAGGACACATAATAAGTAAACCAAGGCTGGCTTGTTTCTTTCTACTTGTGCATTATAAGGAAATTATCAAATTACAATGGCATGTGCAATGAACCAAGTTTTTACTTGACATCCCCTGTGATTCAAAAATCAAAATGAAATAGCCATGGATACATTACACTTGTAAAGTTCCCCCAAGGGAGATAGCTTTTTCTGCATAATGAACTTCAAACACTCTTATTTTCTATTGATGGCAGAACACTGATACACTGACCTTTAACGTATCACTGGTCTTGGCAGCTCACAAACCTTCTGCTATATCTGAAGCTTGTTGCATGAACAGGAAAAAACACATGGAAAACAGCTGTCTACGTTTAAGAATGTGAATGCACTTTCCTAAGCTGTGACTATTTATTTAAAAAAAATGCACCTATCAAAAGCCCTTGAAATACATGAATTGCTCTGCACATCAGTAACAGTATCAAATATGACCCCCTTATACTGGTGATACTCCTCTGTCTCCCCCCTAATTTGTGTTGTCCCTATATGTCCCCACCATATAAAATAAGCACACAAAATCAAAATTGAACCTGCATTGAACAATTAACATGTACTATATTATATGTATATTACACAATGTCTGTAGTGTTGATCTTGCAGAGGGATAGAACAAATAGGCATACACGCAAACAAACGTAAATCCTTCATATTTGAAAAGGTACCCTGATCAGATATAATATCAGAAAGGGAACACGGTGCACAATACACTTTAATATCAGTCTACAAATGGGTGAAAAGGGAACGTGCTGAACCACAAACTTTAATGGGGATATAGGTGAATGTAATGCAAAATGCACGTTAATAGGTCAATAGGAAACGTGATGCAAGATGTAGCTTATTCTTAGTCAACAAGCGGGTCAGTGTCACTGAAAGGTGGAGCACTGCTGGTTGCCTTCCAAACATTGGATAGGTAGAAACAATACCACAACTCCTTCACCTTAACAGCAAAGGGGGTGTCAAAAACACAACAGTGAAGGGGCCTAGAACTGTTGATGGTTCCAGTGACAGATGAAGTTTCATATGTAAATCTTCTCTCCCGGGAGCAGCGGCATCATGTTCAGTGCATTGTTACTGATGCTGCAGCTGCATCTTCTTTTCTAGGGATAATCCAATGCAATAGAACCCTTATACACTTTGTTAATTCATGCATATCCCATGAAACTCCTCCCCCAAATCTACTGCTGCCCTGTGAACATCTGAAACTGTGCAAGTAAGAGTGAGAGGTGTGTGCATCCTTCTCCCCGTCACGATCTCATGTGGGGAAAAGTGGTGGTCTATGCTGGGCTGCATTCTCAGCCTAAACAAAGCCAAAGGGAGACATTGCACCCAGATCCTCCCTAATGTTACACATAATTTAGACAATTACTCTTTAATAATCTGTTAATTTTCTCTACCAATTCCATTGGCCTGGGGGTATTATATAAAGCACAACTTTTGCCTGATGTCCAATAGAGATACTATTTCCTCAAACAAATCATTAAAAAAGTGATTTCCTTTATCAGATTGTAGGACTTCAAACACCTCCCAGAGAGGAAATAAATTGTGTAAAAGAAATTAAGCTGCAGATGTTGCATCTGGTTGTGCATAGGTGCCAGCCTTAACCCAACTGTCACACCTTAGTTGCACCAGCACTATGTTTGGCACAGGTGGTAGAACATTAATGGTACTTTCATTTCCCTACCCGAGATGGTGCCCATTGTGCCATGTACAGCTCTAGTCTTTTGTTGTGCTTCTGCTCCCGTCCTGTTTCCTGGTGGTGTTCATGACAGAACATGTTTTAAGCAGACTGCATAGAATCTTCCTTGCGTCGCTACTCTTCTTTCATATCCTCATAAGTATGTACCTTCTCTTACTTTAAATCTACTAACACATCTTGTTCTATTTGACTCTGTTCTCTCCTTGACTCTCTTCAGACCTGACACAGAACGTATCTGTAAACCCTGCCTACCCACGCACGAGCAAGCTTTTACCCTAGCTATACACTATATGTACGGTTTCTTTGAGTTCGGAGCACACACTACTGCTTGCCGTATATTACCTTGTCATTCTCTCTTTCTCTTGCATAGTGCTGCCTCGATAGGCAGCCTGCACGGAATTCTGTGCTGTTATCACTCCGGGAAAGGCTTAGATGTCGTCACAATTCCGCACATCATTACTGACATCGAGACCTGCTGAACTTGCCGACTAGGGTTTTCTTCCCCAGAGGGTTTCCCTATGATTTTGGATCCTCCCCTTCATGTTTACTTTAGGAAGGAGGGAGTGGTTGAGATCATTTGAGTGTCTTTTTCACCACTACTCAGTGCTGCTACTGACCAGGTTAGTCGCTCTTTGCAATTGTTTCATATTTGTATCCTGCAACCTCTCACTAGCTCTAGAAAGCATACTAGTTAGCGACGTCTGCTACTAGAAGTGACCATGGATCAGATGCAGCAGTTGATAGTGGCAGTACAGTCTCAGATCCAAGAGGTACAGACCCTGAAATTAGAGAAGGTTGCCCTGCGTTAATAATTAGGTCATACGTCTAGAAATCCTGAGATTCCTCTTGGTCCCTTACATGGAGGAAAATATGACGCCAACCCTCACAAATTAAATACATTTTTATATGTCTGTAACATACTGTTTGCCTTCAAACATACCAATTTTCCATCAAAAAAGGGATAGAGTAGGTTATATGATTTTGCATTTAACCAGTGCAGCTCTTACATGGGCTACTGTTATGCTCACCTGATATCCCCGGGAGCCTCTGGAAGGCTCTGAGATCTGGAAACCTGGATGCGTAGTTGCCCAGTGTTGAATAATGAATCTGCAATTACAGAAGGGAGGATTTGTGATAACTGTCTCTAATGGGTGAATCTCCCACCTCCCTCTGGCCGATTCCCTTCCCACTGGGTTCTTTTCTCACCTTAGTTATTTGTAGGGTGAGCTATCCGTCCTGCATTTCTTGTGAAGGGGCGCTTGATGTTTGTTGCCGAGCTGCCTGAGTTGCTTCACTGGTACAGTACGCCTTCCTTGGGCCCAGGCCTGCTGTGACCCCAAATCTGCTGGTAGGCAGGTAGGTTTGTTAATTGTAAGTCTTTGTTCTCTTTATGGTGGGAATTTGTTAATGTCTTTATCTCCTTCTTTTCGGGTTCTTAAGACCTTGATGCTGGTGTGCAGGATGGAGAGGCACATTTCTAGGTAAGAGAAAGTGTGAAGCGCAGCACCTTTATTATCTTTTGAAGCTAACCTGTGTTGTCTTCTTCTTCTCCTCACAGGCCACTGTGGTGCTGCGAGTAGATGAGAGCACGATGAAAAACAGGCCTATGGAATCCGTAAAGGTAGTACAACGATGTGCGGTTGTTTAATATTGAAAGCAAACCTGAATATGTCTCTTTTCCTTTGCAGACATTGCTGTGGTGCTCTGGATGGAAGCGTGGCATAGCGCAATGGAATTCAGGTAAGACTGATGGAATTCGATGTTTTGGAAGCGCGCGTTCTAATATTGTTTTTCCCTTTCTCGTTATTGCAGGTCGCAATGTTCGAACAGCAACTGTGGTAGAGGTTCGCCAGAAGTCCTTAAGATAATACTCACAGGTGAGTGATGTTTCTTCTTCTGAGTGCTGGATGGTGTTTTCTCAGGTAACACAGAATAATCTTGTTCTTGCAGGATTACAGGAAGATGCTGAAGACCAGGAGCTGGACACGGTGAGCGTCACACTGCTGGTTGCAGAATAACCCGAAGCATGTTCTGCAGTCAGGGTGTGGTTGATGTAGCCCAGGTAAAGTAGTACCAGGGAAAGTAGTTCCAGGCCTGCCACACCCAAAACACTAGACCACATTGCTTGGTATTTAGAACTAGACTGTGTGGGTGCTGCCATGTTGGATTTAAAGGCCCATGTACATAAATGGGACCTAGTTTAAACAGCCCTTCCTTCCTACATATGAGCCTGGTGCCAAAGGCACCAGGACTGGCTCCAGGAGCCCTTTGCAGTGGTTTTAAGGCCCTCAGGGTTCTGGTGGGAGCCTGCTTGTGGCACAATGTGTGCCCCCTCACAGTAGTCATGACAGCTACTCCATTAGTAAACACTAATAATGTGATACTAGACTCCTATCCAGGATTTGTACATGGTCTGAAGCAATGTTTGGAAGGCACGGGAATTACTGTGTCTTCCCAAGAGCACCTGTTAGACTTTAGACAAGGCTTGCAAGATATGTTATCATACATCACTAGGTTCAAGCAATTAGCTACGAACACTGCATGGCCCTACGGCGCACTGATAACACTATTTTGGAGAGGCCTCTCTGAGGAACTGAACGACAAAATGGCGAGAGTTCCCTGTCCAGCAAATCGGGCTGAAATGATTTCATTGCTGATGTAAATCGACTATCGGTTGCAAGAACGCCATATGGAAAGGAAACACACCAGCCCCTCCAAATCATTCCAAGACCGGTTCTGTGTGATCAGCTGATTCTGTGGAGCCCATGAACGTGGGAGTTAACAGAGGCCCATTGTCTTCTGAGGAAAGAAACCGTCAGAGCTCAAGGGGTTTATGCATGCACTGTGGCACTAAGGATCACTTAGTCTGGGATTGTCCTTCCGTTTCACCTGGACCACAGGGAAATACTTCATCCCGATTGTAGGGGTAACCATGATCTGGGAAGTTTAGGCAGGTTCCCCATCCTGTGACCCTATGCTCTCTTCAATACCACTTACTAGCTCTTGTATGTACTCTCCCATGATAATTCGGAAGTTTAAATTCATACTTCCTGGTCTTGAAATACACAATGTACCCCAATTGATCGATTGTGGTGCAGCTGGGGTTTTTATTGACGATCAATGGGCCAACAAGAATGGTATCCCCTGTATCCTCAAAGTGATTTTCATCCCAGTAGAAGGGGTTGATGGCTCCCCATTAACGTCAGGTCCCATCATTGAACATACCACAACCTATCATTATCTATCTATCTATCTATCTATCTATCTATCTATCTATCTATCTATCTATCTATCTATCTATCTATCTGATTATCTATATTTGTTTTTATATAGCGCAAAATCACCCACAGGCCTTAGATGATCTATATGTCATCACATAAGGAGCTGTTAACCTTTGATATTATCAAGGCAGCTCACTGTCCAATTATTCTGGGCTTGCTGTGGTTAAGATTGCACAATCTCTACATTAATTGGTCTGTTGGGTCCATGTCTTTGTGGTCAGCATTTTGCATGATGCATTGTCTATCGCAAGGATCAGTAAGTCTGTTCTCCTCAGTTCCTCCTGCTACAAAATCTGCAAACTATTCCTGTGATAGACAATGTATTGATGTTGCATGAACCTTATGGTAGTATTTGAGAAGTGTTTTCGATAGGAATATGCTGTCTTACCTATTCATCGTAGGGATGACTGTTAATCTTGTACCCGATCAAGCCATCCCCTTCGGTAGGATGTTCATACTTTCTGAAAAAGAAAAGAATGTATGTACGGACTGCTCCTGTGTTCTTCAGGAGCCTCATGTGGTGTCGGTTGCCTGTCCATAATCGGTGTGGGCCCCCTAGAAAGTCATCTTGTAAGTGTGCAGGAATGTTTTTAACAATAAGTACAGGAAATGGGACAATCCTCTGCTAAATCATTATCTGACAGGGGACACACACCTCTAATATCATCTCACCATCATTGTTAGCATCTTCAAACAATTGTCCATCCAACACCCCACTCAATGGTTGACCAGGGTCAATACACAAAACTGTTTCCCACTCACCTCCCTCTTCATCAGTCCCTATGAGCACTATTGTATCATCTGCAGCCAACCCGCCGCCCTCCAAATCTAGTGTGATAATGATACCTCGGACATGGTCTTGTGGCACTTCTGGTATAAACAAAAATACTGACGGCACGCTCCACGGCTTGCATTGGACGCCTGGTACCCTTCTCAGAGACATAGTCCCTCCAACATAAAGAAATCTGGATGCATGGGTACTCCCTTTGTAACACTGTCACTGACTAATGTGCTCATTACCGCTAGTACCATAGCATAACAAATCCTGATGTTGAGCACTTTACTTGTCCTTCTGAGAATTAAGTGTCATATTCAATTTTCTTAACAAATCTTTTCCCAACAGGTTTACTGGCTTAGTCTTTGTAAATAATGATGGTGCTAATACTGTTTGGTTACCTACCTTGATAGGTAACAGTTCTGTGAATAAAACCAATTGTATTGCCCCAGAGAATCCCTGCATGTCCATTACTTTACTTGATAGAGGGAGCACCCTTTCTGTATGCATGATTTTGTTGCACTTGCGTCAACCATACAAACAACTGATTTGTTTCCCATCTCCACACCTACCAGGGGTACCTCTTCTGGTTGGCAGTGAATGGCAGGGCTGAGCCCATCAGGACTCTCTGCGGGCTGTCCTAATTGGGGCATCTGTTCGACTTTGGGAACACGAAAAGATTACCGCCCACCACATTCACTCCTGTGTACACTGTTACTGTGTCGTCCGGCAAAGCATTTTTGTCCAGAAATAGTTGTGCTGGTTCTTGTCTTGTCTGCTACTCATACACTGGTGCGCTACTGGGTGATGGAGATTGCATCTGCTGGGTCACGGGTGCTTGACATTGATATTCAGATTATTGTATCTGCCTGGGTGCTTGGGCGGGCCAGGCCATACTGGTTGCTTGGGGGCATACTATCATAATGTTGGTGATATGGAGCTGGGGCTGCCGGTCAACTCAGATATACTCCATGCATAAGCTTGCCTACCCCTACCTTCTCACACAAAATGGGTGATTTTTCCACATGACCAACACGGTCCTGGTCATTGAAACTCAGTCCCATCGCACCAAATCCTCATCCGCCTTGGAAATGTCCTCCTGCGGATAACCTCCATGGTAACCTTCCTGATAACCACACTGATAGCGTTGATTGTTTGGATACCTATGGCACCTTCCTGTCCACTCCACTATCATTTTCACTTGTGCCATAATCACTGCTTATTCTATACTCAATGTTGCCACTTTCTTTTGTACTAACTTCACTTCACCTGCTGTGCATTATCCACTACTTCTTTTTCCTTATCCTGCTGGCTTTTACTATGATGCACTACAATCACCTGAATCTCTGCCCATCCCTTTGCCTCAATCCCTACTACATTATCCAAATCCTTCTGTACCCCTTTTAGAAGTCCCCTCTTCATCACGTGATAGAATAACACTAGTGTTTTGTCCAACGATTCCCCTGTCTCAGCCCTCCATATTTCTGGAATCTGTAAAATTCTGTAAAATATACTGCGCTGGATCTTCATCTTCTTTCATAGTAGACACCATTATTGAATGTATGTCCGGTATTTCCGAAAATTACACTTAACAATCATTAAAGTGTTCCTCATCATGATTGTCCTCCCCTATCTGTACCCCTGAATATCATGCACTTTTCCAAATTTTGTAAGCTTGATCCCCAATACTACGGCAAACAAGATTTTCATGTCTCCTACTGCTAATATAATGCTTGAAGCCTGTTTCTCGAGTACATATATCCACTCTACCGCTTCGGTGGCAAGTGAGGGCAATACCTTAAATTGTTTCTGTCGGGACTTTTATGTAACAATGGAAACTATATTCCCACCTGCTTCACTGGTAACTTCCTCCCCCCTAGCTCCCCCTTTGCCACTGACATGTGACCTTGTCATGCTCTTAACCTCAGGCTCCACAAACATTCTACACTCTGTGTTACTCTTTGTGTCACCTCATCCCCTTGCTCTTCATCTGTTTCCCAGTCTTCCTCATTCTCTGCTACTCTTTTGTCACCATCTGATTTAATCGATTCAAAATCTCATCTACACTATTGCGGCACCGTTTCGAAATCTATTCGTGCCCCATTCCACATTTCCATAACTAATGGGTTTAGCGTAGCATTCACTGTTGAGGTTTGCAGAACATTTTCATAGGTTATGGAGGCTTGCTGTCACAGGGTTGCGTGGGCCACATACTCAGGGTTATTATACCCTGCAGCTGCTTGCATGGGGTAGCACCCTTGTGGGGTTGTCGGCTGTGGGATTTGTGGGTGTCACAAGCAGTGTGGGAGGTTTGCTAGATGCAGGTGTTACACTAGGTGTTGGAGTGACACAAGGTACTTGTATTACTATTTGTACCCTCTTGGGATCTAAGGGGACATCTTCCAAATAGTCTACCATTCTCCAAAGCTCAAGGATGCCCTTTCTATTCCTCAACTTCTTCCCCTTATCTTTTGCCACCAAATGTGTGCACATGTTAGTTGTTCCTTCTTCGGGAAGAGTTTATGCATTCCCCCTATCGTATCAACAACCCACTTGTTATGAAACTTCATAATTTGTTCCTGGGAGAGCAGAAGTGCAGTAAACATATATTCGAGTGGCATCCAGGAACCCATGTTGTAATCAAGCCTATCCTTATAACATCATGTCACTTCTTGGACACAGATCCAGCTGAATCAATCATTTTCGCCATTCCACTACTGTCCACACCTCTGGTTACATTTCCATCCCCTTTTCACCCCACACACCACACATTAAATATCCCACACAACTCTTTGCTCATCAATCACAACTTCACACAACAATTTACAATCGTATACACAATGTCATAGGTGCTTCCTCAATCGCCACTTTGAGACAAGGGTATTTAGCTTCTTATGCCCCTTCTGCTGGACGAAGGGATCCCAGGCTCATTATGTAATGTACCTACACAACAAATCAGACTTGTATACAAATGGTGTAGACCCTACATTTACCCTCTTGCCTCGGGCTGAGGGTATTTGACCTCCTCACACTCCCTTTTGCCGAGTGGAAGGGTTCTCAGGTCCTCCATATTATGGACCTTACCTTTATTTAGTTCTGCAGCACAGCCTTTCCTCTACAATCAGAGAAGTTCATGTTTACTATCTCTTCATCTTTTACCTCATAATATATGCTGTGATATCACCTTTTACAAAACTACTATATACTGCCAGGTGGTCTTTCCACACTACACTCACTATAAACTCACTCTACAACACAGGTTGATTGTTTAAAATCTGCAAGGATCTCACCAATCCTACTGCAGTCTCCACTTCTCCCTTGCCATCCCTTTCCCTGTGTACTTCATTGTACTCCCACCTCTTAACCATGACTAAGGACATCCTGTCCTCGCTCTCCTCTATTCCCCTCCCACCATCCTCCCCTGCTCAAAGTTCTCCCTTTGACCCCCTCTTCCCTTACATCCTACTCTCCTCTTTCTCACCCTTAGCACCGGATGAGGTCTCCAGACAAGTCCTCTCTATGAAAGTTTCCTCCAAACAGGTGCTTCCCTGCTCCTCCAGAACAATCAAGAACAACATTGCCTCCCTTATTCCAGTCTTGGCTGATTTCTGTAATCACTCCTTTGCCACTGGCTCCTTCCCACAAACGTAAATCCTTCATATTTGAAAAGGTACCCTGATCAGATATAATATCAGAAAGGGAACACGGTGCACAATACACTTTAATATCAGTCTACAAATGGGTGAAAAGGGAACGTCTGAATGACAAACTTTAATGGGGATATAGGTGAATGTAATGCAAAATGCATCAAGCAGTCCCTTGTGCATCCTCTCCTCAGAAAGCCCTCTGCCGACCCCTACTGTCCTGCTATCTACCGCCCTATCTCCATTAACCCTTTCATGGGTAAACTTCTGGAGAAGCCAGTCATCTTCCAACTGATCCAACACACTGAATCTGTTGGTTGCCTCCACGACCAGCTGCCTGGTTTCAGAGCAGCCAGAGGCATGGAAACTGCTCTACTGAACACCCGTGATGACTTGCTCTCAAATCTTGACTCCAACTCTCCATCCGTTGTTATCCTTCTGGATCTTTCTTCTGCTTTCAACATGGTCAATCATGCCACACTGACTAATCGGCTATGTGACACCCTTGGCCTCATGGGCCTGGCCCTTGACTAGTTGACCTCATTCCTCTTCGACCAGCCTTCCAGGTTCAACTGGCCCTTTTCTCTCCCCTATCACACTCGCCACCGGTGGCGTCCCTTAAAGCTCTATCCCTTTGTCGTGGCTCTTCAATATCTACCTTGCTCCTCTGGCCCATCTGATCTCCTTCTCTCCTCACTTCCAGTGTTATGCAGACGACCACAACTCTCCTTCAAGCTTGCCTCTACTGCATCCTCTTCCTCCTCTCTCATTCCTGACTGTCTGACTGCTATTCAGGCATTGTGTGCTACCATTGATCTCTGTCTTAATACCAGTAAGACTGAGATCCTTCTCATTGGCACCTCTGTTCTCTCCTTCCCTCCTACCCTCTGGCCACCCTCTGGCCACCCTCTGTGAGGCAAAAAACCTTGGTGTCATCTTTGACTCCTCTCTCTCCTTGTCTCCTCACATTGCGGACCTTGCCAAGGATGCCCACTATCAGCTGCACCTCCTCAGAGGCATTCCCCCTTTCCTTACCTTTGCCCAGCAATATCCCAGATAGCCCTGGGCGATTGCCACTTTTCCTCCTTCCCAGTCCACCCATCAGCTTTAGCATTTTGAAATATATTGTGCCCCTGGGATGTTCCCTATTTTTCCGTTGTCTTCTTGTTCAAATCCGTCTTCTGTTTTAACATTGCTTCTGCTCCCTTCTCTCATCTCCTTCCTAAAGGAACTAAGTTCTGGTATTTATTAGCTTCATGGACTGGCCCGTGCTGGGAACCCTTCTATGGGGCTGTTTTGGGTAATAGTTGCTCACTTCTCAGTATTGTGATGAGAAGAACTTATCACTTTAGTGTATTCCATACCTTATCTACTTCTTAGGGCATCCCCAACAAACCTCTTCTGCTGCAATAGCTTCCCTGGCTGCTCCTCTGGGACTGTGAGTCACTGTGCAGGTGCATCGGGGAGCCAAAGCGATGATTGAGCCTCCTCTACTCCTGCAATAGTAGCACTGACCAACAACACAATTTCTGGGGGTGCACAGGAATAGCTGTTCTTTTGAGCGGGTGCCACGATGTCTGAGCAACTCTTTCCATCTTTCCATGCCTACCAACACAATTCATTCCATTCAGGAGACTCTAATCCAATCCTGGTTTTAGCTTTGCATTCTGGGGCTTGTCGTTTGTGCTGTATAATGGGATAGTCCAGGACAATAAGCAATAGAACGCAAAGTTAACACCAGGAATGGGACAGTATCTCCGGAATGGAATGGCTAATGTTACCATGTTGGTCTTTCACCCTCATGCACAGCAACTACCATGATTCACATGGGACATACTGAAACTATGCAAACTCTCTGACCGATGCAGACTTGCAGCACATACCACTGCTTTAGTCGACAATGTTTCTGAATTAGTCCACAAAGCTACACTACCAAACCAGTGTCATATGTAAGCTATAGAAACTGCTAGCCCGGAGTGTTCGTTAACCACTCAATCACAGTGCATACTTAAATAAACATTCTGTCTGGGCATAGGGGTCCATGCACTGGAGGCACGTGCAGAAATGAGCAAGGTGAGCATCAAATACATAGGTGTGCATTTGCCTGTGTATAATTTAATTCCGTTTTTGTGAAAAAAAACACAAGTCCCCATTTTAAATCGTGCCTTTAAACGTAGTCTAAATGGAGGTAGGGCAGTGGGAAGCAGGTGGTCAGAATGCATGAGGTCACGCAGCGTCTGGGAGGGTGCACGAATATGCAACATTGCCAAGAGCAGCAAAACTCCTTGGGCAGCCAAGCTGCCAGTGAGGCACCCGTCTCACCGCCCGCCACGCGCTGGCACTTGTGAGTTATGAATCGGCTCCGCAGCTCATGGAATAAACATTGTGGCTTTGCCGGCAGCCTCGGGAAACAGCACATTTACAGCCTGATAGGGGAAAAATATTTCTTTGCCTTGTTTCTCAAGTGAGATTGATAGCAGCTTCTGAGGTAGGACTAAATGTTTAGAAAGGAGAAACTCCGGCTCAGCGTGCCACGAAGGATGTGCAGTGTCTGCCAGTATTAGGATTGGAGGGGGCAGAGACAGCGAGCAAGTTCAGGTGTTAATGTTAATGTTAAAGGATATTTGTTCAGCGCACTGTCACCACCGGAGTGCAAGAGAGCAGAGATGTGCCGTTGGCAGCCTCAACCCGGTTAGCACTGTTTGCTGGTCTTGGGGTGTTTTCCGGTTGGTAGCCGTCGTGTGCTGTTGTGCGAGACTATGTGTGGTTTGTTTTGTTGTTGTAGTGTTGTGAAGTTTGTGCTGATTGTTGTACTATAGGGTTGTGGTTGTGTTTGGTTAGAGTTTGAGAGGTGTATGCAGAGGGGTGAAATTGTTAGTGGATTGGTTAATTGGCAATGCTGCCTGGAAGCGAAGCGCTGAACTTCCATTTTCCCTCCAGGCGGGGCGCGCAAATATCTCTGCACCTCCATCCAGATCCGTCATCGGCCAACACCCACAGTCCCTTGCACACATGACGTTCCACACATGATGCCCACCCACATTCATATCCGTGTCCAAGTTCGGTCGCCGCCCACCTCTGTCAAACCTGTCTGTATGCGGGGCAAGCAAGCCTTCGTGAGTCCATCCAAATCTGGCCCTGATAGCATTCCCAATCCAGTCCCTAGGCGACATCGTCAACCAACGCTATTCCATCCAAATGTAGCAGTGGTTGGCAAACACAGTCTTATCCAGCTGCTCACACAGGCTATTGCAGTCAGCCCCTTTGAAGCATGGCACATGTCAACAATCATAGCTATGTCCAGGCGCTGCACCTGCCATCATTCACAACTCCGTCCTGGCCCGGTGCATGCCCATGTCCACAACTCAGTTAAAGTTGTGGCAGCTGCTAATATTCACACAACTCTATCCAAGTATGGTATCTGGTAGCATTTACTAGTGGGTGAGGCTGTTGGAAGGAGTTGGGTAGGAAAGCTAATTTCTGTCTTTATGGGGTGTGCCTTGTGCCCTATTGGACCTTGCGTTGTCTCTCTTGTTAATGTAGAAGTTTCCCTTAGTCGGTTCTGGGTGTTGTCAGTGTCATCCTGAATTCTGTCATCCTGTTGTTTGTGTTTCCTGTTTGATTGTTTAATTGTTTCAATTTGAATCTGCAGTGTTGAAGAGCCAGGTTTTTAGTAGTTTTCTGAATTTGGTGTTTCTTATTTCTTTCGGGATGTTGTTCCAGGTTTTTGCCACTAGGTGAGAGAAGGCGGATCTCCCTAGTTTTTTCTTGAGGTATGGTATTAATTCCAGATGGATTTCGTTGCTTGATGTGAGGAGTCTGGTTGGCTTGTAGATTGTTATTTTCTTTTGTAGGAATTCAGCTCCTTGCCCGCTGATTGTCCTGTGTGTTATGCACATTATTTTGAAGGTGATGCAATGTTTTACTGGGTGCCAATGTAGTATTTTTAGTGCTGGAGTGATGTGGTCTCTTCTGGATAGTTTGAGGAGGAGTCTGGCTGCTGCATTTTGGATGCGTTGTAGTTTCTTCAGGAGGTATTCTGGCATCCCGAGGTAGAGGCGGTTTGCATAGTCAATTCTTGAAATGAAAAGGGTGACGATTGTGAGCGTTTTGTGGGGAAAGGAGAGGAAATGTAGGATTCTTCTTCTTGTGTGAAGGAGGAAGAAACATTTCTTGAATATTGCATTTATTTGTGGTTCTAAGGCTAGGGTCTTGTCCAACAGAACTCCCAGATATTTGACTACCTTGGTGGTGTTGGCGCGGTTCCCATTTCCATTGGCCAGGGAATGTAGATGTTCTCTTGGTTTTTGGATATAATCATGATTTCTGTCTTTCCTGGGTTGATGTTCAATTTGTTGCCGTTCATCCAGTTAAAGACTTCTTTTAGACACTCAATTAGGGTTGAGTGATCGGCTTGAGTGTCTTCGATTTTGTAGATGATTTAAGTGTCGTCTGCGTAGTTGTAGCATGTAATTTTGTATTTTGATTACTGGAGTCTGGTAGATGTTGCAGTATATTGGTGATAGAGAGGATCCCTGTGGTACGCCATTAACTCGTGGAGTAGATTTGAAGGGGTTTATCCTTACAGTTTATTTTCTGTCTTCTTGGAACGATTTAATCCATAGTGCTGTTATACCTATATCTTCCAATCTTTTGGTTAGGTTGTCATGGCTAACTGTGTTCAAGGCTCCAGAGAGGTCAAGCAGAATCAGAGCTGAGGTTGTGTTGGAGTCTGCATTTGTTTTTAGGTCGTCCCAGATGGATAGTAGTGCTGATTCTCTTCCTCTTGCGGGTCTGAAACCGGCTTGTGCTTGGTCTAGCATTTGATGTTTTTCTACATGTTCTTGGGTTAATTTGTATACATATGTTTCTAGGAGTTTTGCCGGGTAGGGAATTTTTGAAATCGGTCTGTAGTTGCAGAGGTCTTCCACATTGCCACTTACGTTTTTTAAAAGTGGTTTGATATATGCTGATTTGAAGGATCTTGGTACAGTTCCTGTTGTGTGTGAGAGATTTAGGAGGTTTTTGTAGTATTCTGATGGGGTTCCTTGTGCGAGGATTGATTTGTAGATGTCGGCGGGGGGGCGGGATCCATGGGTGATACTGCTTTCTTGCTGTTTTTTACCAGTTTGGCAAATTCCTCTGCTGATATTTCAGGAAAGTTTTAGAATTTGTGCTGTGGCTCTTCATTAGCTCTGGTTGGTTGAGTGTTATGGATGGTTGGTCTGTTTTGTCTGCTTTGTTGGATGTCATTGAATTTGTTCTTGAAATGGTCTGCCGTGTTGTTGTAAAGTTTCTCTGAGGGGGTTGGAATGTTGTCGCATCCAGGTGGGTTTCTCATTTCTTTAATGATGTTGAACATTTCTATTTGTGTGTTGGTGGCATTGGTGATTCTGTCATCATAAGTAGCGGGTAAGCCATTTTGCCAGTGCCCTGTTTTCTGAGGGGGTAAATGGTTTTTCCAGTGAAATGTTTTCCATTCTATCAGTAATCCATTTGTGAAGTAGCTCTGCTTTCACATCTAGGTCAGCCAGCTCTAGTTCTGTAGTTGAGGGTTTGGTCATCTCCAGTTGTTCCATTAGGTTGCTTGCTTTGACGGTTTTCCAGTTTATTTTTGTGATGGTTGTGAACTTGGGGGGCTGGATGCGGATTTGAGTTGGTAGTGTGATCATGAATGGGATGATGAGATGGTCGCTCCACAGTATTTGTATCGGTGGTGCTGTGGCGATAAGTTTTTCCTTGGTGAAGATTGCATCAAGGGTGTGTCCTGCCGAGTGTGTTGCCCCTTTGACTAACGGTTGTAGTTTCATGGTTGTTAGCTGCCCAATTAGTGAGTTTTGGGAGTTGGTGTGTTTTTTCTTCGAACCAGATGTTGAAGTACCCCAGGATTATTAGATGTTCATGCTTGATGGCTATGTTGGTGATGGCTTCTATGAAGTTGTCGACAAAGGTTGCATCGTATGTCGGTGGTCTGCAAATCAGAATGAATGTGATGTTAGTTTTTGGATTCGCTGATAGGTGCATGACCATGGTTTCGCAGTTGATGTTGAGAGGTTTGTCTTTTTTTATTCTCAGGTGTCCTTTGAATGCTATTGCAAGGCCTCCTCCATTTTTTATTTTTCCTGTTTACCTGAAGTCATTTGAAGTTGGTCGCGAGGCATCTTTGGAGTGTGATTTTGTAGTTGCCGTTCAGCCATGTTTCTGTAATGAATAGGATGTCAATGCCGTTGTTGCAGGGAAGGTTGAAGATCTCTGTTGAGTGTTTTGACATGGATCTTGCGTTTAATAGGTTGCAGTGGATTTTAAAAGTGTAGCTTGGTTTGTGTTTTATTGTTGGCTTTGTTTTATGATTGGTGTTAACATTTCCTTCCAGGTTGTTCTCTTGTTGAGGTGTTGGTACAGTTGTGTCTGCGTCGTCGAAAAATTCTTCTAGGTTCAATCTTGGGTCCCTCTTCAAAATGTTGTGGCTGTCGAGCGGAGGTTCCTCTTGTTTTGGTGACGTAAGGTGTTAGTGTGTCGACTATGTTCTTGTTATTTCTAGCATTGTCTGTTCTTCTTCTGCGTGGTTGTGTTTGGCTGTCTGCTGTTGTTGATTTGTGCATTGGGTTGGCTTGTTCTGGTGGCTGGTTATATGCGAGGTATAGAGTTAGGTAGAGGGATTTTTCTCTTCTCTCTGGGTTGGTTCCTGTCTGTGGGAGTGTGTTCTGCAGTTGTGAGTCTTCGGTGGGGTTCAGCAGTGTTTGTTCTTTCTGCTCTTTGTCTTTCCTTTGGTCCAGTTCATTTGCACAGCATTTTGAGCTTGAGTGTTTTTGTTTGTCTTTATTTCTGTTCGTTGATGGCAAGTTGGTTTTTGCTTTGGTCCGGTTGTCTTGTGGTGTTGTACTGAGTGTAGGGGATTGTCCGGTACAGGTTTTTGCTCAGTCTGTTGGTGGTCTTGTCAGATGATATTGCTGGCTTGTTCAGTCTCTGTCTTGAGTAAGGTAGGGGAGGTTTGCTAGGGTTATATTGTTGGGTGTATTCCACTGGCTGTCACTAATGTGGATCTCCCGGGAAGAGGTTATTGCAGTAAACAAACTATGTGCTGTGAAGAAGGGGATAGCTAGTAACTACAGAATTGTCCTAATGGGTGTAACTGACAATCACTCTGTCATCTCATGAGGCGCAACCCACAAATCACAGTACCACTCCACAATAATCAGCCAACAATCACAGCATCACTCAACAGTGATGCTCCCCAGATGGGATCTGGTCAGTGTGTGCTAATCTCCATGGTTAGTGCTCAGTCTAACAATCAATCACAGTATTATCCTGGGGGAGAAGGCAATACTCACAGTACCATCCTGTGGGGATGCCAGCTAGCAGTCACAGCATCATTCTAGAGGGCAGAAGCTAGTAAATACAGTGTTATTCTCCCAAAGCCAGGCCATCATTCCGTGGGCCCTCCGACCCTGGTGGGCTGGTCACACTGCCCGGGGCAGTACAGCTAGTTTGAGACTGCCTTCAATCAAGTCCATCCCTAAGAGCAGATGTCAAAAACCCATTTATGTCCCTATGTTTCTGGACAACTTCCCACCGCTATTCCAGGAAGATGCTCACTCGATTTGGTGACCCTCCACTAAATGTTCCAGGCTGAGGTGGTGGTGGCCTGCTGTCATAATTGAATGCCGAGTGACTCCTAGAAGGTGGCAGACCTTCCTCCTCAACCCACCCTGCAGACAGTGGAAGCCAAGCATACGAAGAGGATGAGGGTGGAAGGGCAAGATGGTGGCCCATTGGCCCCTCAGGTTCTGGAAAGACAAAAGGAACCATCAGTACACGTGCAAAAGGCTTGACCTGATCCACCTCCCAACCCTATTTACACTCCTACCTGTTGGTGGATTGTGCACATGGATATCTGTAATCTCCACAGTGAAGCAGTATAATTAGTGTTGCAGGTGTCATAATGTTGCAAAGTCACTATCATTGTCCTAGTACAGACTTGAGGCACAATGACCAACTACAATGGTAGTTTGACACGATGGGATGCCTGGCTGTAAGTAACATGTGGCAGGCGATTGAAACGATATACAAGGAACATGGATTTGGGGTGGGCAAGGTCATGAAAATGGGCCGTCTACCTTACATGCTGGCCATCAATGCTTAGGGGTGCTGTTATTACTCATGGGTGCATGTTTGTGCCATCATTGAGGCCAGGTGAATATGACCGGTTTTCAAATGTGAAATTGGGAAGAATATCAACAACCAATTGGGGGGTTATTTGAACAGTCATGTATGGTTTTCGCTGATTGCAAATGCCTTTTTTTATCATTCAATCCAAAGATCGGGATAGATGTGAGGGACTGGCGTAGTGAAGTTGTATGCCAATGAATGATGCAATTGCCAATCAGAGGGAGAGTGTGCTCAATGCACAGGGCATTCACTACCATGCAAATGTATCTCTGTCATTTGGAACCATAAGCAATTGTAAGCATCTTCTTAAGTGCCAGCGCTTAATTGTCTTTGGGCTTTGCGCGCTATACGAATGTATAAATAAATACACAAATAAATACATAAATACAAATGGGGCTGCGGAGGAGCACTTGGCAATGGAACAATGTCTGTGTGTCGTTTGTGGTCACATCTATGGAACATTCTCCATGGATAGAAACACAGGAAAACAAATGGAATGGGGATTAGACAATGGTGAAGTAATTAATCAAAGGTCTGTTAATGGAGCTTTTGGCATCCTGTACACTCATAGCATAGTGGTCATGAAACCTTTTGCCAGTGTACAGCCGATACCTGCTTTTCATATCACCTTTGTGGCAGTTTCTATGAGAGCAGACAGTGGACATTCTGTGCTGACACTGTCATTCATCTATAATCACTTCTATGCAGGTGTACAAATGGCAGGTACATGTCGTTTTCCATCACAGTGATGTGCATATGCTCATTTGTTGCATCCGTGATTTTACAGAGTAATGGTACACCTTACAATGGCATCCCTAGAATAATTATATGCACATGCATGAACCTTACATGGGTCATGTTTTCACCCCATGGACTATGGGGCATGTGTCTGTTGGTGTATCTATCCATTGGCAGCATATCACGTGTGTATCCTGTGAGTTGTCATGAACGCCACACTGTTTATGTCTACATGCTGCTTCCACCACCTGTCTCATCATGGGCATGTTTAGCACATGCAGTAGAAGTGGTCTGGTTCAGGGTGATGCTTGGTGCGTAGGCACTGTGTGTATATAGTGTCTCCTCTTGCTGCTTTCAGATGAGCTAACGCTGTCCTGGAGGCGCCTGCAGTGCAATGGTGCCCTTCTTGTGACCCATGGCTTTGGAGTGTGTGTGCCAGTCCGGCTGCTGGGAACAATGGTGGCCTTTTTTTCCCCTGGCAGCCAGTTGAGGGATGTTTTTATGTCCATGTTAAGTAAACAGCACGAGGGCCCCTCTTGCTGTCAATATGTATAGAATGGGAGTGTGTTGAAAATGATAATGACATCTGCATGCTTGTATGTGTGTGAGCGTGTCAAAGAATGGTACACGTAATGTGTTGTCTCGAACAATGTGCTTCACTGTGCCAGGATATAGAAGGTGCACCTGGTGACTTTGACAACAGAAGAGGGGTCCAGGATTTCACCAGGAAAAGGAGTATATGATGGCACACGGGTCATGCGGGGGGGTAGGGCTTTGATTGTGCCACTATCCTGTGAGTATTCCATGGTGCCCTGCCAACGGCATCATTTATGTGCTGTAAACGCAAAATGTATGCCAACGCCTGTCAGTTCCGATTTCATATCATATGTGGTTTCAGGGCCATTCACAATGGGCACATGGGAATGCATGCATGATGGCAGACATTGGTGGTTTTTTCAGGACAGGAGTCTAGTGGGATACATGCAGTGTCGGTTGAACCAAAATGGCCAAGTATTGCTAAGGCATATGGCACTTTAAGTGGGCTAGTGGTGGGCACAAGTCTGCATTACCTGCATAGCTACTGAGCCTGGACATGGCACCGAGTGGCCTGCTGTGATTGGAAGGCTTTCTCTGTGACAGATGGATACAACTGTTATGAACTGATTGAAGGGCTGTGGGCTATGTGCAACGTCTTGTCAAGTACATATTTCTCTGCTGAAGACTACTTTGCAGTGGGGTATCCAATCAAAGTTGTGCCTTGAACATGTGTGGAGAGAATATTTTGTACCTAAGAGCCTTAATTATCAGCGAGGAATAGCCCAACGCTGCAACTTTGACCACTTAAGATTTCCATTAACAAGGTCAAAAACACCACTAATATCGATAGTAGCAATGGAAATGGACTGATATTTGTTTCGAACAGGCGAGGGACTGAACACAATTTAGGATACACCCATTCAATAAAGTCGACATTTTCCTCCTGAACCCAATTTGCCATTTCTTAAAGCTCCAGAGTCGCATAGTCGTTGGCCCACGTTTCAAGATGCTGTAAAAATAAAAAGGAGGCAAAGACTTTTCTGTCTGTGTCTAATATAAAAATAGGCCTGTCATTTTTGGGTTTGGATCTATCCCCTTTTATAATAAATGGGAATCAGGCCCGGGAAGGAATGGGTCTTTAGAACATGGCTCAAAAGATAGGTTAAAACCAATGACCAGATCTCCAGACAACTCTTAAAAAGAGCGTTTGGGAGCTTATTTGGTCCTGGTGCTCTTGAGGAGATAATCCTTACTATGTCATCTGTTGTCTCCTGATCTATAGTGAGCTGATAACTAGGATCTTCCTTCAGCTCATTCAGAGAGCATTCTATATCATCACTAGGATTTACCCCAAAGACTCCTGTGAAATGGCTCACCCATTCTTTTTCAGAAACAACATTTATTTGCTGGAACCCAAACATTTTTCCTTTGCGTTGATCAGTTGCCAAAATTGTCTCATATTTTTATTTTTAGGGTGCCCAGCATTGCCTCAGCATCCTTCTGTAAAATGCACATTTTATTCCCATTTTCCAAATTGTTGTAACACTGTTTGACTTTCCTTATCTTGATTGCATGTACTTGTTAGGGAGAATTGTCATCTCTGTGCCAATTCCCTTTAACATTAGAGAACTCTAGCTCTTCTGCTGGACTCAGGGCTTTTTAATTTTAACTCCTGAGTCAGTGGAACCTTTTCCCCCGCTCCCTCATGTGTGTTTCTCACTAGGATGTTTGGTTTCTTACTGTTTAATGGAGTCTGCTAAACACCACAGGCATCTGCTTTTTGCATGGTGACACACAGCACCTTTTGTGCAGTGCCATGGAGAAGTCCCTTGGATGTCTCTTAATGTTTAAATACATTTTCTTGGGTGAACTACTTTTTCCAAGAATAGTAAGATGACTTTTGTCTTTCTTACCCTTTCTTTTGTGGGTCCAGCACACACCACCCTCTGTGGATTGCTGGGGGGGGGGTTACATAGTAACTCATTATCCCATTTCTCATGTAACGCTTTGTTACACTACCTAACTTGAATGGCTGGTGGCAGTGGTTTCTTTTTTACCACCTTTGTGCCATGTATCTGCAGGCTGATTTCACAGCTACAGTACATCACCCAAGGGTGACTATTTTCCCAAAATAACTCCTGTCTTCTTTTTTCACATTTCTTGTCAGTTAGCTCTTTGTGGGCTTTAACTCTGTTGTTTGAATCAGGTTTGACTCCTTTATGCATTTTTCCTTTGGAGATTTTCAACCCTGAATACCGTCCAGGCTCCAGTGTGTCTGGAAAAGAAGCAAGTGAGGGAGGATCCCACAACTTTCCTGATCTTTGTCTCTAGGGGGGCTGAGTGAAACCAGTTCTGATTGGTTGGCTGGCTGTCTGTGAGGACAGCCACACTACTGGGTGATTGACAGCCCTAGGAATGGGAACTTGCTCAAAAGGTGAGGTTTTTGTTTTGGGACTAGAGGCAGAGTTGACCTCTGGAAGACAACCGCTGATGAAAAAGACATGTAGAGACACCAGCAGCACCCAGTGAAGCCCTGTAGCCGTGCCAACCCTATTTTCATTTTGACTGAAAAGACTTGCAAGGGATGACCTCCCCCTTGGACTGGTGAAACCAACTAGACTTGAGACGGGCTTCATTTTGACGCAACCCCTGACTTGCTGTGACTTTCCAGGGCTGCAGAATCCCAATACACGGTGATCCCTGACCATCATCCAGTGCATTGTCTTTGGAAGTACAAATCTGGCCAACACTTCGTGGGCAAGCAGAGGACCCTACAGGCACAGGAAATCTTCATCCAGAATCTGCTCACCAGAGTCCAGGACCGAGGAATCAAGTAACTTCCAAGCAGAGCTGTTCATTCTTCTTTGGTGCTGAGAAAACCATGCCAAAACCACAAAATGCAGCTCAATCCAAGAGAATCCATTGCTGCAGAATTCCTCTCTCGAGTGCTGCCACAGTAGCCCACCAGACATCCTCCCTTTCATCACCAAGGACCAGGAACAAGGGTCTGCTATACTGCAAAGGGAAGGCATCCAGCTGGAACCAATTCTTCAATTCTCAGGTACTGTGGGGGTTGGGGGTTCATCTACCGTTAGCCATTTGTGGTGTTTCCTATCTTGGGGAGTACTATTTTAAATCCTTTTGATTTGACCTCATTTGACCTGCACTTGCATTCCCACGTGTGCTTCTTCAAGGTAGCTCCTCTTGAGTTTCTGTGATTTTCTATTGAACTACTGATTATTTTAAAACATTGTTCTAATAAGAGTGCATCAGAACTTTGAACTGGCTCATTGACTTTGGCTGTCTTAGCTCCCTAAATGCTCCTCTTCTGAATCTATTGATTTTGGCAGTGATTGTTTCCTTACAGATTTTAATTGTTGAACACTATTATTGCTGGGATAAAATAATGCCTACATCCCTCTAGACAAATCTAACTGTTTTATTACCTACCAAGTATTTTCTGATCTGACATTAACTGTTCCCTCCTTGAAAATCAACATTGTAATGGTGATCACAAATAAGTGCTAATACTGACCTCAAATGACGTCACTCAGTGTGCTGGAATATGTTTAGCATAAAAAGGCATACTCACCTACTTTATTGCTCTTGATGAACTGAATCCTAACTTTTATATTAACCTTACTAGTAGTTGCTGCTTTTTAAAGATTGTCTAATTATCCTTGTGTATATATACATAAATATTTATAATATCACTTTAAGAGTGTCAGAGTTTACTTGGATAACTGTATTAACTGATTTAATTATACAGCTCACATTAACCCTCTTAAGATAAGCCTGGCTGCTCAGTCACTCTGTCAACTTGTGTAGTACAGGCCAATATGAAAAGGTGAGTTACCTAATACCAAGATAGAAGTATTGTAAAGTCCCACACCAGTTGGACTCTATACATTCTTACCTAACATTACTTCTTATGTCAGATCCTCCCTTGCTTTGAATTACTTGATTTGGGATCGCATGGCTCGTTTTTTTCACCACCCGGATGTCATAAAACCTATGTAATTGTCTCATATGTTTTGGAGATAGAAATACCAGCAGACCTCTTGGCTGGAATAGCCAGTATTACCATCCAGTCCACAAATGGTTTGAAGTACTGTAAAGGTATTAATCTTCTATGTCAGAGTAGATTCAGCCAGACATTCAAACAGTGCATCATTCACCTTTTTCATATTATTAGGATTCAATGATAGCTTGTTTCCTGCCCGGTTACACTGTAAATCCGTGGGACCAGTTTAATCACTATCAGCAGATTTCATTTGAAAGGTGACCATCAAGTTACAATGGTCACTATATGCTGAGTGTTTTATCATCAAGGAATCAAACTGGCGAAAAAGCTGCTCACACTCAAAAACGTAATCCAAAGTGAAGGCTAGGTCACCATTGTGCCACGTAGTTTTGCTCGGCACATCGTCGGATACTGCTCCATTAAGCATTATGAGGCCAGCACCAGAAAAAATTGCTGCCGCAACCACCCCACCTGCATATTAGAGTGTTTTGTAGTCTCTTCAGGAGGAAATACTATTGAGTACTCTATATCAATACAGGCTTCATTTAGGTCCCCAGCATCTATCAGCTGCCCCCTCCAAAGTTTATGCACCAATCATTTATAAACAGCATATGCAAAACGATAACCGGCTCTTGTGAACCAATTCCTTTGTGCCAGTAAAAATTAACTAGGAGCACATCAGAAACATCTTTTTCTTTGGGCAGTTTAATATGTACATCCAATATTCCCCCAGCAGACACTATCACCAGATACCGGTTCCCATCCTATTCCAGATTTCAGAAGAATAAGCACACCACCTGAGGAGTGACCCAATGTGCCCTTCCATGCTGCTTGAAAAAAGAAGTGAAACCATCAAACGAGGGACCATTAGTAAGCCATGTTTCTTGTAACATAATACAATAATGAGTTTTCAAGATTTTTCCCAAGTCGGGATTTGCAAATAAGTCATAATTATTCCTCAAGTTCTATGATAACACCAGGACTCTTTCATACATGCTACGCATGATTGGCTGGACACGGTTTATGGAGGGAACAAGACAACCAGGTGCAGTCTTTTATGTTTGATTCCGGACCACCAAGACCTTTTGCAAAGTGGATCTCTCTTTTTACTTCGGTCCCTGGGTCAATAGATCAACGGATTTCACTGGGTAGTGAATCGTTGCCCCACCTGTATTTGTCAAGCTGTTTAAGGAAAGAGTGTTCTCATTCAGTGTTCAATTGAAGCCTAATTGTCTCAATGATTGAAGTTCACCAAAGATTTTATCCAATACTATCTTTGAACTAATAAACATGACCGAGCTGTCCATTCCATACAAATCAATAAGATCCACTCTGTCCAAGTCTCTAGAAGATACAGCCATCAACCTTGGTAAATCTCTTAGCAGTTGTAGGATGCTTGATCTGTTGAGAATGTAATCTCTGTTTTCAGCTAATGGGCCTCATTACAACCCAGGCGTTAAGGGTTTAACGGCGCCGTTGGCGCCGTTAACCCTTAATGCCTGATTACCATTTTAACGCCTGCTTTTAGCAGGCGGTAAAATTCAAGGCGCTAACCCGCCTTGGTGCTAATTACGGCACCGTAATTTACGGTGCGTAATTAGCGCCTTCCCCACTCCCATTATGCCCTATGGGGCAAAAATGGGAATGGGGAAGGGTAAATGGGGAATGGGGATTTACCGCCCCACTCACCTTGGAATGGGGCGGTAAATCCGCCATCCACCATGGTGTAAACAGAGTTTACACCATGGTGGTAAAGTAGGGAACTTACCGCCTGGGTTGTAATGAGGCCCAATAAGTTTACAATCACAACCATATATATATTGTCGTTGGGTTAGGAAAGTTCCTCAATTCTCGAGGCCATTTGCGGCAGCAGTATTTTAGGTGGTCCATTTTCACCAACGCCCGCCTATCTCATGGAATCTGAGCCTTTTGAGCTTTTTAGAATGCTATACACCTTATTTTTAGGTTCAGGGGCAGGGTCAAAGTTCCTTAAGGGATGACGTACTGAACCAGGCAGAGGATTGCTCCCAGAAGCTCTAGCAGAAACATTACATGGTTGTAAAAAGGAACTAGCACCTGCTGTACCCTCTCTTCAGTAAAATAATTCCTTCCTAAGCAGAGGCTTGCCCAAAAGTAACAGTTCCTAACAGCATATTGCTGTAGTTAGTGTCCTTTGACTTACCTCCTCTGGACTCCCACACTTCTGCATCCAGTGACGCTTCATACAATTCGATTGTGTCATCACAGTCGTGCTCATCAATGATAACCCTCTGTTTCTGTTGCTGAAGTGGGGTCCCAGACCGAGCCATGTCCTCACTCTCTTCAATGTCTACCACGACACCAGCAGCTTCCTTTTATTGCGTATTAAGTTTTTTTCTGTGAAACTCTACAAGGAGCCATCATCACCAGGGGTTCCTTTGGCAACTTTCACAGACATTTTCAAGCGGATGTCTGAAACTGTTTATGCCTTGGCTTATTTTTTTCCCTTCTCCTCATTGCACCACTTGGTTTTGGCTTTTACTTTTCCCACTGGTTTATTGGCTGTCACAATAGATTCATTCAATTCAAGCTCTTGGACTTCGTTACCCGCTAGAGGTTCCATTGATTTTCCTGTCATTTCACTTCTCACTGCCCCTTGTTTTTCCAGCCGGGGTGACTGTGCCACCATCTACAGCTGATTCCGCAGGTAATGATTCTGCACACTCCAGGTCCGTTTGGCTGCCCTTTTTTATACAATCGGTCCGTTTCGCCATTGGACCGTCTGACTGCTCTAGTCCTTGAGCTTTCACAGTGGAGTGAGCCATGCGCTCTGATTATTTGAAATGGGACCATCTAAAGCAATGCATGTGCCCTCAGATAATTGATTGCCCACTTCTCTGAGCATTGAAAATAATCTCTGTGGTGCCGGGCGATGGTGACGTAAAAGTTGAAAGAAAAGTCTCTGATTCCTGCAAAGAGATTGCTATTATGTCTGATGTACTCTCATTGGATCAATTCCCAGGCCCAGTGGTTCAGTGTGGTCCAACACACTTAACAGTGCTTTATCTCACAATGCGGTTATATGTGCCTCAGGCTTGGGAGTGGTCCTGAGCAGCGAATCCAGCCTGCTCTGCTTCTCCAGCTTGTAAGTGACTTCAATCCAGCAATCCAACTAAGTCAATGCTTAGGATGGAATACCCAATGGAAGTCACTTACCGATTGGGGGCTCAGTAGCCGGGGATTCTGGATTAGATCTACCACTTGCGCAGCTTAATTCAGTGTGCTAACTGACAGGATACATAAATCCTGTTGTGCTACTATGCTGTGTTACACTGTAAAAGCACCCCTCAAAAGGGAACACTCTAAAGAAATGGTCTGTTTTGCAAAATAAAATAATAAACTTCTGTAAGTCAGGAAGGAAATCAGTTTCCAGAATGGCGACATTGGTAGATATCAAGATAGCTAGAGATCACCTCTTACATAAGCTATTTGTGAGAGGTCAGTGGACTGAGCAGGACCAGAATGTGTGGTTGCAGGCAATCACAGAACAGATCACTGCAACTGGGTTAGATAACTGGAAAGATCAGGGTCCCTTACACGTGGCCCTGAGTGGACTATACATGGCCCCTAAGGCCAAGGAGGAGCATGAAAAGATTGTCAGGATAGCGGCATATTTATATTTATATATGGGAGCCATACAGGACAAATGTGCTGAAGGCCAAGATCTGGCAAGTAGGCAACTGATGGCATTAGAGAAGGCCCAATCTGACCTAGACTCTTCTGAGCAGAGGCTGCAGAGGAGCCAAGAGTCAGAAAACAAAAGTAGGCAGTATATCATTAAAATCAAAGAGGACATGGGTATCCTGCAACAGGAAAGAGCAGACCAGGATACAAGAATTCCGGCCTTGCAGAAGGAGTACCAAGAAGGTTTGGACTCCCTACTGCAGAGCCAGAAAAAGCTGGAGCAACAACTGGATTGCAATAGGGCATGCACAGAGCAGGTAGCCACCCTGCAAAGCCATCTAGATAGAGTGAAGGACGAGAGCAATAAGCTGATTTTGAAAGACCTGGACACCCAGGCAGAGTTTGATGAAGAGTGCCAGAAAGCTGGTGCCCTTCAAAGGCAGAGTTACCACCTGGTGGCACAGAGGCAGGCTCTTACTCAGGAAAGGGATACCTTAGGTCAGGAAGTCTGTCACTTAAAAGGGCAGCTGGAGGAAAATCACCTGGCCCTCCAGGGACTGGGTGATCTCCAAAAAGAGTATCAAAACTTGTTAGAGCGCTCCAAGAGGGTGGAAGATGCTCTGGCAAAAAAGGAGCAGGCCAGTAGGGACGGGACTCAGGAGGTAACCCTCCTGCAGCAAAGACTGACCCAGTACTCCAGGACCAACCAGGAAGCACAGAGGGAAAATGAGGCTCTCTGTCAGCACAATGATAGGCTCCAGCAACAGGTAGCCATGCAGGAGAGACTGATAGAGTATAGTAAGGCCTTGATTGAGGAACTGAAAGCACAGGCTTTTGCATGGCAACAGGGAGCAGGGACTGATAGAGATGAGGTTCGCTGGGAAAGGGAAACACCTGAGCATAACCTCAGGAGCCTTAGTACCAGAGAGCTTCATCTCTCCCAGTCCCTGGACTCTGCCACCCCCATCTCCCCTGGCGCATATGAGCCCAAGGCCACGGGGATGGCAGATTACTATCCAGCCAGAAGTATGGGGCTCATAGGCCAGTACCTCCCAGGTATGGATGGCCGGGCATCTGGGTATGGGCACCCAAGTACTGTGAAATTTAGTGGGGAAACCCAGGAGAGTAGGCCCACTAAGGGCATCCTGAAAACCTCTTCCCAGTTAGGTCAGTGGGGGGGGGGTACCCATCAAATCCTGGGAGCAAGGAGGAATCAGAAGACTCCTCTGAGCATCCCAGGACACAGGAGACTAGGTCCCCAGATTCTGCCAGCCATTCCCAGGCTCGCAGAATCCGGGAAAACCTGGAAGATCAGACGGGCACCTCAGGGAGCAGTGTTTCTAAGTCAGAGGATTAATGGTGCAGGGTTAAAGCACTTTTCTGTTCATAGAAATCCCCAAGAGGCTCGCAAGGCAGCCTACAATTTGCAATGGGCGAAGGATCAGGCCCCACAAAAATTTGTGCAGGAGTTGAAGCATGCCTTTGCGCAGACTACCAAAAGGGTGCGCACGGACAGTAAAGAATTTGTTAACACTTTTTTCCATGCCTTACCCAAATACATCATGACACAGCTAGTGAGAGATTTTCATGAGAAAAGGTCACTAGACTGGGTCATTCGACAGGCCACCCAAATCTATGAGGTGCAGAAGCCCATAGAAAATAAAACTAATGCTCTGAAAAGCCCCAAATCGACCAGCACCCCTGCCGTTGCTAAGGTGGCAGAGGTAAACGTTGCCCCCATTTTAGATTTGGAGATGGGGGGCCTAAAAACCTGCTTGCACTGAATAATTCCAAGCCCCGAAGGCCCTTGGGCCAGTCACAGACAGGGAGTCATGGAGGTAGTCCTACAAATGGGGTCCCTCACTCCCCTGACTATGTAAATCCCCGCTACAAGGGAAACCGACCCATCCTGGGTTATGTGTGGACTCCTCCAGCCCAAGGGGGGGGATCCAACCAAGCACCTAACCCGGGGAACTTCCCTCCTAACTTCCCCCAGGAGGGCAGAAATTCACCAAATCCTGGGCAGAACTTTTCCCCTAGGTATCCACAAAATTTCCAACCCCAAAATCATCCATCCTTCTTTCCCCACTTCCCTGAGACCAGACCACCTAATCCAGGAGATGGGAAGCCAAGGGTTGAGGGGTACCCAAATCTTTCCAACCTGGGGTACTACCATAGAAGGGATAGCTACCCTTCCCGGGATTAGCCCAGGGGAAAAAACAGAACCCGTATCAGCCTGAGGGGGTTACACAGTTAGAGCGCCAGGTCCAAAATATGGCACAGGATCTGGGTCGCATGCTGAGGGATCAGTAGAACCCTCAGATGGGCATGCCGGCGCAGAATGCCCCAAACTCTGGACCTGGTGCTCCAGAACAATGACGGGGCAGCACTCCAACAACCCACCTGTTCCCAAGGAGGAGGCACATGGGGAAGAGGGGTGTAAAGCATTGGAGGAAGCTTCCTTCCCCACTTGTAAACAGCCCCTGGAAACCCAGGAACCGGAAACAAAATCTCCTACCACTGAAAGTCTGCCACCCAAGGAGCAGAGGGCGGGTAGGAGAAACAAAGGACCCAAACAGATCCACTTTGTGGAGGAGATACAGATCTTCCAATTTGAGGGAGAGGGATCCTCAGAGGATCCTGGGAAAAAGGATCTTCTCCTTCAGAGATGGGGGAACTCCTCCCAAAGAAAATGGGTCCCAAGGGATTCAAATCCCGACTGGGTAGATGTGGGGACTGAGCTAGCGCCGCCCATCATCCCATCCCAGAACCAACAACATCCAAATCCCCTAGTTCAAACCCATCCTGGTGACTGCCTCCAAAAAGGGGGGGGCCAGAACTGGAACCAGGGGATCCCAAAACTTCACCTATCTCTAGTTGCCAACTTTTCCTTTCAGATTCCCATGACTCTCCACAGAATTCTGCCCAAATCTCTTCTCTCTCCATGTCCAAAACCAGAAAACTAGCCCACCACTTGTCCAGAAATGTGCATTATCTGTGCCCCTTTATGGAGAAGGAGGGAAGATACTATGTCCCCGTACAAGTACAGGGGCAGGGGACAATTTTGGCACTGATGGACACTGGATCCCAAGCTACCCTTCTGTCCAAAAAGGCCTTTGATGAACTAAATTCAGGAAGGGGGGAGAATTACCAAATCCCTCTCACCTCTCTTCCTGGACAACTTCAGAACTTTGACGGGAAGGAAATTCCCATCGGCGGGACTGCGGTTTTGGACATTAAAATTGGGCGACACAAGGTGAAACACCCGGTCATAGTAGTGACCCCAGAAGGCACCCCTTGTTTATTAGGGAATGACCTCCTGAGAAGGTTGTCACCCCTAATAGATTGTGTAAACAAGGTCATCTGGACCCAGACTAGCCGACCCATAAAATTGAAACAGAGTGTCAACCATGTTAGTCTAAACGGCACATGCCACATGGTTGAACAAAAATCTGACCAAGTAGAATTTCACTTCCAGAACAACCAAATTCCAGACGTGACAGTAATAGCAGTAGGACAACAGACTGGTGACGGGGGGTCCTCTCTATTTCTAAAAATCAACCTTCCTTCCAGTTTAAGGTGGTATTCCACACTGAAAGGAAATACTCTGAAATTCGTTAGCAATCCACAATCAGACAGAAAGATGTGAAATCAGCTCAGAGCCTGGCTGATGTTCGGCAAATTGGAGAGCAGTTGTTCATCCCTGTTCAGTTAAATGATGGGAAGGACTCTGTTCTCGCCCGAGTGTGTGTGAACAACGGTAAGAGCTTCATCAGCGAAGCCATGTTCCGCCAACTCCCAAAAGATCCAGCCATTCCCACATTCAATCTGATAGACAAATGGAAAATGGATTTGGAAGCACCCAATTCCAAACATCTCCTGCCAAGCAGGTGTATGCTCAAAATCTCCATTGGCGACAAGAGCATAGTCCATAATTGTTGGATCGTTCGAGACGTCATTGTCGCCTTTTACTTAGGCAGGGATATTCTCAATCGCTTTGCCATTAGTTTGGACCTAATAAACTTCAAAGCTTGGTCCCGATTAGTGGATAATCCCATGGGCTTTGATGATCCAGAGAAAGCATTTAGGTCAGCTCAATTGCTACCTTATGCAGTTGAAATTCAGATTGGAGAGGAAGTCACCATCCCAGAAAGGACCCGACAATTCTCCCTGGAAGTGAAAGTTAAAAGAGGATAGACATTGAAAGACCCTGATGCTTATATTCATCTAAATGCTTCTCTCCAACAGCAAGGGTTGAGGGTAAACCCAACACCATTAGTCAATGTAGAACATGACACCATTCCAATAGAGGTGGATAACAGCGACTTAAAGAGTATCACTCTAGCCGCAGGCAACATTATTGGAATGGCGTTTGATGATTGACATTTTTCCATTGTTTTATGCAATTAACTGTTAGGACCAATCCCCAAGGACTGTTTTGACAGTGACAGTGATGACAGTACAACAACAGACAGGATCTTCACCTGGCATGGGGGAAAATTCCTGGTGTACACTTCCTGCCCTTATGGCAAGGAAGATGTGACTTGTGACTTCAGAAGGAATGGGGTGATTTTCCAGGTCCATGAGGGCTGCCTTTCCCACCTGAAGCCACCAGTCCAAATCAGCACTTTGACCAGGGACTTCTCCACTCAGCTGGAGGAGGCCGCTGAGATAGCGAACCCAGAAGTCTTTCCGGGCTTCAGGCAGATGGTTGAAGAGAGAGTCAACCTAGCTCATGCCTGTGCGACTCTGGAGCAGAAGCAAAAGTTTAAACAAGCTTTCTTGGATTTTCAAGATCTCTTTGCGGTGGACTCATATGACTGTGGTCGCACTGACATCCACTCAACAACAATTCCCACGGACCCTGGTATGACACCAGTGTTTTTGAAGCAATATCGCTTGGCTGTCGCATCAATGGAGTCCCTGACTGAAATCACTAAGAATCTTGAGTCCCGTGGGATAATCCGTCCAGTGTACAGCACCTTCAATAATCCGGTGCTGGGGATATTGAAGCCAAACAGTCAGTGCAGACTCTGCGCCGACCTAAGGGAGCTCAACAAATGGGTCCATACTTCCCGATGGTCTCTTCCCTACATTGACCAAGGGCTGGCCCAGATCCAGGGGTCACATGTATTCACTGCAATAGACCTGACCAATGGATACTGGACTGTACCTAGAGAAGTGAAAATGAGAGTGCACAGCCTTTTTTTAATCAAGAAGGTTATGTAAGTTTAAATTAAATAACAAAAAAGTAGATTGATACAAGCCTCATTCAAGAGGAATTCAAATTGTTTCAGGTGCAAGTGGGCTAGCGCCACAAGACCACTTGGGACACAATAAATGCCCAAAAACCAAAACAGCTTATTACTAAGCAGTAAGCCCAGATGCACTCCTAAGGAACCGTATATCAATTCTTTAGATCCTGCCAAATAGGCAGAGATAAGTTCAATGGAGTCTTATTCGTGCATTCATACACAATATATATACACCATATTTAAAATTAGAAGTCTATAATGAAGATTAACCTCCAAATAAGAGAGCATTCACAATGGTTCTTAGAGATATGGGACATTTTAATTGTCCATTCTCTGTTAAGCACAATTGAGGTTTCAAAAAATTTCAAAGAAAAACTCATACATTACATAATAACAAAGTGAAAGTAAATCACTGCACAATATGTGTTCACAAAGTAAATCACTGCGCAGTATGTATTCTCAACAATATACACTTAATTCAGTGTTACATTGGTAATTGCAAATTGAGTTTTCCTTAATTATAAAGGGCAGTCTACAATCCTAAGCCCTCTTATTCTTGCAGATATTAGCAATTAACCGACGCGTTTCGGATCAAGTGATCCATCTTCAGGGTGGGGGCTTCACTCTTAAGGTAAATCTTGAGAAATATAATGTGAAAACTTATTTATCAAGGTGCTTGTCCTATAAAAAATTAGAGAGGGGCATTATTGTTGGTGATATGTAAGAGGAGCTGAGAAATAATGGCTAAAGCGCCGGGCGAGGTACATGTTACTAACCTCAAGCCGAGGGAAGCAGTGTCACAACTCTGGCCTATTCAAAGACAAAAGGTGTGGGAATGTCAATATCTCACATACATAAAAATATAAAAATATTCTGAGCAAAGACGACAAAATGACAGTGAATGCCAGAACCAATCACTCACCCAGTCCAGAACTGGAAAGTACTGTAGACTGGGACGCGGCAAAGAGCTGCTGGGGAGACCCTAGGGAAGGATACGAGTGTCAAAACCATTCGACTTTAAAGTGTAACTTATATTAATGCTGAAACCTCAAAGGGAGATGTCTATCAGACCTGTAGTCATAGTTATTAATCCTTACCCGAAGGATGGGGAATCATGAACAGCGACCGCCACCAGCAGCGAATAAAGCTTGACTGCGAGTGGCGTTCCCTGTTGTCAAGGGAAACCCGCGTATGCGCGTGTGGGCCGAGGAATGGTCGGCCATCTTAGTGTGGGCATTGTGTGCGTCATAGCGTTATCATGGTAACGGCAGACGCTACTGGGCGTCAAAGCGTAAGTAAACCTGTATGCAGCAAATCTAAGGTAAAATAACCAGTAAAAATGTAACCTGTCACAATGCCTTGGGCCGTGACAGAAGAGTTGAAGGTGTAAATGATGCATGTGGGAGCCCACAGCGAAAACACCCACCAGGGGTGGAACGCTGAGCGCCCCCTTCTCCCATCCAAATCGAGAGACAATTTAAAGAGAAGTTCACCGATTGCTCGCTCATGACCTTAACCGAGGTAATTAAAGTACATAGAATGCAAGTGAGGGCTCCAAGCGAAATTCCCCACCAAGGGGAGGTACGCTGGGCGCCCCCATCTTGCATACAACTTAGAGATTATAATTAGGATGCTTAAAGGGGGGCGGGCTCAACAAGAACTGCTCCGTTGCTGATGGAAAACGTGATTATTCTGGCAAAAAGGTAAAGGGGCAAAATGCCTCAGTCGAGGTTAACGCTCCATTGGAATAGAGGTAAAAGTGAAGACTGTCACAATTTTAAAATTCATCTTTCAAGCACAGTATGTCTACAATTGACCACATCCGTATATTACATACACCCTACTGGGAGGGTTCATGTTTACAGAGTCTAAATCACATGTTGATACACCAAATCAAAAAGGTCCTATGTCATAACATAGAGTATCGATTGCAGGGTCAATCCACAGTAAACACATGAATCATACCGTTGTGTGCTAGCTACTAGCTAGAAATTTAACAAATTCTTGAATGGTGATTTATAGTCAGCCCATATAAGGACCTCTTGCATGTAGCCTGGCTAACCTTACAAAAAGCAATGTACAGAAAGCAATGTACAAACAACAATATATAAAGAAACATCCCAAAGTACTGTACATAGATATATAGATGCAAATTGAACATTCCATAATTACAGTATACATTCTGTACAGCTTCTTCTAAGACCTATGGTATTTAAGAAAGGGCCCCTATCAGGGAGAAAAGGTCTTTATGCAGGTACCGTCTAGGGAGAAAGTTATAGATAACAGATTAGGTCAAATTCCAAATTCATCCCACGAGGGTGTAAAGAGTCCAAAAGTTCTATCCACAAGATTTCACGTTGTGCTAACTTACGTTGCAGATCACCTCCTCTCTTCCCTGGTGTTACTTGTTCAAGGATGATACACTTTAATTGTGCCACTGTATGTCTTGCCTCTGCAAAGTGAACTGAGACCGGTGATTTCAGACTTTTGGTACGTATGTTAGACTTATGCTCGGTCCATCTTGTTTTGGCTTTTCTAGTGGTCATACCTATATAATAGAGACCACAGGGACATTTAAGTGCATAAATTACATTTTGCGCGTCATAGGTACATGAGTGTCTTAACTGTATTTGTTTGCCTGAGTGCGGATGCGTAATATAGTTGCCTTTTATGATGTTTCCGCAATGTTGGCAGTTGTAACAAGGTATTGTCCCCTTATATTGGGATGTGGTATTTGGCACCGAAATATCAGCCTTCACTAAAATCTTGCGTAGTGACTTGCTGTTTCTATAGGCAAACGTAGGAAGTTCAGGAAACAGATGTTGTAGCTGGGGATCCAACTGCATCATTGGCCAGTTTTATTTGATAATTTCCTTGATTTTATTGCTCTGCACTGAGTAGGTGGTAACATATACAAGAGGTTCTCCAGACTTTGTTGGTTTAGGCACCAATAAAGTTTCACAATTGGTATTCCTGACTTTACTTGCTATGTCTGAAATAAGCGCTGGATCGTACCCTCTCGCTGTAAATTTTGTTTCCAATGTATTTGCTTGTCGTTCATATTCCAACGTGTACGAGATATTTCTTCTATATCTTAAGAATTGACTCAGAGGGACACTATCAATGGTACGTTTTGGATGGAAGCTAGTCGCAAGTAAGAGACTGTTCCTATCTGTTTGTTTAGTATATATCCTGGTTTCCAATTTGGCTTCAGAGACATAGATTTCTACATCCAGAAAATTGATGATAGTAGTGCTGGTTGAGGTAGTGAATTTAATCCGAGGGTTCATGTCATTCATCATTGTGAAGAAATCGTCTAGTTCATCACGCGGTCCAGTCCATATACCAAATACATCATCTATGTATCTGACAAAAAGTGATAAATGTCTTGCCCATCTTGGCGACGAAAGGACATGCTCATGCTCTAAATAGTGCATAAAGGCGTTGCCATAGCATGGTGCCATAGCCGCCCCCATGCTAGTTCCCGATTTTTGGATAAAATACCGGTCCTAGAACCTGACATTTTTTTTATTAAGGACTAGTTTCAAGAGTGTAAGGACAAACAGGCAATCTCCTTGGCATTTGTCCGATATTAGAATGAGCCATTCTATTGCTTCTAGTCCGGCTTCATGAGCAATGTTTGTGTACAGGGATGTCACGTCCATCGTGAACATTATATCTCTTCCATCAACATACTGTACATCTTTCAATTGTTGTAGAAAGTGCATTGTGTCCTTCACGTACGTGGATGTTTCTTGGACTAGTGGTTGCAGTATTTTGTCAAGATATTGTCCCAAAGGTTGAAGGATACTGTTCGTTGCTGCTATAATTGGACGTCCCGGCGGTTTCAACAGCCTTTTATGTATCTTCGGTAAAATGTAAATTACTGGCATAATCGGGTGTTCATTTTCAAGAAAACGTCTTGTTTTATCCGAAATAACGATTGATTAAGGTTCTCACTGTTTATGTTGGATTCATAGGTACCTCAAGATATGTCTCTTCGTCACTTAGTTGCCGTTCAATCTCATCTAAGTAGTCCTGTTTGTTCATCAGTACCAATGCTCCACCCTTATCAGCCGGTTTAAAGATAATTTCCTCGTTATTGAGAAGATTTTTCAAAGTATGACGTTCAATTCTCGAGAAGTTCCCTTGTGTGTCTGACTGGAACCGTATCTTCTTAAACTCATCCAAAACAGTCTTCTCGAAGGTAGACAATATATGGTTTTGTACAGATGGATTGAAGCTGCTTTTGGGACTAAGTTCCAAGTACTTATGTTGTTCCTTTTCCACATTTTCATCTTCCAAAGAGTTAAAGAAAACTTTAAGCTTGAGTTTCCTCATCAGTTTGAAAAAATCAATTTTTTCCTTTAACAGGGTGCTGTTATTCTTGGGAACAAATGATAAGCCCTTCCTCAGTACTTGCGTCTCCATTTTTGAAAGCTGTTATGATGAAATATTCACAATCAGGGTTTCCTCGCCCCCTTCTTTCGCTGAGGGATTTTTCTTTTTTCCTCTTCTTGTTGGCTTTTTTCTACTGGACTGTACCTGTCAGTAGGGAGGACCAATACAAGCTGGCTTTTACCTTTGGGGGCCAGCAGTACACATGGACCCGGACTCCCTTCGGATACCTCAACTCCGGCAATAAGTTCAACATTTTTCTGCATAAGGCCATGCCGACCTGGGTGAGAGGGGTAACCTGGCCTATGTAGATGATGTCCTCATCAAGAGCTCAACTGTTGAGGAATACATAGCAGAGATCCATTATGTTCTGACACAGTTGAGGGCCGCCGGAGCAAAACTTTCCTTTCAGAAAGCACAGTGGTGTAGAACCCTTGTTAATTTCTTCGGGCATGAGATTACTCATCAGGGTTTCTGTCCCCAGGAAAAGAAGGTGGAAGCACTCCAGAAACTGAAGGACCCCAACTCTCTGCAGGAACTAAGGAGCCTCCTTGGACTGACTAATTACAGCAGAAAGTAAGTAATCAGACCCCTGATTCATCTCTTGAAGGGGGGTCAAGTGGTAATTGGGTCCAGAACAATCCGAGGCAGTAAGACAGCTCAAAACAAACCTCTCACAAGTGCCTTGCCTAGCTTACCCTGTCAGAAATGAGGAGGTTTTCTTGGAGACATTGGGCCTCATTACGACCCTGGCGTTAAGGGTTTAACGGTGCCGTAAAAGGTGTCAGCGCCATTAAAACCTTAACGCCTGATTACGAGTTCCCTTTGCGGGACCCGACCTTAACGCCTGCTTTTAGCAGGCGTTAAAGTAGGGTGCCGCAAAGGGACCTTGGTGCTAAGTACGGTGCCGCAATTTGCGGCACCGTACTTAGCGCCTTCCCCATTCCCATTGAGCTCTATGGGGCAAAAATGGGAATGGGGAAGGGCCCATGGTGAATGGGGAATTACCGCCCGCCAACCTTGGAATGGGGCGGTAATTCCGCCATTCACCATAGCGGACCCCGGCATGGACCATGGTGCTAATAGCACCATGGTTTAGCGCCGGGGTCGTAATGAGGCCCATTGTTCTCTAATACATGCTTGACTGCAGCATTATACCAAAAGCATGACAAGGTCAATAAAGTAATCTCCTATGCGAGTAAAACTTTATCCTCTGTGGAGGAAAAATTCAAGGATTGTGAGAAGGCACTCCTGGCAACGGTGCGGGCATTGAAGAATTACCGCCCGTTTATCCAGGGGGAACACATCATAGTGGAGACTCCACACCAGCCTCTGCAATATCTCCAAAGTGACAGAATACGGGTCAGAAATGTGAGTAATTCCCGAATTACTTCCTGGATTCTGTCAATGCAAGGCTTTCCTGTCGAGGTCAGATATGGCCAAAACAAGAAGAGCCCCCTCGCGCAAGGTCTGGCTGACTTGCATGATTGTGCCAGAGACAAAAGTTTTTGTGTCTCGAGGACAAAAGTTTAAAAATCAAGGACAACATGGAGGCATACCTTAATTCCCCACACAAAGTCTTTGAAGAAGACAAGTGTGAGGGAATGCCCACTGTCTATGTGGATTGATGCTCTTACCATGTTGACAACAGCGGGGAAAAAGAACTTGTGGCCAGCATAGGGAATGCATGGGGGAATGAGTCCCCAGAACCCTCCGCTGGGTACAAGATTGGTCCCCGAAGTAGTCCTCACTGCTGTCCAACATCAACTCCATGAACTGGTCATAATCACAGATTCGGATTATGTACGGAACGGGTTGGTGGAGCACCTGGTTAATTGGAAAACCAGAGGCATGCTATGTGCTAACAACAAACCCTTGAAACATGGGAAGTTAATTCAAAATATTGATGATCTGGTCACCTCGAATATGGTGACCATTTACTGGAAAAAAGATCAAGGGTCATTCCAAAGTAGAGGGACCAGACAAAACTGGAAATTACTTAGCTGATCAGCTGGCCTAAACCGGGGCCATCCAAGGGGATCTAATAGAGATCGAGTCCCTGTTGGGGGAAATCCAGGTTACTGCTATCACTAGGTCTCAGACAAATGCTCACAATGATCTTTCAACTGCACAATGGAGTAAGGAGACCCCAGATGCTGATTTGATTACGGCTCAGAAAGGGGATCCAATAATTGGTAAGTTTTATCAACACATTGAGGACCCTGAGAACTTTCCCCTGATGGATACCAATTACATTGGGAAAGAGGACCTCAGAGTTATGATGAAATGTCCAAAAATGTTCCAAATCCAAGATGGTTTGTTGGTAAGGAAATCCCTAGCTGGCCATGATCAGTGGGTGGTTCCTACCTCATTCCGAAGCCTTATGTTAAGTCACGCCCATGATGCGGCCACAGCCGGTCATAGGGGGTTTCATACAACACTTGAGATCTTAAGAGCGGTTGCATACTGGCCACACATGGGCCAGGACCTCGACCAATACTTGAAGGGGTGTCTTGTGTGTGCACAATTTCAGCCAACATCCCTCACACACCGTGCGCCTCTCCAAAAGAGGGGGATGACACTGCCATGGTCAGATTTACAAGTCGACTTTATCGGGCCCGTGATTCGCTCCTCTAGGGAGAATAAGTACATGTTGACGGTGACATGCTTAGTTACTAAATGGGTGGAATGTCTCCCGGCCCCAAACTGCAAGGCAAAAACAGCAGCTGCCCTGATGATCAATCACATCTTTTCGTGTTTTGGACTACCCCAAAGGATTGAGTCAGGCAGAGGTAGCCATTTTACCAGCGAAAGTAATGACAAAGATGTGGGAGATTCTTGGAGTTAAAAGGAAGCTACATATTGCTTACCAGCTCGCCTCTAGTGGGGCAGTAGAACTTTACAACAAAACCATTGTGAGCATCTTAAAAAAGTTTGTGGCAGATTCTGGGCCAAGTTGGGATATCCGATTACCTCTTGCTCTAATGGCCATCAGATCTACCCCTTCATCTGCAACTAAAATGTCACTGTTTGAGTTGATGAATGGACACAGGATGGTGCTTCCCCAGCATCTGCTTTACAGGACCCAAGAGCAGACATTGATCAATGCCTCCACAACTCATGAGTATGTTGAAAGTTTAAGAAAAAACGTTTAACATGCTTTTGCCTATGCTCAGTGAAATCTAGAAAGATCAGCCGATAGCATGAAGACCCACTATGACTTGAAGACTACCAGCAAAGAATACAATGTAGGAGACAGGGTCTGTCTATACAATTTCCAAAGGAACCAGGCCAAACAGCGGAAATGTCTGCCTACCTGGAAGGGACCTTTTGAAATTGTAGACAAGATCTCACCAGTCGCCTACAAGATCTGCATCCCCAAAGGCAGTTTGGCAGAGGGGGAAGATAAGTGGGTCCATATTAATCAGCTAAAGTGTTGCCATCCCAGGCACACTCTGCAGCAACTGGAGGAGTCCTGTGGAACCCCAGAAGGGGCCACTCCAGATCAATAAAATTCCAATTCTGAAACCATTCCACACATAGTCTATAAAATACAATAATAAGAATGCAAATGTCTCCTGATTTACAAAATGTATATGCCCGCCCCACTACATTTATAGTGGTGGGGAAATGTCTTTGAATATGTTGTTGTCTTTTTGCTTTGTCATCCTAGGAGAGAGAAACCATGGAGACTGAACAAGGAGGATGACCAGGGGACCAGCAGCAAAGATCCGAGGGGCCTGGGGTATCGCTCAATACTCCCATCAGGACTGGCGAAGAGAACCCATCGATCCACCCCCGATGGAGGAAAAGATGCTGAACTTGGCCATCTGTGGAATCCGGAGAGATGATGCTGACATCCCAGTCTTACGAAGTACCATCGATGAAAGATCAATGGCCATCGCAAGAGGGGGCTTGTGGGATGTCTCAACCCACTCATCCAAGCCCTGCAACATCAGTAGGCATTGCTGGCAGCAGAAACATCAGAATGGCCACTAGAAAGCATGCTGCTTGCCAGAAATCAAAAGAAAATGCGCAGTGAAAACCTGAAAAATAGGCTGCCATCCACTTTTGCCTATCTTAGTGAGCACCGGAGACCACTGCCAAAACACATCCTTTGGCTGCTCACAGAGCAAAATCTCTGCCAAGGAATACAGAGCTGCCTCAAAAATCTGTTTTTATTTGGTGTCAAATTTGCTAAAATCATGTCTCACAAACCACCTAAAAAGATCCAACCTCCTTGTAGGGTGTTCCACATCATTATACTGCAAGAATCCACATAAATCCAATGTCAGAAAGAATCATGTGTTAATAGAACAAAATCCACTTTTAAAGATATTTGATGGAAAGACAGCTGTCAAAATGGGTGTAGTACCGTTACTCGCCTCTGTCAGGTGCTGGTGATTTATAATTCTGACAGGAGAGCTGTGTTTCAGAAGGTAACTATGCCAAAGAAGAGAATTCCATCAACATGCCATATAGAGTGTCATACAGTGATTTCATTGTTGAAAAAGACTTGGTTTAAAGATATGTTGCTTATTGTGAGTTTATAAATATATTTTTTACAAGGAAGTATGTTACAATTGATCAGAAAGTAACTTGATGCAGTTAAAACTCCAAAAGACGTGCTTCCCATGAGAACCCTTCACACCTTTTCCCTGGACAAAGGAAGCCTTCCCTGCCCTGGGATAAGAGATTGACAAACTGGTGTGAACAAGAACTAGGCAAGGCACCCTGGCATGCTGCGCTCAGTCAAGACAATGGATTCTTTGGGATGAATAGAATGTGCTGATTTGGGTGTGACTGGTCAACAACTGCTCTGGGAGAGACAGGACATGTGACCTCTGAGGCAGCCAGATTTGGGGGCGGGGACAAACCATTGTGGATTCAGGTAGCCCAGCAAATATATGTTTTATGAAATTGCGTATAACACATTTTACCAAGCTGACGAAAATATGAAACGTTGGGATTCTTAAAATGAAGAATGCACTCACAATTTAAGACTAAGCTGACTGCTGTGTGATGTTCTGTGACCAAACCCCGGAATTATTAATATTGCAGCTGCAGTGTTGTTGCTATGAACATAAGAATTTACAGTAATATGCACAGAGAGGATCTGCATGCATGTATCAAATGTGGTGCAGAACCAATATTGGGAAACTCACCAAAAGCGCACACAAGTTGTCATTTCAGAACTAAAGCTCTTAGGAAGATAAGAGTTGGACAAGAATGTACTTTAAGTAATTTGTGATGTGTATATGTATTATGAACAACGTGTTTATCTGGGAAATATGTTTTTTTGGGTTAAATTGATATTCTCTGTAAAAGCAAAGGAGAGGGATTTCAGTTAAGCCATAAACATGACACTAGGTGACATGCTGATTCTTTCTCCAGTCAGGGGATAGAGAATCCTCCAACCTATCAAATCCTTAGGGGGTTGGGCATAGAGAATCAGCCTACCCACCCACTTTGAAAACACATAAAAAGAGACTGTTTAGGACAGATGAGGAACTCCCTTTTTTCCACTACTCGGCGATTCCTGCAAAGCACTCTGCCAGACCAGATCCAGACAATATCCAGACAGAGACTCCAGACTCTAGATCTAGATCCAGAGACCAGAACTCTAGAAAACAAACTCTAGAACCTTGAAGCAGAGAGGCCTAAACCAAAAGCTGAATTCTTCTCAGCAGGCCAGTTGAATTTAGCAACCTGATTCTCACATTCAACAGCAGGGCTGAGCTGTTCTATTCTAGCCAAGAACCCTGTGCTAGAACCAGGGTCCAGACCCAGAAAGCAGAGCTGTATCCAAGACCCATCAGATCCAGTTCAAGAGGCTGCAGACCACCGTGTACTGCTGAACGCAGAACCCAGACGGCCTAAGACCTTTCTGGTGGCGAGAGTGAAGCCAAACCCCTTGACCATATCTTTGATGAGATCCATTCCATTCCAAAGCTAGGAGTGAGTATCTAGTCTAGAACTGTCCATAACCAATCTCATAGTTTAAAGTAATCCTCTTCCAACCATTTTAACCTGTCCAGAACTGCATTATAGAATCTTGTGTCCATCCTGTTGATTTCAAATCTGTAAAGCGCATATGTCATTTCTGAAATCTTGATTTTATTTCTACAAAATTTACCTTCTCAAAAACATCTGTAACTTTTGAACCATACGTCCTAGAAGCAACATTTAACTGTCATTTTAAAGCTAGGATCCTAAGCTGTCTTGATTATAGTTTTTCCGTAATCACAATTTACGCACATGGAAAAATTGGAAAAATTGCAGCGAATTGTAATTTGGCTCAATTTCATTTTCTGTCAAAATAGATGCTCCTTGTTCTCAATTGCTGAAATTCGTTTTCAATTTGATAATCATTCATGAATCATTGCTAGTGTTGAACTGAACCGATCTCAAGTAACTATCACTCATCCTGAATCTCTTTTAGTGAATTAAAATCAATTTAGCATATTTTCACTTTCACTGCAATCCCATTCAAAAGTATTTTTGCCTGTTTTAAAATCATACCTGTTTCTCTAAGCTTGCTGGGGGAACTGGGGTTGAACTGCATTCTTGATTGTCTTCCTGAAACCTGTGTGCCCTCATTTCCTTCTCTTCTTGTTGCATAGGGGGGGAGTGAGTAGTCACAGGGGAAAAAGTGATCATATTGGGCATCATTAGATGGAAGGCGGTAATGGTTCACGGCCACCGTTAATGGTAACGGTGACCGTTAACCATTACCGCCTTACTACGAGGTCCCTTAACGCGTTGGTGCTTTAACGCCTGCTTTTTGCAGGCATTGAAAACCAACCCGCTAAGGGACCTCGGAGCTAATTACGGCACCGCAAAATTGCGGTGCCGTAATTAGCGCCTTCCCCATTCCCATAGAGCCCTATGGGGCAGAAATGGGAATGGGGAAGGGCAATGGCGGAAGGGGGATTTACCGCCCCACCAACCCTGGAATGGGGCGGTAAATCCCCTTTCCGCCAAGGCGGTGCTGTTTTTTTACCGGCATGAGCCATGGCGCTAATTGCGCCATCGCTCACCGCCTTCCGTGTAATGAGGCCCATTGTCTTTTGTTGAAATCATATCAAGTTATTTCTGGGTTGCATTCTTTCCCATTTTTGCATTTCCTTGAATCATATAGGTATTCTCTGCTACAGTATCCTTCATATTCATACTCCTAAGTGATTAAAGAGATTGTCAATTTTGTAATATTACCCCTTGTTGATTACCGTCCATATTCATAAGTGTGCTATTCAGATATTCTTTTGTTCATAAAAGTGTGATATATATATTGTTTAATTCTTCAAATAAACCTTTCAATTTGCAAAACAAACCTACTTCTTGGCTCAGTGAGGTCAGGGGAATTCAAAGAGAGGGGCGTTATATAAGGGTTCATCATCCAGATTTGAAGAACTTTGACATAAAAATATATAAATAAGGGCTTCCATTGGGCAACCCATCCTAAGCATTGACTTAGTTGGATTGCTGGATTGAAGTCACTTACAAGCTCTATTTGAGGGATTAACCGCACACTAATGTCAAGTGCCACAAAGAAAGCTGTGATCTTACTTTTCTTATTTCTCTTCTTTTTATTAATTGTCCGATCCATGTCAGTTTTATTGACAGGAGGCAGAGGTTCATCGTCCTGTCCAGATCCTAAGTCATTTCCATAGCCTTAGGGTCCCTCCCCTGGGGAGATGGGGAGGGGTGAAGGCAGTAGGGGCAGAGTGAGGGCCATTTGCAGATTACTGTAAGACATACACCGACGTTGGCAACCTGGCATCAATGTTTTTTCTTTTTACTTCATAAATCATACATGTACAGAGAGCCGACCTTGATAAGGAGATGTTACAAGTATTGTGAGCACAGCTGTACAATTGTACAGCATGCACTCATGTGGAAGTGGGGCTCACCTTGATAGTCCTCAATATTCCACAGACAAGACTTCACAGCAGGTGATGTTTCGTAATGCCATAACGCTCCACACTCTCCACCTCGCCTAATGCGAAACTGAAACACACTCTCCACACACTCTGCATGCCCTTTGTGCAAATTATGTGTTTTTGTAATGTCTGCCAAAGCACTTCCTTCTCCAAAAGCACAGACAGGGAAAGCAGACTCCAAAACACACAGAACACGTCTGCTATCACACTCTACACCTCGCCAACTGCCCAACAGTAGCACACTCTGCACACACACACTGCATAATTGTTTTTGTACTAGGCCGTGTGACACAATCACATGCATTGTGCAAGAGAACAAAGTGGTGGTAGTCATTGGGATGTCTGTCATGCCACACAGGGGTTGTCCTTACCTCTGTACTCATTGATTGTTGCAGTGTCTTGAATACCTGATTGTATCTCCTCTGGATCAGAGCTAAGATCTGCTTTTTCCTTGGGGTGAACCGGTGTCCAGTTATAATGTCGACTGCAAAAAGTTGAATGCAAAAATGTTGAAAAAAACAAATGTCGAAAAAAAAATCAAATGTGTTTTTTTATTTGTATGTTTTTTTGGGGTCTAGCTAGTAAAAATAAATGGGGGTTGGTGGGGAACCCCCCCATTAAAAATGTTTTTAAAATAAACATTTGAACTTTTTTTTTTTACATTTTTGCAGTCGACATTTTTGCAGTCGACATTTTCACTATAAACCGGGTGAACCACTCTGTGTGGACTTGTGGGTTGTCTACGAGAGCTTCAGTGAAGTGGAGCTGGCAGTGTTTAGCCTTAATGCTGCATTTCTCATCCCCCACTTCTTCGTGACATCCTCAACAGTGCATGGCTCTACCCCCAGTATTGATGTCTTACATGACCATGTCCAGAGGGGATCCCTCTAGCGTTGAGAAGAGGGCAGTGGGGTCTTAATATGGACCAGGCTATTCCTATTTATTATTTATTTCAGGAGTTCCTGCTCTGCAAAGTTCTCTTCCAATGGCGGTGTTGGTGTTAATCTATTATGCTGGCTATCATGGTAGGAAAGGCAATTCATCATGGACCCAAAAATGCTTAAATAGTTTGAAGCTGGGTTAGATGGATGTGTCAAATGCATATTGTGATGGATGCATCTTTCTGGCTTGTTCTGAATATTATATGTGTTGTAGTGAATACTTTGGGGAGACTGATGTATTGGTAACAGGTTGTTTTGTACCTTGATACTTTCAATGTGTGTGTCTGGTAGTGGTATTGACTTATGACACAGCTGCATTGTAGGAATTGATTGCAGGCATTGTGAGCTTAATGATGGCTTGTCATTTGTTTGATAGTCTCATGAGGACTGTCAACTTTTGGCCTAGGTGCAACTATAATTTTCTGGCCCGTGGTACAGTGGCTGAACCCCCTAATGTAGCAACCCCTAACTTCCAAAACAACTAAACCTAATACCAAACTCTCCTCCACCCACACATTCTCAAGTATTTATAGAAGACATCATTGACATTACTGTCCTTTTATTGAGCATATTGTTTAGTTATGTTTGTGGTTTCCTATTGGCCCAGTTACCAGGCAACCTACCTCACAAAACAAACATAGTAAAATGATTTATCAAAGATAATATAATTTGGTGAAATGGGAAGGCTGGGATTTGAGCACAGGTTTCCTTTTGACAGCAGGCCACCTCTCCTCCTAGTCCATCCCATTCCACCTGCTGTTTTAGACCATATATAGAGGTGTAGAAGCTAGAGAATATTGCTGTGCCATGGGGTCAGCTGTGCTACACACGTCAAAGTTGAGCTGGCACGTGAAAAGACCCATACCTGGTGTACTGCCTCCCCACAACACAAAGCCCACACCCAGCACCCTGTTTACCACATACAACCCTCACCATATTACCTCCCCAGCAGTATGCAATCTATAAATGGTTAATATTATAATGATTTATAAACCCATATGATTGAGATGGTCGCTACAGATAGTTAAGGAAAATAAGCCACATGATTTGCTCTGGATCACATCTTTTGTGAAGTTTGGAAGGTGGGGATTTGAGCTTTGGCTTCCTGGTTACACAGTTTTCAATGTAGACAGCAGGACAGAATTCACTGTCTACTAATCCATCTGCAATCTTAAATATTACAACTAACATACAGCTTTCTGCAAAGTTGTTGTTCAAGGGCTAATTTAGTACACTATTCAATAAATCTGCTTTCAATACTCTAAGTCACATGATAAAGCAAACTCACAAATATAAGCAATGTCTAAATTGATGTATATGTTCATAAAACAAGTATGCTTCACTTTGTCAGAAAAAAAAGAAAGCGGGTAATCTAGTCCAACAAGTGGATGTAGCTTGCAGGCCAGGCACATATTTGAGCAACAGTCACTCAGTGTGCTAGTTGACCTATCAAGATGTCTGCCTATTTATTCTTTACCCAATTTACTTTTCACATCGCCCTCCAGTGTCCTTCAATGTAACCACATTGTAGATGCCTCTACATCACCCCTTCCTCACAGTTAACTTTCACATATTTTCTCCCCTTTCTGTACAATCCCTTAGCCCTTATATCAATCCCCTTCCCTCACCCACATTGCTCACTCACCCATTATTTGTCACCCCCCAGCTTTGATTGCCCTGGCTCACTATACATGGTAGACCACTTTGATTTGCCACCCTGCCTCTGCCAGACACAGCAAGAAGCTATGGTCAGGTTCTTACTAGTAATTTTAGCTCTGGGCTCTGCCAATGACAATGGAAATGCAAAGCTAGTGACAATGCAAAGCTAGTGATGCAGAGGGCACTTGGTTTTTAGTGTGTTCCAAAGTTGCACTTTCTTGAAAAGTCGGCTGCATATTCGAATTCATGGAGGCAGATTGAACCGCAAGGGGTGTCCTTCTGGGATCTGGTGATGGAGTAACTGTGACCTTTTATATTTTTTTGTATTTTCAGTGAAGATGGTGTGTGTGTGTATGTGTGTCTTTTGTTGGTCCTTAACACAGACTTATGGGGTCATTCAGAGTTGTGTGATAATGGTACAAATCTGCATTATATGGCAAAATTCACTGATTTCAATGACACGCCAATTCTGGGTTTTATCAAATACCATTGGCAGGAGTCCACTGGAATACCAGTTTCAGTATTTTAGCCAGACTCTCCGCTGAAGGTGGATGTCAAAAAATCCCAAATCAAACCCCATTCTTTAAACAATTATTTTACTGTACAGTAGGACTTCAATACAGTGAAATATGTTTCTATAAAGTGCCATGCTAATGGGGTGAAAAGTTGGTCATCACTGATGTCCCCCACACCTAGCACCTTACCCATGTAAAGCATACCAGCATCATAATTGACCCTTTGGTTCATAACAAATGTAAGTAGTGGTACTAGCCACTACTGTTTATTGTCTGTTTCAACCTTCACAGTGAAAGTGTAAATGGCTGAAATAAAAGGTATACAAAACACCACTTTTTATATTACATCATAATATATAAACACCCTTGCTTCCTTGGCAAGTAGGAGTCACGATAAGCTGCTGAGGATTGTAATAGACCGTAGTGCCAACATTACTATCCATTGTCACATGCACATTCATTTTTATGCTTACTTAGTTGCTGGGGAGTAAAGGTGAGTTTTTTTCAGTAGGGTTGGTTAGTAGTGGCACACTATCCTATCCCCACAGTTTTGATTGATTTTGGCCCATGTACATTCCCCTGTCGTATATTCTGGTGTACTACACTTAACACTCCACTGTTGTGTGCCGATGAGTGGGTCCTTAATGGGTTATTCAGTGGAAGCAACTTTCCACCCACAGCGTTCATACCAAGTGCTGCCCCTATCCATTCCCCCTTAGCACATCCTGGTGTGCAGCTAGCATCAACTCTACAGGTTCCTCCAGGGGTGGATGCATTCGCTGTGCCCCGTGGTTTATCAGTTCTGAGATTGGAAAGCCTTTCTCTCCCAATGTATTCTCTCAGCATCTCTGTCAGTGGTCCAATTAATTCATCCCCAGCTTTTTCCCTGTATCCCGTTTAGCCCTCTATAGGTTATGTTATTTTATAAATATTTATAAAGCGTACTACCACCTAAAGACATCTTGGTGCTGGGAGACCACAGAATGGAGTAGCTCATTCTGATTTAAAATAGAAAGGTTTTCAGAGACCTCCCAAATTGAGAATTGTCCATATTCTGCTTTAATGCAGGCCTCTGGCTGTTCCACAATTGGGCCGCTGTCACCGAGAAGGCTCGGCCCCCCAGCCTAGTGCACCTGTAGGTGCGGACCAACAAACGGCTCGCTGTCCATGAGTGCAAGTCACGCGGCGTGCAGTAGCGGACACATTTATCCTGTAGATAGCCAGCCCCCATACCCACCAGGGCCCGGTGAAACAAACAGAATGATTTGAAATCAAAGCGCTTGGACACCAGGAGCCAGTGCAAACGTTGCAGGGTGGGGCAGATTTGGGCACCAAAAGGGGAGCCAGTGGCCACCAGAACAGACACATTTGCAGCCACTGTAGATGCTGAATCAGATCCTTTGGCTGAGCTAATGAATTACAGCAGTCTATATGACTAAGAATACGGGCAACTGCCAAAGGTGAACAAAGATGGGCAGGAATAATAGGGAGCACCTTACGCAGAAAAGCGTTGGAAATGCCCTGATTTGCAGACTGCTGTCACTTACTGAGTCATAGGCAGAGCAGCTGCGAATGTCACACCTGCAACACTTCCATCTTGTCCCCATTAAGCTTCAGCCAATTCTGGTCAATCCACATCCCCACAGCCTCCAGGCACTGGCACAAGCATGCCGACATAACCGCCTGGTCAAGAGCTAGATGGACTAGGATCTGGGTGTCTTTGCCATATGAATAGCACCTGAGGCTGTAGGAGCCGATGAGACGCAGAAGAGGGTGAATGTAGATATAAAAAAGTATTGGGGACAAGGCAGAATCCTCCGGGACACCACTTGAAAGTGAGGAGGGGAAGAAAAAAGGGAGGCAGAGAAATATTTTGTCCCTGTCAGCCAGGAAGGACGAGAAACAGGTAAGGGCAGTTCCTTCTAGGCCGGCAGAAGCCAAACGGGACTGCAGGATGGAATGGTTGATGGTGTCGAAAGCTGCCTACAGATCTAATAATATCAGAGCCCCGACGCTGCCTTTATCAACCACTCTGGTCATATCGTCCATTACTAGACCAAGACACCCTCCATGCCTCAGCCAGGCCGAAAGCCTGACTGGAAGGCGTCAAAGAATTTAGAAGACTCCAAGAAAGAGGGCAGAAGAGGAGAAACTAGTGATTTTAATAACTTCATGAAGAGGACAGAAGAGAAGAAAATAGTGGATTTAATAGCTTCATGAAGAAAGGCAGATGAGAGATAGACCGAAAGCTGGGAGGGAATGAAGGGTTATGGGATGGCTTTTTAAGCAGTGGAATGACCGTTGCTTGTTTTAACTCAGCAGTAATGGTACAGGCCTGACCTGAGATATTGACCACTTCGTAAATCCAAGGAAGAATTCCAGATGAAATATCTTTCAGGATCATAAGAGGAACAGGATCCGAAGGGGATGCTGACTTCAGGCGCTAAATGGCAAATGGGTAAATAGGTGCACACCAAAAATGTGGTACTTCTTTTAAACAAATTAATTAGTCCAGACTAGCTGGTTTCAAGTTATTCAAGGTGCAAGGGAGGTGCAAGGGAGGCGCAAGGGAGGAAATAAGGCCTTGGCACAAGGCCCCATTATACACATAGAAAGAGAAAGTGGCCACAGTGGTACATGGGTACAAAAAATCATACATATGAAGCATTTTCAATGAACTAGTAAATGATAATCTTCAGAGTGTGTAAGGCTATAAATTAAACCAATTCAAGAATAGAGGACCAACACTTCACTTATATTTGCATTGGCCAAAGTTGAAAATGTCCATGGGCAACATATAGGTAATGCCAAGTGAGAGGTTCATCGGAAAAACACAGAACAATCAGAACCAACTAGTACACGTCATAGACTCTGCGGGGAGTCTATTAAAATATAAACAAATTCTGATGGGGATCAAGACAGGGTTAGAAAAGTACTCACTTAATTATGCCAAGATCTCGTGTAATAGTGAAGAATAAACTGAAAGTAGCCCAGAAAGACATAAGCCGTTCAAAGGATCTACCATAGATCAGAGCCTATTGGAAATAAGTGATTATTACTCCAAGGTTCTTAAAACAGTACACAAGTGTCAATAGAACATGAATTCCCCATACCTCATATCAAATCACAACTCCCCAGATTGGCATATCGATCAAATGATTACACGTCACATAAAACGTCAGTGGAAAAACACTGTCATGTGTTTATGGAGATGTTGTGAAAATCAGTCATAAAGGAGGAGAGTCAAAGCAAAGTCACAAATAACTCTTTTTAAACAAAGTAGGCGAAAATAAATATACAAAGAAAAAAAGTCCAACTGAGAATTCAAAAATCTACCTTACAATAAAGCCAGAAGTGTTCACCAGGTTCACGACATCTGCATATATAGCAATTCATGCCCTATGGGGCCGGCCGCCATAGCCGATGCTCTCAGATAATGTATACAGTGCATTCCGTGTTGCAATATAGCTGTTTAGGAAGAATGGGAAAAAGTGCTGTCTAAGTAATCGGAAGGGTGACTGATCTTTACCCTTTAATCAAACTTTCAGGTCATTATCAAAAGAGATGAGCGAGCTTACGTATGCCCGATTCACTGACAATGGTGATGTGATCCACAGTCAACTGAGTCGTGGGACACGTCCTAGAAACAGCGGAAATTGTTAGGGAGTTTGACGCTTTAGACTGAAAAATTCAGCGTGGTATATATACCGGATAGCAAGGTCCAAAATGGACAAACTACAAGCAAAAACAAAAGTAGCACTATTGTGAATGTCAACTACAGACTATTCAAGTACTATCAACAAACGGAGAGCGATTCGTATGATCTTACCTCTAATTGTCCGGATTGCGTAACGGGAAGATGTGAGGCAAGGGAGCTGCAACGATCCTCTTCAGAAAACACAGGTAACTGCGTCCAAGTAGAGCGGCGCTCAAGCACTGTTACCTGCTGGGGTTTGACCACCAGATCAGTGCTTCAGAGCTTGCTTTAATATTAGAGCACATTATTTCGATTTTACTGGTAAATAAGTTAGCCAATTCATCACAGAATTCCTGAGTAGGAATCACTGGGTTGGCCGTACCCGATAGTGAAGAAAGCGATTTTACTACCAAAAAAAGCTCTCTAGTTTGACTGAGTACCTTATCGATCTTTTGAGCAAGGAAACATTTTTTAGTTTCCCTAATTAGGGTGTGATAGCCCCTGGTGCTTTGTTTAAAGGCTATTGTTTCTGCCTCTGCATAGGCACCATGCCACTTTTGCTTCGCCTGTCTCAGGACAAGGCGAACAGACTTAAGCTCATCCGAGAACCACGGCTCTGAAAGACGCTTGCGAGTCTGAACCCTCTTCAGAAGAGGCTGCTGCTCTTTTCAAAGAGCTAGTGAGCAGCAAGAAGTCGACTGCTGATGTGGAACGACAACTGGTGTCCACAAGAGCACCCCGTGTCTCCAGGTCCGCCCCACGCCACTTCTAATGTAGGCCATTGATTAGGGAGATCTTAGGAGGCGGCTTAGAAATTTGAAAATTAAATGAAACCAGACAGTGGTCTGACCATAATACGGGCTCAATGGACAAAATCCACAAACAGAATATCTAGTACATTGCCTAATCTATGAGTGGCTTCAGCTATGATTTGATGGAGGCCCATTCCAAAATGCCATCAAAGAAGTGGCTAACAGTGAGAATTCTCAGGGAGTTAAATTTGACATTAAAATCACGAAAGATCCCTAGACGGGCATATTTCACCTGCAGCTCCGCTACAAGATTAACAAATGTGTCAAGAAATGCGGTAGCAGACCAAAAAATGCCATGAGCAGGAGCCTGATACCATAAAACGTACCAGCAGTGCCTCTATGGAAACTAGGTGAACTAGTTTGATTTGTGAGATCTTATAATTAGATTTAAAAATTATTGCCACCCACCCCTCCGCCAGGTTGTGAGTACTGATGATCAAGATGAAGTATTCTATATTCAGGTGGAAGAGCATGTACCAGTGTGGGAACTCAAGATTCTGTCATCCAGGTTTCCGTTAAGAACAGGAAATCTGGAGAGCGGCTACTCAACAAGGGGTTAATGGAGAGGCCATGCAACTGCAAAGATCTTGTGTTCAGCAGCATGGCATTCAAACCACAATCATGCACACCCACATGCATAGTGCTAACCGTAGGCCCCTACCACACCTCAGGAAATACCGTTTTAGCTGGTGCTAGGACCAAAATAGTTCTAGGAAGAAATAAGTGTTGCAGTCATTGACCATCCATAGTCCAGACGGGCACAGACAGGCTTGAGTTTATCGTGACTTCGATGGGTGAGGCCCACTCCCGCTGTGCCCGACCGCTGCACAGTCGGATAATCCTTCCAATTAGGGGGCACATGGTATTCTTAGCCAATCTGCTGTACTGGCTAGTAGAGCAGGAAGGCAGACTCAGGAGGTCGGTGCATGCAAGAAAGAAAAGAAAGCAGCAGCACCACCCGAGCCGAGCCTCGGAGTGCCCTGAGGCCAGGCACCCTTAACCAGCAATTCTGGCTACAAGAAAAAAAAATTGAAGATAAAAGATTGAAATAAATAATTAAATCACTCTAAGTGCAGGAAATGGAGCACCCAGTGATGCGCCAAGAAGCAGGTCGCCCCATTGCTACACAGGATGTGATCTAAATAAATGAACCAAAGAATAAAAGGCAGGAGCTAAAGCACCATACCAATGTATCCTGCGAGCCGTCAATACTGGGTAAGGGGTAAAGGGATACCTAAGTCTACCTCCCATTCAAACAGCTGTCTTCTGCTCTGCACTTCACTTCGGTCTGGCTTACTCCACAGCCCTTCTCATGGGAGAAATGCTTATATTTGGTACTCAGCAGCAAATGCAGTGACACCAAGATTTTAGCCACAGCACCAAGTAACTAAAGGCTGAATTTGAGGTACCTGCATAAATGTAGAAACGCCTAGTCAACAGTACATGGTGGAACACATAAGTCGAGTATCAACAATATATGCATATGCGTTCAACTTTGGAATACCTGAGCAATGGGAGACACACCTACATTTTGGAATCATTAGTACATGGCTAAACACCTTTATTTGAGATACATGATAGGAACTGAATTACTTGCTGACTATCAAGGGTGTGCTTTATTATGTTGGAAAATAAGATTGCAGGGTCTTAATGGAGTACAGTAATTGCTGTACTCCTGACCCAAACAACACTTACCTTATCAGTCGCTGCTGGTTGATGGTGGCAGGCTTCACAGGTGAAAACGGAATGGAGCTGCTTCTTCGGGAGCTGCCGTTTGCTTGGGACCCTGACATCCAACATGTTGTATTAACCTGCAGCCTGTATCAGAAATGTGCACCCCATACTCCTCCACTGACCTCCTTACAACTTGTCCCAATTATTGATCTCCCATTGTCATGTTTTGGGATGGATAATGTAGAACCCTTAGAGCCATACAAATTGGAGAACCGATTTATACTAGTAATAGTAGATTACTCTACACAATGGGCCTCATCACGAGTTGGGCAGTATCCCAGCTGTAAAACCGCCCAACGGTAATAGCCTTAGCACCCACGGGGCAGGGGGTATTACCGCTGGATCACAGGTTGGGTGTTAACGGTAGATCCCCATTCCCCATTGGATCCATGAGATCCAATGGGGCATTTTCGGTGCTAATACAGCCAGTGGTAATACCGCCGAAAACAGGGCACTAAGGGCCTCATCACGAGTTGGGCTGTATTCCGGCTGTAATACCGCCAACTGTAATAGCCCTAGCACCAACCGACCCGGTGATATTACCACCGGATCATGGGTTGGGCCTTAACAGTAAATCCCCATTTCTGTTTGGGTCCATTGGATTCAATGGGGAATTTTCAGTGCTAATACTGCAGCTAATACAGCCAGCTGTAATACTGCCCAAAACAGGGATTTTCACCTTCAGAAAAAGGGCCTCATCATGAGTTGAGCGGTAACACTGGCGCTATTAGCCATACCGCCAAACCCCCCGGCGCAATTAGCGCCGGATCACGGGTTTGGTGGAACGGTTAGTGCCCATTCCCCATTGGGCCCATTCGGGAATTCCTCATTCCCCATTGGGCCCAAGCGCGGTAATAGCGCTGAAAATAAGAGCTGGGGGGAAATCCGCCAAGGCAATGATCTGGTGGACCCTTAAATGCGGTGGTAATAACGCTACAGCCGCATTTAAGGGTTACCGCCAATCTCGTGATGATGCCCATAAACTGGAGGTAAAACAGCCAATTTAGCACCCAACTCGTGATAGGGCCGGCTCAATGGACAACATTTATGGTCGACTAATTTCTGAGGTCAAACAAGTCCTGCAGATCAAAACCCTTAGAAAGTCTGTTTTTCGTCCTCAGACGGATGGTCTAGAAGAATGCTTTAACAAAACATATAAAAGTGTTCTTAAATAATTGGTCGAAGTGATGGGAGACACTGGGATACAATGATCACCTAGGCCTGGTTTTCCCTCTGGAAAACATGGCAAGCGCCTTAGGTTTTTTAACTTTTGAACTTCTTTCCGGGAGAGACCAACAAGACGTTTTAGGTATGCTAAGAAGGCAACCTGGGAGAAAATGGTGAAGGCCATATTAAAATGTTCTCAAAGTGCTCAGCATCTCAAAGAGCAAATGCAAGTAGTACAATCTATAGTTCATTCTCACCTGAGGAAGACACTTGAACAGCAAAAACCTAATTCTGATAGAAGGCTATCACTCAATCCTTTTCTATTGGTCAGAAGGTCCTTATGCGACTCCCCACTTCAGAGCATATGATTTTTCATTATGGCATGTATCATACAGAATCATAGAGGGAACTGGCCCTTGTTAAAACATATTGCCTAACCAGACAGACAAACCAAAATCCAAATTGACCAAGTTAAGCTTTTGAAGGAGTGAAGGGAAGACCCTGCTGAGTACAAATTGATGGTAATGGCTAGTCTATTGTCTGAAGAAATACATGAGGTCACTCTAACATCTGCTGGCCTTCCTCAATACAAGAAGAAACAAGACCTCCAAAACCTTTTGACCAGTTCCCAGATGTCTAAATCTAAAAAAGGCAGAGTTAAAGGTGTTTTCCATTATGTCGAAACTCGCCCAGCCATAGTCATTCATTTAAAACCATATAGGATCCCAGAAGCATGCAAGGAAATAGTTTGACATGAGATGGAGAAGATGCTAGCCTCCAATATAAAAGAACCTTCCCAGAGTGCCTGGTCCTCGCTAATAGCCCTGGTCGCAAAACCTGATCAATCATGGAAGTTTTGTATACATTTTCGGAAATTCACTGCTGTGTCCCAGTTTGACAACTATCTCATGTCTAGGATTGACAATCTTATTGATTGGCTTGCCTCTGCTGTATACCTCCTCATGATTGATCTAACAAAGGGCAATTGGCAGGTCCCAGTTAACCCAGAGGACAAAGAAAAAATGGTCCTATCCACACGTGTAGGACTATATAATTTCAAAGTCCTACTATTTACCCCTGCTTTGTTCCAAAGACTAATAGATCAGGTTCTATGCCCAAATTCCACTTTTTGAGGGGCCTACCTGGATGATATAGTCATTAATAGTAAGACTTGTAGGCAACACATGTTCCATCTTTATGAAATTACATGAGCCTTAAGAAAAGCAGGTCTTACAGGCAACCCTAAACAAATGCTAACCAGCCCAATTTGCTTTTAAATACTTAGATTTCATTGTTGGAAATGGGGTTCTCTGACCCCAAATCAAAAATGTAAGGTTGTACAAGAGACCCCCATTCCAAAAACCAAAAGGGATGTAAGAGCTTTTCCTAGACTATTGGCCTTTTACAGGTGGTGCATACCCAATTATTCAACCGGTATCTTGTGTCAAACAGACACATTGAAACACATCTAACCTCAAAAGTTAAAATGGCACCCAGAAGAACATGCCTGCCTTGATACCCTAAAGTCTATCCTTTCTAGTAAACCTGTGTTAAAAGTGGACAATTTCAATAAGGATTTTATTCTCCAAACACTTCTAAAATCGGCCTAGGGGCAGTGTTATCACAGGAATACAACGGTATACAGCATCACATACTGTACATCAGCTGGACATGTTTTCCAAGAAAGAGAAATTATGCAACCTTCGAATTGGAAGCCTTAGCTATAAATGGGCTACTGCTTACCTGAAATATTACATTACCAGTAGGAAATTCAGGCTAATCACAGATCATTCCCCCATCACATGGCTAAGCCTCCGAAAAAAGACACAAACCCAAGAATAATGCACTGTTTCCTCGATCTTCATCTCTACTGTTTCAGTGTGGAACATCGCAAGAGAAAGGAACAAGGAAACATGGATTTCTCTTCTAGATTTCCTGTAGGAAATGAGGAATCCAGCAGTATTAGGGGAAGTTTATTGGACAATTACCCGGACGTCATGACTTCTCCCCTATTGGGAGCCCCTTTCCATGAGGCCAAGGAGGTGAGACCACTGCCAGATTGTCCCCCTGTGGGTGGTATTCAGCAGGTGTTCTCATAGGAAGGGAAGCCCCCTATGGGATTATTCACAATCCGGGATGAACATTGTATCCCCATAGCCCACCTAACCCTAACCAGCCTTCCTCTGTAACCCCCTACAGCACCCTCCCTAGTCTTCCTATGTGTTTCCTTAAAACCAGTAAGGTAGGGAAAACTGGGACAAGGAACAATCCAACTGACTCACTAGGAGCCTTAAGATCAGTACTGAGATGAGGAAAAGTCCAGTTGACTCACTAGGAGTCCTCAAGATCAGTACTGAGACAAACAGTCCAACTGACTCACTAGGAGTCTTCACGATCAGAACAGAGACACGGAGGAGGGGCAAAAGCATAGATAGCACCTCTGGATCAAACAGAGTAGTCTAGTCATTGTGGACTTCCTATTGGCAAAAACAGAAGTGAAGTAGAAGAGGGCAATTCAAACTCAGTGAGAGATCCTCCCTGGAGGAACCGGCAGCTGCAGAGCCATCGGTCAGGGGTTGAGTGGAGCAACCAAGGACGGGACACTAGCCTGTGAGCAGAAACACTCCAGAGAGCTCCACTGTGCTCAGGCCATGTCTGGAAGCAGGAATAGAAAGTGCTGGCTGATCGAGAGAGCTGGAGAGCATTGTCCTCCTGGGACGCAACGGCCAAAAGCATGAAGCAGTGGTGGAGCTGCTGCAGAACTCAAACGCAGGAGGTCTCCAAACGGGGTTGAGAGACCCGGAAGCATCCAACAAAGATCAGTGAGCAACCAGAGAAGGATTGGAAAACTGGGTGGCTTGCTGGTAACTCTGAGAGAGTTTACTGCAGTGGGTCATGGGTCGAGGACCTGTATCCTATAAGGAGTGTCCTCCAGAGCCATCTTCTTTGTGGCAGTCCCTGGTAGAGTGGAAGATCAGGGAAGCCCATATCAAGACAGCAGGAAGCCAAAGGGGTCTGGGACCCAAGAGCAAGAAACAGAAGAAGTTTGAGACACAAAATAGAAGGCAGGCAATACCACAGGGGTCTGGGACCAGACAACAAGAATGTCTGGCAGGATAGTGAACTGGGTTAAAATCCAAAGTGGTCTGGGACCTGAAAGCAAGAAACAAAAGGGGTCTGTGACCCAAGAGAGAAAAGCCAATAACACAGGGGTCTTGGACCCAACAGCTAAAATACCTGGCAGGATAGTGAACCTGGTACAAACTGTTAAGAATCAAGTATGCCAAGAATTAATTGGGATCCACACCCAATAACAAACTACACTCAAAATATTTGTTATAGTCACAGTGCCTGGCAGGATAGTGAACCAGGCAGGCTGTGAACACAGTGAGCATTCTGGAAAAGACATGCAAAAGGGAAACATTTCACATGGTGTTTGTGGACATTGTAAAAGGAATCAAGAGGAGGGGGTCCTTCTCTTGACATTGTGAAGATACAATAAGTTCTATGTGCCTCATTTGAACCTCAATCCAAGGAACCTCTTTGAGACTTTTGATTTGTATCCCTTAAGAAGACCAGTTCATTTTGAATCACCCACAAATGACAATTCAGCTATCTTCCCGAAGAAATAAACCATTCTTCTGAATGAAGATGACCTATCCTTTTCTTTAGTTGTGTATGTAAAGCAAGGGTCAGAAATAGGTTTTTTACACAGGGCGGTGGACTATTTGCCTTAGACTGACATCCTTACACACTTCTTAGTATTATTTACCTTGAGGAAACCCCTCTTAGAATAAGGGTCAGACAGGGTTTTCTCTTTTATTTTACTACCAAAAGTATATTGCCTGAAACATGCCTCCTGTGTGTTGCTCTCCTCCTTCCACACTCTTACGGTATCTATTGAGTAATGTGACAGAAGTTGGATTCTGCCATTGGCATACGTTATGCAATAGTCTTGTGCTCTAGCACCTTGAAGCATCTTCTTTCTGCTAGATGGAATTACAGGGAGGTATAACAGATATAACAGCTATCAAAATACATGCTCAAATATTCACACATTGGGCCTCATTACACAGATGGCGGTGGACCAATGTGCTATTAGCACATTGGTCCATGCTGGTAAAATACCGGCACCGCCTTGGTGGAAAGGGGAATTACCGTCCTATTCCAAGGTTGGCGGGGCGGTAATTCCCCTTTCCCCATTTGCCCTTCCCCATTCCCATTTTTGCCCCATAGGGCTCTATGAGAATGGGGAAGGCGCTAATTACGGTGCCGCAAATTGCGGTACCGTAATTAGCACCCTGGTCCCTTTGCGGGTTGGTTTTTAACGCCTGTTAAAAGCAGGCGTTAAATTCACCAACCCGCAAAGGGACCTCGTAGTAAGGTGGTAAGAGTTTACCGGTACCGGTAAAATACCAGTACCGGTAAACCCTTACCGCCTACCGTGTAATGAGGCCCACTATCTTGCTTGTTCAGAGTTTATATATTTTCACATACGTCATTTATGACATCATCCCACGTGGCATTTCATAATACCTTTGGCCGCGTGGGATTTGATTAGGGGAACATGTCTACTTATAGAATTATGTAAGGTTTAATATCTCATTTGGCTACCCCTTGTCTGTAGGACACTCTGAGCTACTTCTACGTATGTCACATACTGATTATAGCAGTGAATATGGCAGAGGACTAATAATTGCAACAGTGGGCCTCATCACGAGTTGGGCGGTAACGCCGGCGCTAATAGCGCTGGCGCTATCTGCCCTACCGCCAAACCCACCGGCGCTATTAGCGCCGGATCACGGGTTTGGCGGATTTGGAAATCCCCATTCCCTATTGAGCCCATTCGGGAATGCCCCATTTCCCATTGGGCACAATGGGGAGATTTTGCGCTCATACCGATTGTGAGGGTATCTTCTGAATGGCTGTGTGAGTGCATATCGTCTTTCATATAATTGACTCAGAGCAGATTTCTTGCACGGGTTCCCAATTGTAGCTCTTTGCCAGCTATTCCAATAGGACAGTGGTGAGGGGACTAGAGAAGAGGAATCTGTGGGATGTTGTTACCCATGCATCCAAGCCCTACCATAAAACTGTTCAGTACTGGCATGGAAAACATTATGATGGCCAGAACTCCCCAGAGAGTGCACAGGGAAAACATGAAGAATAGGCTGCCACCCATTTTTGCCTATGTTGTGAGCACAGGAGGGCACTGCCTAAAACCATCATTGGGCTACACACACAGTAGCCTGAAACCATTGGGAATGGCAATGCTGATTGCCAAAAAGCAACTCAGAACTGTGGGGAATTCATTTTCTTAATCCCAAAAATGGTTGCATTACCAGTACTCACCACTATCAGAAAGCCGGTGTTTTAAAACCACCAGACTTTTGTGTAAAACTGAACAAATGAAACAAAACCAGACCAAGGAAAGACTTGCCAAGAGGTGGATACAATGTAAAACTATATTCTGAAATGACTTGAAGGAAGTAATTATTTAATGTATAGGTAAACATTGTCAGTTTGATTTGAATGTAGAAAACTGGCAACAAAAAGTGACATTTAGCTGAAACCTGGCTTAATGAAACTGGATTCTGCCTGACAACTACCCCCGACAGGAGTTGAAAGTGGATCAACAGCCACTCTTCACAGGCCTAGCTGCATCCTGCTGACCCTTGCCAAAAGGAGTTCACCTCTCTGATTAGATTAGGGGTGGAGCACCTGGGAACTGGAAGGGACAGAACAATGCAACTTCCTTGACTCAGGCAAATGTTATATTGGGAGCATCGTAAAATAGCTTCCTCTTGGGAGAAACTGGGGGGCAGCTGTGCCTCTGTGAACAAGCTGGCTTGGGGGAAGTGGATAAACCAGTTATTCCACCCTGTGATGTGGGAAGCCACACCCCTTTTTGACCAGAGCATAATTTTAAAAAGATAGATAACTCATAGTGCGGACTTGTCAGAATTATATAAGTAATATCATTATTTTTGTGATTTTTCTGTGAACATTTGAAGAGGCGTTAGGACCCTGTGGTGTATTCTGGGGGGTTGCTAGCGGAAAATAGGGTCTCACTCCAAATGTATGCATGTTAAAAATCTGACACTTTATCATCTGTAACCCATATCCCTGGTGCACATTTGTGTAAAATCTGGAAAGGTTTAGAGGTCGTTATCTGGATGAAAAGGGGAGAATTCTCTCATCAGTGGACACGACATCGTACAAAGACAGGGATCGGATGGTTTGGTGCTACAGAAAATATGTTAACTAGACCTATAATATTAGAAAAATGGTACATAGATAAATATGTATTTTGGTCAGAAATAGATTTGTGTGCAATCTGACAAGGGGAGGTTCCTGTGACCATAAAACCTACAGCATCACTCTGACTCCGATTTCCTTCCCCCAATCAAGGGAGAAAGGAGGAATTGCCCAATGATAAGTGAGAGGGGCAGGTTTAGTTATGACCAACGCACACACCCATTTTCAAAACACATAAAAAGAGACTGCTGGGACAGGTAGGGAGATTCAATTCCATTTGCTGCGGAGCATGCTGACCGACGACTTCACATCCAGAGATCCAGACTTCAAATCCATCAATCTCCAGAACCTGTAGCAGAAATTAACTCCAGAATTTGTAGCAGAGAGGCCTGAATCCACCAGCTGAATCCTCTTCAGCAGGCCTCAAAACTAACCAAACTATTCAACAGCCCACAGCCGGGCGAGCTGTTTGAAGTTTTGCCGAGAATTTTTGCAAGAACCTGTAGCAGTACCCAGAAAGCAGTGTTACATCCAGAATCCAGAGAGGCTAGACCAGCAGAGCAGAGCTGACCCAGATCGCTGTGAGCAGAACCGGTGCCTGATTGACCCGCCGAGCAGACAGAAGCGCAGCCGGACGTGTTGACCAGATCCGTGACGAGGCCTAGTTCAAATTTATATTGTGAGTACCTAGCAGAACTGTGCAGAACCAATCTCTTAGTTAAAATAATCTAATCCAAACTATTTTAACCTAAGTAGAACTGCCTCCTAGAAATCTGTCATTTTTAAAGCTGCACAACTGTCACCTGTCAATTCTGCAGCTGCAAGCTGTCACCTGTCATTTTGAGTTTACTATAAATCCGAAAAACTACCTTTATTTAATCGTCTTAGAATCCAAGCTTTCCAACAAGCCTAGAACTGACTTCCTACTCCTTATACTTTTTCCTCAATCACGATTTACACACTCGGGAAATTTACCGCGATTTGCGATTTTGGCTCAATTTCTCCACTTGTCAAAATAGCAGCTCCATTCTTTCTTTTGTTAAAATCCATTTGCAACTTGGTAATAACTCATAGAGCATCGCTAAAGTGAGCCTGAACTAATACCAACACGCATCTCCCACTCACCTGAATCTCTAGAGGGAATTAAAATCAGTTGGCACATTTTCCCATCCATTGCCATCACATTTAAAAAGCATTTTGGGCCTGTGTTTCAAACTCCTGCCTGTTTGCTCTAAGCTTGCTGGGGGGGGAACTGAATTTCGAATTGTATTTGATTGCATTTCTGAGAACTGTGTGCTCCTCTTTCCATCTCCTTCCATTTCTTACATTGCATAGGGGAGGGGGGTGAATTGCCAGAGAAAAAGTGATTATCTTATCTTTTGCTAAAATCATATCAAGTATTTCTGTACTGCATTTTATTCCTCATTGCATTTCCTTGAAACCATAAAGCATTCTCAGCTACCTCATCCTCTGTATTACTCCTAAGTAATCAAGTGTACCAAAGTAACATTACCCATTGTGGATCCACATCATATGTCTCAGTATACTATCAGATATTAATATATTATAAAAGTGTGATAGATATATATTGTTAAATTGTCCAAAGAAACCTTTTAATTTGCAAAACAAACCTACTTCTTGGCTCAGTGGGGTCAGGGGGATTCTAAGAGGGGGGTGTTATACAAGGGTTGTCATCCAGAGTACTGATCTGGATATAAAAATACATCAATAAGGGTTATCCTCAGCATCCCAGACTAGGCTTTGACTTAGCTGTGGTGTTGATTAAATATCGCTTACAGAAGTGGGGGCTCGGAGCCGGGACATTCTGGGTTAGATTTGCCACTTGTGCAGATTAATACAGTGTGCCAACTGACCAGATACACATATCCGGTTAGATCATCACGCTGTTTTACACTGTGAAAGCATCCCTCAAAGGAACGCTCTAAGGAAACGGTCTGTTTTGCAAAATAAAATACAAACTTCTGTAAGTCAGGAAGGAACTCAAATTCCATAATGACGACCTTGGTAGATATGAAAATAGCCAGAGAGCACTTCTTACATAAGCTATTTGTGAGAGGTGAGTGGACTCATCAGGACCAAACGGCCTGGTTGCAGGCAATCGCGCAACAGGTCACTGAAACAGGGTCAGATAAATGGGGAGATCAGGGTCCCCTACATGTGGCCCTGAGTGAACTATATATGGCCCCTAAATCCAAAGATGAACATAATAAGATTGCCAGGATAGCGGCATATTTGTATCTATATATGGGAGCCATGCAGGACAAATGTGCTGAAGGCCAAGATCTGGCAAACAGGCAACAGATGGCATTAGAGAAGGCCCAATCTGATCTGGACTCTTCTGAGCAGAGGCTGCTCAGGAGCCAGGAGTCAGAAAAGGACAGCAGACAGTACATCACTAAAATAAAGGAGGATATGGATGTGCTGCAACAGGAAAAGGCGGACCAGGATACCGGATTTCTGGCCTTGCAGAAGGAGTACCAAGAAGGTTTGGACTCCCTACTGCAGACCCAGAAAAAGCTGGAGCAACAATTAGATTTCAATAGGGCATGTGCCGAGCAGGTAGTCACCCTGCAAAGCCACCTAGATAGGGAGAAGGCAGAGAGCAATAAACTGATTTTGAAAGACCTGGATACCCAGGCAGAGTTTGACCAGGAGCGCCAGAAAGCTGGTGCCTTCCAAAGGCAAAGGGACGACCTGGCGGCACAGATGCAGGCTCTTAGTCAGGAAAGGGATACCTTAGGCCAGGAAGTCTGCCACTTAAAAAGGAAAATGGAAGAAAATCGCCTGGCCCTCCAGGGACTGGGTGACCTCCAAAAAGAACACCAGAACTTGTTAGAGCACACCAGGAGGGTGGAGGATGCTCTGGCAAGAAAGGAGCAGGCCAATAGGGACACAGCTCAGGAGGTAACCCTCCTGCAGCAGAGACTGGCCCAGTACTCCAGGACCAATCAGGAGGCACAGAGAGAAAATGAGGCTCTCTGTCAGCACAATGATAGGCTCCAGCAACAGGTAGCGATGCAGGAGAGACTCATAGAGTCTAGTAAGGCCTTAACTGAGAAACTGAAAGCGCAGGCTCTTGCATTGCAACAGGGAGCAGGGGCTGATAGAGACGAGGTGCGCTGGGAAAGGGAAACGCCTGAGCATAACCTCAGAAGCCCTGGTACCAGAGGCCTTCATCTCTCCCAGTCCCTGGACTCTGCCACCCCCATGTCCCCTCACGCACATGAGCCCAGGGCCACAGAGATGGCAGATTACTATCCAGCTAGAAGTATGGGGCTCATAGGCCAGTACCTCCCAGGAATGGATGGGCGGGCATCCGGGTATGGGCACCCAAGCATAGTGCAATTTAGTGGGGAACCCCAGGAGAGTAGGCCCATTAAGGGCATCCTGAAAACCTCTGCCCAGTTAGGTCAGTGGGGGGGGTACCCATCAAATCCTGGCAGCAAGGAGGGGTCTGAAGACTCCTCTGAGCATTACAGGACACAGGAGACCAGGTCCCCACATTCTACCAGCCATTCCCAGGCTTGCAGAATCCGGGAAAACCTGGAAGATCAGACGGGCACCTCTGGGAGCAGCCCTTCTGAGTCAGAGGATGAATGGACCAGGGTTACCCGAACCAAAAAGGCCAATAAGGCAAAAAGGGCCTTGCTTAAGGACCCATTGAAACAAATAAAGGCAATAATGAGTGTCATCACGCCTTATCATAAGAACGCCAAGTATTCTGTTTGGGAACACTTGGAGCTCTAGGAGCAAATGATGGAGACTTTCCATTTGAAGGACAGCCAAAGCTGTATTCAATATGTAAAGTGGACCTTCTCACCAGAATACTCCAGTTTCTTTGCAGGGCTGGAGGATCAAAACCATTCAAGGTGGTCCACATACAGGGCGGTCATCTTGAAACATTTTTCTGTGCACAGAAATCCTCAAGAGGCTTGCAAGGCAGCCTACAATTTGCAATGTGGGGAGGATCAGGCCCCACCAGAGTTTGTGCAAGAATTAAAGCGTGCTTTTGCGCAGACCACCAGAAGGGTGCGCACGGATAGCAGAGAATTTATCAATACATTTTTCCATGCCTTACCCAAATACATAATGACCCAGCTCGTGAGAGATTTTCATGAGAAAAGATCTTTAGACTGAGTCATTGAACAGGCTGCCCAGATCTATGAGGTGCAGAAGCCGATCGAAAATAAAAATAACGCGCCGAAAAACCCCAAAACCAACAGCACCCCTGCTGCTGCTAAGGTGGCAGAGGTAAAGGTTGCCCCCGTTTTAGATTTGGAGATGGGGGGCCTAAAAACCTGCCTGCACCAAATAATTCACAGCCCAGAAGGCCCTCGGGCCAGTCACAGATAGGGAGTCGAGGAGGTAGTCCCACAAATGGGGTCCACCGCTCCCCTGACTATGTAAATCCCTGCTACAAGGGAAACCGACCAATCCTGGGTTATGTGTGGACTCCTCCAGCCCAAGGGGGGGGGATCCAGCCAAGCACCTAACCCAGGGAACTTCCCTCCCAACTTCCCACAGGAGGGCAGAAATTCTCCAAATCCTGGGCAGAACTTTTTCCCCAGGTATCCACCCAATTTCCAGCCCCAAAATCATCCATCCTTCTTTCCCCAATTCCCTGAGCCCAGACAACCTAATCTGGGAGAGGAGAGGCCAAGGGTGGAGGGGTACCAAAATCTTCCCAACCAGGGGTACTACCAGAGAAGGGATAGCTACCCTTCCCGGGATCAGCCCAGGGGAGAAATTAGAGCCCCGTATCAGCCTGAGCGGGTTTCACAACTTGAGCGCCAGGTCCAAAATATGGCACGGGATCTTGGTCACATACCGAGGGCTCAACAGAACCCTCAGATGAGCATGCCACCACAGAATGCCCCAAACTCTGGACCTGGTGCTCCAGAACAATGACGGGGGCAGCACCCCGATAACCCACCGGTTCCCAGGGAGGAGGCACAAGGGGAAGGGGGGTGTAAAGCCTTGGAGGAAGCTTCCTTCCCAACTTGTAAAAAGCCCCTGGAAAACCAGGAACCGGAAACAAAATCTCCTGCCCCTGAAAGCCTGCCTTCCAAGGAGCAGAGGGCGGGAAGGAGAAACAAAGGACCCAAACAGACCCACTTTGTGGAGGAGGTACAGGTCTTCCAATTTGAGGTAAAGGGATCCTCAGAAGATCCTGGGAAAAGGATCTTCTCCTTCAGAGATGGGGGAACTCCTCCCAAGGAAAAATGGGTCCCAAAGGATTCCAATCCAGACTGGGGAGATGTGGAGACTGAGCTACCGCCGCCCATCATCTCATCCCAGAACCGACAATACCAAAATCCCAAGGGTCAAACCGATCCTGATGACTGCCTACAAAAAGGGCGGGGCGGCCCAGAACCGGAACCAGGGGAACCCACAATGGCTCTGATCTCCAGTTGCCAACTTTTTCTTTCAGATTCCCAAGGCTCTCCACAGAATTCTGCCCAAATCGCTTCGCTAGCAATGTCCAAAACCAGAAAGTTAGCCCACCAGTTGTCCAAAAATGTGCATTATCTGTGCCCCCTTGAGGAGAAGGAGGGAAGGTACTATGCCCCGGTACAAGTACAGGGGCAGGGTACAATTTTGGCACTGGTGGACACTGGATCCCAAGCTACCCTTCTGTCCAAAAGGGCCTTTGAGGAACTAAATGCAGGAAGGGGGGAGAATTACCGAATTCCTCTCACCTCTCTTCCTGGACAACTGCAGAACTTTGACGAGAAGGAAATTCCCGTTGAGGGGACTGCAGACTTGGACATTAAAATTGGGCGACACAAGGTGAAACACCCGGTCATAGTAGTGACTCCAGAGGGCACCCCTTGTTTACTAGGGAATGACCTCCTGCGAAGGTTGTCACCCCTAATAGATTGTGAAAACAAAGTCCTCTGGACCCAGACTAGCCGACCAAGAAAATTAAAACAGAGTGTCAACCATGTTAGTTTAAACGGCACCTGCCACATGGTTGAACAAAAATCTGACCAAGTAGAATTTCACTTCCAAAACAACCAAACTCCAGACGTGACAGTAATAGCAGTAGGACAACAGACTGGTGATGGGGGGTCCTCTCTATTTCTGAAAATCAACCTTCCTTCCAGTTTAAGGTGGTATTCCACACTGGAAGGAAACACCCTGAAATTCTTTACTAATCCACAATCAGAAACTCCCACTCCTATATTCCAGAAAGATGTGAAATCAGCTCAGAGCCTGGCTGATATTCAGCAAATTAGAGAGAAGTTGTTCATCCCTGTTCAGTTAAATGATGGGAAGGACTCTTTTTCTCGCTCGAGTGTGTGTGAACAACGGTAAGAGCTTCATCAGCGAAGCCATGTTCGGCCAACTCCCAAAAGATCCAGCCATTCCCACATTCAAACTTATTGACAAATGGGAAATGGACCTGGAAGCACCTAATTCCAAACATGTCCTGCCAAGCAGGTGTATGCTCAAAATCTCCATTGGCAACAAGAGCATAGTCCATAATTGTTGGGTCGTGCGAGACGTCACTGCCGCCTTTTACTTAGGCAGTGACATTCTCAATCGCTTTGCCATTAGTGTGGACCTAATAAACTTCAAAGCTTGGTCACGATTAGTGGATAATTCCATGGGCTTTGATGATCCAGAAAAAGCATTTAGGTGAGCTCAATTGCTACCTTATGCAGTTGAAATTCAGATCAAAGAGGAAGTCACCATCCCAGAAAGGACCGGACAATTCTCCCTGGAAGTGAAAGTTAAAAGAGGACAAAAAGTGAAAAACCCTGATGCTTATATCCATCTAAATGCTTCTCTCCAACAGCAAGGGTTATGGGTAAACCCAACACCATTAGTCAACATAGAACATGACACCATTCCAATAGAGGTGGATAACAGCGACTTAAAGAGTATTACTCTAGCCGCAGGCACCATTATTGGAATGGCGATTGATGACCGACATTTCTCCATTGATTTAGGAAATGAACTGTTAGGACCAATCCCCGAGGACTATTTTGACAGTGACAGTGAGGACAATACAACACCAGACAGGATTTTCACCCGGCATGGGGGGAACTTCCTGGTGTACACGTCTTGCCCTTATGGTAAGGAAGATGTGACTTGTGACTTCAGAAGGGATGAGGTGATTTTCCAGGTCCGTGAGGGCTGCCTTTCCCACCTGAAGCCTCCAGTCCAAATCACCACTCTGACCAGGGACTTCTCCACTCAGCTGGAGGAGGCCGCTGAGATAGCCAAACCAGAAGTCTTTCCAGGCTTCAGGCAGATGGTGGAAGAGAGAGTCAACCTAGCTGATGCCTGTGTGACTCTGGAACAGAAGCAAAAGTTGAAACAAGTTTTCTTGGATTTCCATGATCTCTTTGCGGTAGACTCATATGACTGTGGTCGCACCGACATCCACACCACAACAATTCCCACGGATCCTGGAATGACTCCAGTGTTTGTGAAGCAATATCGCTTGCCTCTCGCATCCATGGAGTCCCTTACTGAAATAATTAAGAACCTTGAGTCCCGGGGAATAATCCGTCCAGTCCACAGCACTTTCAATAATCCGGTGTTGGGAATATTGAAGCCAAACGGCCAGTGGAGACTCTGTGCCGACCTTAGGGATCTCAACAAACGGGTCCATACTTCCCGATGGCCTCTGCCCTACATTGACCAAGGGCTGGCCCAGATTCAGGGGTCACAGGTATTCACAGCAATAGACCTGACCAATGGATACTGGACAGTGCCTGTCAGTAGGGAGGACCAATACAAACTGACTTTTACCTTTGGGGGCCAGCAGTACACAGGGACCCGGACTGCCTTCGGATACCTCAACTCCGGCAATGAATTCACCATTTTCCTACGTAAGGCCATGCCCGACCTGGGTGCGAGGGGTAACCTGGCTTATGTAGAAGATGTCCTCATCAAAAGTTCATCTGTGGAGGAACACGTAGCGGAGATCCGTTATGTTCTGACACAGTTGAGGGCCGCCGGAGCAAAATTTTCCTTTCAGAAAGCACAGTGGTGTAGAACCCGTGTTAATTTCTTGGGGCATGAGATTACTCCTCAGGGTCTCTGTCCCCAAGAAAAAAAAGTGGAAGCACTCCAGAAACTGAAAGACCCCACAACTCTGCGGGAACTAAGGAGCCTCCTTAGACTGACTAATTATAGCAGAAAGTTTATTGAAGGCTACGCAGAGATCACTAGACCCCTGATTCATCTCTTGAAGGGGGGGTCAAGTGGGAATGGGGTCCAGAACAATCCAAGGCAGTAAGAAACTCAAAAGAAGCCTCTCACAAGCGCCTTGCCTAGCTTACCCTGTCAGAAACAAGGAGTTCTTCCCGGAGACGGGGTTCTCTAATACGTGCTTGACAGCAGTATTATACCAAAAGCATGACAAGGTCAATAAAGTAATCTCCTATGCGAGCAAAACTTTATCCTCTGTGGAGGAAAAATTCAACGATTGTGAGAAGGCACTCCTGGCAACGGTGTGGGCATTGAAGAATTACCGCCCGTTTATCCAGGGGGAACACATCATAGTGGAGACTCCACACCAGCCTCTGCAATATCTCCAAAGTGACAGAATCCGGGCCGGAAATGTGAGTAATTCCCGAATTACTTCCTGGATTCTGTCAATGCAAGGCTTTCCTGTGGAGGTCAGATATGGCCAAAACAAGAAGAGTCCCCTCGCGCAAGGTCTGGCTGACTTGCATGATTGTGCCAGAGAAAACTGTCTCGAGGACGAAAGTCTAAAAATCAAGGACAACATGGAGGCATACCTTAATTCCCCACACAAAGTCTTTGAAGAAGACAAGTGTGAGGAAATGCTCACTGTCTATGTGGATGGATGCTCTTACCATGTTGACAAAAATGGGGAGAAAGAACTGGTGGCTAGCGTAGGGAATGCATGGGTGAAGGAGTTTCCAGAACCCTCCGCTGGATACAAAATTGGTCCCCGAAGTAGTCAGGTGGCAGAATTGATGGCTGTGCATCGGCCATCCTCACTGCTGTCCAACATCAACTCCATGAACTGGTCATAATCACAGATTCGGATTATGTACGGAACGGGTTCGTGGAGCACCTGGTTAATTGGAAAACTAGAGGCATGTTATGTGCTAATAACAAACCCTTGAAACATGGGAAGTTAATTCAAAACATTGATGATCTGGTCACATCGAATGGGATGACCATCTACTTGAAAAAGATCAAGGGTCATTCCAAAGTAGAGGGACCAGACAAAACTGGAAATGACTTAGCTGATCAGCTGGCCAAAACCGGTGCCATCCAAGGGGATCTAATAGAAATAGCGTCCCTTTTGGGGGATATCCAGGTCACTGCTATCATTAGGTCCCAGACAAATGCTCACAATGATCTTTCAACTGCACAATGGAGTAAGGAGACCCCTGATGCTGATTTAATTACAGCTCAGAAGGGGGATCCAATTATTGGTAAGTTTTACCAACACCTTGAGGACCCTGAGAACTTTCCCCTGACGGATACCGATTACATTGGGAAAGAGGACCTAAGAGTGTTGATGAAATGTCCAAAAATGTTCCGGATCCAAGACGGTTTGCTGGTAAGGAAATCCAAAGCTGACCATGATCAGTGGGTGGTTCCTACCTCATTCCGAAGCCTGATGTTAAGTCACGCCCATGACGCGGCCACCGCCGGTCATAGGGGGTTTCACACAACACTGGAAATCTTAAGAGAGGTTGCATACTGGCCACGCATGGGGCAGGACCTCGACCAATACTTGAAGGGGTGTCTTGTGTGTGCACAATTTCAGCCATCATCCCTCACACATCGTGCGCCTCTCCAAAAGAGGGGGATGACACTGCCATGGTCAGATTTGCAAATCGACTTTGTAGGCCCTGTAATCCGCTCGTCTAGAGGAAACAAGTACATGTTGACCGTTACATGCTTGTTTACCAAGTGGGTGGAATGTCTCCCGGCACCGAACTGCAAGGCAGAAACAGCAGCTGCCCTGATGATTAACCACATCTTTTCCCGTTTTGGTCTACTCAAAGGATTGAGTCAGACAAAGGTAGCCACTTCACCAGTGAAGTAATGACAAAGATGTGGGAGATACTGGGGGTCAAAAGAAAGCTACATATTGCTTACCAGCCTGCTTCTTCTGGGGCAGTAGAGAGATACAACCGAACCATTGTGAGCATCTTAAAAAAGTTTGTGGCAGATTCTGGGCCAAGTTGGGATATCCGATTACCTCTGGTCCTAATGGCCATCAGATCTACCCCTTCATCTGCAACTAAAATGTCACCATTTGAATTGATGACTGGACGCAAGATGGTGCTTCCCCAGCATTTGCTCTACAGAACCCAAGAGCAAACGTTGATAAATGCCTCCACAACTCATGAGTATGTGGAGAATTTAAGGAAACACCTTCAGCATGCTTTTGCCTATGCTCAGCAGAATCTAGAAAGATCAGCCGAGAGCATGAAGACCCACTATGATTTAAAAACTACCCAAAAGGAATAGAAGGTGGGTGATCGGGTCTATCTATACAATTTCCAAAGGAACCATGCCAAACAGCGCAAAATTCTTGCCTACATGGAAGGGACCATTTGAAATTATAGACAAAATCTCCCCTGTGGCCTACAAGATCTGCATCCCCAAAGGCGGTTTGGCAGAGGGGGAAGACAAGTGGGTCCATATAAATCAGCCAAAGTGTTGCCATCCCAGGCACACTCTGCAACAACTGGAGGAGTCCTCTGCAATACCAGAGGGGGCCACTCCAGAGTAAGTCAGTTAAAACTCTAAAATATTCCACATATCAAAAATATAGTAATGTAATGCAAATGTGCCCTGTTATATATTGTTTTTAAAATCAGACTGCAAAATGCATTTGGATGTATAAAATGTACATGTTCGCCACACCATTAATAGTGGTGGAAGAAATGTCTAGGAATGTGTATTGCCGCTTTGCTTTATCATCCTAGGAGAGTTGAAACCATGGAGACCGACCAAAGAGGACGTCCGGGGACCGGGAGCGGAGACCCGAGGGGCCCAGGGTACCACCCAATCCTCCCAGCAGGACCAGCAAGGAGAGCTGATTGATCGACTGGAGGGAGGAAAAGATGCTGAACTGTGCCATCCATGAAATTGGAAGAAGAGGAGGCGAACATCTTAGATCTTGCGAGTTCCATCAGCGAAAGGACAGAATGGCCATGGCAAGAGGGGGGGCTTGTGGGATGTTTTTACCCATGCATCCGAGCCCTACCACAAAAACTGTGCCTTACTGGCATTGAAAACATCACGATGGCCAGAACTTCCCAGAAAATGCACAGGGAAATGCATGAAGAATAGGCTGCCACCCATTTTTGCCTATGTTGTGAGCACAGGAGGGCACTGCCTAAAACCACCATTGGGCTACACACACAGTAGCCTGAAACCATTGGGAATGGCAATGCTGATTGCCAAAAAGCAACTCAGAACTGTGGGGAATTCATTTTCTTAATCCCAAAAATGGTTGCATTACCAGTACTCACCACTATCAGAAAGCCGGTGTTTTAAAACCACCAGACTTTTGTGTAAAACTGAACAAATAAAACAAAACCAGACCAAGGAAAGACTTGCCAAGAGGTGGATACAATGTAAAACTATATTCTGAAATGACTTGAAGGAAGTAATTATTTAATGTATAGGTAAAAATTGTCAGATGATTTGAATGTAGAAAACTGGGAACAAAAAGTGACATTTAGCTGAAACCTGGCTTAATGAAACTGGATTCTGCCTGACAACTACCCCCGACAGGAGTTGAAACTGGATCAACAGCCACTCTTCCCAGGCCTAGCTGCATCCTGCTGCCCCTTGCCAAAAGGAGTTCACCTCTCTGATTAGATTAGGGGTGGAGCACCTGGGAACTGGAAGGGACAGAACAATGCAACTTCCTTGACTCAGGCAAATGTTATATTGGGGGCGTCGTAAAATAGCTTCCTCTTGGGAGAAACTGGGGGGCAGCTGTGCCTCTGTGAACAAGCTGGCTTGGGGGAAGTGGATAAACCAGTTATTCCACCCTGTGATGTGGGAAGCCACACCCCTTTTTGACCAGAGCATAATTTTAAAAAGATAGATAACTCATAGTGCGGACTTGTCAGAATTATATAAGTAATATCATTATTTTTGTGATTTTTCTGTGAACATTTGAAGAGGTGTTAGGACCCTTTGGTGTATTCTGGGGGGTTGCTAGCGGAAAATAGGGTCTCACTCCAAATGTATAGATGTTAAAAATCTGACACTTTATCATCTGTAACCCATATCCCTGGTGCACATTTGTGTAAAATCTGGAAAGGTTTAGAGGTCGTTATCTGGATGAAAAGGGGAGAATTCTGTCATCAGTGGACACAACATCGTACAAAGACAGGGATCGGATGGTTTGGTGCTACAGAAAATATGTTAACTGGATCTATAATATTAGAAAAATGGTACATAGATAAATAAGTGTTTGAGTCAGAAATAGATTTGTGTGCAATCTGACAAGGGGAGGTTCCTCTGACCATAAAACCTACAGCATCACTCTGACTCCGATTTCCTTCCCCCAATCAAGGGAGAGAGGAGGAATTGGCCAATGATAAGTGAGAGGGGCAGGTTTAGTTTTGACCAACGCACACACCCATTTTCAAAACACATAAAAAGAGACTGCTGGGACAGGTAGGGAGATTCAATTCCATTTGCTGCGGAGCATGCTGACCGACGACTTCACATCCAGAGATCCAGACTTCAAATCCATCAATCTCCAGAACCTGTAGCAGAAATTAACTCCAGAATTTGTAGCAGAGAGGCCTGAATCCACCAGCTGAATCCTCTTCAGCAGGCCTCAAAACTAACCAAACTATTCAACAGCCGGGAGAGCTGTTTGAAGTTTTTCCGAGAATGTTTGCAAGAACCTGTAGCAGTACCCAGAAAGCAGTGTTACATCCAGAATCCAGAGAGGCTAGACCAGCAGAGCAGAGCTGACCCAGATCGCTGTGAGCAGAACCGGTGCCTGATTGACCCGCCGAGCAGACAGAACCGCAGCCGGACGTGTTGACCAGATCCGTGACGAGGCCTAGTTCAAATTTATATTGTGAGTACCTAGCAGAACTGTGCAGAACCAATCTCTTAGTTAAAATAATCTAATCCAAACGATTTTAGCCTAAGTAGAACTGCCTCCTAGAGATCGTGTCATCTATCATTTTTAAAGCTGAACAATTGTCACCTGTCAATTCTGCAGCTGCAAGCTGTCACCTGTCATTTTGAATTTACTTTAAATCCGAAAAACTACCTTTATTTAATCGTCCGTATCTCTGGAACCGTTTGGGCTAGGAACGAGATTTAACTTTCTTCTGAAAGAAGCTTAGAATCCAAGCTTTCAAACAAGCCTAGAACCGACTTCCTACTCCTTATACTTTTTCCACAATCACGGTTTACACACTCGCGAAATTTACCGCGATTTGCGATTTTGGCTCAATTTCTCCACTTGTCAAAATAGCAGCTCCATTCTTTCTTTTGTTAAAATCCGTTTGCAACTTGGTAATAACTCATAGAGCATCACTAAAGTGAGCCTGAACTAATACCAACACGCATCTCCCACTCACCCTGAATCTCTAGAGGGAATTAAAATCAGTTGGCACATTTTCCCATCCATTGCCATCACATTTAAAAAGCATTTTGGGCTTGTGTTTCAAACTCCTATCTGTTTCCTCTAAGCTTGCTGGGGGGGAACTGAATTTCGTATTGTATTTGATTGCATTCCTGAGAACTGTGTGCTCCTCTTTCCATCTCCTTCCATTTCTTACATTGCATAGGGGAGGGGGGTGAATTTCCAGAGAAAATGTGATTATCTTATCTTTTGCTAAAATCATATCAAGAATTTCTGTACTGCATTTTATTCCTCATTGCGTTTCCTTGAAACCATAAAGCATTCTCAGCTACCTCATCCTCTATACTACTCCTAAGTAATCAAGTGTACCACTGTAACATTACCCATTGTGGATCCACATCATATGTCTCAGTATACTATCAGATATTAATATATTATAAAAGTGTGATAGATATATATTGTTGAATTGTCCAAATAAACCTTTTAATTTGCAAAACAAACCTACTTCTTAGCTCAGTGGGGTCAGGGGGATTCTAAGAAGGGGGTGTTATACAAGGGTTGTCATCCAGAGTACTGAACTGGATATAAAAATACATCAATAAGGGTTTTCCTCAGCATCCCAGACTAGGCATTGACTTAGCTGTGGTGTTGATTGAATATCGCTTACAAATCAACCTGCTCCTCCACAGTCTTATGGATGTTTGCTTTGGAACATTTAGTGTTCATCTACTCCTTGTCAATGGGGTACTTTACATGGCATGTGGGCTTATTTTGGTCAATTGAAATGGGTGTTTCTGGGATGTGTCGTGGAAAATATGGGCGTGTTGGTGTATGTGTCTGGTGTTTGGGGTGGGTGTTTCAGAGGTTGTGTGAGAGTGTGATTAATTTATTTATTTATTCATTTATTGTTTGCTTGTATGGCACTTAAACAATAGGACTATACTGTTTTAAAGGACCTACAGGGCATGGAGAGGGGTGGGAAATACATGGGAATTACATGGAAATACAATTACAACATAATATTAAGAGCAGAGGGGGAGGGGCAAACCTACTATGCCTTGTTAGTATTCAGAATGTGCAAGTTCAGAAAAGAAGAAGGAAGAGGGGGTACCTGCTGGGAGGTCCGAGCTTGCAGGCGAGACATGGACAAAGTTCTAGGAATGAATGCATGCTACACATCCTGGGCCACGGGAGGTGTAAGTGTGAGTCTCCAGTGTGGAGGGTTTGCAGATGTAAAGTTCTGTGGAAGACAGGAGCTACAGTAGTAACAGTTCAGAATGGGCCCCTTGTCACACTCCTCGCCTTTGTCCTAATGAATCAGCTGGCAGTCAGTGACTTTCACCCTCTTCGAATCAGTGTGTTACGGCAAGCAGCGGACAGACCCCTTCGATAACATAACACATGATTATGCGTCCTTTATCCTCCCAGGGAGTGTGAAAGTGCAAGCAGTACAACAGCAGCAGTCACGAAAATAAAGAAACACCCCCTGCAGGAGCGCAACACCTTCTTCCGCCGACTTGCATTAACCAACAAATATATCTTTGCTCGAGAAGACATATTTCAAGTTGCAATCTTCTACCAAGGCATACAAGTGCCCCTTATGTTTTTGTGGGTGTGTCAGGGGATAAGCACCAGATTTGTTGTGCATGCTGGGGTGTGTGTGAATGTGTGTGTGCACGAGTGGCACACCTTCCATAGTGTATGCTGGTGGAATTCACCAATGTCTTAACTTCCACCATACAGGTGATGGTGTAAGTGTGATGCATTAAGTGGGAAAATGTTACCCTGAGCGCATGAACAACTGGTATGAATAAAGAAGGTACAGCAGTGACAGAGGAAGGTTTACAGATCGTTAGTATGTTTCTTTTATTTATTTGTGTGTTTTCAATGGTGTGTATTCCGCCAGTGGAAGATAGATGGATTATTTTGTGGTGTAAGTGTGTTTTCTTAGTGAATCAGGAGGTACTGGATTTTGCAAAACGTGTAAGCTTACTGAAAACCACGTTTTTATAAAACTAACAGTTTAATATCCAATGAAATACTTTAGTTATAACACAGTTAACTTGAATAAAATCGGCGCTGTTAAGGTCCTGATTTATTGCATCAAAACATGTGAAATTTGGCAGGTTTTGGAACCTACGCCCCTTAAATATGAGCCCCTAAGCACACTGATGACATCACAAATGTCATCAATGATGACATCACATATGATATCACGTGTGATGTGATTAATGACATCACTGGAAATGAGAATGCACTAATGATACCTCAGATGACATCAGTGATGGAATTACAAACAAAAACAACCTCCTAAAACAGTATGTATGTCCTCCTTAATAACAACCTTCTTAAATAAAGAATTGCCGTTAACCTCACAAAACGGTTTACAAAGAGTGAGAATACATACATAAGTTACAAACACTCACCGTATACCACTAGAAATTCAACCATAATACTGAAATTATATACATTCACTTCAAATATAACTGTAACACTCACTTCATCTATTGCAATGGTATGGTAGGGTATGTTTTGTTATGCTATGTTGAATTATGTTCTGTTCATATATGTTTAAACTGTGCCCATCACCACTCTAGTGGCCTTACGACACCTAGCCTGAGTAAATGTTTATACTTAGTAACACCCAGACATGTACAATTACTTTTGGGCTAAGGTACTTTAGAACAGAACTACTGCAGGTGGTACATATTTAACATAATTTAGTTAAAATTGTGTGTTCATCCATGATATTTTAACTCCAATATTAATTAAAAGCAGTGTTATTTACCAATGACATTAATATTATACTGCCGATGTTAGAAGGGGACATCAATACCAAAACCATTACCGCACAGAGTATTATTAATGATGGAGGAGTACCTGGGTCACGGTGCTTTGAGAGGGAAGGAGTCTGTGATTAATTTGTTTTGTAGGGGTAGATAGAGAGCTCTACTAGTTAAGCCGACAATTGATGACTGATTTCAGGCTTTCCATGTTCAGTGGCACATATCCATTGTGTATATACCCTTTAAGTGCTAGATTTCATTTTTCATTTGTATACATATGTGTAACTGTCTGTTCACCCATTCTTTATTTGTTGTAATGTTGCTAATGAGAGGAGGTTTTATACACTTTATTGTTTTTGTATGTGTATTGTACAGCATTTAATACTCCATCAAAGTTGCTTCAAAGTGCTATAGGCACATTGGAGAAAAGTAAGTTACAGGAACAGGAGGATTGGAAGAACAAAGAGTAGAATGTGATATTAGAAAACATAATGACCTCAAAAAGAAACTGTGTCTGACGTAAAGTCTGATTGGGTCATTGGTGAAGGTAGCTGAGTTCCAGGCAGGTAGCTCCCTCTCTCTTCTTGATCAGTGTCCGTAAACAGGCCTTCTTGGTCCCTGGCACTCGCCGTAATGGATATGATTGCCTATGGAATGCAGAGCTAAGGAGAGTCATGGGGGGAACGTGATTGGGAGGCACGGGGATGGGAGGGCTCGGTTTCTGAGTCAGGTACGGGACTTCTACAGACTCCAAAGCTCGTGTGCCATGAGCAGCTGAGCGCTCATTCAATAAATCACTAGGTGGATCCGCAAGCAGCTGCAACCCACCAAGGTCCTCCTATTCCCAGGAAGCACTGTGATCTCTCCCTTCCCTATAACATACATGATTTAACTCTCCAGTCCTGGATCCCCTCAACCCCTGACTCGTTGTGTGCCTCCCACACACTTACTCTCCTAACACATCTCGGTCTTCAATGCTCTGCATTATTACTCAGCATTCACTTAAGCTTGGCAAGAAAAGAGCCAGACTTCTACAAACCCATGTGTATCGATCTAAAGGAACTAAGTAAGCATGAAGCATAGGCTGATAGAAACAAGTTATTGACACCGACATTGCTGGCTATATAGGCATGCAATATGTTCATATATCCGATACACAGACTCGGCCCAAAAAGGGCTCTGAGTTTCTACATTTCAAGGATGTCAAAGTTTTGTTTAGATGACCAACTGTTTATAGGGTACGTGGGTCATACACTAGGACAGGCTGTAACTAAGCAAACATTATCCAGATGGATTATTTTGGCTATTACTGAATGCTGTAGGCTGGCCGGGTAAGATCCCTGAGAAGGCCTGAGAGCTCATTCCACTAGGGTCATGGCTACCTATTGTGTTCTGCAAAGAGGTGTTCCAATAAAAAAACACGTGCGAGGCAGTCGCTTGGTCTACAATTGACATTTTTACAAAGCATCACTGCCTTGATTCCACCTTAAGTCCGGATGGAAGTTTGGGGAAAGCAGTCCTTCATTTGGTTCAACCCTTGAAGACAAAATTCGTACTCCCTCTGCCCAAAGAACAGAAACAGAGAAGACAACATCCTCAGAGTAAACATAAAAAGAAGCAAACCTAGGAGAAAAACCACAATGAGGGGGAAAGAAAAAGTGAGCCCAACCCAAGTGCAAAATGAATGCATTGCAGAACACACAAGGGCATATTTTCCCCTCCACCTCATCCTGGCAAGGAGTAGGAGAGGCTACACAGACTCGGCCCAAAAAGGCCTCTGAGTTTCTACATTTCAAGGATGTCAAAGTTTTGTTTAGATGACCAACTGTTTATAGGGTACGTGGGTCATACACTAGGAAAGGCTGTAACTAAGCAAACATTATCCAGATGGATTATTTTGGCTATTACTGAATGCTGTAGGCTGGCTCGGAAAATCCCTGAGAAGGCCTGAGAGCTCATTCCACTAGGGTCATGGCTACCTATTGTGTTCTGCAAAGTGGTGTTCCAATAAAAAAACACTTGCGAGGCAGTCACTTGGTCTACAATTCACATTTTTACAAAGCATCACTGCCTTGATTCCACCTTAAATCTGGATGGAAGTTTGGGGAAAGCAGTCCTTCATTTGGTTCAACCCTTGATGACAAAATTCTTACTGCCTCTGCCCAAATTAATACTGCTTATGGAGTCTATCAAAGATGAGTAACACGTGGGAGGACACAATCCATTCAAAGAACAAGTTAATTACGCCTGGCAATGTACTTTCAACTGGATTTTCCTCACATGTATTTCTCATCGCCCCTCCCAGCCTACACAGCAATAGAATATCCATGTTATTGCAGTTTTACGGACCTTCAGAGTCTAGTATGGTCTAAACCAGTTTAATGCTATTAGTTCTACAGTAGGAATGACATGAAAAAACAGAACTGAAGCAAATGGGCGCTGCATGTGCTATACATACCTTTGATGATCTATGGAGGCCTTCGAGGGACATCAAGTCGACCGCATCGATGGGCACATTGTAGTAATAAAATAAAAATGTGAAATAATATATCGAGGAACGACCTAGTAGCAAGATCAAAATGATTGACAATTTAGTAGTAGCATTACAGTGTGGAGCAGAAATACAGAGTGAAACAACCTCAGAGCTAAATCACAATACTGTACAACCAAAGGGCAACATTATTGCAAGGCAAAGGCTAGGTGCAAGATCACTGGGACAAAAACAGGAGCAACATTACCGTCAGGAGTATAAATACAGTGGGGACAAACTGTAACAGTAAAAACAGGGTGGGATACAACATAGAACAAATATCCCAATAGTACTGTCTCTAAAAGTACATTCTCAGTGGGGAATGCACCAAAAAGTAGGGTCAGAATATGGAGCATCCATACAGTAGTAAAACTGTGCTTTGGCACAAGGAGTGGTTAACATTACAGTGGGACATCTTATAGGAGTAAGATATTGCTTGGAGCAGAGAAAAGCGAGGAAAGGTTTGGCAGTGACAACACAATGGAGAAAAAGCTATGTGTAAGATTAATGTTGCTTACAACCTAGGAGTAATTTCATTTTGGATCTCAACCCCATAATAGAATGAAAGTATGGGGCAGAAATAAAGTGATGGATGACCTTTTAATAAAATCACAACATCGAAAACTCCATGGAGAAAAATGGCTAGGGAATAAACGTTTACTGATGCATAACCTCTGATATATTTCACAATGTAAACTAGAGCCTAAAAGTAAAATCACATGGAGTATAGACTAGGATAGAAGCACCCTGGGGCATACACAAAGACTAAGATAAAAAGAGAGGCCCTTCTTATGAGTAAGATCACAATGGTGCCCAAACTAGGGGTAAAATAACAGTGTAGCAGTACCTAGGATTAAGATGTCAGTGGCAGGTAAAAAATGACAACATTTATTCCAGGGCCTAGACATGGTTGGCTTCAAATGGGTGGCAGAATCAAGAAAGTGTTGCTACAGAGTGTTGCCTAATCTTGGCCTGGCATAGAAGAAGAGATTTTTCCTAGGTCATCACCATTACCGAAATATAGTATGTCCTGGATGCCAATAGACCAAAGATGTAAAAACCCAAAAGTGAATGAGAGTTTTAATTAGAAGCCTAAAGCAAAGTGGCGGAATAGTTAGAAACTTGTAAACAGCCATTCAGGTCACCCTGATTGTGGTTTTGCATGATAATTCCCAAAAGGGGGATAGAAGTAATACACAAGTGGTCATCGAAGAGCGGTTATTGAAATCAAGCAAGGCAGGAGTGACGTCATGTAGAGAAGACACAAAGACACACTGAAAAATTATGCGAATATGTAAAGAATAAAAATGTAACTGAAGAAATAAAAGAAACATGTAATCAAATACAAAGAAATCAAGTGCACCAAGGATACAAGTGAGAAAAGACAAAGAGAATGTAAATACTCAGAAACACAAGGTAGATGAGATATTAAGAGGTTTGCATCAGAAGAAAATATAACAAGATTAAAGGGGCTATGTTGAAAAGATGGACGCCCGAGCCGTGTTGAAACCAACTAAACTACCTCAGAGACAGACCAGGGCTGAAGAGCTCAGAGGTGCTGGAAAAAAGCCCTGTGTGAGGAACAACGAATATCTATAGGCCTGGGATCAAGGATACCACAGCAAGGAATAATTGCAAGGCGCAAAGGTTGTCAAAACGACATATGGCCATATAAGTAAAGTAAGGGTAGCTCAACTTACAAGGGTATCCCTAATTATAAGGGTGTCCGCAATCACGGACACACCAGAGTAAAGTCCACCACTCTAGGGAAGTAAGGCCAAGAGACTATCTTGCAAGGATAACACGTTTATTCTTTAAAGAAATGAGGATGGAGCAAAGAAGTCTGCTCCCTGAAAGGACTTCTGTCCTTCTTCCATTCATTTTCACCTGCAAACTGGTGACAGGCAGGAGCTTTTATACTCATGACTTGCTGTAGTGGCGTCAATGGAGAGGGGCATGACTTTATCCCAACTCGTCCTGCTTCCATACACGGGATGTTCCAGTCTCCCTTTCTTCATTGTCAGTGATTTCTGCTAGGACATGCTACTTTACATCTTGCTACCTTACATAGACACACACTGCAGCCATGCAGACTTTTACAAACCTTGAGGCCTAGCCTCAGGAAAAACTAAAAATTTCTATAAATAATTTTCATTGATACTCCACTCATTCCACCAATATTTTCATGTGGTACTGTAATTTCTTTTAAACCTGTTTTTCATAATTCTGCATGTTGTGCATTGAGCATGTTAAAATCCCCTTTTAGCATACATGGGTTTTTGACAGACAGCAGACAGCTGCTAGTTACTTCATGCTGCTCTGCCAACCTTAGTGACACAATGCTGCATGAGCCATGTGATTAATTTTTAGCACAGGCCACATTCTTCCCGGCAGAGAGCCTCCTTCTTTCGTGCTTTGAGATTTTTAGAACTTTATATTTTAAACAATAACGGCCTTCTTTTACTGCCTGCCCCTGTCTGTGTATATAATTAAATGATTATACTCCCCCCTGGTCCCTTGTAGTGCTAGAAGCAATCTAAAGAAGTCTTACCTAATTCTAAAGCACTTGGGGTGAAGAAAGGTGCTACCTCCTTCCAAACATTCCCCCTTTTTGTTACTTATACAGTAACAAACTCATCCACACCCGACATATCTATGACCCCAGAAATATTAGTTTGAGTTTAGTTGTTTTTTGTATGGCAAGGTGTTTTAGATCCCCCAATTGACACCATCATCTTTGCACTATTAAGAACGATATTGACACAACATCGGAGACCCAGTTGGTATGTGCAGAAGATGTCCAAGAAAAATATGATAACAGGTACCAGTATTTGTACTGGTGCCCTTAGCCATGACGGACCCAATCAAAGACAAGTGATAGCCAATCCGTGTTCTGAACTCCACCTTCTTTCTTCATTTGAACACCTAGATTGTGCACTGCCTCGATGACGTGGGATAGTGACCCATTCTCAGAATCCACCTGGGGTTCAAAAATTCAGAAGCTTCTTGTACATCAGGAGTAAAAAAAGATTAAAATAAAGTCTCTGCTGAACTAAAAAGTTGATACTCGTTAGGTTTTCCTCTGTGCAGTGTGGAAGAGACTTTTGAGACATAGTTTGATCTCTTCTTTCTACCCCGCCATTGAAATCATCCTTTTTGCTGGCAGCATACCAAATTTGTGTGTGATCTGCAAGTTTCTTTCTGCTTCTTTATGTGCTGCAGTGGCTGTTGGCATCTTGACAGGCATTTCTTCTCCCTTCAAGTGTTCTTTCTGGCATTACTAAAGACAAAGCATGGTGTTCCAGTATGCAAGCTGCCCTGCTCAATAAAATAGAATTGCTCCAAAACAAAATTAAAGCACAATCTAATGACCTGCCTAAACATGACCAGTCCCCCCAGCCTCACCACATACCCAAGACTCCACCAACCAGCTATTCTCCTTCCATGATGTCACAGAACAAGATGTCTTTGACCCCCTTAAATACCTTGTACCTTCCATGTGCAAAGGAAACATCTGCCCACCAAATATCGTAAAAGAATGCACCAACTCTCTTGCTCCTCTCCTCATTCATCAATGCTTTGTTTACTTCCATGACCGTTGCCACCAGCCTTAAAGAAGCATGGATAAGCTCTTTACTGACAAAAAACATCTGTAGACCCATCATTGCCTGATAACTATCGACCCATCACCATAGTCCTGTTCCTCCTAAAAGTTCTGGACAAAGCAGCCCACAATCAAATTCAACTATTTCTTGAAACCAATGCCATCTTTGGCAAGAGGCAAACAGGGTTCTGCAAAGGTCATGGCACCGAAACCGCCCTCCTTGATCTCAAAAACCAAATAACCACAATTATGGACAAAGGCAAGCCTGCTCTCCGAATACTTCTCAACCTCTCAGCTGCCTTTGATCTCGTGGACCATAAGATCCTCAAATCCCATCTCATCCATACAACACAATTCTCCTACGAGGCCTCCTCCCGGATCCCTTCTTTCTTAAATGGAAGAGCCGTGAAAGTTTTCTCCAGACAGGCTAATGTGGCTGCCACTACTATACACTTTGGAGTCCTGCAGGGATCTTGCACAGCCCCCACCCTTTATAATTTATTTACCAAACCTCTTTTTGACGAACTGGACTCCCTTAGCATAGCATACACAAACTATGCCGATGATACTCAGTTATTCCTGCCTCTCTCAGGTTCCTACGATCAAGACGCTGATGCCCTCCATCTAACCTATAGCACCATACAAGCCTGGAGGGTGACAAATGGTCTATGGTTAAATGGAGACAAAACCGAGATCATCATTATTGGTCCCAAAGATACACTAGCCAAACTGCATCAAATATATTGCAATTTCACCATAGACAACTCGCTCATCCGGGTCTTATCATCAGTTAAGACACTGGGTGTCTAGTTAGACTCCACTCTATCCATGACGCGACATGTCAGCGCTATTGCCTCTGCCTCTGCCCACACCACTAAACTCATCAACAAAGTAAACCCTTCCTCTCTAAGCAAAACCGCCTCTCCATAGCTAGAGCCACTTGGAGCCAAATTAGACTACTGCAATGTCCGTCTAGTAGGGACCTCGGCAAAAAATATAAACAAACTTCAGGTCATTCAGAATAATGCCCTCAGAGCAGCCCTTAATATACCCACATCACACAAGCTAGGCGAGACACACACTGGCTCCCTGTGAAAGAGCGGATCACATTTAAGACCCTCACCCTTACACATAAGTGTCTTACACTTGACGCTCCACCATACCTATCAAAGATCATTGTCAAAGACACCTCCTCACGCCAAAAAAGAACATGCCATGCCAACAAACTACGCATCCCCTCCATCAAATTGACCAAAGTGGGGGGTATTGGCTTCTCCCAATTAGCACCAAAACTTTGGAACGTACTACCCAGTTCACTCAGAGCAGAGCCCTCCCTCTCAGCATTCAGGAAAGCCCTAAAAACTACCCTATTCAACTAGCCCACTCCATCCTCCCCCTCACACCATGTCTTCCATTACACTGTATGCTGTAATCGTGAATGTACTTGCTGATCACCCGAAAGATTGTACTATGTAATCTGGAAGACTGTAATATGTAACTAAACTTGTCTTATAACAGCGCCACAATGCCCCAGAGCTGCTGCACACTTTATAAATGTGAATAAATAAAGAAATAAATTACTAGTAGCACTGAGTGCAGGGTGGCCAGTGAACACTTGCCCCTCCATGATGGTGAGAGGTGCAAGTAGGCTTGTCGGCCACAAACCCAGTAGTAATCCATCACGCTGCCGTACATTACGTCATATCAGGGATCACAAAGGTGTGGTTGCACTGTGTGTTTGTGCCAATAGGAACTGTTCCTTCATTGATAAAACAAAGTTCATAGTCTGTGGCTCTTGGCTCTATATTTTCGCACTGGCTTCTCCATTGTTGCAATCCATGTCAACCTTGTGATTTATTGGGACTATATTTACACACACATCGGGCCTCATTACGAGAATGGCGGTAGCCGTGCCTGTATGGCAGGCATGGCTACCGCCATGCTTGCCTCCGGCACTGTCTCCCGCGATTGGGCAATAACCGGCCCATTACTAGATGAGTGGGCCCGTAATTGCCCATTCGCGGGAGGCAGTAATGCCGGGCTCCCGATCCCCATTCTGCCCATAGGGCAGAATGGGGGTGGGGAGCATGGCTGCAATGGTCAGACAGGCGGGCTGTCAGGGACCCGCAAGCAGAACTCGTAATGTGGTGGCCCAGTATGAATGGTGCTGGTGCCTTACCAGCACCGTTCATACCGTGGCCACCACAGTTATAATAAGGCCCATAGTCTCTACTTGTACTATTGCTTCTTAGCTGTACTCAATCAGTCCATCTTCCTGGGCACATCACTGTGGTGCACTGCCATATGTTGTTGACATGTGAGTAACCTCCCAAGGAAAAGTATGGTACTTGTAGACACTTGCAACATTTTGTATTGCCATTGCCATTGCATAGATCTGGGTTTAGATCAATGCTCCACAACTATAGGCTGTTGCCTGGATGTGCCCTTTATTCTACATAGTGCAATATGTACCAGACATTGTGCCTCTGTAATTGGGAATGGATATGGAACTAAAACCTAGGACCCCCTAATGTGTGCGGGATAAGTGCACACACGTAACAGCTTTCTTCACATTTCTTCCTGCAGTACACATATTGAAGTACCGGCTATTTGTTGATTCTGCATACTTGATATCAGAAATGTCGTCAAAGCCCAACCCCTTATATACATCATACATTATTCATTTAAGAAAACTTGCAGGTGTGGCCGGCAAAAAGTGAGACATTTTTTGATCCTTTTTCATCATAGACTTAGTCAGACTAGTATTATTTTCCAACTGTCTACCCACCTCCTTTATATGGCCACCTCATATAACAAACATACCTTCACACACTCCACCATCCACAACCACATTATACAAAACAAGTTACCGCTACAAACATATAATGCATACTTCCTAGAACAAATTACATTTATTTTAACCTTATCCCTACATAACAGAGCGGTTTGAACACATTGGTCAGGCATCCTTGCTTATTCCTGGAGAGGGGAAAAAAGGTTATCAAGAAAAATAGAAAGAAAGAGCAAGAGAGGGAATGAGAAAGAGAGAGACAGAATATGAGATAGAGAAAGAGAGAGAGAGAGGGAAAGAGAAGGAGAGAGAGGGAGAGAGAGAGGAAGAAAGAGCGAGAGAGAGGGAGAGAGAGAGGGAGAGGGAAAGGGAGAGGCAGAAGTTGAGGCAAAGAGAGAGGGTAAGGGAGAGACCCTTTTCCTACCAGGGCTGACCGGTCCTTCAAACATTGAAAAAAATGAAAAATTGAAAAAGATAAAAAAATGAAAAGAAAGAAAAAAAGAAAACAAATCAGGTTTTTGCCACTGCACACCACCCTGGCATAGATCCTTTATCTTACTCTGTTGATTGAGCTTTGCCTTGTCTCAGGTGCTCTTTGGACATCCGAGAGATGCACCCAATATCTTAACTCCTTCACACGGACGGCGAGAGGAGTACAGAAGGACCTTGAAATCTGGGTCTGATCAGCTCCCCATATTAATAATGGTCCAGTTGTAATATGGGCAATGCTGCGTATGGAACTGTGGTCTCGCTTTCTACAGAGGATGTCACTATTTCTTCCCCCATTTACCGTGTGCCACTACTGCCCCCGTGTGCCCCGTCCTGGCTCCTGGTCAATTACTGATGACTCATCAACATATAGCATGTCTACTTCTATCAATGCATGACCCGTTCATCGAAGTGGGGAAAATAAATAAAACTCTAGTGTATAATCTGGAATTGCTAAAACAGGGGCCGTGCAAATAGCTTATTTTATGTCCTCAAATTGTCTATTCATTTTGTCAGTCCATTCCAATTTACTTTTAAGTCTTCGGTCCTTCCCTGAGACTTTGTAACAGCGGCCTTTTGTAGACCGCGTAGTTTAGGATACATGCCCTACAATCATTACATAAACCCAAAAACTAGTGCATTTCCTTGAAAGTACTGGGCGTAGGGGTGGCCCGTACTGCCACTGCCCTAGCTGGCAATACTTTGTTCCTGTTTGCAGAAATAGGTTGCCCCAAGTATAATACCTTCTGTTGGCAGTATTTTAGTTTCTTTATATCTGCCTTGTACCCTTTGTGAGCCAGCAATTGTAATAATGCAACAGAATCCCTCCTGCACTGTTGTTCATTTTCACTACATACCAGCAGTTCATCCACATACTGGATGATTATGCCCGGCACCTGATCTTCAATGAAATCTGTACCTGGGTCACATCTCTCAATAACCTTGCATCATGTGGATTAACAGTCCATAATTGTGCTGACACATATCGCTTGTCCTAACAAAACAATAAAGACTGGGTCACCACTGCCATCAGGGGGCACTGTACCTTCCTATACTGCACCATGATATCACAGGGGATGCAGATTTCCAAACGGATCTCCCCATTTTGCTCACTGTCCTCAAATAACTCCTCATCAGTCAGTTCCTTCAATTGTACTGCCAGGTCTACTGTGTGCCACTCGCACCCATCCTGGTCGGTTCCAATCAGGACTACTCATTTGCCTGACACTACTAGTCCTTGCAAATCTAATCACAGTGTTGTCCCTGCCACCATCTCGGGTGGCACCATGGGTCGGAAAATAAAATCTGTGGGCACTTGCCAACATTTTGTCACAATTTGAGGCACTGCTTTTGCTAGTACCTTAACACCATAGACAAATATGTCCGGGATCAAAGGAACCCCACGGACTACTGAATCACTTGCCATTGCATTGATTATTACCATTGCTCGAGCTACACACATCCCTGGAGTGGAGCACACTACCCCTTGATCTGTGAATGGAATTGTTACATTTAGTTTACTGAACAGATCCCTACCCAACAAGTTAACAGGGGAACTTTCTGAATACAACAAGGTGGCTCGTACTACCTTCCCTCCCACTTTTATATCCAGCTGCTCAGTGTATGGAACTGTAGAAATAGCCCAGAGAATCCCTGCATGTGAATAGTTTTACCTGATAATGAAAAGGTCCCCTCCATAATGCATGATTTAGTTGACTCTGAATATACCATAAATATAAATTGCTTGTTTACTATTTCTGCCTCCACCAAGGGATCCTCTTCAGGGTGTATGGTTGTCAATAGGATTGGACACGTGAGTGCTCTCTGTGGGCTGTCCTAATCAGAATATGTATTTGTCCAGGGAAATGAAAAGGGGCCGCCCGCCATTGTAACTCCTTGGAATGGGGCGCCTATTCCTCATGTTGTTGTGTTGAACTGTGTTCCCTCACCCTGCTGTGGTTGTTGCCCACGTTGCTCCCGTCTGTCAGCCCTATAAGGGAACTGATTTTGACCCCCTCACACAAATTGCTGTTGTCCCATTCCTTGAGGACCTTGGAATCCCAGCCCTGGAGGTGATGGCCCATAATTAATTCCCATCCGAGGCCTCTTCTTGCATTCCCTTGCGAAATGCCCTGATCTCCCGCAATACCAGCACTGTGATGTTCCCAATCCTTCTCCGTGGGGCCCTATCCGCCAAAAGTCTCCTGCTCCTCAAAATACTCCTCTTCCCCTTGGTGCTCCTTCACACTACCACTGTGGGTTGGCATACTGACCTCCCATCCCATTTTCCCTTTCCTCCTTCACCCCATAGTGCCGAAATAGTGTCATTCGCAATTTGTTGATTGTCTCCTGTCCTTTCCACCTGAGCCGGTGCTGTCACCGGTGCTTGGATGACAAACTTATTTAGTATCTTTTCCACTAATTTTGCCTCATCCGTTTGCCGCTTCTGGGCTGTCTCACTGTCCCGCTCCTTGACTCTCTTACAGTGGTGGACTATTATACTTTGTATCTCCGCCCACCCTTTGGCTTCAACTCCCACAATTGTATCTAGTGCATTCTGGACCTCTTTTGGTAATCCCCTATTTACGATAAAATAGAAAAATGGTACCCAGTGGTCCCATTGCCCTCCTGTCTCAACTCTCCACATTTCCTGTAACTTAAGAATACACTTAACTGGGTCCTCATAATCACCCATTGTGCACTGAATTAAAATATGCAAGTCAGGGCTATCTGGGTACATCCTTCGTAGGGCATCTCATACCCTTGCCCTTACTTCATTAAAGTCTGCTCCATCATGTTCATTATCAGCAAGACTTATCTCCTAGGAACCCAGCCCTTGCCATATGTCCCCAGCCTGGTCCCCAACTATGGCAACCAGTAAGCTCTTAATGTCTCCTAGTGCTAAAGATACACCTGCTGTTTGTTTTTCAAATACATAGATCCATTTACTGGCGCCGGCTGTAAGCTGGGGGAGAGCCTTAATCAAATTATTTTTGTCCATTTGAGACCATGGCACATACTGCGTTATCCATACACCTTTATGCATAAGAGGAATCTGCATGTCTATTTTGTTTTTGCCCCTTTTTTTAGTTTTCTTATGATCTTGTACTACCACGATTCAATCTCGTCTATTTCTTGGTCTATCCCTCCTCACTACCGCCTGTGACAGGGATGGGTTTCTCACCGCCACTTCTCCTTGATCTCTTTCTTGCCCTGCCTCTTCATTATTTCTACCACCTTGATCTTCCACTTCATTTTCCCTTGCTTGTTCTACTTCTTGTCCCAGGACAGACCATACCCTCTTCCTATCATCTTTTTCAACACAAACATTTCTTATTGCCCCAGGGTGGAATCTAAACAAAATATCTCCTGACTTCAAATCCCCTATTTTCTGCACCAGAACCCTTTCTTCTGGTGATCCTTCTTCAGGTTCTTGTAACCTGACTAACCTTTCCCGCAACACTCTTAAGTCATTGTCTAGGGGCCTCATTACGACCCAGGCGTTGGACCATGGTGCTAGTAGCACAATGGTCCATGCCGGTAACTTACCGACTCCGCCATAGCGGAATGGGGAATTACCACCCCATTCCGAGGTTGGCGGGGCGGTAATTCCCATGCTGCCATGGCCCTTCCCCATTCCCATTTTTGGCCCATAGGGCTCAATGGGAATGGGGAAGGTGCTAATTACGGCACCATACATTACGGTGCCGTAATTAGCTCCTAGGTCCCTTTGCGGGTTGGTTTTTTAACACCTGCTAAAAGCAGGCGTTAAAGTGCAACCCGCAAAGGGACCTCGTAATCAGGCGTTAAGGGTTTAACGACGCCGACACCTTTTACGGCGCCGTTAACCCCTTAACGCCTGGGTTGTAATGAGGACCTATATCTACTTGTGGACCCTCTGGGTAGACTGATGCTATGGTCATGTTAGCACTTGTGGATGGGTTATATGGAGGTGGAGGTGCAAAACCTCTTGAGCCCCACCATAGTTGCTAGTCCTGATAATCTTGTTGTTGACACTCTCTCTACCACTGGAGGCTTACACTGGGTTTGTATACCTTACTGAAGGTTTAGGCATTATGGGGTAGATCGCCTTACATTGGATCTCCTTTTCACCTTCCTGATCTTCCATATCCTTGAATAATCACCAGAGATCTAGAATCTCTTTTCTTTTTGGGAATTTTTTCCCTTTATATTTTGCTGCTAAAAAGATGGATATGTTTTCTAGCATGTTTCTGTTATGGGAGCCCTGGTCTGTCCAGGAGCAATACATCCCCCTTCCTTTGTTTTCACTACACATTGTTTGTGATAGTTATCTATCCTGTCACAATACAGTGGCAGGACCCTATGCATGTGTTTTATTGGAGTTTCTTCCCCCATAATGTTGCACGCATCCCTAATGCTTCACTTAAACCTGACTGCTATGCTGCGCACACTGCTACTTGTTGCACAGAAATACAGATCAACTCACTTTTTCCCCCACCCCTCTTGTTCTTTTCCACTTCGTTTTCACACACACACCCACACCGTGACTCATCCACTTTCCTTCCTTTTATACCACAAAATACAGCAAGAGAAAATATACAAAAATAATTGACTAAAATCCAGACCCATTCCTTATATTGAGCCACTACTTTATTTTCCTAATATCCCTGTAATACCACCTTCCGAGCTTTTTAAAATATGCTGAGGATCCCATTGCTTTTATCGTCATAAATTAATAATGTGTAGTACTACTTTCTCAAGATATTATGGCTGAGAATCCCTTACCTCTCACTCTTTACACTCTGATGCTCCCTTTCCTCTTAATGTTTATACGCAGAGGCTCCCTTTTTCCATTATAAAAAGAAAAACAGAAATAAGTGACAATTTCAATACATAACTCACCACTTATCCAATCTACTCCTTAACACATCACCTGAAATCCTATCCAATTTATACCATAGCACATCACAAAAAGTCCTATTCAATCCATTCCATAACATATCACCAAAGGGTCTACTCAATCCATTCCATTGACCTCGTACTTCATGCACATCACCATATTATCATACATACATACATATCCCCTTGTTGTTATCACTTGCAAGAGTATACTCACATGTGCATATTTCACTCGAGTTTCTCTCTGTTTACAAAGGTCCAATGCTGGCCTGTCTTTCTCTCGGGAACCATGCCCTGCTTCAGTGAGTGGTGTTAGGATCCATTACCCCTGACCCCCTCAGGTATAACAGCTCCCTGGCAGCAGTGGTGCTAAAGCCCTTCACACTGGCCCCAAGGGCCTTAAAACTCCATCAGAACATACATGGAGTCAGGGCTGGCGCCTTTGTAAATAAAGCAATACCAGTTTTGGACCTTAATCCAACATGGAGGCCTATTACACAGCTCAGTTCTTTAGAACCAAGCAATGTGGTCTAGTGTTTTGGGTGTGGCTGGGCCTGGAACTACTTGGCCTGGAATTACTTTACCTGGGCTATTTAAACCACACCCAAACAGCAGAACACGCTTCACGTTATTCTGCACTCCTGCAGCGTAACGCTCACTGTGTCCAGCTCCTGCTCATCTGCTTCTCCGGCGGCTCGATCCTGAAGCCCTAGATCTGGATTCTATTAATAACTTGGAAGACAAGAACAAAGTTAGCGAGCAAGAACACTTACGTGTGAAGTAACCGGTCTAGAATTCATCCTGAGCTTGGCTTACCTCACCCATCTACGGAGTTTGTCGCAACCTGCAAAGGTAAAGAAACAAGGACAGCATTAACAACAATTCTTACCTGGGCAAGCAGCGAGTCCTGGCAGCACCCTGCGCTTCTCTTACCTCGCCCATCTCCGGGTTTCACCACAATCTGCAAGGGAGAAGGAACAAGGTCAGTATTAACAAAGCACTCACCAGGGCAAGCAGCGCTTTGATCAGTCATCATTCCAGAACATCGCTGCAACCTGTACAAAGAAGGGATGAGAAAACAGGTTAGCAATTAACACCAATAAACAGAGCAGCGCTCCGTGCTTCAATAATTCACTGTGGTCTTTGTCATCGGCGTGGCAACTCCGGGATCACAACCATCCCTGTGAAAACAAAAAGAGACATTGTTAGCCAACAGCGTAGTGGAGCAAGACGCCGAGAAGACAGGGAAAACAGAGGGGAAGAAAGAGATAGAATAAAGATGGAAAAGACATTATAACTCACCTGGAATACAGCAAGCAGAGTCTGAGTCACAGCCGGTGTGGACCCGACATAAGGGCACAAAGACCAGTGAAGCAACTAGGTCCACGGAACGCCCTCACCAACCATGCGCACCTGCACAGAGACGCAAGACAGAGAGTTCAACGCACAAAAACCTAAGGTGAGCAATAACCCCAGGGGAGGGGATTTGGACCAGAGGGAGGTGGAAGTCCACCCATCACAGAACCAGTTTCTTAACCCTCCATTCTCCTGTTAAAGGTGCTACCCAACATCTGGCACATAACCAAGCAGAGAGGGGTCTGGGATAGCGCTTTGACCTCTATCCACGATAGTGTGGCGCCCCCGTGGATACCAGGTGAGCGTAACAGAGGAGAGCATTTCTTTTAAAATGGCTCTTACTAAAACCGCTCAGGATACACATATTTTTTTAATTATGGGGAACGTTCATTGTAGATGGGCATGACTCTTTCCTGGCGACTGGCCTGTGCTTTGCAAAGTACAGTGGCAAATGACAGAGATCACGTCGGGTCATCAACACTGTAAGGGTAGCGCAATTTACAGGCGTATCCCTAATTATAAGAGTGCCCCTAATCACGGTCACACCAGCGTAAAGTACACCCCTCTAGGGAAGTAAGTCCAAGAGTCTATCTTGCAAGGATAACAAATGTATTCTTGACAAAAATGAGGATGGGGCAAAGAACTCTGCTCTCTGAATGGCCTTCTGTTCCTCTTCCGTTCCTTACTCCTGCAAACTGGTGCCAGGCAGGAGCTTTTATACTCATGACTTGCTGTAGTGGCATTGCTGGATATGGGCATGACCTTATCCCGACTCGTCTTGTTTCCATACAAGGGATGCTCTAGTCTTCCTTTCTTCAATGTCAGCAATTTCTGTTAGTACATGCTACTTTACATATTTCTACCTTACATATGGACACACTACAGCCCTGCAGACTTTTACAAAACTTGAGGCCTAGCTCCAGGAAAAACTAAACATTTATTTAACTAATTTTCATTCATAACTCCATTCATTCTACTCATATTTTTATGTGGTCCTGTAATTTCTTTTAAACCTGGTTTTCATAATTCTGCAGGTTGTGCATTAAGCATTTTAAAATCCCCTTTAACTATACATGGGTTTTTGAAAGACAGCAGGCAGCTGGTGAGTTACTTCTTGCTGCTCTGCCAGCCTTAGTGACACAATACTATATGAGCCCTGTGATCAATTTTTAGCACAGTCTGCAGTCTTCTCGGCAGAGAGCCTGCTTCTATCTTGCTTTGAGATTTTTAGAACTGCATAGAATTTGACATTCACACATCTATTCAGCTAATATTTAATTGTGCTTTATATTTTAAACAATAACTGCCTTCTTTAAGAGCCTGCCCATGTCTGTGTATATGATTATATTTGCATGAGATAGCTTTCCAAGTGCCCCTCCTCCCCCCTGCTCCCTTGTAGTACCTACAAGCAGTCAAAGAAAGTATTTCCTAATGTAAAAGCACTTGGGGTGAAGGAAGGCACTAGCTCCTTCCCAACAGTATTTTTTCTTAAAGTAAGCAAAGAAGAAAATATCTGCAAGTGTAAAGTATTTGACAATCAAGGATGTAGAAAGCATACATGATGTACAGCAACTAAGTCTACAATGCCAAGAGGAGTAATGACAACCAGCATATTTGAATTAAATAGCACTAAATAAAAGGCCAAAATGGACAAAATCATGGTCTCCTTACCGTTTTTTCAGAACTTGAAAACAATGCCTATTCGTTAAGCTCAAGATGAAGATAGTGCTGTACATACACTCATTTAAAAGTCCTGGAAAAGAGAACAGTCCACAAGGTCAACTACAAAGAAGAAGCCTAGGCTTCGGGCCTGACTGATTAGAGATGATGGACTAATTGGGCAAGTGGGTAGTAGTCTGTCATTCGTCTCTGCATCTTGGTTTAGTTTTGCTTACGTGCTGCTAACAAGCTGAAAGTCCAAGGTTGGGAGAGTGTGCCAACCAATCATGAGGGTCTATGTATCAGTTTATTATACACTGTTGCAGAAGAAAATCCACTGTTGTTATTCTGCTATTAATCTGTATTATACATATGTAAAGATAGTTCAAGGAGTGTATACCAAATAAGGGGCATCAAATAATGACAGTAACACTTTTACAAACAATAGGTACATATGTTGACTTAACCAACCCCTCCAATCAATAGGTTATTTAAGATTTCCAGGTAGGATGACATCATATCTGACATATATTGAATTATAAAGCCTTTGTATAATCAAATTATTATTGTGAGTATGTGGACTATGATTTGTTGTTCGTCTGGTTTCTGTCCTTTATTTAGCTCATAATAAAGTAGTATTTTGCCATATTCTTTGAGTCTGTCCAGTTATTTGGGACTGAGATTGTTATTGGTAATTCCAATGCTCCATGTGCGACTGCACAGTCAGGAGTCCCCTGACAACATCATGTGGGATGTCTTGACCCACTTTTGCTCTGCCATGTGGCATCACTGTGTTCTGAGGGTGCCAGAAACATCAAAATGGCCGCAAAATCCTTATGTGTGCCAAAACCTCTGAAAATCGTGCTTTGCAACACAAAAAGATGGAGGCCCAATCTACCACAAATGTTGTCAGTGGTGGAACAGAGATCTCACTCCTGAAACATGTCACTGGGCTCCACAACAAGTGCAAATGTATCACAGAGAGAAAAGCAGTGCTTTGCTAAAGGAAATCCAAAAATCTTGCTTTAAGTCCCTTTTCTTTGTTGCTGAAACTGCAGAATGTCGGCCCAAAACACCCTCAAACATCCAAAATTCTTACTGGGTGCTACAATTCACTTAGTTTAAGAAATGATGGTGAACTTACAATGTCCTGAAAGGCTGAAAGTATCAAAGAAACAGCCACAGCAAAAGTTGCCTGCCTGTGGAATCTGCAAAATCTGGGTGCAGTACCCTTGGCCCACTCAATGACAGATGTCCGAAGCCTGCATGATAAACTTAAAGGGGCTGATTCATGGAATTATTTGCACCGTAAAACAGGGATTTGAGCGCCATTCTGCCTGCAAATCCCTGTTTAACAAATGGGGATTTGCGGTCAGAATGGCACACAAATCCACATTTTTCGGTGCAAATAATTCCATGAATCAGCCCCTAAAACTTGTATAAACTGAAATCAAATGTGTGCAATAAAAATGTGCGTGTTACTGAGGGTAATCTATGTTGTAATTGTTTAAACCCATGGTTTTAAATCTGGAATAAGTGTTCTAGCGGCTAGATTGAAATCACAAGTTTGTTTTAAGCTAAGGAAAAATGCAACAGAATTAACATTTAAATTTAAGCCTGGCTAAAAGCCACCCAAACTGGAATAACAGCTTTCCTCACAGAGGCAAGGCCTCTCCCTCCAGCTTCCCTCTACCAGGAAATCACATCTAAGTGATGATTATAGGGTGGGGGAAGAATTTGGCCTGCAGTGGGGAAGGAGACAATGGACATCCTCCAGCTTAAGGAAATGCGAGGTGTGATGGGTCGTAAATGGCCTCTGACAAGGTACAAATGGGGAGGAGATGTTCCTGGGTCCCAGGGAGAGACCAAAAGGGTGGAGCTAAACAACCATGTGTTGCTTAACAAGGACAAAAGACACATTTTAAAAAGACTGATAACTTACTATGTACAATTGTGCAAAATATAGAATGAACAGCATTGTTAATGTAATTTCTGGATGCACGGGTGAAAAGGAGCCAGAACTCTGTGACATGTTCTGGGAGGAAAGGGCGGAAATTGTGATATTACACAAAATGTATTTCTGATAGAAGTATGAAACTTTATACAAATATGCCCATGTTCAACACACACATTTGTAGAAATGTGCTCCTAAATTGGACATTGTGTTCTGGATGAAAAGGGCAGAATTCTGTGAAAAGCAGACACAAGATCCCACCGCAACGGGGCTTGGAGGAGTATCTGCTACACAAAATATGTGATCTGTATATATGATTGTTGTAGAGGTTGCACATGTGGAAATATGTATTGTACCAAAAGTATATTTTGTGTTCAAGAGGCTAGAGGTGGACTCTAGGCCTCATAAACCCACACCATAAAGGTGACACCCTGTTTTTCTCCTCCTATCAAGACAGAGAGAATACCCTGACCAATACCTGTCAAAGGGGCAAGCTTAGGAGAAACCAGCAAACACACCCCCTGTATCATAAGCATAAATAGAGACAGCTCAGCACTCAAAAGGACAGACAGATTCACCCACTATCCAAATGCTGGCGCAGCACACTAATGCAGAACTATCCATCTTACTTGCTCCAGACTCCAGAAACTTGGCAAAGCAGAAAGGCCCATTGCATAGCTGAACCATTTTTAGCTAAGCCTTAAAAACCAACCCCAGAACCCTAAGGGGAAGCAAAAGACAGCTTGCCTACTGAAATAATTATCATCAGAACCAAAAGATCCAATCCAGTCCTGTGCCGTGCCGTGACCAGAACCATTGAAGATCCAATCCAGTTCTGTGCCGTGCTGTGAACAGACCCAGTCCAATCCGTTGTGCCCAGCTGTCTATCCCAGAACCAGATTCCCTTCCCTGACCAGAAAACTTGACGGACCAGAATCCTGACGGTTCCGTTTCAAAACATACATAGTGAGTATCCATAGATAGAACTGTGTCACTAGCATATGTACTGTCCATAGTAATCCCTATCTTAAAACCCACCCTATCTTGTCTTCAGAACCTGATATTGTTAGAAGTATTTTTGAATTGTCAGCACTTTTCTTGCGCTGAGTTTCTCTTATTTGTATTCTAAAATCATAAGTCAATAGTGTTGTGAATAACTAAAGTGAATCCCAGAAAGAAATTGAGTATCCACCACGTGAAGGGTTCCCTGGCCAGGAACTGTGGAGATTCATGTGTAGCATTCTCTTTTTCTATAGTCATAATCTAGTGTAAGAAATCCCATCTGTATTTTAAAAGTGTATTCCTGTTTCCCATTCTTGCACCTATCTAAAAAAACGACCTCCACTAAAACGTCCATAACTCCCTCCGTTTTTGTGCTAGAAACACAATTTCAACGTCTGCTTGTAGCTAACATCCACAGCCTTAATTCACATCTTCATTTTAGGGAAATTCTGACACGTGTAAAACAGCTTTTGATTGCTTCTGACCTTAATTTGAAGTTTTCACATTGTTTCTTAGTATCAAGTCATTGCTAGTGTTTGTTTGCAACTATCCAAAGCGACTCCCATAACAATTTAAACATTTTCAGCAATTTAAACCATATTTAGTGTTTTTACCCAATCCATTCTCAAGATAACTTTAAAACCATTCTGACCGTCTGCCAATCAATTCTGTTTTTATCTTTTGTTGCTGGGGGGGAAATTGGGATTGTTATTTTGTTTGAATTCTTTCATTCCTGAACACCTGCTCTCTCCTCTTATCTCTTTACATTGCCTGTTGGGGGGTTGAGGAGTGTGCAGGGGGAAATAGTAACAACACTGCTGTTTGATCAGAACACACACAAAAGTATGATTTCTGTGCTTAATTGTTTTGCTCACTATTACTCCTTGTGTATTATAGAGATTATTTAATGTTACATCACCCCATTGGTGATCATTGTGTACCCATTAAAACATAGTATGATTAAGTTGTGAATACATAAATAAATATTTTAACTTTGCAAACCAGCCTGATTCCTGGTTCAGTGTGACCGGAGGGGTTCCAGGAGAAGGGCGTGATATGAGTTGTACATCGTTCAGAATAAAATAACTTTTAGACACAAATAAATGAGGATTTCAGTTGTGCATTACACGCTAGGTGTTGACTTAGGTGTGTGCCGGATTGAAATCACTTACAATCAATAGATTAAGCTGGACACAGAATTCTGAAGTGGATCGGTACAGAGTGACATGTGACAGTTGAAAGGAGAAAGAAAATAAGAAGAGAGAATTAGATACAGAATATGAAGGAGAGAGAAAAGAGGGGAGAAAAGAAGAATAGTGCTCCCTTTGGAGGAGGGTGCAGAATCACTCCCTGCCCCAGGATTTGTGGATTTGGCTAGCCGGCTGCATATGCTAGCTGCAGCCCAGTGTCACCTAAGACCCAGGTTGCATGCCAGAGAAGCCCGGGTGAAAGGAGAGCCCCAGCCAAGAGGCCGGCATGTGTGTAGTTCTGGCCGCGAACCAAGGCTAGATCTATTTAAGTAAGTCTGATTAAAATCCAGCTGTGTTATAACTTCTGTGTTGTCTTTTCTCAGTACGATTATGCTTCCTTACCATGAAATATCACCACCTCCACCAGGATACGATTTGGTCCATTGTGTGCGTGTTATAAATACATCAAATCAAATGAAATCAAGTGAAAAATATTGCTCACCCAGGGTTCAGACCAGGTGTGCTGGTGAAGATACCGGTAAAGATGTAAGCCTGTGACATGTGGTAGGTGCTGCCCAGCTGAAAGGATGCATGAGAGGTTTAGGGTTCCAGACTGGGGCCAGACTGGACAGACAGGAGAAGATCCAAATGTCCCAGGCTGCTTTGCATATGGCAGCTCAGGAGAAGAGTGCGTATTCCTGTCAGGGTAAGCACACCCGTCAGGGGAAAGATGGGGTGGCTGCTGAAGATTTGTCATGTCTGTGGTCGAATGGCATGACTGGGGCCACTCGAGCAACTGAGGGGCCTGAGGTGGAGAGCTGCATGCACAGTGCGCAAGAACTTACCTGGAGCCCAGGCTGATGTGTGCTGTGTGGCCAGGGTTCAGTGCTGGAGCATACAGTTCATCATAAGCTCCACCCAGGTGGGCGGCGCTAGGGCTGGGCCCAACAATGACAGCACCAGCTTGCTGATATGAAAGGAAAGCACCACCACAGAGGAAAGTGGTCTTCTTTAGCCATAATGGCCAATAAATCATTGCAACAGAGGACAGTGGGCTTCTTTAGCCCTAATGGCTAACAACAGAACAGCCAGAGAAGAAAGTAGCCTTCTTTATCCCTAATTATTATTAGATCAAGGATGACACTTCCAGTCAAAGCCTTCACTGGAGGGAAGGGGAGAAACCCACGTCAGCCACCCACACCAAAGTGTGTGTGTGTGTGTGTATAGAATACAGAAGTGCATGGACAGACTACATGGACTATAGTAAGAAGGTACTGTACTCCGTTGTTATTATATTTATGAGTTGACTGACAAGTATGGGTATTGGACTGGCAATAAATGCCAGACTACAGCTGACACTGCTGTTAAAACAATTAAAACAAAATGTGTAGTGGGAGAAAGGGGATTTGAGCATTGCGAAAGTGTGAGGAGGAACTTGTTCAAAGCTCATATGGAGAGGGGTGATTTATAATGTTATCTATTACTCCTATGATTAAAGTACCACACTGATTGGAGAAACTGTGAGGGGCAGAAAGAAAATGGAAGTATGTTTAACAATATTATTGCCTGCAATGGTTAATAACGTCCTACCAGTGCACTGTGTTTTAGTGGAGATCTGGAAGCCAGATCTGTGGCCAATTGCCTTTATAAACATCGTTGATTGCAGGTTGTTCAGGTTTTTCGTGGTGGAGTTCCAGTGTGCCCATTGCTGGCACAGTGTGTGCACTTGCCAGGACCATAAAACCGGAGGGTACATATCTACTATGGAATGAAAGGCTACTGTCAAGAATGAAATCTAGAGATGTGGGTGGGTTTTGCAACGGAGAGGGGATTCCTTCCAAGCACGTCATCCAGGCATTTTTGAATGAGTACATCTTTGATGGGGTTGAGGGGGACCGAAGGGGACACATTCAGTCTTGGTGGGGTTAAATTTGAGGTAGGCATTTGACATCCATGATGGCTTATCGATGACATAGAATGCATATAGGGTTTGTTTTTAAAACATTTTGCTGCCAGTTTAAATCTTTTAACTGGACCTATTCAGAGATCTAGGTGTGTGAAGTACACAATGTTCTTAACTCTTGTGTCATTGGCAATTATGTTGAATGTGTTGTTGTTTTTCTATGCGTTCATCTGGAATACCATGATGTTGGTCTTTTTTACATTCACCTCCGGGACACCGTTTGTGCAAAGTACTTGAGGGTGGTAAAATTGTGTCGGGGTCCTTCTTTTTGGATGCCAGTGTGAGCAGGTCATCTGCATATAGCAGACATTGTATTTCTGAGACGTTCACTCTCAGGGATTAGGACTAGGATTCCTCCAGCAATATGGAGCTGGAAGAGGTTGCACTCATGTCTCACTCCAGTGTACAGGGCCTCGTTTATGTTGTTAATCTTCTCCTTGCAGCTGATTGAGTTGTGCATGGATTGTATTTTGTCCAACCAACTTATCTGTGTTTGATGTCTATACCTCTTGGTTAACTTATAAAAAGAGAGTAAATTGCTGCTGCCTTCCACATACAGGTGAATCCTTCGCTTTAAAGGCAAGATCGCGTGGCATTGGTGGGAAGTTCTTTTATCTGACTTATTAAGACGCACCTTACTGCTGTCACAAAGTTGACAATGGGAAACCAATATCATGAAGTGCATGACAGGAGCGGGCAAGGAGAGCGTGCACCCCAACACATGCCATCAACAGTCACAAAAAGGAGGGTCGCCTTCACCCGGCACGGGCGGACTGAGGGAAATGGTGCCGCGATGCGCAGTGGTGCTGATGCGCACGCAGCGTAAGCCACACCTCTCCAGGCCCGCATGCCATCTGGGAAAGCAAGCCCTGGAGAGAAGTAACCTGTGGCTGCACACAAGCCTTAGCACTGCCCATAATATACTGACATCTGAAAGCGAATTCAAAATGAGCGTCAAGGTCTTCAATTAATATATATATATCGGCGACAATGTAAGTGTGTCGTGCTCCGTGCAACCCAGACCTAAATCCTGCCCGCGAGCCGCACAAAAGACGATCACCGACTGGGGCACTGGCTTCTTATAACCCGGATGGCATGCTATCTGTGCAACGTGCTCACGGGGTCATTGCCCCTCCTGCGAGAAGTAAATGCATATGTTATCGCATCTTTAAAGGGATAGTTAGTGCTCAAAGGTGTGCACGTCCCTGCTGCGGATTGTGCATATGTTAGTTTATACATGCAATGAACTTGGAGCCTGCATGAAGGATTCATTAGCGCAGTCAATGTCTCCATTGTGAAGTGATGGCAGCATTTAGCCTTTGCTTTCCTCCCATGCACACCCTCACTTCAATACACCCTCCGTCCCCGACCACCCAAGCGTCCTACTCCTGACGCCTGCCTGCTCCCCCAAAGCACACGCTGTTCAGGTATACTGTGTGGGACTCTGACATTTGCAGACAGCTGTGAAGGCCCCATCTGGACTCCAGCGCCTCGGGAAAGACCAATCCACCGGGACTATGGGGGCATAAGCAGTATTTACCAAAGAATTTTAATCAGAAGTGGAAAAAAAAACGACAGAACCCTACTGGAATCCCCAACTGGATGCGTGCTCAGCGGCTGTGTGTTTAATTGACCCATTTTTCCATCCCTTTATGTGCGTGAAATTGAATCTCCGGAGTGTTAGAACCTCCGAGGCTATTTAACACACGACTGCAAAGCCTTGTCCCTGATAGACCTCTGCCCAGCGTGATGATACTTCTGAACGCTAGCTCTGCCGCTGCATGCGCGGCTCCCTCTGCGTCTGCAGGCTCCGCAATGGCCGCCCCCATGGTGCTGCCATAGCACAGTAATCTGTCCACGATCACAGAATGTGTCATTGGGACAGCCATGACATTCAGACATGTACCTACCTGCAGCGCGTTCTATGTTGTCCTCGCGGTAAATATCCCTTGCAAGCCCAACGCAGTCATTCTTTAGTTTTGCTATTAGGAGGCATTAAAGTGCCCACTATGAGACGAAACTATTGCAGTGGAGTGCAGCTGGGAGAGAGATGGCAAGTGAGGAGGGACACACTGCTTGTGAATGTGTTGTTGGTTATTTACTCACCCAAAGACTGACAATGGCTATATCCATCACCCATACCCATTCCCACCCTTTTCCCGTCCCTCACCTCCCACAACGCATCCTCTTGGGATCTCTTTGAGCTTGCCCTATATGGCAGTAACATACAACATTGGCCTGCCAGTGTACTTTCTAAGTCTACCTAGAGTTAGTGCTTTCATTGATCCTATTGGTGTGCTACTGGTTTAATAGCAATTTCTCAACCAAGTATGTCTTCCACCACTTGGTTTATTTATGCTGCTTACACTGAAGTCATTTTAAAAACAAGCATTGATATAGCCTAGAGTTTTGACGTGTGTATTAATATTAGATGTGCGTTTGCCATGCAGTGCAATCATAAACCCAGATAATCCCTCCATTTTTCAGCGGTTGACATTATCTAGCCAGGTAGTACCATTATGGCAGTGAATTGCAAATGCCTATCTCATGACTACATAAAAGGCAAAACTGTTGGCTTTGCCAATGCTTGTTATTTGGTGTTTTGTACCACACCACAGTCAACACAAGAACACTTCACAGCCCTGTGCTAAAGGACAGAATTAGCCGGGCCTTAAGAGAGAGGGTCAGGAGGTGGGAAGAATTGGGAGGGGTGGGCAAGGTTCCACTAATGGGGAGGAAGTAGGAGCACTGTAAGATGGAAGGATGAAAGGCTCAGATATTTTCCAACAATGGACGGAAGAATGGAAGGAGAGGACAAGAAAGACCAGAGCTATATACTCATAGTTAGAATATATTTTTAAAACAGGAGAGTATTAAAATGCCATGGCCCAATGTCCATAAAATGTGCACTGGCTCAGGATAGTGTTTTCACCTGTTCAAAACAAATAGCAAATATGCTGTGTTTCGATTCATTTTTAACTGTGGCACCATTTTTCGCTGGGTCAAAATCTACACTGTGCTTACACAAAGCTCCTGCAATTTGGCCCAGGCATTTTTACTGTTACCTCCATTCGCATATGAATTCATCGAGTCTTGAGTCTGTGTCTTGGCCACTACTGGCTAGCCATCTCCTCACTCATTTGGCTCACAGCTTATCTACTGTGATGCCTATATGCAAGTATACAGCTTGCTGGAAGCTAAAGAGCTCCAGACTCCCACAGCGGATGTCACTTCGTTGACTACTCGAAACTCAGCAACCATTGCATTTGCGGTACTATTTCCCCCTATGTCTGTTTCTATAAAACAAAAGTGCTGTGTCTGTGCAACCTCCACCCACTTCCCCCCCCCGCCTTCTAGAAGGAAGAGCTGCACATTCATTAATGCGGTTCAAATGTCTTTCCTGTTCCTCCTCACCATTACATAGGCTCCATACTTTGGCAACGTCAGGCCCCGTTATATGATAACCCCAAGATGGTGTTTATGGTGAAAGATCTGTTTAAGGATGCTAACCTGACAATATACTAACCTTTGCACCATGTAGTGACTGTGTATTTCTGAGTATTCCTGTGTATTCCCTCCCTGATGAAACTATGACTTTGCCACTGTTTTGACTAAAGGACTGCTTAACTACAAAAACGTGTACAAACCGAACTGTCTGCAACTACGCTGTGATACCTCAGGGTCGGGGCGTATAATACGTGTAATAAATAAATAAATAAATAAATAAAGAAGGTGTTTATGTTGGATGGTATCACAATGTGTCTACTGAAGGCAATGAGGCTCGGATTCTGTTGGTGCTGTAGCTCTGCATGCGGCGGTAAAAGTAGTGCAAAGTAACTGAGCATTAGTTGTGTTGTGCTTTCTATATTATTGAATGAAAATGTGTATTCGGATACAACCAAATCCATCAAGCAATAGTTAAAATACACACACTAAAAGTAACGCAACAGTTGCATACATACACATCTATATTACCCAGCATAAAAAGTCAAAACGGTTCATACAAATGTTTAAAAGGTTCTCAACTGTATAAAATACTTAGCTGTTTAAGAATAGGACTCCTGGCGAGCATGGCCCTCTTTAGAAATGTTAACATGGCCCAAGCAGCATACAGGGAGTTTGGTTGTAACATAAATAACAGAGCAGGGTGAAACTGTCTACGCTCTTCAGTATCTCTGCTCCTCCTCCCACTGGGACTCCAACAACCAAGATCCACAAGCTTCCCTCAGGAAATCAAGAGTCCGTGTGTGTGTTTCGCGGTCAAGCAAGCTCCACTCTCAGACAGAGATGTATTCTCCCCAAATTCACACCAGCTGGCACTTGTGTATTCAGCCACGTCAGATCACTGAATGTGTCACTCTAGTGCTGTGTAAGCAAAACCTACCCCAAATCTAACTCTTGTCCCCAGTCAATCGTTGCCTTCTTCATGTCCATCTATTCTAACTCCTTATTATTCTCGGAGAGCTGTCTAGGACTGGGAAAGAGCTCCAAATGCGTATTCATGTTTATGTCTCATGACATGAGGTCGAACGTCGGACACATTGTTAAAGTGTGTTTCCAAAGTTTGACCTGGACGAATCGTGTGAACATTGGGTGATTCAAGCTTTCAGTGGTAAAGTTTGCCCAGACATAACAAACAGGTTGCTTTGAGTAGACAATTTCTGGCACAGCCTCATGGTGGGAATCCGGATCCTGCCCTCCAAACCATGCTGACATTTTATCATGTTTACAGCAGTTTTGTTGGGAGATTTTAAAAAAAAGGAAAGACATTCCTGCTGCCCTGTGTGGATCTGCCCATTCCCACAAAAAAACAAAAAGAAAACTATAAAAAAGTAACTTAAATAGTCGGCATTATTATTGAGGGTCCTGCTGGTGTGTTGACATTGTTCTCCTTACAATAACTCAGCTGGGAACGTTTACTTTTTTATTTTAAAGAAAACTTCTCTCTAATGGGATCCTTCCTTGCAGGACACCATTTAATTAAAGAAAAACGTTTTCTCAAAACGTTCCATCCTGCTGGTGAAAGCCCATGTAGAGAGGAGGGTGCAATGTTGCACTCTCCAGCATGATGTTGTATCCAGCTTTACCTGCACCTGTTGCCTATGAATGGAATGCTGAGACTGAGTGATGTAGAATGCAGAGTGAAAGAATGTTGTCTCATAATGAGTGGGTTCTATGGATGTCAGTTTGGAGTATGTGATCACTGAGAGAGGATGCTGGTGGATGCTATCGGTCTCTTACTTACCAGACTTAATGTACTGGACCTGATGTACTTGGAACTTAGTAAAGACGTAAACAGTTCATCCGGAGATGTCAGAGTCATTATTGGCCAGGGACCCAATTTAACACATGACCCTGAATCCTTATAAAAAAAGGTTTAAGCGCCACAATCCCCACTAAACAAGTTGAAGAAGGTTACTTAAGCAAATCTTGGTCGAATATGTTCTATTGCGTTATATAACAATACAAACAGGCACAAAGCACAAATGGCACAAATCCCAGGGGATTCCAGCTCAACCCCCCAAAAATCACACATGTAGGCCAAGCCAAGAGGCACATTTTAAAGGGCCCAGAACTACACTGCCTTTCAGACTCTGTCACAATGCTCACATCACACAGTGCCTCCGAGATTTTCCCTGTTGTCAGACATTGAAGGGACCTGAGTCACAACACTGTGCACAGCCACAAGGGAAAAGGAAGTACGTGAAAGGAGCCCATGATACGTTATGAAGTTTTACAGACTGTTTAATTTGGCCAGACTCCTAAAGTCGGCCTACCCAACTCATTAGTAATTCAGTCACCTGACTACAAGGGTGTTCGGATGCCTCTTGTCACAAAGCCCAGCATTGTGACACATCCTCTCTCATGACATCAGGCTTGGAGAAGAGGTACCACTTCACTGCAATGTATGGCCTGCGGTTACGACAACTGTCCAAAACCACTCATGCCTCACCACATTACCTGCCCCCATCCCGGCCAAAGTGTACAGTAGATGAAAAGCATCAATATTGCTATGATAAATAATAATAATAATAATAATAATAATAATATTACAAATACTCCTTAGTCTGTCTCGATAGTCTGTCTCTCTTCTGGTGTGATATTAACCTGTTTGCAGATGTAAACCACGGCAGCATGCGATTGCCACACAGGCTCGTGAACATGCATGCCTTTGTCAGATTTGGAAAGACGTTTTTTAGTATTTGAATATGGAGTGCACAACGGGTGTTTTAACAATATACGCCCCACCATCCTTATTCTCCCAGTTTAAAAGGGATTCCTCCACAGATTCCCATTGCAGGCCAAGGGATGGCGTGCATTTGGCCAGTCTCCGGCTGCCAGAAATGAATCTGTTTTGACACCTGGCCATAGATGCAAAGTATCCTTAAAAGGCGTTTATCCTATAGCTGTATATGGATTGCCTGTATTGATTCACTGTCAGCTCCTAATGCGTTCATGTCAGTGCAGATGGCCACTGGCCTCGGTCTCATCTGCGGGCCTCCAGACTTTGGCCATTGTGCTTTTCATTGAGTTGCTTATCGAATTGCACAACACTGTTGGCATCCCATGTGATGACAGCCCATGTTCCCTTCAAAGACAATTACCAATAATAATGTATTTCTTATATCTAAAAGTGTTTTCTTATGTGTCTTTCTGTTGTGGCACCATTGCAAGTGTGCTTGTAATCTGTTAATCCCCCAGGACTGCCCCTTTCCATTGGTTAGTCCCTGATCGAGGACTTATATTCCTCCAATGGAATCCGCGCTGTGGGGCAACAGGGTAGGTTGATGCCGGTGAATGCCACCCCCTTATCTATGGGCGTATTACGTACACATGACCGGTCTTGACCTGTGGGTTCATTAACATTCTGTTTTGTTTCTCCTTTTTTCATTTGTGACTCTTTGGAGTATGTCACATATCATCTCGCTTCCCCATTTAAATGTATTAATTGTGGGGTTTTGTGAAGCACTATGCACCATGGTGCAGCCGCATCAGAACACTGTATGGGATAGTAGATAGTTGAAGGAGCGAGCAGGGAGTCAGGAGTAAGGAGACACTCCTATTCCATAGGGGGCACAGACTGCACGAGTTTGCTTGCTGAAATTGAGTTGTTGCTGAATATTGCCCCGCCCTGCGTTGCATCACTTTGCTACAATTTAAATACCATGTTATTATCTTGTAATTATAATAAATGAGTAGACAATGGGGCTCAATATGTGTTTGCCGGTATCCCGCCGGTAATTCCGTCAGTATACCGTCAAACGGACCTACTGTTACCGATGCCTGATAAACCAGAAATTCCAGCATATTACAGGTCCCGGCAATGGTAGGTAAATCCCCATTCCATGGAGTGCGGACTCCGTGGAGTCCGATTGCCAGTATTACTGGTGTCAATAATACCAGTGCCGGTAAAACCAGCTGTTTTTTATCAGTGGGGGCCTGATTTACTTCCATCTCGTGGCTGGAGGCAAAGGTATACGTTACTACCGGTACTTATGCAGATTGGCAAACATGCAATGAGCCCCGATGCATGCATCATTATTTTAAATATGAATTCATTTTCTATCATGTGTTTTTGTTGTCTTAATGAAAGACTCTCTGAGATGCTGCTACCACAAAAGCATCCAGTGCAACTATTTTTGCACAACTTTGTTTCAATTGACAGATGAGCAAGAACTGATAGCTCTCTTCGGTTGGTGAACACAATACTCAGTGGTCATTTCAAATGTTCTGGCAGAAGAATGGAAGCTGAATGTGAAATATATGGTAGGCACTGGTAAAAAAGAAAGTATGTCTAATCTATATTAAGTTATCTCTACTGAGGTACTCTCCCTCAAATTTTTGTTTTCGGGGGGCCAGTGTCTCGGAACGGGAGGCACAATAACAGAAAAATACACAATTGAGAAAAACTGACTACCCCACTCTATGTCCAACCAGAACTGGCAAAGTGATCTACAGATTTCAAGAGACTAGCTAAAGAATATAGTCTGGTATCTGTAAACTACTGAATTGTTCAGATTGGTTTTTTCTATTAAGATAACAATACCCTGTATGAAACATTGTGTTTTTTAGAAGTGAGCGAGAAGATATATTGATGTACCACAGGCAATTTCTGCGTATTAGGAGAAACTGCTCTAACATAAGTGATTATGTAAAGGAAGGCAAGGAGTTGAAAGGAAGACTAAAAGCCAGGGGATACCCTAAGAGATTAGTACATACTGCATATAAGCGAGCAAAACATGCAAATAGAGATAGATGTCTCCACCCGGAACCAAAAGTACAACAAAAAAAAATAACATGTGTCACCACATTTAGTCCAATTAGCAATCAACTCAGACGGACTATTAAAAAGAACTGGCATATCCTAAAAACGCTGAATTTTGAACCAGTAACTCCTCGTTTCACTTTTAAGCGACAAAAGAATGTAAGAGATCTAGTAGTTCACTCATACCCTAAGAAAGAGAAAATAGTACCCAGACCACCTTGTGGCAACTACCACCAGTAGTGGGACACTATAAATGCGGCAAGTGCGTTGCTTGTGCAACTACAACCAATTTGAAAGAAATCGACCTCAATGGAAAGAACTGGGTTTTCCGCTCTTTCACCAACTGTGGATCATCATGGGTCATCTATGGAATTAAATGCCCATGTAATTTGATCTACATTGGTAAAACTAAAAGATGCATTAGACAACAAATTTGCGAACATAAATCTTGTCTGAAGAACAAAGTACCTAACAAACCGTTAGTTGCACATTACGAAACAAAAAACACAAACATACTGACATCTTATGGTTTGTGTTACAAACAATCCCGGCAACCGAAAGAGGCGGCAGTAGGGAAATGTTACTAAGCCTGGGTGAACAAAGATGGATCTATTCCTTGAACACAGCAAAAACAGGTTTGAACTCAGCGGTAGAGTGGAATTCCCTCATCTCCTTAAGATAGTTCAGTTTAGAATTTTAGAACTTGAGCAATTAAATACTACGCTGTTGCTTTAAAAGCCCAGTGGGGCTATGCACATGTCACGTGAACGTTCCAGCCAGTTACAAAACAAGAAGAGAGTTGGATAGTTTCGAATACGACAGCCTAGACGCTTTCGTGAAGTCTCGCCGGACCCGGACGTAAACAGTAAGGTAAGCCCGACTCTCTAAAAAGCTTTGCTAAGCTTGTTAGCCTGCCGCCCCGCATACCAAGGTAGACACGGCCGATTATAACGGCAATATTACTACTGCCGTTGTTGTTAAATGTTTGGGACTTCCTTCCCACTCGGGCATGCGAATTTCTCAGGTGGGTCGTTTTTGGGGGAGACATAGTGGTTTCAGATGATGGAGAGGCTTTTTGACTAAACCGCCCCCGTTTGTTTTGTTATGTTTTTCATAGGTTATCGGGGCAATGTATTGAGCTACTTCGACACGCAGGTGTCCCGAGGGCTGTTCCCACCCTGTCGAGCTGTGTAATATTTTGAAGATTTTGAAGCTTTTGAAGTACTCCCTGCACACCGACTGGAATAAACTCTGTTACGGGCCAGCCATATTTAGCGGAAGGAAAGTAAGTCAGTGTGGGACTACGATTGTGTTGCTAGTTTTGCAAACATGCCCATATGGGGAATACAAATGTAAGATATAAATGAAAAAATAAAAGAAAAAATGGAAAAAGTAAAAGTCTAAGAAAACAGTTTAATAAGGTGATGAAAGTATGAAACAATTTAACAACATAGATGATTAATTCTCCTGTGTACATAATGTAGAAAATATGGGACATAAACTAAGGGGTGTCATTCTGAGTAAGTATGACACCAGGAGTATGTTTGAGAGTGCTGTGTCTAAAACTAATATACATCAAATGAACATGCACTAAAAGAAAATTGGGTTCCTTATGTTAAATAGGTCTCCCACACAGCCAGGAAATAAGATAAACCGGAATTGATTCGTGACATCTGGGAAGCAGGAATTAAGACCTGCTACGACTAGGGGTCTCCTAGTATAAAGCTCAAGTCCAACCAGGATGTAAGTAAAGGCGTGTGTGATCGATAGATCTAAATTGAGTGTGAACAACCTAAGAGATTATGAGAATATGGTAAATCGATTAAAGAATAAAGAAAATGTGTGTGTTTGGAATGGAACCATTGTTTTATTGTGTGATTAATGTATAAATGTATTCATGTTTGTTTTTAGAGTATCCTGTTACGGGGGATTTGAAATAGAGATGTCCAGCAACTAACAAGAAATTGTCTGTCCTGAAGAAGGCCTAAAAAGTATTGGTTGCAGAGACACTAGGGATAGTGTTTAATCTCCAAAAACGGCCGAAACATGTCGACACTTGACAATAGACTAGCTAAAGAATATAGTCTGGTATCTGTAAACTACTGAACTGTTCAGATTGGTTTTTTCTATTAAGATAACAAAACCCCATATGAAACATTGTGTTTTTTAGAAGTGAGCGAGAAGATATATTGATGTACCACGATTAATGTGTGTTTCATTGATTTGTTTTTCTCCCTTTTTAACTTTTCTAAAGTGATCCTAACACTTAATAAATTGATATGGACATATTGAAAAATGGTCATGTTTAGTGTGTATTAATTGAGTTGTATGGTTCTGTTCCTTCTGCACAAAATACGAGATGTTTTGTATAAATCTGGCTCACTTAATTTGAAGGTGAAAACCAGGTTCACAATAAATCTGTAGATCACTTTGCCAGTTCTGGTTGGACATAGAGTGGGGTAGTCAGTTTTTGTCAATTGTGTATTTTTCTAATCTATATTAAGTAATGCAGGTTAGAAAGAGTTCATTGAAGCTACTTCAAAGCACTAGAGGGGAATTCCATAGATTTAGGTAGGCTATGAAAGAGAATCAGTAATGCTGCCACACGATCTGGGTACCTACATAAAGTGTAACAATACCCGCCAAATAGTGTGAGTGCACGAGTATCTAAAGGGAACACCTGGTAAATGCTGAGAGTGCCTGAGTATAGTATTGCAATAGCTAGGGAAAAGCATGCATATGTAGGCATATGATGGCAGGAGCTGCCTAAGAAATGAGCTCCTGGGCATACAATATATCGACTAGTGGCACATAGTTGCACGCTGGATAGGTAGCTCATGTGCTGGTTTTGGGAAAGGGACAATGCCACACAGCAGGTTTGCAAGCCTGCTCACACCAAGTCTACCCCCCTTCATTCTGAGGGTGATGAATCAATAACCCACATGCATTCAGAGATGAGAAGTGCTCCATCTACATGAAGTGCCTTAAAAAGCACCACATTATAATAATATAATGCAAGTAAAATGCCAACATATTGCAATGCCAAGTACACTGTGTTTGCTGCCATTATCTGATGGCAACAGCTGGCCGTTTGGGTGCATACCTAGCAATGCTGCAGGCTCCTTACTGCATGATCACAATACCTGTAATCAGTTCTATGTTAACATATCCTGGCAAAACCTATCAAAAGATGGTAACATGCAGTTTTAACACTAGGAAAATCGTGGATGTACAGCGGCGTGTGATCTCATTAGCTACCGTAGCAAGAAATAAAAACATTTCACTATACACATACCAAAACAATTGTCTTTCTCATGTATTGTTGCTACAATAATTGTTTTCTACCTTTCAACATACATTTTTTCACAGTAATTAAAACACACACACAAACAAACAAAGGAAGTAAAATCCTGAGATTTCAAAATGACCCTTTTTTTCCAACTGCTGGACCCATTTCTAAAGGGCTGAAACAAACGTAACGGGCAACAATACTGTTTTCACTACTTACTCAAGCTTGTTTCTGCCTCCCATTGAAGAGCACAGTTTGCCAAGAAGAGTCCATGTCACCTGAGGACATGTTTCCAGCGTTGGGCTTTCGTGTAACTGATCAATGCATTCTGGGAGTTGTAGTCTTTTAAATCAATTTGATTAACATACCATAAAACAAAGCCTTTAAAAAGAAACCCCAGTGGTGTTCAGATGAAATTGAGTGACTCATTTGATTGACCTAAAACTTCCTTTAAAATGAGCCTAGTCACCAGCTAAAAGGCCATAGGTTAATTTCAGTTCCTCCCCTCCCCATATAATACCTTTCTTTGGTCATTTGCAGTGGTGTCCCACTCCTGCCCGCACAACAGTATACTCCTCCAGGCTGTCTATGGCTGTTTTGATTAAGGCAGTAAAATAAAAGACCTTTCAGTTCACCATAAGCACCCAGCTTCATTCTCCATTCTTGCTCATGAGAGCTATATAAAAACGATCACACTGTTTAAGCATGATTCATTTCACAAAGAGAAGCTTTTTTTGGAGGTGGGAGCCTTCTTAAAAAAAAAAAAAAACAATCATCAGTGTATCAACCCATTGGCTGCAAAATGGAAGGTAATTGGATATGGGCAGGGCAAGCTTTTGTTCCCTGCCTCTGTTCGTGTGGTGCCAACATCTTATTGCATTCCCAGGTGGGAGATGTAATAGGCTGCCTGCTGCACCTTTGCCCACGACTGTGCCCTGGGCCATCGCCCAGTTCGCCCATCTCTAATAATGGGCCTGGGTACCGATATGCAAGCCTTCATGGCACTGTTCATGACACTTGCCAAAGGGGGCTATCAGAGTTGAGTTAGTTTTGGCTTACTGACCAATCAAAAATTATAAGGATCGTAGACTGAAAGGGCCTGGAAAGGCAATATGCTTTAATACGGTATTGGCAAAGGCTGCCTGATTCTCTCCCTGTCAATAGTACATCATGCTCTCTCAATCATTCTGTTCATCTTGGGTTCATTTGAGGAAACTTGAATGTTTCCTTAAGAGAAATTTGCAGTTTTCTTATCAGCTTTTTGCTCAACTTGGGCAGAATGTATAAATGTGCCAATGTGCTGCTCACACATAGCAGAGTTTTAGGACTGTGAATAATCTAAGCTCAGCATGGAACGTGCCTAGAAATTGAAAGCAAGTCTCTGGAAAGCAATGTTTCACAAATCTGTGATTCGCAAACTTGCGTCGGTCGCAAGTATGACACGCATTCAGAATAATGCAATGTGATCCCAGCACCATATTCACAGCAGTGAAGCCATAAAATAATAAATATGCACAGGCCAATGAGCTAATGGCAACAGCTCAACAGTGAACAATGCAAAACCACAAATCATTCTTTTGTGGATTCGGAGCGCCCTTCGATAGGGAAACATCCTTTTTTAATGCCGTAGGCCATCCAGATATTCAAACATGTTCAAAAATAAATTATTCACAGTTTAAATACATTTAATAATTAATTTTTAAATCACAATTAATAATACATTTTTTAGTCACAATTTAAACAATAATATACATATCAAGTTCAAAAACGTGTTCACTTATAATTTTACATATCTTCTAAGTTTATTCACAGTAAATGAAAATTCATTTAATGAGACTTGGTATACTGCAACATTATTTTCTAGATCCTAATAAAATTCTTGACAGATCAAAAATGCTAGTAGCGATCCACTTCCTAATGTTATGCTAGTTTTTAGTAACCTTTCAAAACAGAACTACTGGACGAAAATAATTTAATAAAAAACTTCAAGCCATAAGCGATTGCCAATATAAGGATCCCAACACATTTGAGCATAAGGAAGCAAATAATTAAACAAATAATTAACTTTTGAAGAAGTCAACGAGGATAAAGGCAAACTGTTTGAGGAAACAGAATGGAGCATTCCTGAGGCCAAACACATGGCCATGTGGCAGTGCACCATCAGGAACATAATTGCCCTGGTGTCACCAAGTGCACCATTGATGGTGTGCAAACACACTAAAATGATGTTAAGGAATTATAGCTGAACACCTTGTGAGTGCGTATGCACCTGGCGGGGCAGAGGGACGCCTCACACGTTGGATGTTATCTCACTCAAGAGCATTATTCAGAGAGTCTCGTGTTGACTTCTTTGCTTTTGGAAAGTTATAGAAGAGACTTCATTACATACTTCATGCATGACAATAAACATGGCACATCGTAAGCACGTCTGGTCATGATACCACACACCAGAGGTGAGGCAATAGTTACATAGTTTGTGAAATCACATGAGACGCAGAATGTGTTCTTACATGTGAACCAAACTGCAGAAAGCCATGCCACAGATGGAGAAAGTGAAGAGAGCAACATCCAGCCAGCAGCCTTAAACTGTGTAGACTATTAAGAAGACACAAGTAGACACATGTGGTAAAGATGTCCAAATGCCACCCTCCATGGACTTGGAATGATCTATCTTATGTTTACAACGGTACAATGTCCTTTCATCGCGGGACGTTTTTTTGCAGGTTTTTTTTACCGCAAATATTTAATGGCAAAAACCCATTGAAATTTTTTTGGGCGGGTAAAAAAAAAATATATATATATGGGATGTGGGTTTTTAGTAATAGATAAAAACTGAAAGGGAACGGAGGGTTGAGGGGGAACCCCCTAAAAAAATTGTAAACAAAATTAGATGTGTTTTTTCGATAAAAAATGTGCGGTAAAAAATCCTGCGAAAAAATATCCCGCAATGAAATGACATGGAACCGTATACAACAGGGGCTGGGACATGACATGTATCCTTTTCCAGCCATGGGGACATTCCCACATCGATCAAGGCTTTGGACACCATCATTAGAGAACACAGACGTAAAGGCAATTGATAGGGTGAGTGATTTGCTCATTGAGGAAATAAAAAGAGGACAGGGATGAAGAGCGGGACACAATCTGCATTCATCTCTATGAAGGCAATAACTGCACCTAATCTCATGGGCAGACACAGCGTACCTTTACCCAAAGACAAGGTATTCGAATGTACCAGAAGCAGTATGACACTGGTCCATGCAACATGTCATCAGCAATCTTCATTAATTACTACCAAAGGGTAGGATGCGCAATGTTTAAATTGAACACGTGCTCTCTGCCTACCTAGCAATGGTGTCTGGTATATAGTGGACAGGTGAAGATGCCACCAAACCTTTTGAGTCCCTACTATTCTGGGTCTTTTCTCTGAAACACGTGTCAGATAAAGTATGGCATAGGTGTCTGACTCACTCCATAATGAACATGTAGCTTGCACAATTGCAGTTTTTTTTTTTTCTGTTGACAACGAATATTAAAACATTTAAATGGGTTTCTAATGCAAAGAGTGATGTCCCTGCCACACTGTATAGTTGTGTGCATAAGTCAGGACTAGAACTACCACCCACCCTGACCTAATGTATGTGCCACGCTATATCGGTCATTAGGGAAGCCTATAGGCCAATCGGAATGCCGCATCATTTATTGTGATACATTGGCACAGAAACCTGAACCATTTTGAACACAATGAAGACATTTCCCTTCTCCCCTCCATTTCCTTGCATTTCTTTTATGATGGGGGTGGATTGTCAGACGCTAACCCCACCCATGCTCCAATTCAAAAGAAGGCAGATGGATAGAAGGAGAAGCCTGGCCCTAGGTTCTTCCTTCTGCTGCCAGCCTGCCACCAACCCGGTGCCACTTGATTAGAGGGAATAAAGGAGGGAGTTTAAATGAATGTGAATGAAACTGAGTGATGTGCATATATGCCTGTGTGATTGACAAGTTGGGGAGATTGTCCATTGCTCTCCCTAGCCCTTTCCTCTGGTGACCTTTTGAGAGTGTGAAGCGGTGGGGCGGGGTGGAGGAGGTGCCATAGGTAAAAATAGATCAATGAGATCATCAGCACTATGACAATACGTTTACAGAGCAAACAGGCATATGTTGGGCACAGCCAGCAATGAACACATTTCTACAATTTAAAGCTATCATATACTGGACACCGGTACCATGACTGTGTGTGGACAATGCCATGCTAGCATATATATTGTCTTAATACACACACATACAAACAATTTAACTTCAGACATGTATTGGTGCTTTCCTAAGGGACAATAACGGAATATATTGGGCACAGATAGCATGAAAATATGTTACAGTGGAAATTCTAGCATATATTGGGCACAGTCATCACAAAAAATGTTTTAACATGTCAACATTGGAATGTATTTCTGGACAAAGCAAAGGTGGTAGATAACATTAGCATTAGAAAGTGCTGTAAAATACGAATGTTAAAGTTAATGACAAGGCATGTACTTGTATTTGTTGAGATATTCATATGCTTCACCAAGAATACATATTTAATAAAATTGATTTTTTACAGCTATAAATATTTTGAAATAGGTTGCAATCTCAATCCATTAGGAAAAATGATGTTTCAGGTGGGGGAGAGCACTGAACACTTCTCGGGGTCTTACTGATTTTCATAAATGTGGGTTTAAAGGATTTCTGGACCCTTTTTTTTCCATTCCACGTGTTGTTTCCCCCTGTGTTCTTAATCTCAGTTTTAAAGGGTTTAACACACCCTCTGTATGGATTTCATAGGTAGAAACCACCACTGAGGTCTCTGCTGAAGCCAGTGAGAAGGATCTCTAAGTGTTGTTAATGTGGAGATGGCCTTCAATCCAGGCTCTGAGATGCCAGGAAACTGGATGTTGGCCTAAGGTATTGCCAAAATGTTCTCAAGCCACTCAGACCCACCACCCTGAGCAGATTCTTCATCAGGTTTCCGGTTCTCCAGCCACCTAGTCGAGTCTCTCTCTCGTCCTCAGTATTTTGCCCCGAGTGACAGGCTACCCCTCCCTCCAGTGTGATTATTATGCAACATATGAACATATTGCAGATGACATCAATTACTGCACATGGCTCCAACTTGTTTGCTCATTTAAAACAACAATTTATTCATTTCTTCTCCAATTTACAGTATGCATGTGTGTTTTGTATTTTAGAATGAACATTACATAAAAGGGGCAGTGAAGAGATTGGATCTTGCAACCTAATCAAATGCTCTGTCCTGATGAAGGCCTAACTGCTCTAGGAAATAAGAGATCACAATAGGTTGGGCGGACCTCATAGAAAAGGTTGAAATGCTGTGTGTCAACATATTTGATAAAATACATCTTTTTTTAGAACAGGATATCTACAAATAGTAATCCTGAGAGAAAATGTGGGGACAACTTTCTAGTATATAAAAGAGTGAGAAGTTCGAAATCCAGTGAAAAATGTAAACAAAAACAAAAGACCCAAAGTGGTCTATATAAGTCACTGTATAATATCAATATTAAGTCTAACAATGATGGAAAGGTGACCACAGTCCTGATTGTAGAAAGTATCAAATTCAGTGAAACATATGAATAATCCATTGAAATATACTGTATTGTAAAAACGGCACTTTAAACTAACTCCATATCACACATTAGTACCTGGTGCGCGCTGTACACCGGGAATATTACGTGTGGATTGGCTATTTTCCGAGCCATACCACATGGTATTCCCGTGTACGTTAGTGCGTCCCGCGCGTGCCGGGTACTCTGTTCCTAGAAAGGGGCGTGGCAGCCCCTTAGCCAATGAGGAGGCTCAAAACGGGGCAATCCCTGCTCCGAGCCTCCCCATGGCTGGAGGCTGCCTTCGTCCCCCGCCGGGGTCTCAGGTAAGTTTTTTTTTTCTCCACCGCTCTCCCCCACAAACTACCCCACCCCTCCCAATCCCACTTATCTTCTTTTTTCTTCTTTTCTTGAGAGCGAACGCCTTTGAAACACTTCTGTTCCCAAAGCGTCTGCTCCCGATGGCCGCCATGGAAAGGGAAAATGGACTATGTTTTCCCTTTACCGGTGGCCATTTTTTTCATTTTTTTTTTCTGTTTCGAAATGCGGCAGCGTTTCAAAACAGAAACAAATGCCATAATGCCCCCGGGGCTTCTTTAAGGCCCTCACTACACTCGGGCCTGTAACTACGGCATTACCTATGGCGGTATTGGCCCACCTCCGAGGGTCTTATTGCCACAATGTTTGCACTTCAATTTGTTTTGTGTGTCCGTCATTCATTTTTTGTATTAGATAAATTGTTGTGTTTTGTACTTGTAAAATGTTTGTATTGATGTGGAAAAATGAATGCATTGTGGTTTTAATTTGGCACAAGAGTTGGAGACACATGTGTAGTAATTGATGTTTTCTGCAATATTTTGTTAGGTTGCATAATATTCACACAGAAGGGCGGCGTAGCTGGACAATCTTGTTGTGTTACATGTATCAGCATCCTTAGTGTAGAGCATGCCCCTCTTAAACAATAAATTATGGGACTGACCTGTTGATGTAAAGCAAAGCATGTTCCTAGAGGGTCTTATCCTAGACTTGTCTGTCTCTCTCTCTCTCTCTCTCTCTCTCTCTCTCTCTCTCTCTCTCTCTCTCTCTCTCTTTCTCTCTCGCTCTCTCTTTCTCTCTCTCTCTCTCTCTCTCTCTCTTTGTTATAAGCTTTTCCTTCCCATCACGAGGCCTCGCCTAAAGCTTATTCCTGCACCCTTCGTATGTGTACCCCTTATTGTATTAGTGTCACCACCTTATCCTGCTCGCTACTGTTCCTCTACCTCGCTGCTGTAGTCAAGTGTATTCTGTTCCCAGCCCTGTGGGCCTTTCTCATCCAGTCCTCTGGGTATTCTTCCCCCCAACCTCTCTGGGCTTTTCTCCTTGCATCCCTCCTGATATGTTACCTCGAAGCCATTTGGGTCTTTCTATTTCCAGCCCTCTGGCACCCCCTTCTACTAACTCGGTGTGCTCCTTAATCTCCCACCTCCAGATTCCCGCAGACCTCTGGGCCTCCCATACAGTTTCCTGTCTGCTTCTCACCCCAGCTTTGTGGGCCGCTTCTCTAGCCTTCTTTCTCCTGCTCACACCAGGCTCTAGAGATTATCCTCCAGACTATTGTCTCCTGTCTCTTGTTTCAGCTTCTTCTCCAGATCCTTCTCAGGGACCTTGTGTACACCTTCCCACCCAGATACAAATGAACTTTTCCTCCTAATTTGCACAACCTTTTTTAACTGGCCCTTCCTATTATAGTGCTGTGTCCCTGTCTTCCAGTCTCACTCTTGTCTAGGGGAAATCAGGTGTAATTCGTTAGTAAGATGGATTGGTGTTTGGCTACCAGGACCCACACCTGGGTACGGCTTACAGAAATGATATAGGACTTGTGGCTGCCTAAGTAAACCCCTTGGGCAAGCCTCTACCTGAATGCAAAACACTGGTTCTTCCCTTGTGGTAGATTCTACTGCCCTAGCTGCTTTTATGTGTGTTGGAGTGAAGCCCATGGAAAAGTACCTGTTCAATTGCTCAGGTTCTAGCTCCTGGTTTATACCCTGCTTTTCGACCAGTACTTTTCGGCCAGTGGTGACCTACTAGCTCATCCAGGACTTTTTATGGGAAACGTAAATGCCATGTTTTGTTTTCGTCAAATAAGGTAATTTGTGATTGAAACACGCTCTTCATCGACTTCCCTCCCCTGGCCACATTGCCTGTCCTGCTTTGCCACAAGTTAGTACTACCTGCCTGAAATCTAGAGTCATGACATGGTAGGGTCAAACAGGATTCTCTTGTATAATACGGCATTCATGCCTGCTCAGGAGGGCGTAGATGGTCAGTAATAGCCCACCAGCCTGAGCTAAGGCAGGCTCGACCGAAGCGAGGGCCTCAGCTCTGGCTGTGTGCCATTACCGACCATGTCTGCCCTCCTGAGCATGCATGGATGCCATTCGCACCACGGGAGTCATCCCGGGTGCAAATGGCATTCATTATTTTTCCTCAGGAGATTTGCACTGCTTGCGTAACCGATCTTCCAAGGAAAAATAAAAATAAAAAAATAAACGAAAAGATGGTTGCCGCCATATGGAAAAGGGAATGAGTCACTTTTCCTTGTCTATGACAGTGGCCAGGAGAGGGGAGGAACACTGGGACCGGAGAGCAGAGCTCCATTCCCGCAGGAAAGTGGGATTGGAGGGAGAGGGTGCGAAAGGGAATCAAATGAATTGTGGTTGAGGGTTAGGCAGGGAGGCAATAGCGATAGGCTAAAAAAGCCACCCGGGGAAGGCCTCGGGTGGCTGGACAGTGAGTGGCTAATGTAAGTGATGGTTACTCTTTGCTTGCGGCCGCTATTTAAAATTTTACAAACTGCACAGGCTCAACATACATGATATATAGGGGCCGATTCATGGAACAAACGTGCGCCGAAAATCTACGCGCAAGCAGGCGCAAGCAGGCGCAAGCAGGCGCAAGCGGAAAAAAACAGGCGCACGAGTGCGATTCATGGAAGTCCCTGCGCGTGTCTTCCTCGGGATGTGCGCCAAACCCGTACATGGCTTACACGTCACTGCAACATCCCCAAAGACGTGCGCAACGCGCACAGTGAAAGCGCACAACCTCTGCGCATACACTAGAAAGTGGGCGGAACACGGGCGTAACGCGCGGAATGGGGAACAACTCGCGAAAACAAGGGCGTAACTGGGTATGTACTGCAGGGAAGCAGACGGAACGCCCACACGCACCCGAACCACACGTATTCATGGAATCGAATAGGGCAAAGACACGCACATCGAAAGACACGCACAAGCCCAAACACGTCCGCCACACGAAGGCAGGCGGTAGCGTCCCTGCGCATTACAAAAGTGGCAACATACAGCAATAGTGCCTGTGCGAGCGGGGCACGTGTATTTCGGGGTTGCGCGGGAAGTCACACACGCGATTGAGCGGGGTACGTGTATTCCGGGGGTGCGCGTGAACTTCCTCACGCGATCGGGCCTGGGGGAGCGGGTTACGTGTATTTCAGGGGTTCGTGTGAACTTTCACACGCGATCGGGCCTGGGGGAGCGGGCTATGTGTATTTCAGGGGTTCGCGTGAACATTCTCACGCGATCGGGCCTGGGGGAGCGGGCTACGTGTATCTCAGGGGTTTGCGTGAACTTTTTCACGCGATCGGGCCTGGGGGAGCGGGCTATGGGTATTTCAGGGGTTCGCATGAACTTTCTCACGCGATCGGGCTGGGGGAGCGGGCTATGTGTATCTCAGTGGTTCGCGTGAACTCTTTCACGCGATCGGGCCTGGGGGAGCGGGCTACGTGTCTTTCAGGGGTCCGCGTGAACATTTACATGCGATCGGGCCTGGGGGAGCGGGCTACGTGTATCTCAGGGGTTCGCGTGAACTTTTTCACGCGATCGGGCCTGGGGGTGCGGGCTACGTGTATTTCAGGGGTTCGCGTGAACATTTACACGCGATCGGGCCTGGGGGAGCGGGCTACGTGTATTTCATGGGTTCGCGTGAACTTTTCCACGCGATCGGACCTGGGGGAGCGGGCTACGTGTAATTCGGGGGCGCGCGGGAAGTTACACACGCGATTGAGTGAGGTACGTGTATTTCGGGGGTGCGCGGAAAGTTTAACACGCAATTCCATCAAGGTACGTGTATTACAGGGGTGCACGGGAAGTTCCACACGCGATCTCATCAGGGTACGTGTATTACAGGGGTGCGCCGGGAGCAGCACACGTGAATTGCACGTGTGGGTCCTCCCAGGTGTCCCCTCTACACCCTCCACGGCCCCTGCAGGTGGCCACACCACAGGGGCCTACCCTGCACATGTCCTGCAGGCACACCATCCACCATGGCCATGACCCCCAGCCAACCCACATGTCAACTTGCACTACTGCCCACCAATGCATGTCCCCCTGCACCCCCAGTCACCAGGGGCACCCTCCACCAGGCCCCCACCCATGTCTCCCACCACCCCCACACCCCACTCCCCAGGGGCAGCCTCCACCAGGCCCCCACCCATGTCTCCCACCACCCCCACCCCTCACTCCCCAGGGGCAGCCTCCACCAGGCCCCCACCCATGTCTCCCACCCCCCCACCCCCCAGCAGTGCAGGGGCAGCCTCCACCAGGCCCCCACCCATGTCTCCCAGCACCCCCACCCCCCAGCCACCAGGGGCAGCCTCCACCAGGCCCCCACCCATGTCTCCCACCACCCCCACCCCCCACTCCCCAGGGGCAGCCTCCACCAGGCCCCCACCCATGTCTCCCACCTCCCCCACCCCCCCAGTTACCAGGGGCAGCCTCCACCAGGCCCCCACCCATGTCTCCCACCACCCCCACCCCCCAGCCACCAGGGGCAGCCTCCACCAGGCCCCCACACATGTCCAACCCATGTTCCCCACCACCCCCACCCCCCAGCACTGTGGGGCACCTGCCAGCAGGCCCCCACCCATGCCCAACTCATGTTCCCCACCACCCCCACCCCCCAGCACTGTGGGGCACTTGCCAGCAGGCCCCACCCATGTCTCCCACCACCCCCACCCCCAGCAGTGCAGGGGCAGCCTCCACCAGGCCCCCACCCATGTCTCCCAGCACCCCCACCCCCCAGCACTGTGGGGCACCTGCCAGCAGGCCCCCACCCATGTCCAACTCATGTTCCCCACCACCCCCACCCCCCTGCACTGCTGGGGGGTGGGGGTGGTGGGAGACATGAGTGGGGGCCTGGTGGAGGCTGCCCCTGGTGACTGGAGGTGTGGGGGTGGTGGGAGACATGGGTGGGGGCCTGGTGGAGGCTGCCCCTGGGGAGTGGGGGGTGGGGGTGGTGGGAGACATGGGTGGGGGCCTGGTGGAGGCTGCCCCTGCACTGCTGGGGGGTGGGGGTGGTGGGAGACATGGGTGGGGCCTGCTGGCAGGTGCCCCACAGTGCTGGGGGGTGGGGGTGGTGGGGAACATGAGTTGGACATGGGTGGGGGCCTGCTGGCAGGTGCCCCACAGTGCTGGGGGGTGGGGGTGCAGGGGTACATGAGTTGCACATGGGTGGGGGCCTGCTGGCAGGTGCCCCACAGTGCTGGGGGGTGGGGGTGCTGGGAGACATGGGTGGGGGCTTGGTGGAGGCTGCCCCTGGTGGCTGGGGGGTGGGGGTGGTGGGAGACATGGGTCGGGGCCTGTGGAGGGTGCCCCTGGTGGCTGGGGGTGCAGGGGGACATGCGTTGGTGGGCAGTAGTGCAAGTTGACATGTGGGTTGGCTGGGGGGCATGGCCATGGTGGATGGGGTGCCTGCAGGACATGTGCAGGGTAGGCCCCTGTGGTGTGAGCCACCTGCAGGGGCCGTGGAGGGTGTAGAGGGAACACCTGGGAGGGCCCACACGTGCAATTCACGTGTGGTGCTCCCTGCGCAGCCCTGTAATACACGTACCCTGATGGAATCACGTGTCGAACTTCCCCCGCACCCTGAAATTCACGTACCCTGATGGAATCGCGTGTGGAACTTCCCGCGCACCCCTGGAATACACGTACCCTGCTGATTTCGCGTGTGTAACTTCCCCTGCACCCTGAAATACACGTACCCTGCTGATATCGCGTGTGGAACTTCACGCGCACCCCGAAATACACGTACCCTGATGGAATCGCGTGTGGAACTTCCCGCGCACCCCTGAGATACGTGTACCCTGCTCGCACGGGCCCAATCGCGTGTGGAAATTCCTGCGCACCCCTGAAATACACGTACCCTGCTGGAATCGCGTGTTTAACTTCCCCTGCACCCTGAAATACACGTACCCTGCTGATATCGCGTGTGGAACTTCACGCGCACCCCGAAATACACGTACCCTGATGGAATCGCGTGTGGAACTTCACGCGCACCCCGAAATACACGTACCCTGATGGAATCGCGTGTGGAACTTCCCACGCACCCCTGAGATACGCGTACCCTGCTCGCACGGGCCCAATCGCGTGTCGAAATTCCCGCGCACCCCTGAAATACACGTACCCTGCTGGAATCACGTGTGTAACTTCCCCTGCACCCTGAAATACACGTACCCTGCTGATATCGCGTGTGGAACTTCACGCGCACCCCGAAATACACGTACCCTGATGGAATCGCGTGTGGAACTTCACGCGCAACCCGAAATACACGTACCCTGATGGAATCGCGTGTGGAACTTCCGGCGCTCCCCTGAGATACGCGTACCCTGCTCGCACGGGCCCAATCGCGTGTGGAAATTCCCGCGCACCCCTGAAATACACGTACCATGATGAAATCGCGTGTGGAACTTCCCGCGCACCCCTGAAATACGCGTACCCTGCTCGCACGGGGCCAATCGCGTGAGGTACTTCCCGCACACCCCAGTGATACATGTAGCCCGCTTGCTGTGCTGGTACAGGGTTAGCGCAGCCCTTTGCGCTGGATTGGGTATATTGATGGCTTTTCCCTGCGCAAGAGGCGTTCTTGGGGGCGTAACTGGCACTGCTGCAGGGTCGCTGTGCCACTGTGCGCCACGGCTGGTTTTGGTGGCTGGAATCCATGAATACGCTGTGCGCGGAAATGGATTTTTGCGCACGCGGCTGGCGCAGGGATTCGCACGCGCACACTGTGCGCCAGCCGCGTGTTCCACTTGTGAGCTGAATTCTATGAATTACCCCCTTAGTTGCACTAATAATTAGCTCTTGCTTTTCGTTAATCCTGCTTTATGCCATTCAGACATTTCGTAATGTACATTATTTTCATGCAAAAGTGTTTCAAGTATTTTCATGTTACATCTTGTTCGCATACCCAGTCCTTTATTTACTCCAGCAGCGCTGGATACTGGGAACCTGGACTATGGGGGTTGAGGGTATAGAGCTATTCATTTTGTCACAAGAACTCTCCATAAGCTAAACGTATGACATTAATTGCATCTTTTAAGCGTCCCTAACTCATCTTGGACAGGTTCATTACATATGCTCCATCTCAAGGGGTTTTTCCATTAAGCAGCACTTAACTCTCTCACGTTTGGAGATCTGGAATTCAACAGAGGCCTATATTCCTTGGCCTCCTAACTTTTTTCCTTGGCCTTATGTATTGCTATTGTTCCTTCTGCCACTGGTGGCAATTTGAGCTTGAGATAACCAGTTCACTTATTGAATACCAACTGGTGGCGGAGCCAGTGGAAAGGTAACGGGGTTGGTTGCCCTCGCCGGGTTCCTACTTGGTGACCGGTTTTTCCGCCCGTGGCTCCCGCAGGGCTGGCGTTTACTCTGAGTGCCAGGTCTCCTATATATATGTAGTACCAAACTTGTTTAATGTTGCTGAACAAACACATTGATCAACAGGGTAGCTCCGGTATACCCCTGTTGTTTTACTCCTGCACGCCTGGATTGGATCCTTTCTGCCACTTGGGGCCTAGGCCACCCGGTAGTGCAGTGTGATGTGCATTGTATATGAATGGTTTTGTATTTGTTTGAATGTAAAGTTTGTATGCGTGTGTGTGTGTGTGTGTGCACATGCACATGCATGTAAGACTGGTTGAGTATGTTGTAGCTGTGTGCGTGTATGTTAGCAATGCATCACAGTGTGTGTTTGTTTACATGTAGTCGCACATGTGTGTGTCCGGGCATAAATATGATTGTGCATGCATGTGTTTTTATGGTGGGGTTGGAGGGTAGGGGTGGCAGCAGCTTCATAAAATGAAGCTACTTCCACAATCTCTGTTTGCCAGTAATGGTCACTGTACATGACATGCATGAAGTTCATGTACTGGCAAGCGGTTTTTCCTCCTCCTCCTTTGGGGGCAGGTGTATGTGGGCAGGTCCGAGGGGAATAGCCCAAGCCCAGGTCATGAATCGCCCTTTCTCTTCAAGGAACACAAGCCTGGCGATTTGTTTGAAAGCAACGAGCATTTTGAGAACATAAGAAGGCCAATTATAGTAGTGTTTCTGCAAGAAACCCTTTTGAGCAAGTAATGGAAGTTGTGCTTTCTGCTCTTTTCATTTGTCACAAATGTGACCCTGGCATGAAATAAATGCATACCAATTTGGACAGCTTGTGAATAGGATGTGAGGCTTTGGCTCGTTCTGCACAAAGCACAGATTTTAAACTTTTATTTCCACGTGCTCTTTTCTCCCGAATAGCTTGAGAGGCTTGTGGGTGTGAGCTCTGCTTGGGAACAGATCTTGGAGTTTTCTGGGTTAGAATGGGAGGATTTGGGCCTCGCGGGACAGTGCAACGCTCCGGCAAGATAACTTTTCTGGAGCTGGGATACATCATGTTCCGCAACATTTTACACCCTGCTGGAAAACAGACAGTGGCAGCAGTTTCATGTAATTTACAGTGACACAGTCAGATTGTCGAAGCAACAGCTTCAAGCATGGGATTTACAGAACTGGCAAACAGAGAATATGTAATCAGTATAATGAGATTTACAGTGACCATTATTGTGACAAATCAACTTCAGGAGCACCAGTGGTGCAGGGATGAATATTGGTTTCTAAACCATCAATCAACCCCACACCTCTAGCACACCAAAAGTGATCCGAACAAATTGGAAAACAAGGAAATTATAAGACCTCCTTGTCCAGGTTTGGTAACGTGGACGGAACGGCAGGCTTTTCTCCGCAAGTCGTGGATTGTTGGTTAGTTGTAACACAGCGACAATACAATTATTACCCAGTGATAAAAGATATTGTCCAGTCAAGGTTATACAAAAATGTCTACTTTATTATTACTACAACAGACAGTTCCAGCACACTACAATTACAACCCACACTGTAAAGGGACACAGAGGACAGACAGTTTCACAAAGGGAAGGGTTGCACTCTGGATAATAACAGGAGGGTAGTTGGTAAAATAATCAGTCTTATAGTTCAAGATTATTTGGTTTCAGCACCAAGGGTCAAAGAGTCATAACTGCCTGTAAGGGCCTACGGTGAAGGACCAAGGGGGGCAGAACCACAATGTACCTGGTGTTGAAGATGTTCTTGGTGCTCGAAAGCGTCAAGGTGGTTCCAGGATGCTTTGAAGCCCTTGAGACACACTTAGTGGCAGGAAACAGCTGCGGTTACCAGGCGCAGGCAGTTCGGCAAGCGAGGCTGGACTGACGTCTGCAGGCTGTCTGGCGTGGTGGCTCGGGGGCCAAGTATCATTTGCTTTGTGCTGGTTGGCAGATCTGGAATGTCTGTCGAGGCACCTGGGATGGCTCGGGTGACTGTGGCGTGACATCAGTCGGTGGTGCAACCGGATGCGGTTCAAGGACTCGACTGTCTCTAAATTGTCCTTAAAAAGATGGACGCTGGATGATGCCCTCTGAGTCCAGTATCTCCCTCTGTTCCCTGGGAGATGTTTAGGGGAGGGATCTTGCTTACCTCTTGGAACTCCAGTCCTTCCTTCATTGGCGGAAGATGTAATGTAGACTGTACCTTCAGCTCGGGTCCAAATGAGTCCTTCTTCTTACTCCTTTCAAAGTCTTCAGATGATCTGATCAGTGAGGGGGTCAGCCCTCTTTTAAAGCCAAACAAACCCCTAGATTGGTGCAGGCTAAGCCCATCTTAATGAACCAATCCTGGGTGCCCACCAACAATCTTAATTGATGCTTCAGGTCAGAATTAGAGCCCATGGCAACAGACAGAGGGAGGAGGACAACATATAATCTAAGTACCACCCATCTTCTTGTCTGCTGTATATCAAAGTGTCTCCCATTTTACTGATCACTATGCAGCGTTTGGTCAGAACTTGGGCCACCTTTGAATAAGGGAATTGCATGCAGACTTTCATCTCCTACAATTCACATACTTCCCTGCTCTGAAAGGCGTAGTTCCAGACAGGGCATTCACTGGACTTTCATACCAAGGAGGGCTGTTAGTAACAAGTTGACACATTGCATTACAAAGAGGTGTTGGTCTCTGGTCTCCATTGTCATTTCAGACACCTGGCCTCCCGTAAGGCCAGCTAATTAACATTCTTCAGTATTCGCCACCACCAGCAACGTGTAACAATGGAGATGCAAATCCATGGGGCCTTGAAATGCTAATCAGGCAAGGTTGAGACCTTCAACAGACCCATCTGTGGCTTCAGTGTGCAGGAGGTCTGGGAGGGGATCGGTCTCCTCGGTTTCTCTGTCAGTCAGTAATGCCATTACCAAGTCATCCGGTTATAATGGGGTTTTAGCCGGTTGACGTGAAAGACATCTTTTTAGGTCCTTTCACAACAATGTGATAATTCACCTCACTGGCCTTTTCCAGAACACAGTACGGCACAGTCCACTTGTCTTTAAGGGCACTGTGTTTGACTGGCTCCATAATCCACACTCACTGGCCTGGTGAATATACTGTCACTATTGCCTTTTGGTCGTGCCAGTTCTTCATCTGCTCCTGACTGGCCTTTAGACTCTTGGTGGCCTGTTCCATGTACTTTGGCATTCTAGACCGAAGGTCGAGTACATAGTCCACCACATATCATGATGGGAGGAGGGTTTGCTTTCCCATCCTTCCTTCCCTAGACTAAGTGGACCTCGTACAGTGTGTCCAAACAGAAGCACAAAGGGGCTAAACCTTACTCCCTTCTGTGTCATCTCCCTGTAGGAGAACAGAAGCCATGGCAGGAGAATATGCCATTTTCTCCTCAGGTGATCTTCTAAGCCACCTATCATGCCTTTCAGGGCCTATTTGAACCGCTCAACAAGCCCATTGGTTTGTGGATGAAAGGAGATAGAGAACCAATAGGTGACTCCACACTCTTCTCACATAGCCTTCATATATGCTCAAATGATGTTTGATCCCCTATCAGAAATGACTTCCTTGGGGAATTCAACATGGGAGCATATCCCAATCAGAGCCTGTGCAACCATGGGGGCTTTGATGCTGCACAGAAGGATAGCCACCAGGTATCTCATGGTGTGTTCCACCACCTCCAAGATATATCGGTTCCCTGAGCTGGTTTGATGATCCAAAGGACCTACAATATCCCTTCCTATTCTCAAAAAAGGCCACTCAACCACGGGTAGTGGAATTAAGAGGGCCTTTGTGGCACCACCTGACTTACCAGAAGCTTGAAAAGTTTGGCAACTGAACACATTCCTTACCTTTTACACGGAACGGTGGGCAGTAAAAGTGTGTGAACTACTGGTTCGATCTCTTAGTCACTCCCAAGTGAGCCGCTAAAGGAGTTTGGTGAGCCAAATCTAAAAGGAACTTTCTGTGGCATTGGGGAACCACCAACCTTTTGGTGTCCTTGCCCTCAGAATCCTTTGGCTTACTGTACAGGAGTCAATCCTCCCAGTACACTTTGAACAGTCCAGCGGCCTCGCCCTTAACCTGCTCATCTGCCAGCTTTCCACAGACCCGCCAGAGTGGGACACTCTTTCTAGGCTGTGTAGAAGTCAGTCTGATTTGGGCCCCCAACTGATGTAAACTCATTTAGCTTGGGCAGACCCTTCAGATCTGTGTCCACCTAGTCCTCCACCTCAGGTTCCTGTGTTGTGCCAGTCAACTCTGAAGTCACGGGGTCCCCTGCTACCAAAGTAGGGTCTTCCATGGCTACTATCCCCTCTCCTGCAGGAGTAGGTGACTCAGCAGTCTGTGGAACTGGACTAGGGGCTACCGGGCATGCCAGTCCTTCCAACAAGCCCTCTGGAATCACTTCAGGCCCTAAGGATTTCAGAGCTTTCAATCTGGTGTTCTCTTTGGCCCTCGATCATGAGCTGCTGCATCTATTTCAGGTTCAAGAATATCCTTACCTAACAGACATGGGACAGGGATGGAGTCTTTCCCTGCTACACAGTGCTGGATTGTGACACCTGGCGGGCTGAACTTAACTATCGCCAAGGGGCACTTACTCTTACCATGCAATCCACATACGCACAACTCAGGCCCATTAATATTCTGGCCTGGCTGTACCCACTGTCAAGTGACAGAGGTGACGCTAGCCGCAGTTTCTTGGACCACAGGAGTTTTGTGTCCATTGATTTACATGTGCTCTGGTGTTTATTCTCGAGATCTGGTACCGGTCCCACTCAATGTAACCAATCCACATTCGGCCACTCCCTAGCCTAGTCGGAAATCCTCTTCTGAGAAGCCCTTACTAATGATGGCCTCCTCCATGAGTCCAACATTCACTATGGCTTGCTTGGGTAAGCCCTTGCATGCTGGATCCCCTTTCTTATGGCCCAGCACCTTATACATGAAACAACCGTTGGGTGGTGAAAATGCAGGTGTCCCAGTGTTAGGGGTGCCCGCGCTCTTCTTTTCAGTGTGCATGGCAGAACTAGAATTTGGGGGTTTCCCTTCGCTCTTTTGGGGACCTGACTTTAAATAGGATTGGGTTGGACCTTTTTCCTTCACATCCTTGATTACTTGTCTGCTGATTTCTCTTCTGGTTTGGGTGTGCTCGCCAGATCCTTTTTCTGGATCCGAGTACTCACAAACCCGTCAGCAGCCTTTGCAAGCTCCCTAGGATCTGTGATAGTCTTGTCCACTAGATGCTGGTGTAGGTCAACTTCACAATTTTTCAACACATGCTCACACGCAATCAAATTGTTCATCCCTTTAAATGTGTCAACTTTGTTACCAGTCACCCTCCCGCTCAGATATTTCAACAACAAGTGTGTGAACGCTTCAAATGTCTGACCACTTTCCTTTCCGAGCTCACTGAAACTCTTTAGATACTGTTCTGGGCTTTTACAGAACTTCCTTAGAAGGGCTGCCGTCATGCTCTCAAACGGGCCATTCTTCAGGAGTTAACTGAAGAATTGCATCAATCCCTGGTGTCGGTAAGCGACTCATCAGTGTTGCACCCCATAGTATCTCATCCACCTCCTGCAGCTGGTATGCCAACTTGAGCACTTAAAACCAATCAAAAATATCCTTTCCCACCTCATAAGCCTGTACTAAATCTTTGGGGATAAGCGGTCAGGGCTTATCCCTGGCACTCTAGTTTGAGCAACTACTTCTGTTCTCGCCAGAGGTGGATCAGTTGGCCTCTTTCTGCTCTTCAAGCACCAGCTTGCGCAGCTCTATGGTGATCTTGTCCCACTGTTTCTGTTCCTCTAGCGCTAGTCTCCTCTCCTCAAGTAGGAGCTTCCTAGCCGCAACCTCATTTACAGCCGGTACAATTACTGGGCCACTTGTAGACTGTGCTGAGGCCTGGGATCTGTGGGATGCCACACTAGCACCTGTCCTCACTGAAACTCTTGAGTGTAGAGAAACCAGACTTGCACCCCGGTGGGATGATTGGCAAGAGCCATGCTCATGCGGTCGTCCTCATACCACCTCCGGAAATTCTTGTCCGTTCGGATACACAGGGCCTAGCCCATCCCCTGGGGTCTTCTCCGCAACCACCCTCGCTTCTACCCAAGCTTGGAAGCTGGAGAGAAACTCAGGTTTATTAACCTTAGTGCTGTGGGGAAGTCCCCTCTCTTGACATAAGATGCGGAGGACATCCTTGGTCATGCTTTTTATAGTCTCCATGTCAAGCTCCATGACTATTACTATTACCTAGCAGTGACTAAACGTTGCCTGCAACATTACTTTTATCTTTGGGTGACTAAGCTGTGCACAAGGCTCCAACTGATCTGCTTGCCACCAATGTGACTAATCAACTTCCGGGGCACCAGCGGTCCAGGGTTGAATATCGGTTTCAAAACTATCAATCAATCCCACACTTCTAGTTCACCAGAAGGGATACAAACAGATTGGAATAGGAGTAAATTATAACATCTCCTTGTCCAATGTTGGTAATGTGGACAAAACGGCAGGCTTATCTCCGCAAGGTTGTGGATTGTTGGTTAGTTGCAACACAGCAAAAATAGAATTATTACCTAATGATAAAAGGGATTGTCCAGTCAAGGTTATATAACAATTTCAACTTTATTATTACTACAACAGACAGTTCCAGCACACTACAATTACAAACCACACTGTAAAGGAACACAGAGGACAGACAGTTTCACAAAGGGAAGGGATGCACTCTGGATACTGACAGGAGGGTAGTTGGTAAAATAATCATACTTATAGTTCAGGATTATTTGGTTTCAACGCCATGGGTCAAAGGGTCTTAACTGTCTCTAGTGGCCCTCGGAGAAGTACCATGGGGGCAGAACCACAATGTACCAGTGTTGAAGAAGTTCTTGGTGCTCGACAGTGTTGAGGTGGTTTGAGGGTGCTTTGCAGCCCTTGAGACAGAATTACTGGCGGGAGACAGCTGCGGGAACCAGGCGGCAGGCAGTACGGCAAGCAGGGCTGGACAGATGTCTGCAGGCTGTCCACTGCAGTGGCTCAGGGACAAGAATTGTTGTCGCTGTGCTGGTTGGCGGATCTGGAATGCTGGTCAATGCGGCTTGGACGGCTCTGGTGACTGCAGAGTGACAATAGTCAGCGGTGCAGCCGGATGCGTTTCGTGGACTCGACTGTCTCAAAATTGTCCTTAAAAAATGGACGATGGATGATGCTTGTGTGGCACTCCTCTTAACTTCTTCGCAGGGCTTGTGTCCTTTCAATGTGGATGGATTAACGCTGACGAGTGTGTTAGCAGGCAATGGCCTTGTCCTTTGTCCAGAGACTCTCCCCACCTAGGAAGCTTGCTGTGAGAGCCTAGCAGGGCATGCTTGCGGTGGCTGTGTACCGTTCTGGAGCTGCTGGATGGGTCCTCTGAGTCCAGTATCTCCCTCTGTTCCCTGGGAGATGTTTAGGGGAGATCTTGCTTCCACCTTGGAACACCTGGCCTTCCTTCACTGGTGGAAGATGTAAGGTAGACTGTACCTTCAGCTCAGGTGCAAATGAGTCCTTCTTCTTACTCCTTTTTAAGTCTTCAGATGATCTGATCGGTGAGGACCGCAGCCCTCTTTTAAAGCCATATGGGCCCCAGTGATTGGTGCAGGCTAAGCCTACCTTAATGAACCAATCCTGGGTCCACACCAACAATCTTCAGTGATGCTTCAGGTCAGAATCAGAGCGCTTGGCAACAGACAGGGGGGGGGGCGGACAACATACACTTCTAAGTCCCACCCATATTCCTGTCTCCTGTACATCAAAGTGTCTCCCTAATTAACTGAGCCCTATGCAGCGCTTGGTCACAACATGGGCCTCCTTTGAAGTAGGGTGTTGCAGGCAGACTTTTATCTCCTACAAATCACAGACTTCCCTGCTCTGAAATTAGTAGTTCCAGACAGTTCCAGACAGGACATTCACTGCCCTTTAATACCAAGGAGGTGTGTTAGTACCAAGTTCACACATTGCATTTCAAAGAGGTGCTGGTCTCTGGTCTCCATTGTCACTTCCTGCACCCAGGCCTTCCGTGCTAATTAACATTCTTCAGTATTCACAGCCACCAGCAAGGTGTAACAATGGAGATGCAAATCCATGGGGCCTTGAAATGCTAATCAGGCTGCCCACGGCCAGAGGATTTTGATGTACCCACAGCTGTCAGGTGTCAGCTACACATGACAGGGGAGGGTGTCACTGGTAAGCTGTGTCCTCCCAGTGTACATGCCTATTTTTCCCTGTGCGGTGAGCATGGAAAATATGTGCGGGAATGGCCCCACAATTTTTCCAGAAGTTGATCTCCCATCATTCATTCTTTTAAATAAACAAACAAACAAATTGCCCAGGCAAGCGCATGCTCCCTGTGATGATGGTTGAATTCCTCACAATTATTAAATGATTATGTCAGCAGCAGCTTCATGCAAGTGATTTACAATGAACATTATTGTAAAACAGCGATTGTTCCAGTAGCAGCTTCATGTTTCTGATTTACATTCCCCTTTACTGTCATACAAAGATTGTGGCAGCAGCAGCTTCATGCATGTGATTTACAGTATCCATTAATGGCAAACTGTAATTGCTGCAGCAGAATTACAGTGACTTTACTGACAAATAGAGATAGTGGTTTAAAGTGTTGCTTTGTAGTATTATGTTGGTGACATGGCATGTAGTGGAGTTGCTCATGCTAGCTTAGAGAAGCAACTTTACCACGTATTGCTTTTAACTTCATTTTTCAAAAAACCTGTGCTGTAAAATGCATCATTTAAACACATAATTTAAAAATGTTATCGGTGGGGGATGTGATTGAACCCCCGTCCCACATTCAGCTTCCATTAATTATTTTGGAGTCTCTTGCTGTGCTTAGTCAATCTTGGTAATTTGAGGAAATACTTCGACCCCTTTACTTAAACCTTTCACCAGATATAACTTGCTGTGAATCATGGAATTTACTGTGTTTTGTTTAGAGAACAAATTGTAAATCGTTTAGCTATTTACCCCATTTTTTTTTTTACAAAAAGCATGCTGTTAATATGAAAAATTAATCATTTCAGCACATTGTTTTTAAAAATAATTCTTGCAGGGGGACATTCCCCATCCATCTTCATTATTTTGGTCTCTCTCACGCTCATTTGAGAAAATAGTTGGGCCCTTCTAACTAAAAAATCCTCATCAGACATGACCGGCCCTGAATCATGACATTTACTGACTTTCTGCAGAGGTAAATCCCGAGAGAATCATATGTACATTGCATAATTTTGTATGTCCTTTTTCTCAAATATTGTGCAGAAACATGCATTATTCCAGCACATTATTTTAAAAAATTGCTAGCTAGGAAGCCAGTGAATCGTGATTCCTTTTTTGTCATTGTGTAGGGAAAGTGTGGGGGGTAAGAGGGGTTTGCTGGGGGGTACGAATAGTGGACTGGAGAATGAGGGGGTGATGGTTGAGGTGAGGACAGTAAGGCTGAGGGAGTATTTTTGGTCATGTTTAGGTGGTTGTGGAGAATAACCAGGGTGTTGTGGGAGATGGTAGTCAGTTCAAGGCAATGGGCAGATGTCTGGGAGATTAAAGTCTCCCATTAGTACAAATAGGGCTTCAGTGGGTAGGGAAACAAGAAAAATGTATGGAACGGGAAACAAAGAGTGTAAGGGGCCAGCATGCCAGTAGACGGAAGAGAAAGGTCGAGTGGGCAGGGGATAATATTTGGGAGGCATTATTTTCAAAGGTAAGATGAGAGTCAGAGGAGAAGGAAGGGAAGATGAGCAGGCATTGGTATTCATGAAGCAGAACCATCCACCTCATTTGGACAGTTGAGGAGAGCCGAGAGGCTAGCATTGTCAGTTTGGGTAACAGCAAACATATCCGTGTTATATGGGCATGAACCACATTTCCATGACGGCCATGACTGAGAGGAGGGCTGATGAGAATCAAGGCTCTCTGTGATAAATTAAGCCCTGCTGCAGATTTAACTGAGAGCGAGTGAAGTTAGTGGGATGGAGCTGGAGGTAGGTGGTGCGTAAACATGGCTCCAAAAAGGCCCTGGTGTTGTTAAAAAGAGTTGAACAGATAGGGGCTTTTAATAGAGGATGTGAAGGAGAAGGAAAGGCTAATGGGGGGCAGGCGTGGTGAGTTGGATGAATGCAATGGTGTGCTTGGAATTCCCATGAGAAGGGGAGGGAGCAGAGTAGTGTAGAAGAGGATGAGCAGCGAGCAGAAGAGTAGTGAGGTGGGGTCCAGTAGTCATAGGAACTGGGCAGTCTAAGCACAAGTGACCAAAGTGAACTTTCGAGGGATCCGAAGGGTGCTCATGCAGCTGTAAACAGTCAGATTGTATGGTAGGCAAGTAGGGAAAAGCAGGGAGTGGCAAACAAATTAAATAAAAGCCACCACAGATTAACAAACTAAATAATATGATGGTGGCAAAAGGCAAAAAACATTAATTGTTCACTATCAACTGATAACCAAATGAATAATTCGGTTGCGACCAGCATGTATCTAAACACACATGCATTGCATTGTGAATTTCACTTTGCAATTCTCCCGTTTCCTCCAGGCTGGCAGCCATGGGGCCTTGCCACACGTGCCTCTTTCTGCTGTTGTCGTAGATGCCCTGTGTTTACAATGAACTAACGCCAGGGCAGCTACGGGTTACAGCCATTTTGCAAGTGCTCCCAAACAAAAGGATGATAGCATCGTGCCACTGTATACTGAATATGGAGTGGCAATTCTTTCCCTTGCTGGCACTTGCTGCAGATTTACTGCAAATACCAAGCCTCCGCCACCCTCCCCAGCAAGTGCTCAGAGTGAGTGGTGAGTAATCCCGGCGGTGTATGTGGGTATGTGTCCCATGCACTTAGTAGATGGGCTTTTGCCAACTCTCTCAAGCCGTCCACATCCTTCCTCCCTGCTGTATCATCTTCTACAGCACACAGCAGTGCCTGCTAGGTGGCCGCCACCGCCTGCAGAGACTATTCCTGACTGTGTGTCAGAGATAAAGGCTGGCTGCTTCCTCCCAAATGGGGTCAGGCTCCCTTTGAAATCTGGGACACCTCACGTTAAATATTTGTTAACACATGTATGCTTATCCTTCCCCCTGTGCAATGTTCCCAGTTTACCATCTCGGCAACCCTAAGGAGTTTCAGTAGATGATGAATATGCATAGACCGTCTCGATGATTCCCTAGTGACACAAGAGTAATGTTTTTAAAAGTGAAGAGGGAACTTGGTGGAGGCTTCTGTAAATGGAATCGCGCATGCGTTTAAGTGGCATCTACTCCTGTCTATTTGGTATGGAGTAATGCATCGGTAATGCAGGGCCCAGTGTGTGGACTGAGGTTATATTATCACATTCACTGTGCATACATTCCCTATTGTTTGTTGTTAAAAGCAAAACAAATTTGCCGCTGGCATGTATGTCAACATGGCATAGTTCTTCCTCATATACTTCCCTTTACCTTGTCCCTCCCTTTCCTCCCACCTCCCGCTTCCTCCCATTGTCCCGGGTCCCTCCTCCTTAAAGGAGCCCTTCTTCTTTCCCTTGTAACACCTCCCCCTCACTTATCAAGGAAGTCCCTGGGTTACATCTGTTCAGTCGGACGTTGGGGTTTCCTCGTAGTTTGCTGTGGGCGGCCAGGTGACTTGCAGATCTCTCCTGAACTTTCTGCCTGCGGTACTTTGTTTGCCTCTCCACTGCTTGCTTCCTCGATCTCGGCTGCTTGCTCTTCCTTTGGTTTTGGTTCTTCCAGGTATAGTTTGCGGAAGAAGGAGGCATTCTGCATTATCTCCCCCTGTTCTCCAGTTGCGGCTTTCATTGGGCCTTTCACTGCCATCAATAGGAGAGACTCAGGGTTGTATCAAGAATCTGTTCTCCTTTGTTGCCTCTGTCGTACTATGACAGTTTCTCTGATGAGGAGTTGGTGTTCGTCAGCCCTTCTCTTTAGGTCCATCCATTCTTTGGCTTTTCTTTTCTTTTCCGCATCCCTTTGCTGGATCCCAGCGTCTTGTTCTGGCATGTAGTCCGGCATCTGGGGGAGGTGGGTCTGTGGTCTGTACTTCACCATGAGTTCCAATGGCGTCCGTCCCGTTGTTTTGTGTGGAAAATTCCTGTAGCTCTGCAGCATCGTGCATATGGCTTGGGGTTGTGACATTTGGTCTATCATGGCCTTTTGTCTAGTTCGTTTTCTGATGGCCATACACCTTTCCACCATGCCATTGGCCTGTGGCCACAGCGCCGTGACCCTCTGGTGGTGGAAACCTAGATGATTCGCAAGTTTATGAAAGTCCTGTCCTTGAAACGGCGGGCATTATCTGCCTTAACCATAGTGGGAATTCCCCATTCGCTAAACAGTTTGTTTATCACTGTGGCTACGTGGTGGGCAGTGGACTGCACGTGTTTTATAAGGGGGAACTGGGAGTATTCATCTACCCTATTACGGTTAGGGTGCCAAATCTCCCACGAGATAGACGCCCTCATCCAGACGGTCAACATACCTTCTGGAAAGGCCATCTGTGTTATCATGACTCTTCCCTGGTCTATGCTCTATGGTGAAGTCTAGGCCTTGCAGGCTAATGGACCACCTGAGCAGTTTTGGGTTTTCACCCTTCATCTGCATAAGTCACTTCAGGGGCTTATTATCTGTTTAGACCTTGAAGGTAGACCCTGTAAGGTAGGGCCTGAAACGCCTAAGGCTCCAAACTATGCTACAACATTCCTCAACAGTAGCCCACCTAAGTTCTCTACCCTTGAGTTGTCTACTGATGAATATGATAGGATGTTCCCTTCCTTTGTCATCTAACTGGGACAAGACAGCTCCAATTCCGGTGTCGCAGGCATCCGTCTGGACGATAAAGGGTCGGCTGTAGTCAGGCGCACACCACACACGTGCCCTAAACAGACTTTCTTTCAAGTCATCAAAGGCCCTCTGACAGTGTTCAGTCCAATTAACCTTCCTAGGTTGTCAGGGTGAATTCAGAGCTGTCAGGGGTGCAGCTATGGTTCCATAGTCTGCCATGAAATTGCGATAGTGCCCAGTGAGGCCCAAAAAGGCTCTCACCTGGGTTTAAGTAGTACCTTACTGAGGAGAGGTTGGATTTGACCCCCTTCTACCTCATGACCAAGATATGTGACTTTCCCCTGAGCTATCTGGCACTTGGTGGCCTTGATAGTGAGGTTAGCCCTTTTCAAAGCCTGCAACTCCTTATCCAGGTGTGTCAAATGCTCTTCCCAGGTGGAACTATAGACGGCAATGTCGTCTAGGTAGGCCACACAAAAGGTCTCCAGCCCACTGAGCGCATGATTGACCAATCTCTGGAAGGTGGCATGGGCATTCTTCAACCCAAAAGGCATGACCCTAAACTGGTAGAGTCCCTCCGGTGTTGAGAACGCCATCTTTTCCTTGGCATGGTCCGTCAGACCTATTTGCAAATAGCCTGAGGTAAGGTCAAAGGTGAAAAACACACCCTGGACGTTGCTGCCCAGGTGCCCAATGCCGCACTCCTAACGGGATAGTATCCCAGGTCAGTTAGCTCAACTAGTGCAAGAAAGAAGACTCAACTGAGTCAATTATCCACAATAGTTGAGGCAATAAAGTTGCAATTTTCGTGGCGAGTACCATGTCAAGGTGCTCCTCAATTTAACAAAATATTATAATCATTCAAGTATCCACTTCTTTCAATATTTCTGTCTGTCTGCTAGAGTAGAGAAAGAAAAACAACCAGACTAACTCAAGGCCGGTTCAACAGAAAGCTTCAAATGTTTATATTTAAAAGGCTCTGTGCTTTGCACTGTTAATTTCCACAGTGCAGTGTGTAAACAGTAAAGATTTGTAAAAAATTGTCACAAGACAGTGATTCAAAAAAATCCAATGGGTGTTACAGGTTGTATCAAAATTACATCATTGATGATAACTTTTAGAACTTCCCACATCAATCTTTTCAAGTTTTCAACATAGAATAAGCACTCCTAGGTGGTGTTGGGTGTCAACGTGTTTCGGATTACAATAATCCATCTTCAGGACTGGATGTGCTCATGTTTCAAAATATATTCAAAGGGTAGTCTCTGGGTAGGTCCTAAAACAATATATAAATAAACTCATCAATTGGTGTTGTATATAATATTCTAGGCTAAAAAAAATAACTGGAAGATATACTAACCTAATGGGTCCAGAAAGCAGGGCTCATGAGGTATTATCGGGTCTGGAGTGAGTCTCCTAACCGCCAGAACGCAGGTAAGTGGTGGCAGTATGCAGGTCCCTAGCAGGAATCTGCAAACGAATGAAAAACCCCTGTCATGGGAGGTAGAGGACCTGTTGTAAACAAGTCACTGTGTTCAGAACGATAAGCCCCTGTCATGGGAGGTAGAGGACCTGTTGTAAACAAGTTACTGTGTCCAGAATGGTGTACTGGCGAATTGCTCACAAATATGGGATAGAGGGACAAAAGGTCCCTGAAATTCTAACATAATGGGGAAAAATCGAACACAATTCCGTAGTTTAAAACATATCTCTAGTGTAAAAAAATGATCGTAGCTTTTGTAAATAGGACACGGTATCGTGTCTGTGACAGAGATCGTAACCGGCTGGGTAAAATGCACTTACTTGTTTACTGCATGGAGAATGAATCCACAAGCGTCCCGTCACCAAGACGGGTCGCTCGCAAATGATCACTGATAAAGTGGTCATTAGGGATGCCACGCATGCGCGTAAGCGCAGCGAGTGCCATGTTGGTGTGGGCATATAGCCGTTCGGGATGTACGGAACGCAGTGTTGCGAGCCAGGCCATGCCGGATCGAGAGGATCAAAGTAAATGGAAAAGGGGGGGTAAGAGAACAGTGAATTGTAAATATGGGCTGTCGTGTTTAAAAATTGTTAGGGGGCAGGAGGGGGGCATCACAGTACAAGATAGATTGTGGAGCGCCCCACCTCCTGCAAGGTAAGTGAGACCCAGGGTGAGGAGCAAGCAATCAAGTCAGCTCCCATCCCTAAGTGGGTCAAAACGTTAAAATACACTGTAGGGTGTGTACATGTGTGGTGACTGACCAATTGGCGCGAGTCATGGGTACTCGAACATATCGCTGTTTAGAACCTGTCTAAACAGCTATTATGCTGACGGTCCCTAAGCCGTTCACATTCTGTAGGAACAAACATATTCATGAATGACAAGTATTATGCTGACGGTCCCTAAGCCGATCACATTCTGTAGGGACTAACATATTCATGAATGACAAGTCTACACGAATGCATATTTGTGTATTAATATACTCCACATTGTGGATAATCAACTTTGGTGGACAAGTCCAGCATATCACCTTTGTTTGCCAAATTCTGTTTCCACACCTGCAGCATCATAGAAAGCACATCAAATTCACAATTCATACCACAGGGAGTGAGACAGTCTAACAAATCGATCCATATGATTTCTCTCTGAAGCAGTTTCTTATGGATGTCACCCCCTTTAGGGCCAACCTTCACGTGTTCTAAAATTAAGCATTTCAATTGGGCAATCGAGTGCCTGGATTTCATAAAGTGCACCGATACAGGGGATTTGAGACTCTTTGTCCTTATATTGGACTTATGCTCTGTATTTAGATGTGAGATCATGTTGCCAGGTAAAATGTTATTACAATGTTGGCAATTATAGCAGGGTTGTATTCCCTTGAATGTTTTAGCCGTAGTTTCATCTTTTGATGTTTCGGCTCTGATAAGGCTACTTCTCAGGGCCTTACTATTTCTGTAAGCGAAGGTTGGAAGTTGTTGAAAGAGTGGTTGAGTTTGAGCGTCCATCTGGAGCATCGGCCAGTTCTTTTGAATAATGTCCTTAATTTTCTTACTTTGGGATGAGTAGGTTGTTACAAGACCAAACGGTCATCCTTTGATTGGTTTTTTGAAATTAGCAAAGTATCTCGCTGGATGATGGATACTTTTTGTTCAAAGCCAGTAATCACATCCGGATTATACCGTCTGTTTCTGAATTTTTGGCGCAATGTAGCAGATTGTCTTACATATTCGGTATCTTCAGAGATGTTTCTACGATAGCGCAGGAATTGGCTCAGTGGAACGCTGTCTATTGTTCAATGGGGATGAAAGCTTGTAGCCAATAGCAAACTGTTTCTATCAGTGGCTTTTGTGAATCTCCTGGTCTCAAGGTTCTCATCTTTGACATAGACCTCAACATCAAGGAAATTAATCTTCAATTTATTCGTGAGTGTAGTAAATTTAATTCACGGGTGCATAGCATTCATCATTACAAAAAAGTTGTTGAGTTCGTCTTCAGGGCCAGACCAAATGCCGAAAATGTCGTCAATGTATCTGACAAAGAGGGTCAGATGGCGTGTCCACCTCGGGGATGTAAGGACATTTTCTGATTCCAAATAGTACATGTAGGTGTTTACAAAAGCTGGTGCCATTGCGACACCTATGCTGGTCCCTGAGAGTTGTAAGTAAAAATTGTCCTGGAATCTGAAGAAGTTGTTCATCAGTACCATTTTGAGCAGTGTTAGGACAAACAGTTTATCACCTTGGCAATTATCCGACCTGAGCAAAAGCCATTCAACGGCCTCCAGTCCGGCCTTGTGTGCAATGTTGGTATACAGAGATGTAACATCCATAGTAAAGAGTGTATCCCTTTGCCTCACAAAAGTAATTTCCCATAATGTTTTCAAAAAGTGTGTAGTGTCTTTGATATACGTCTCTGTTTCTTGTATCAGTGGTTGTAAAATCGGTTCCAGATATTTAGCAAGTGGTTCCAGTAAACTGTCAGTAGCTGCTATGATGGGACGCCCAGGTGGGTCAATAAGTCTCTTATGAATTTTGGGCAGAATGTACATAACCGGTATGATGGGATGGGGGTTTTCTAGAAATCCCTGTGTTTTTTCTGTGATTACTTCTCTCATTTCTGCTTCATCAAGAGTTTCTTTAATGAGGGTTCTCACTTGTTCTGTTGGATTGTAATCAGTTTGCTGGTAAGTCTCGAGATCACCAAGTTGTCGTTCGTCTTCCACTATGTACGTGCTCTTGTCCATCAGGACGAGTGCTCCACCTGTCAGCTGGTTTGAAAATAATTTTGTTGTTGTCCAGCAGATTTTTAAGTGTCTGACATTCAGCTGCTGTGAAATTACCATGACTCTTGGACTTGTATTGTAGTATCTTAAATTGATCAAGTACTGTTTTTTCAAAAACTGCCAATACATGGTTGTTGATAGGGGGAATGAATGTACTTTTCAGTGTCATTTCTAGGAATTCTGAGGTTTCTTTGATGTATTCCTCCTCTTCGAGAGAGTCAAAAAAGACTTTGAGTTTCAGTTTTCTCATCAATTTAAAAAAAACAATTTTCTCCCTGAGGTGGTTGGTATTGTATTGTGGTACAAAGGAGATGCTCTTGCGTAGAACTTTTAACTCTAGTTTAGAGAGTTGATATGATGAGATGTTAAATACTATGTCCTTTTCCCCGTTTGTTTCTTCCTCTCTGATTTTTTTCTTTCCTTGTCCTCGTCTGGTCGGTCTTTTTCTAAAAAAGGAGCTGTACTGGATGAGCTTCCTCCTGCCGCAGCGGTGGAGGGGGCTTCTGTTGCTGGACCCGCAGGTGTCTCTAAGTCCGCACTTGATGCCTCTGATGACGACGTGTCTGTGTTTTGTGGTCCAGTTCTTGGAGTACGTGGTTGATATGGCCTGGGTGGCCATTGTCCGTAATACTCTTGCCAGGTGTATACTATGTCAAGCTTATAATCTTGTGTGTCTCGTCCAAACTTCCTTATCTTCTTAGTTTCTAATTCCTGTTTATATTTGGCTAGCTTCTCATTGGTATCTTCCAGAATTTTTTAAAGTTGGTCCGCGGTTAAGTTTTTGCTCAGATTGCTCTTAATGTTCTCAATTTCCTTGTCAAGTGTAGTTAGATTGTTAGATAATTCCTCGATCGTTAGGAGGATGAGGTCAAGAGAACACTTGTTCAGGATCTTACGCCACTTCTTTACAAAGTCAGGATTTTCTTTGCAGAGAGTGGGCTCCAAGTTCACTCTTAGGCCTCGAGGAATCCTCTGGGCTTTGTAATAATGTGACAGTGTGGTTGCATGTAACTTGAGATTGATCTCTCTCCGTATTTTCAACTCTAACTGTTTCAAAAGGGCTTCTGGTTTATCCGACGAGATTAGCTCATCACCTGTTGTATTGATGAGGCCCAATATCCTCTTGGCTTCTTCTACGCTGAATCCAAGAGATTCAGCTCTATTGTTAGTTGTCGCATCTATTTTTGCGAAAGACATCATCCGGTGACGGGCGGTATCAATCGATTTTTGGTAAGGATGATACTGTAATTCTAATGGTTTGCGTGCACTCCCTGGTTATGGCCACACAGGGAACAGTGAAAATAGGGGGGGGGGGCACTTCTACATGTTACAAATACATGTTCAATGGAACAACCGTGTAAATGTATAGGTGGTACACTAATATGTTTAATAAAGTAAAATAGTATTTCAGGTGCAGCTGGGAAAATCTCAAGGCCACTCGAGATCGAAAATACGAGTGGATCTCGAGTGCCCTCGAGATTCTCCCAGCTGCACCTGAAATACTATTTTAGAGGTCCTCTTTCCTTTGTCCTTTACCTTCCCATTGGAGTCCTTAGGGGACACCCGGTGGGAGACCCACTTGTCAGCCAACCTAGCCAGCTTAAAGGGATCCAAAATGTTCTGGTCAACAACTTACTGACGCAGCTCCGGTGAACAGGCTTCAAAAAAATGCTCAAGAACAAAAGGTGAGACAATTCTACAAACGTTTCACTTTGTAACCATCAATCCACCCCATCAGGTTCATGTGTGCAGCATTCACCCAGTCAACCCAAGAAACATTCTCTCTTTTCTTAAAATCCCTGAACATTTTAAGGTATTGCATAGGTGTCTTGCCAAACTTGGCAATCAAAGCAGACTTCATGCACTCATACTGACCCCTTTCTTCCACACTCAGGTTCAGAATACAGTCATATCCAGTCGGAGGCACTCTGCTCAACAAACATTTAGCCCAATCTCTCTTATCAACAACATGAATTGCACAAGCCATTTCAAATGCTTCGATCCATAGGAGGATATCAGAACCCTGTACAAACACACCAACCAAATCTTTCATAAACTTGGTGGCTGGGGACCTTGCACTCTCACTGGGTTTAGCTGAAGTCTCCACTCTAGCTTTCTCTAGCTGGATTCTCTGACATTCAGTGTCCTTGTCTTTGAGTACAAGATCCCTATTCTTGAGTTCCACTTGCTGTGTCAGCTCTTCTTTCTTAAGCTCAGCATCTATTTCCAACTTGCGATATTCAAAGGCCAATTTCATCCTTAATAACTCAAGCTCCAAGGAAGTGCTGGGGTCTGGAACAGAGGCAGCAGGAAGGTGGCATTCCCAGACATAGAATCAGCAAAAACCCCATGGGCAGAGTCCTCATTGGTTGCATCCCCCCCTTCAAGAGTTTCACAATCAGTTTGATTCAGTACACCAAGGCAGCTATCAGCTCAGCCCTAGACTTATCCACAAAGTCTAACTCCCTGGCTTCACAAGCACTCTGGAGAGCCTCTAAGCTCATCCGAGTCAATTTACCATTTGCAATAGATTCCATTGCTTGTAATGCAGTTATTTTGTACACAACGAAACCTTAATTTAACAAAGTGCAGATATCCTTCGTAAGTGGCATGGTTATACACTGATTCTTAAAACCATAAGCATCCCACCGCTGCCACCAGTGTAAAGACTGGAGGGGGGTGTCTGTACTTCTGCTCTCTATATGGTAGAGGAGAGGCACAGAGGACCCCAGCCAAGATTTTCTATTCGGTAGCTATGGTCGAGCAATCACGGCCTAGCTTCTCAGGAGGTGATGCAGGCTGGTTCTTAGGTATAGTGTAGCCCACAAGCCCCCACAAAGGACTGTCCATACACTGTATTAGTTAAAACGCAGTCTTTATATAATTAATATTCACGGTTATGTACACTATCACAATAACTCACTTTGTGCTCAGAAAATCACTCAATGGTAAATATATACAGTTCTAAAGTGGTACCACAAATATTGTCAGATTCCATTAAAGTGCATCAACTATACTGTCAAAATGTCACACAGATCAATAAAGATAAAACCAGCCGTAGAGAGAGGAAGGAAAGCAATACTGGACCCTACCACCTAGGCACAATTCTGAGTGGAGATCCCCCCACCTTGGCAACCTGTAAAGCAAAGATGTATCACAAGTCCAGTCCATGTATTGTTCTATGAGTCTTATTTCCCTCTACAATAGTTCTACTGCCCCAATGTAGCTGGAATTGTAGAATTTGTCGATGGGAAATAGAGGTGCCCTTTAAGGCAGGAGTCACAGGTCGTCGAACGTCCGACGGAGAACAGGGTGAACTACGGCAGTGAAGTGGCAGCTTCGTTCCTAGTGGTGCTCGTCGATGACGGAGGGTTGTCGTCTTGCAAGGAGGAGGGGTGCGGGGCACCTCGGTGACGGTAGTTCTGGACTGCAAAGAGATGTTGAAGAACTGTGGCCCAGCAAGGGCGTTGAGTCGTCGGCGTCTCTGTGGTCTTTAGGTGGCGGGAAACCCACCGGCGGATGCTCCTCGCCGCGTCGATGATCGGGCCTTCTCCAGCAGGATTAACAGGGCGGCGATGCAGACGAGATCGTCCTTGGCTCAAATTAAGTTCTTAGGCAAACGGGAGCACGGCGGCTCCAGTCAACGACGGCGGTCGTCGACAGTGGTGGACAACAGTCTGGGAGCTTCTCTTTGGGATTCCGCGGCAGTCCCCGTCTCCGGTTCACAGCCTGTCGTAGGTCTGTCTACCAGGGAACTTTGGCAAAAATCAGCTGGTGCACGATGGTCCCTCGTAGCTCGGGAAGATGGCGCCTTACCAGGTCCTCTCTGGGTCAGTTCTTGGAGACACAGAAGCTTTCAGATTGTGAAGGAGAGCAACAGCAATTCTTCTCTTCCAGCAGGGCTTCAAGGTTAAGCTTCAGTTTCACTCCAGTTACTCTTCAGCTTCTGAACACGGATTCTAGCAGTGAGAGGCCCCCAGATATACTAGCTGATCTCCCATTCATTCTGCTGGGTCACACTTAGGCAACCAATCGGTCAGAAGAGCATTGATGCAGGCAGGCATCCAATCAGGTGCATAGTGCATTCAGGCCATTCACTCCTCTCCAGACACTCACAACAAGTTATGTGTATTGGGACAAGTACCCAGCCATTCAACACTCCACACTGCATTCATACCAGTTTCGGGCAGGGCTGTCTCAGTCATTGTGTCAAACACCAGATACTAGACACCCACAACACAGAATGTGTATTCGTCACACACTCCATTCACCCAGGTCCCACCCACAGGGTGTACCCACAACATACAGTCACTGGGAAGACTCCAGCCAGTCTGGCCTGGACTTCACAACAACACCATATATGGAACTTCCACCCAACAGCCGGTCAGGGGGAAGGGACAGAGTCAGGGCTTCCCAGGACTTTTGGAAAACAAGGTAACAGGCAATAGAAAGCAAGAGCCCATGGGGGCCATCTTGTTTCCTATAAGGAAACATTTGATTCCAATGGCAGGCCCTGGGTATCTCAAAATGGAGTATACTCAGAGCACCTGTCAAATTCAGCATGGAGGTGCCACCAGCCCATACCCTGCTCTGTGGGCCACCCACTGGTGCCCAAAAACATGCACTAGTGGCACAGGGTTGTACTCCCACCCATGGGTACCATAAAGGTATCCCATGGGTCTGTACACCAAACCAAAAGAGAGAGCTGCACCGCCAGGAATCCCACATGAACTCCTGTGTGGAAAACACGCCACAACACACAATAAAAAGCAGTAAAGGACAATTATACAGAGGCCCTGTCCCTCCGATGCATTTCTAGCATCACAGGAGCCAAATCCAACGGGTTGGCATCTACCGTGAGATCTGTGTCCCATCCTGGGTTGAAGTATGCCAGTTGCCAATTGTTGAAGAGTTCCTCTTTTATGCTGTGGAATGTCTTGTGGCATTGCCTGTCCCAGTTGAACTGAGAGTCCTTCTTGAGGAGGTTACGGAGTGGGTCTGTGATGGTGGCATAATTCGGAAGATAGCGAGCACAGTAGCCCACCATTCCTAGACATGATCTCAGTTTGGCAACTCCATTGTGGGCGGGCAGGTTCACAATGGCGCTAATTTTCAGGGTCAGCTATTATGCCTTGATCTGAAAAGATGTGGCCAGAGAAACGTAAGCTGTGTCTGTTGATGGCACACTTCATGTCATTGAGTCTAAGGCCTGCATTGTGAAGGATGTCGCACACAGCCTTCAGCGCTTTATCATGTTGTTCTTGAGTGGCACTAAATATTAGCATGTTGTCACTATAGTTGAGGGAGTTGAGCACCAGGGACATTAGTCTCCGTATTGTTTCTTGAAAGATTTCAGCCGCTGAATATATTCCAAAGTTGAGTCACTTATAGCGGAACAGCCCTTCGTGAGTTTCAAAAGTGGTTATTTGTTTGGCTGCAGGGTCAAGTACTGACTGGTGATACCCTTGATTCAGGTCCAGTTTGGAATACAGAATGGCTTGGTTCAGCCTTACCAGCATGTCCTCAATGCTGGGCCCTGGGTGTCTCTCTCTCTTTGAATAGCCGTGTTTGGAATGCTCATGTCCACGCAAAGGCACAGCCGTCCGTTGTCTTTTGGGATGACAACTGGGGGGACACCCATGGTGTAGGGCCTTCGACACTCTCAATTATGTTGTTCTGTAACCATAGCTGAAGTTCATGTGTCACCTGGGCTTGGAGATGGAATTCGACCCTGCTGGGGTTTTGGGGGACAGGGGTGATGTTTGGATCTATGTGGAGGGTGATGACGGTGTCTTTCAGCATGCCAACACCTTCGAATAACTTTGGGAAAAGGATTTTGAACTCATGGTGTCCAGTGGCGGGCAGGATATTGCTTGCAGTACTTGTGTGGCCGGTGGGAGACCCTGGATGACTTCTGAGTGTTTATACTGGATGTTGATCAGGGTAAGGGCCTGGGCAGTCCGATAGCTGATGAGACAGTGTCCTATGGAGGGACTCTGTATGACATGGATGGAAATACGCACTTTGCGTTCCCTGTGGGTTAGGTGGCAGTGAAACTGGCTATTTGACTGATGTGGAAGTGATGCTCCCCATTGAAATATGCGAGCATGGGATTTACCCACTCACTACATGCTGCTGCCATCCTGCTACCCTGATGCTCCATTTTAACAAGAATTGACAATCCAGAAGTGTTACCTGGTAACCAGTCCATGCCAAGCTGATCCTGTCCCGCTGATTTTGTCCGGCTGTCTTTTGTTAGACCAGATTCGTGTGGTGACCAGAGCTCTGAGTGTCCAAAATTTAAAAATTAAAAAGTGGACTGTGAGTATCAATAGGAACCATAGAAATTAATACTATACCTTGCCTTGCTTTGTTCCATCCCAATCTCTAAGTCATCCTATGCTTATCCTGATAACTTGTAATATTGTCAAAATCATTCTTGCCACCCTGTCATTGATTTATAGTGCTGCTAGCGCCAGCTCTTTTTAGTAATTCTGTTTTATGTAAATCCTAAACTATCAATACTTTTTCGAGTGATCGGAATAATTGCACCCGGGCGGGCACTGGGGAACTAGGGTTGATTCCGCGGATCAACACTGGAGCTTACTGTGTCCCTCTTTGGTATCCTAGCGTGAATGCTCCAGTATTGAGTAAAACTGTTCTTGTCAAAACTGATTTCCTTTCCTTTTTCACCACTTCATTTTCATGAAAATGCACCTCATTCTATCTAGAATAAATCACTCAATTTTCCAGAAAGAGGCCTAATTTCACTTCCATCTTGTACCTATGATCTGTAGCTTCAACCCAGCCATATTTCACCCGTTTTTATTAAAAACCGTTTGGTTAATTCCAGACGGGAATCGAAATATTTGCAAAAGTTCCCACGTGCCATTTTGATTATAAACTGTATTAAATCTTCCATTCAATTTTGAATTTTATGTTTTTGCTCAATCGATTGCTTGTGATTGCTAGTATCTTTCCAGTGTTGCTCCAGTAAGTAATAGGTTTTGTTTTCAAGATTTTTATTCACATTCATTGTTTTATTCAGCCATTCCCAAGTGTCATTTTAACATTGCAAGGGTTTCAAATCCGTTTTTCACTCTCATTTGAGTAGGGAAAGTTAGATTTGAATTCCGTTTCCAGATTCATATTCCTAACTGCGTGCTGCTTGATAATATCCATTCAGAAGTGATTATTTGTGGGTTGAGGGAATATTGCAGGGGGAAATCCTAACTTGAGTGCTATCTTTCCGAAAATAAAAAAAGTGTTGCTATTCCCTGGTGTTTTCTATCTGTGTTACTAAAGGGTTGAATTAATTGCATTGCCTACATTCCTATTGTTATTATCAACACATTGGTGATTGATGCCCCATTTATAATAACGTGTATGATTTCTTTTTAATTTTCAAATAAATAAATAAATATTATATTTTATCAACCAGCCTGGTTCCTGGTCCATCGTGACATGGGGTATTTGAAAAGGGGGTTTGATATGAGTGGTGTATCATCTCAATATTGAATCTAATCTAACATAAGCATTTCAATTGCACCCTGCATGCTGGGCAGAGACTAAGGTGTGTGTCACCTGATTGAAATCTTTAACACAAACCAGGAGCAGAGCTCACAGCGTCGAATCAGCAGTGATGCCCCGTGATAGGAGAATTGAGTCTCAAAACACAGGTGAGTTCTCAAGTTCTCAGGATGAGGTTTAAGGTGCGAGAGGAAGGAGGTTGGATTCAGATGCTCACCCTGTTGCTTGCTTTCTTACAGGGCATCGGGTACAAGAAGCGGGACTGGCCTTGACGATGAAAGACAGGATCAGAGTCCGAACGGAGGTGCAAGGAAGAACCAGGGACCACAGTGGAACTGTGGCAGCCAGGATGCTGAAGGCCGCTGAGCAGGACAAAAGACCAAGATACTGAAAGTTGCTGAGGATGCAGAAGATCCGAAGGGTCTCAACAGGATACTGAAAAATGCTACAGACCAAGAAGCTCAACGTAGAAGATGCTGAACACAGGAGTGGTAAGTCGAACACTACTCTTGCTAGGAGCAGACGAAACGCTAAGCACAGGGTGTGGTCCGGGGCGCGGCTTTATACCCCTGAGCCACACCCTGTCAGAGCTAGATGCGCAGGGGTGTTGGCTTCTTGCACATGACAGGTATTTCACTGCATGTGCCGGGCTTGCACATGCTTAATGTTCCTTGGTGCCCTCCCTGCAGTCAGTCCTTCTTCATGGGCTGCAACCGGGTCGTGCCCCTCCACACGGGTTCCATGTCATTTCATCACGGGATGTTTTTTCGCAGGGTTTTTTACCGTGATTTTTTCAATTTTATTTAACATTATTTTTGGGGGGTTCTCCCCCAAAGCCCCCATTTTCTTTCATTTGTATTTATTTCCAAACACCCACACCCCATATATATAATTTACTAACCCCCCATAAAGAATTAGATGGGTTTTTTAAAAAAAAGATTTTGGTAAAAAATCCAGCGAAAAAATATCCTGCGATGAAATGACATGGAACACGTGTGGATGGGAGCAACCCTGTTGCAGCCCGTGAATAAGGGCTGAATGCAGGGAGGGCACCGCCCAGCACGAGCCAAGGAACATTAAGCATGTGCAAGCCCGGCACGTGAAGTGAATTACTTGGCACGCAAAAAAAATCCTGCAATGAAAGGACGTTGTACCTCCACACGTTCACGCCAGCCAGCCAGCATCCCTGTCCACTTCCTCCCTAGTATACTAGAAGGGGATCCCCCCTTCCTACTGACCTGCCACCCCCGGGCCCGCAACAGGATTGTGACAACGGCAACCTAGGGGGCCGTGGTGTTGTCTGATGTGACACTGATCAGTCGCAGTGACTCTTTGCTATACCCCTCGTGGGTGTAGTATTGACTGTCTGCAGATTTGGGAACCACGCTTGGTGCTGGATTTTCATACGGGTCATAGTCATATCGTAGGACAGGGAGTGCTTTCATGCTGTAACCTTGATCGAGTCTGTGGTCGACATGATGGTCTGCTGCTGGGTTAGGTCAGTAGTCGTATGCGTCCAGGTTGGATAGGTAGTCGTACGCGTAGGAGTTGCGCATGGGTGGGTCAATGTTCAGGTCCTCAATGGCCCTTATGACACCGGGTCGGGCTGCCGCTGGGTCTGGGTTCCTCTCCTGGAATGTTCTCTCAGGGTCTCTTTCGTGAGGTAGTCTGTCACTGGTTCCTCTTGTCTGCTTGAATCGTCTAGCTGGGCCCGAGAGGGGTGATGGTCAATACGCGGTAAGCACTGGGGATTTTTCTGTGCACATTACCTGGAAGTGGTTCTCCTGGCTGCATCGCATGCACATTTATCCTATTGCTGGGTATTGTCCTCTGTGGGGGAATTCAAACCCACACATATAACATTGTTTCTCACTCCTAGGACATTGTTGTGGACTTCTGGGTCCTTGCATTCCCCATGGTCCTGTGTTACGGGCGATACTGGATGTCCGGCTGCCATTGCTGCAATGGTCTCACCCTTTTTTGGGTTCTCAATGGCTGCCACTTGAGCATCAAGCCGTTCGTATATTCTTGCCAGGTTGATTATTTCTTGTAGTGACAAGGGTATCTTTAATAGATGCTTTCTGAACAAAGAAGAGGTGCACCCCTCAATGATTCTCAGTCTTATCACCTCATCATCATTGAAGTTGGCAAAGTCACAGTAATTGATTTTCTTCTGGAGATGGGTGACAAATTCACCAATTGACTCATGAGGCAACTGTGTGGATTGTTTAAAGGAATATGGTTCATAGTCTCTGTTGGGGAGTACTATCAGTTTGCTGTTGACAGCAGCGATGAGGTGCTAGTGCGTGGTCATCTCTTGTGCAGGGATGGTTTTCACGATCCCTTTCATCTCTTTTCCTGCGAGGTTGGCGAAAACGTCTATTTTGTTTGGCGAATCTTGGTCACCTATGGCCTTCATAAAGTCCTCAATCTCCTCCAACCATTCTTCCCACCTCTGACCATGGTTGTGGTGTGGGTGCAGTGTGAATGGGTTAGGCTGTCTCAGGATGGTTGCTCGGGATGCAGGTCCCATGTTTGCAGGGTTTGGGGCCGCTGCGGCTTGTTGCACCTCATCTGCCATTGTTTTGTGGGTTATTGTAGCGCCAGGTTTCCTTATCAAGGATGTGTGGTCTTTGCAGTTCCTTCTCCTGTCCTCGGCTGTCCCTTGTTGCCACTGTATGCACACTATTTCCTGGGGTGGTGGGCTTCCCTCTCTTCAATGGCTGTCTTGCCACATCCCTTCTGCCTGCCACAACAGTCTGCTACTGCAGCGGGCTGTGCTCTCATGGCGGCTTTTTTTTTCTTCAGAGCAGTGCATGACGTGCGTTGCTGGTTTGTGTTTTGTGTCTTCATTATGTATATATTTATTTCTGGGTGTCGTCCTCTGCTGCACACTCCTTTCCTTTGGATGTATGATGTGCAGGGTGGGGCGCTGCGCTTATGGTGGTGTTCCTTTTGGCCCATTCCCCCCTTTCCTCTTACTGCCGTTGTTAATGCCAGCCCCTCCTTACCCTCTTTGTTTCCGACAGCTACATCGGTCACGCGCAACGTGTTATCCAGCTGCCATATTCGCTGGGATGATGCCAGCTCCATGGTTCCGGGTGTGTGGGGCCAGTCTTCCGGTCCAGGCTTCCTCTGCTGGGCTCCCTTCTTCTTCTGCTGGGCTCTCCTCGCCCGCTGCTTCTCCTGCGCAGTCTTCAGCATCGTTGCTGGGCTTCACTCTTCATCCACTGGGTTCTCCTCACCTGTCGCTCCTCCTACACGGCTGTTAGCATCCTTGCTGGACTCCACTTTTCGTCTGTCAGGTCCGCTTCACCGACCGCTCTTCTTACGCGGTCCACAGTGTCCTCTTTAGCACCACACTGCCGCTGCCACTGCTGGGCTCTCCTCACCCACTACTCCTCCTCTGCGGCATAGGACTTGTTGGTCTTCGTCGCCAGTCGTTCCACTCCTTTCACATAATACACCGGAGCCAGGGTACATTTCACCTTCCTTTTATTGTGCCTGCGTTCCAACTAACTTCCCTTTCCCTCATCCCTCCCTTTCCTCCCACCTCTCGCTTCCTTCCATTGTCCCGGGCACCTCCTCCTTAAAGGAGCCCTTCTTCTTTCCCTTGTAACAGTTCACAAATGGAGATGTGTAATTGTTCACCAATGGCGAATGCAGTATAATTTGCAAATGGATGTGCCGGATCTGGAGACGATAGCTGATGTGATTTTATCTTGACTTCTTAATAAATGAAGGGGCCATTACATCCAACTTAATATTCTCTGAAGCCTGGATTTACTTAAAGCCCTGCAAGATCTTCAGGCCTACATGCACCCAATACATGTATGCCTGCAAAATGTTGATGCTTTAATTAAGCCCATGAAACTGGACTCAGATGTCCCACACTCTCAGATGCCCAGGAATATCCCTAATCTTTAGGTTCAGACAGACTCAAATATTACAAAGATGTAGATAGCTCCAACGGTGCCAGTCTACAACCACCAGAAGCCCAAGTCTCAGGTACACCCCGACTGCAGTTGGTATCAGCCTCAGTAGCACCCAGGCCGGAAAGTGAACAATACTCAGAGGTCCTCACATGTTTGCAGGCCCCAATCCTCAGATGCCCCTAAAGCCTCACATGACCCCTCACTATGCATGACCTCAAGCCCTGAATGACCCTCTAAACCTGCATGACTCTATTAGCAGTGCAACCCACCTCCACGGCCTTCTATGCTCCAAGTCCTCAGATATATCTAACCTTGCATGCCCCACACTAACTTTGGATGACCCAGATTGCTCGATGACCCCAGTCTTCTATACCTCTTTCCTTGTAGACCGTGAGCCTCATATTCTCACTGGTCATTCATGCTGCGTCTTCCAGCTCTTCATGCTTCTTTATTCTCATCCTTATCCTCCAGCTTTTCATGTTGCTTTAGCCACATCCTTTGCATCCTCTATCCCTTCATGCCTCTTCATCCTCATCCCGTGCATCCTCCAACACGTCATACTCCAAAAGCATGTAAGAAACCCTATTCCAGTGGGACAATTTTTGCCGAAACATTGGAGACTTAAGAGAAGTGGGGTACACATGAGAAACTAATGTTTAATGGTATGTACTCAGGTGACAGAGTACTGTAATCTTTGAACTAAGTTGGGTTGGAATTATGATATTTGCACCCTGCTAATTTGAATTGTGATATCTGCACCCCGCTGATTTAGCCTAGAATATCTGCACCATTTTGGGTTGATACTGCCTGCATCATTTTGGGTTAACACTGCATATTGCGGGTGTCAACGTGAGGTTTGCATCCTTATTGTTTAAACCTTCATTCTTACACCCAGCGATAGTCACATCCTACTTTCTATTTTTTTTTTATTTTTTAATTTTTTATTTGATTTAGTTGAAAATCCAACTTTATAAATATATAAAATTCACCATTTAGAAATATCGAAAAGATGGTTTAGCAAATTATACATACATACATACATATTAAAGAGAAACGTAAGAATTTAAGAATATTTAGCAGAACATTACTCTAAAACAAAAGTACATGACTGATTCAATTTCATTTTACACTCACGATGGAATTACGGTCATACAAAAAAGCACCGTCAAGAATGTGGACAGTTGCAATTCTTTTTTTTTTAAATTTGTTTTTATTAGATTTTAACACATAACAATTCTCTCAATGAGAAAGAAGAAAAGGTTCTTGAAAAGTGCTTTTTCAAATAGCTTAATAACATCAGTGTACATTACTTAAATCCGTTTCTCTACACACACCAGTATAAAAATAAAATTCACTAACATACTTCTCTCGTTCTCTTTATTCATTTTCACCTTCTCCCCTCCCCCCATCCTCCAAGGACTAGGGAACTGTGTGACCAAGGGGTTGTGGTTTCATGGTCACACGCTCATTGTCACGGGCTGAAACTTTTCGATATGGCATCTCCGGGGACTCGCGACAAGGAGGGCGTTTTGTCATGACTCTACTGGTGCCTGAAAGGTAGTGTGGAAGCGGCCTCAGAACAGACAGAGGGGGATAAGCTCACAAGAGGAGAAGGACCTAGTCAGGCCCCATACACAATGGACATTATTACCATTTGGGGTTTGATGTCTATTTGATGTGTGTTTGCTTAGGAAATCTGACCACAAGACTTCACACTGTGTTGCCCTGCCGTGGAGAGATGCAGTAATTTTCTCCATGGTACATATGTTCATTGCAACATTGATCTATTCATTCTCGGTCGGGGTCATGATTGATTTCCATTTGGTGGCCAGTAAAGCCCGAGCAGCGAGCAACAGATGGGGGGGTTAAGCCTTGGACTCTCTTCCAGTCATCCTCTATTTTCTCGAGCCCGAACAGGACAAGATGGGGGTCTGCCGTTCTTTGAATCTCGTCCAGGTGCCTAATCCACCCCAAGAATTCATCCCAATAAACCTTAATTCGAGGACATCCCCACCACATATGCCAATAGTTTGTGACTTGTCCACATTCACGCCAACAGAAAGGGGAAGATGATTGGTACATTTTGGATAATTTATAGGGGTCGTACTGCCAACGGTGCAAGAGTTTAATGGAATGGAGTTTGTATTGGCACGATATAGAGGTGCGTGTTGCCATACGACACATTTTATCCCACGTGTCTTCATCGATTTCCGTCCCCATGTCATTCCCCCATCGGGCTCTGAGGTTATGTGTGTTCCCTCTACCCGCCTCTACTAGTATTTTGTCCTAGAGTCTAACAGTTTTTCAAAGGGGGTGAGCTCCTTACTCAGTTTTTCTCTACATGCTGCTTTCGTCAAGACTCCTTTGATCTGTAAATAGTGGAAAGTGGACAGAACGCCTATATTTAGGGCCTCTGTTAGCTCTGGGAGTGTGATAAAGGAATCGCTTCGGAGAAGCTGGCCCACCCTTTCTAACCCTGCTTCATACCACGCCTGAAATCTTTCAACATTGGGGATGTGGTTATTTATGCCCGGGGACCATAGATGGCTCAGTGGAGACGGCCATGTTGTGATTTCTCTCATCTCTGGCCCCTCCCTCCCTATTTCCCATATGGCGGCAAAGAGCGGATGCTCCTTTGTTTTCCTCAATATCTCTTTCGTGGTGCCCAAAGCCACTCTGAGAGTGTTGCTGGGTCTAAGTAGTGATTATCCATTGCTATCCACTGTGGTTCTTTTTGATTGCGCAAGTGATGGACGAGTACCCATAATTGGGCACAGTGTAGTACTTCTTGAGGTCTGAGAGACCTACCCCTCCTTTATCTTTGGGCAACGTCAATGTGTTGTAGGCGATCCTGGCCCCAGGAATTTTAGGGTCGCTTTTTTAACTTCTTTGAAGTATTGCTCCGGTATTTTAATGGGAAGCATCTGAAAGGGATACAGAAACCTCAGGAGACAGGTCATTTTTATGGTGTTAAGCCGGCCAAGCCACGAGATTGACAATTTGTCCCACCTGGCCAGGTCCGCGTGGAATTTGGCAAGGAGTTTTGGAAAGTTTGCTTCATATAGAGTGTCTATTTGTTTTGTAATTCGTATCCCTAAGTATTGCATGGTGTCGTGCTCAAGCGTCAGTCCAAAGAAGGAATATTTTGTTTCATTTACCCCCGCTGCCCCCTGAAGGGGAAACCATATGGATTTGACCGATTGACCTTAAATCCTGATAACTGACCATATTCTTCAAGGAGGGATATGGCTCGGGGAATGGATCTTTCGGGATTGACCACATGTAGGAGTATGTCGTCGGCATACAATGCTAACTTGTACTCTGTGTGTCCTAGGTGCATTCTCTCTATTCTGGTGCCCGTTCTTATATTGTGTGCTAATGGTTCGAGCGATAAAGCAAACAAGATGGCCGATAGGGGCATCCCTGTCTGGTACCCCGCTTCAATTGAAACCACCTAGAATATTCCCTGTTTACAAATACCGAGGCTGTGGATGTCGTGTAGACTGCCTGGATTCCCTTTCTAAGCTTGGGGCCCATTCCAATTTTCGAATAACTCCCATTAGAAAGTCCCAATCTACACTTTCTGCATCGATGGAGAATAGTGAGGGATCAGTGTTCAGGTTGTGGGAGGCGTGTACCAAATGCAGGGTCTTTCGCATGGTATCGGCTCCCTGACGGCCAAGTATAAAGCCCACTTGGTCAGGGTGGATGAGGCGGGGCATGAATGATTACATTCTAGCTGCCAGGCCCCTTGTGTACATTTTTGCATTTATGTTGAGTAGTGAGATGGGACGATATGATCCACATCATTTGCGATCCCTCCCCTCTTTTGGGATGACCGTTATGAGTGCTCTGACAAATGAATCTGGAGGTATCCCTGTCTCTAGGATCTCATTAAATAGTTCAGCGAGAAAGGGTGTGAGCTGTGTGGCAAATGTCTTGTAAAAACCTGCCGTATACCCATTTTCTCCCGGGGATTTACCAAGTGTGAGTCGTTTTATAGCCTCCTGAATCTTCTCCTCAGTTATGGGAGCGTCCAGGTTCTCTGACTCTATACATGCCAATTTGGGCATATTGATGTCGGCTAGATAGGACTGAATGCTAGACTGGTCTGGGTCCGTCTCTGGGCTGTACAAGGCTTCATAGAAGTCTGCAAAGGCTTCGGGGATGGTGGTCCTACTTATTTCTGTGTTGGGTCCTCCATCAACTATTTCCTGCACCCTGCGTTCTGCTTGCTGTGCTCGTAGCCTGGCCGCCAGCAATGCATCCGCTTTATCTCCTTTCTCATACATTTTTTGTTTTAGGAGGAGAAGTTTGCGAACTATTTGGTCGTGTTCTAGAAGGCAGAGTTCCTCCCTCTTTTTTCTGGCTTCACTGACTTTTTCGTGATCTAATACATCCCCTTGCTTCGCTTCATTATCTAGTTGGGTGAATTCTCTGCAGAGTTTTTTTTCAATCAGATTTCTCTCTCTTTTTTTATTGGCTCCCACCCTCGGATCCCAGACCCCTTGTTTAGAGACCTCCCCGGTATCGTTCAATCGAAAAGTATTCAATAATTTCAGTTTCCACCTCTGACTTAAAAACAGGGTCTTTCCATAGGGTCTCATTGCACCTCCACTTTCCACCTCTAACTGGTAGGGATTCCCATAGTATGTCGGCGGTCACCATGTCATGATCAGACGATGTGATCATGTGATTTCTGTGTGTGAGGCTGCATCACATAGGTCTCCGGAGAAATAGAGGTGGTCAATGCGAGTGATTGTATTGTGTGGGGCTGAAAAAAAGGTGTACGCTTTCTCCATAGGATGCATTCGTCTCCACACATCAGTCAGTCCATACAGTTCCATCATTACCCTGAATTGGGCTTGATCTCCTCCGAGTTTGTCACGTGTTTCTGGATTACCAGGTTTCCAATCTAACGTGGGATCAGCCCACATATTAAAATCTCCTCGAAAGGATGACATGACCTGTTGAGTCTAACATGATTTTGGGGATTGTTTTGGAGACGAATCTGACTTGCCCTACTTTGGGGGAGTAAATCGTGGCAATCGTAGTGGACACATTCCCAATGGTCCCCGGAATATGTAAGGCTCAGCCTTCTGCATCCGACCAAGTCTTTGTAGTCTTGAAGTCTATACTTTTTCTAATGAGTATTCCCACTCCCCCCCTCCTCAATGGTCCCGAACCCCAGAACTCCAACCCGGATCGCCTCCCCAGGACCACCCTCTCATCACCCTTCATATATTTAGTTTCCTGCAATAAAAGAATATCAATTTTCGATCCCCGGAATTCTCTAAACACAAGTGACCTCTTAGTCGGTGAATTAAGACCTTTGACGTTCAGCGTTCCCACCCTTATGGCACCCCTGCTATATGCTTCAGCGGTCATCATAACAACGTAATCTGAGGCCATGCATATTCTCTGACCATTTCAACCCGCTTCTTCGGTGCAGAGTCAACCACGCAACCATATCAATTTTTGTAGATCCTAAATTTACCAATGACTTGACACGTGCCCCTGTCCCTCCTCCTCCCCCCCTTTCTCCTCCCTTCCTGAGTTTGGTGGCGTCCGATCGAGCCTACTTAAACACACTAGCCCGGAATCGAACCACCAGTGGAGACCGTTACCTCACGGTCCCCTTGGAAAATAATCATCAACATAACTAATGAGCCCCCGGTAACCTCCCCCCGGAGTTAGCACATTTCTGCAAAATGAGTGGAGATCTCAGTCACGTTTCCACCATAAACACCCATGTCTTCCCCTTATCAAATGTCAATTCAAGCAGGCAAGCAAGCAAGATGTACCATACTTGTTGAGGATCAACTACCCCCCTCCGGAGAGTCGTTTCCTCTGCGATATTTTCTCGAGCCTCTCACCTTCTTCCTCTTTGGGCCCTGTGTCTGCCATTCCCTCCCATCTTTGGGGGCATCATCTCCGGATTCCTCCCGATCCTGCGGGCCTAGTAGATCGGATATGCATGCTTTGATTTGTTGCTCAGAGCTCAACCTGATCTTCGTGCCTTCATGTTCGAAAGAAAGAGAAAAGGGGTATACCCATCTATGGCGCTTGTCACAGGTTTTGAGCCATGTCGTAAGTGGTTTACACATTTTCCTCAGGGCTAAGATGAAGGATTAAAGGTCCTGATATATCGTTATTTGAGATCCACTTAGGGTGATGATGCCTCCACTCCTCGCCTTTTCCAACACTCTCATCCTATCCCGATATCGGTGAAATCATGCCAGAACTGATCTCGGGCCTCCAGGTGGGCCTCCCGCTCTGTGAATGCGCTCTATCTTGGGTTCATCAATGTTGTCGTCGGTGACTAGGAGCTTGATGATGTCATGGAGTGTCGTTTTTAGGTCCTTTTCTGTTTCCCCTTCTTTCTCGGGGATCCCAAAAAAGCGTAAATTGTTTCTCCTTTCCCGGTTCTCCAAATCATCCATCTTGAGTTTGAACTCTTGCTCTCTCTGTTCTAGTTCAGTTATTCTGTGGTCCAGCTGTGTTTCCAAGATGTCAATTGAGGTGTGGTTGTTCTCGACACCTTCGACCCTATCCTCTATGTTGTCAAGGCGCTGTGTGAGTCTGTCAATTTTCCCTCCTATATTGGCTCCCATATTCCTTATTTCCGCCAGTAAATCCACTATGTCTCCTTTTGTAGCGGTGGTTTCTGTATCTGTGGTTGGCGATGAGGACATCTTGGGGCCGACGTCGTGTCTGGGTGTCGGGCCGTATGCGAAGATAACAAGTTTCTGTTGGAAGTTCATGCGGCTAATGCCTTATTTTCAACGTGTCGGACAGTGCAGATTCCAGAATGCCTGTTACCACAGAGGAGGCACACGCCCCTTTTTCCCCTTATTTCCTCCTTTTACTTTCCGTCTGAGACAGACTGTTTTAGATTTATCTCCGGGGGCCTTTCCCTCTGTGAGGCAGGTGTGTCTGTTATTGCAGTCCGGATAGGGTCCTCAACCAGTGGAAAAGGTTGGGATGGGGTTGTTGGTAACTCCGCAGTGTCTTGTGTTCACCTTCCTGTGGGGGTCCGCAGTTCGGTTGCGGAGTTTGTCTATTATATCTTTAATCCTTTGCTGTTTCCTTAGGGAGGATCGGGTTCTTCGGGTATCCCGGGGGATGACGATGGTCTGTGGTGGGCAGGTTGGCATGAGGTTATATGACTCTCGAAGGGGGGCTTACTTTGGGTGGTGCGCAAACCCCTCTTCTACCCTCTGCCGCCACCAGCGGGGCAACAAAGCTCTGTATTCTGTGGGGTTGATATCAGAAGGCGTGTGCAGCTAAGCAGGTATTGTCACCCATATGCCTCACCTTCGCCGTAATGTGTCCTTCCCTCTTGAGGGATCCTACGCCTTCCTAAATGGGGATGGCACAGGAAATTATGTTGGGTGTCCCTTATTTATTTCCCTGTAGGATGCATCCAAGGGCTGTGGTCAGGGATGTACAGGAGAATTACCCCACGGCCGTGCCGTTTGTGCGCACTACAGATTGTCCCTCATGATACGCGACCCGGTGTGAGTCAGCGTATTGCCGTGGTTCTGGCTGTACGGTTTGCAGGGTCCTGCTCCGGGGCTTAGGGTGCAGGCAAGGCTGCGACTGGCGCTACTGTGGTCTCGAGGTGAGGCCGTTGTATGGTGCAGGAGAACGGGGGGATATCATCGGTGGTCACTTACTTCTTGTGCTCCGCGGGGAGCACCAGCACCTCGTTGCGTGCATCCCAGGCCGCTCCTCGGTCCAGCAGAGTCACCGCTTCGTTTGATCTGTCAGGGGGAGGCGATTTGGGCCCGCCGCAAAGGTTTTGTTTCAGAGGAAAAGGAAGCACGGGGCCCGTATCTCCATTTTCATCCTGGGGCGCCCAGCGTCACAGCAATTCCGAAGCGCTCCTTTCTCTACTATTGTGGTTCACCGCCTGTTCCGCTGGATCTTCGCAGAGTAGTGCTAGGTGGACACATGGGCACAGCCTCCAGCGCGCGTTCCACTGAGTGTTGGCGCAGCGGTCGCTCCTGACAGTCCACGAGTTCAGGCCAGAGTCGGGGCCAATTCTAGTTTCGGTTTTGCCTCACAGTTCCACAACGATATTTGCAGGAAACCGGGGCCGATTTCACCCGAATTTCACACACCTCCATCTTGACTTTCTACCCCGGGGGGGTCTAAAAACGGGGGCTCATTCTGTTTTTCGGGACCTCGGGACGGGAGCTCACACAGGAGAGGATTTCATCCGCGTGCCCCCTGGTGGCCACCCGACAGTTGCAATTCTAACTGAAATTTTTCCTGATCCAAATATTGCAGCCCAGAGTTCGTTATCGGTTCTCTGAATATACTTGGATGACATGCAGTTAGCAAGTTTCAAACGATGTAATGAGAAAGCTTTGCATTTCGTGATGATATGACAAAGAGTTTCTATCTGCAATTCATCTTTACAGAAGCGACAATGGGCTAGTTCTTTTGAAAGTTGACCTCTTTTGACTAGAATCTCATTGACAGGCCACAAGTTGAGTCGTAGTTTTAGGATTTTTAATCTCAATGTCAGAGATGAACATTTAACAAGATAGTCTGCCATTGTGCGGAATTGTTTGTGACCGAAAAGATTGCTATCAAAGTCCTTTGATGTTAAGCAATTTTCTTGTGTCAATAGCCAATCAGCCTGATAGAGTTTGATCTTTGCTCTGGTCGGATTTCTGAGCAAAAGATCGACCGAAATAGCAATGGCAAGAGCCTTTAAAATATGTGTTCTCCAGTTTGAAGGAAATGACTGCTTTGATGTCAACAAATGATTAGCTAAAATGGCAAGACTATCTCGGTTAGAAATTCCCAATAGACATTTCCGAAACAAAGTACACATTTTCCAGGTGACCTGTATATGAATTGACAGAAGACCAAGTTCGTACCTAAGTAACCTAGTTGGAGTGCTTTTTGGTAGATTGAATACAGCTTTCCAAAACTTGGCTTCAAGCTAGTTCCAAAATAAATGAGTTCTAGGTAGCACGGTTTCCATGCCATAGGTAATGACTGGTAAGACCTTTTGTTGATAAAAGCACATAATAGGTGTGCATATTAACTTGCCAAATTTAGTAAAGATAATTCTAGCCTGAGATGTCAGCATTGTGAGTTTGGATTTCACAGCTAATTCAAGCGATTTTTCAGAGATAAAGTTGTTAAAATTCATCCCTAGGTATTTATATTCTGGTACCACTTGTAATTTTTGACTAGCTATTGACCATTGCTACTTATTTGAAAAGGACAATTTTGGTTTACCAAGTACAATTATTTGCGTTTTGTCCTGGTTTACTGTTAGGTTATTAATGGATACATATTGATCAAGTACATCAAGAAGAGTTTGGAGCCCATATGGAATTTGGGATATCAGTACCAAATCATCCGCGTAGGGGAGCCAAGATATTATGTGGTTATCTAACTTTGGGGAATCAGAAGAAGCTAGGGCAAAGGAATCAGCTATATCTAGTAAGAAAAGATTGAACAGTGTCGAAGCAAGTATGCATCCTTGCTTCAGGCCTCTAGCAGTCATAATAATGTTAGAAAGAAGGCCTTCCATGTTTAGCTTAATTTGCACAGATGTATTTGTATGCAAAAGGCTCACAATTTTAACCAACGATTCAGGGCACTCATATTTCACCAGTTTACGCACAAGAAGGTCCCTATCGACTGAATCAAACGCCATGCGGAAATCAACAAACGCCACATATAGTGGTTGATTCCGCATGGCGTAAGAAGACTTGAGAGCATTGAGAAGTGTAAAATTAATTGCGGTACCTAGTCCAGAAAGAAATCCAGTTTGAAATGGGTCGCTTCGATGAGTTAATAATGACCATGCATTCAGGTCATGAAGGACTAGTCTACAAAAACATTTCCCAGGCACATCTAATAGTGCGATAGGCCGGTAGCTCATGGGATTCTGTCGTTTGCCTTTTTTATGGATAGTCAAAATAATTGAATGAGTCCAAGATTTCGATAACTCTTGATTGCGTGAAATTAACTGAAATGTGATGTAAAGGATAGAGGCCAGAGGTCAACATTCTTTTTTAAAACTGCATTAGAGAGTCCATCAGGACCAGGAGCACGAGACATACTGGCCTTATTGATGTAGTAGCGAATATCCTCTTCATCAAACTTCAGTTCAAAAGTGGGCGCCAACAAACACGGATCCTCAAGGGGTTTTGGGGCAGCATAAATAACTGAAAAATGAGTTATCCAGTCATTTTCTGTGACACAATTTATTTGGGAAATTAGTTGCGAGACATTAGTTGCCGAGTTAAGCATTTGCCAAATATGAGCAGTGTTTTTGCTTTGAATTTGGTTTAGCATGGATTCACCATCTTTTTGTTGTTTGGATAGTTCATATTGATACATCCAATTTCTACAAGAGGTTTTAGGAGCACGCAAAACAGCTGCTCTTAAAACCACTGGTGCACTTTGGGCTTGTCTTTTCTGCTTTCTAAACAGAGATTTCCTAAAACTGACAGCGTGATCACAAGTTTGAATTATCTTTGGTCTAGAATTCTTCACAGTGGCATATAACTGCATTACGTCATAAGGGACCAAATTATTTAAGTAAGGTGATTCCTCACCAGCCTTGTGACATGATTTTAAGTGTGCACGGTAGCGCACAAGCAATTTTTCGGACCATTTCAGCCTATTTAAAGAGTTGCTTGTTTCTACCAAGCCTAAGAAGAGTTGTCTCTGCGGGCATGGGGTTGAGATCAGATTTAGGTTAAATGTCAAGGGCCGATGATCGCTATGTTCAGATGGTACTTCAAAGTCAGTTATATTCTCAAAGAGACTTCTTGTTACAAAAATATAATCAATGGTCGCGCTCTGGTTCTGTCTAAACCAAGTTGCATGAGGAGGAACATCAGCAGTACTAGTACCATTGAGCATCACCAAATTCCAAGCCTTTACAAAATTGTTCCACAATTCTACGCGTTCTTGTTTTTTGTGCGATTCCCCTTTTAAAAGATGTAGATTCAAATCGCCTGCTACCATAATATGGCAATGCCACAGGATAGAATAATATTTTCCATAGCGGCTGCCAGATCTTTAAGAAAAAGCACAGTCGAAATGCCCATAGGATTCCAGTATAGATTGATAGAAGCAATCCTAAAAGTACTAATGATAACATACGAACATTGAATGAAGGGATTTACAGCAGGCAGTGAGAACAATTGCATATTGGCTAATGTATTTGTGGCAATCAGCAGCCCCGACATGGGCCTTCCTTTAGAAGCTCGTATTGCATGCTCCAACTGAGTATCATAATTATTCCAGGTAGGGGGAGTTGACAGCCAAGTTTCCTGGAGTAATATGAGATCGTAATTTCCAAGGATACTACAAGGATTATTGATAAAGTGGCTAAATCCTCGAGTACTCCAGCTAATTACTGACAGCCTCACTTGAAGGTCGGGTACTTCTAGTTATACTCTCGTAATGTGACTGTATTCCTTATAGCTAGACATACCCTCTGAGGGATTGTGCTTTGACATATAAGGGTAAGAATTCTGAGCAGTTTTAAGGCAAGGTTTTAGAGGACTTTTTGACACAGTGTTAGTTGAAATCAGAAAACCTAAGTTGTACAAAGCCTCCTTGGCTGCCCAAATGATGTTTCGTATTATTAGAGATTTGGTCCATATGAGAGCTATACCAAGATTATTTTTATTAGGAAACTCAGTTTGATCCAAATCATCAGACCCAATTTCTCTAAGTGCAATAGTATCAGAGAAGAGTTTTAGGATGCTCTGTCGATTCATAATGTACGATGAGGAGATTTCTGGACGACATGTGAGAAGCACTGAGTGTCTTGTTTCCAATTTAGTGTTTGTCTTTTTAGCTGATGATAACGTATGTCTTGTGGACATCATATTAGAAGGCACTGGGATATATGCATTTGAAAGATGAGTATTTTTTGTATTAGTCTCTGAAATTGCGCTTAAAAAGAGTACTGGGCCTTGTCTCGAGTTCAACTGCCATAATCGAGCAATAGAGTCTCTGATTTCCTCAAGGTCAGTGTGAGAGAAATTGCCAGAGTTTACAGTCCCATGTGATAAGCACTCTGATGACTGGTGCTCTGACTCAACAAAATATACTCGTTTGAGTATAGAATCTTTATTTTCGTTGGAAGTCGTCACTGACAAATGTGTAGTTACAGTTGCAGCAGCACATTTTGCCGGACCATTTGCTATGATGGGAAAGCGTGGGGGTTCGAATTTTCGCTGCTCTAAATATAGATCAACTTCACGCCTTAGTGCTTCACAAGCCGCTGCGGATTCATCGGAAATCCCAGCATTTTCTTTTAGAGTGATAGTGCTAGGACCCCCTTGGGCCGGCAAGAGTACACTCTTAGAGTTAGTTGACTGGGAGGACTGAAGATCTGCAACCACTTCAATCAGTTCATCAAGAGGGGGATGGTCTATAATCACTCTGGGGGATTCACAGGACTCAAGAATTTATTTTTCTTCAAATTCGCCAATGCTACATATTTGTTTGTTATGGAGCTCAAACCAGCTAGTGATCTGCTATTAGCACGCGTTAAATTGTTAATAAATTGCTTGGTTGAAGATGATACCACTAGCTTAGTGGCCTTAACGTTCTTTGATTTTTTTGGTTCCTGTGTTCTCTTCCTTTTGGAGTTTGTTGATGACACTTGATTTATAGTTCTTAAATCAAAGACAGGGTAAGTTGTTTTAGGATCATGGACATTACACATAGGTTTATCCATGAGATTGGAGTGTTGAACATTATGTGTAGACAAGGTGGGATCCGTCGTCAGATCTTTCTCTGTTATGATGCCTTTAACAAATGGCACAGAGGACCTTAACTGTGCTGGCTCTTTAACTAATGGAGACAGACTACTAATTGTGGAATCAGGAACAATTACCACACTTCCTTTTTATTTGTGTGTACACATCAGCACAGGGCATTTTATTTTTTACATTAGCAGTTTGATTCAGGGCCAGAGCCTGGGCAATATCCTTTTGTAGCTTACAAACATTTTCAAGTTTTTCATTAAGACAACCTTGTAGTCGATCAAAAGCAGAAGTCATGGTTTGTTGTTCAGAACTCATTGAATCAATATTGTCTGTAAGGCCCTTTAGTTTGATATCCACAGACTCAAAAAGCTTGGCAAGAGCCATCAATGCAACATTCATCACCTCAAGGGTCAAGTGAGAGGTTTTAGAAAAATCTGATGTTTTTGGTGAAATCTGTGTTTCTATGTGAGCCCTACGTGGCGTCGGGGCAATGTAAGATACATCTAGGGCTGAAATATTGCAGCTGGAATGTTGGAACATGTCAGGCGACTGGGACAAATTAGAGCCATCTGCTCTGGCCGAGAAACAAGAGTTAACAGTGTCAAGTTCAAACACTACATCTTCCTTATCATTTGAAATATCAGTATCCAGAGAGCATGGAGCACCAGACAGAGCATTACGTAATACCATACTGTCTGTGAGAGAAGTTGCCATGTTAGCAGCATTGGATTTTCGTTCAGGTTGCATTTTTTCATCAGAAACGACTGAGGCATGGGCACAGACAGCAGAAGAAGGATTTAAAACAGGTCAACCATTAGTGGTGGATGGTTGTGGATCATGTGCAATAGGAATGGCAGCCGACGCAGCATTTCCTAGTGTTCCAAAACTGTATTTGCGTATGTCCACGTTTTTTGACACGGCCACCAGCTTCTTATTAGTACATTTGGTTTTAGGGCGAGGAGTTCGCGGAATTGGAGTCGAACAATTGTTCACAGCCTTCGCAACTAAAGGTAACTCATCATAAAGTGGCTGAGACTCTGACATGATACGCTGGCGTATGTTGGAAGGCATGGCCGTGGTGAGTCGGCATGGGCCCTTGGTTTTAAACGCCATGTAAACACCCCAAGTTCCAAAGTTGGAAATGAAAAACAACTTAGCTCACGGGAACTCTGTTCAGAGTCAGAAGGAGGGACTAGACTCAGCGTGACTCACACGGGTGCGCAGGTCCGTACTTTACATAAACGGCAGTTCCTTAGAAAACAGATGACCAGATTTACTGAGATTTCAGTAGTCAAGGGCTGAACTGCAACTCTGCAGTCTCTGGTCGCAGATCACAAATAAATTAGCTTAAAATTAATAAATTAATCGGAGCCCATAGCCAAATTACAAAGATGGCTACTTAATCAGTCACAAATTAAAGTTCACAATGCAATGAAAGTGCTTACTAGAATCATACAGCCGCACACGCTGAACAGCCAAACAGCACCAGCCCTTCTGCCACAAGGACTTAAGCCACGAGGTTGGTGAGAAGGTGCCTTTGATGTGACGATCGGTATCACGTGACCCGGTCACGTGCTCCTTGACGGCTCCACCTCCCTCTAAGCAACAAGAGCCCAGCGCTCGCAGTGCTGTTGGAGGGGGGAGCAGGTAGGCAAATGCAGTCACAATGTAAGTAGAATGCAGCACTCCTGATACTGCGTCCGGATTCACACACACGTTCTGCTTACAACGCCACTCGGGCGGCGAAGAGGTGCCTTTGATGTGACGATCGGTATCACGTGACTCGGTCACGTGCTCCTCGGCGGCTCCACCTCCCTCTAAGCAATAAGAGCCCAGCACTCGCAGTGCTGCTGGAGGGGGGAGCAGGTAGGCAAATGCAGCCACAATTTAAGTAGAATGCAGCACTCCTGATACTGCGTCCGGATTCACACAAACGTTCTGCTTACAACGCCACTCGGGCGGCGAAGAGGTGCCTTTGATGTGACAATCGGTATCACATCCTGCTTACTTAAACTATGAAAGCTGTACCCTAGGATATGTTGATACTGCTGCTTTACACTTTGAGGTTTGGTCCCTGCTGAGAAGCCCTTTGAAACTGGCCACGTTTGATTTTGGCTTAAACCTCACCACAGAGACTTCCCGGGTCATACCTCGTTGACACTGTTACACGTCCTGCATACCGTCTTTGCATGCGCCTGCCCATATTTAGAGTTGAACCACCGACTGTCAGAGATATGAGCCCCTTTGATACAATTCCTTGATATCTGCAACACAGAGTGCCGACTCCTGGTTGCATATGAGGATATTTGTGCAACTTTAAAAAAAAAAAAAAAAAGTAATGCACGCATCTTCACTAAAATTCTTTTCACTATCAGGACTTCATCAAAACAAGAGGTAAGGATTAGCACCAACATTAAGTCCAGCACCCTTTCATACCCTAACAGGAAGCTGCTGCTTCTGTTAGTTCACAAAAGCAGCCAGACAGCACGGAATAACCAGCCGTAAAGCTCTCAGTCTCTTGAGGCACAAATCACTCTTTCAACAATGGTCATATATTACGAACTTAACTACATCTGTGGCCTACCTCTAATGTACACCCTAAAGTACATCAACAAGCAGTCCTATAGTCCACATTTGCACCATGTACTGTCAAGCACAGAACTCAGCTGAACAGATCCTCCCCCGGATATGCAAACTAGAACCAAGAGTTTAATACAAAGATAAACGCGAAAATGCTCCTTGATGCAGAAGCTCCTCCAGATAGCTGCAGAGGAAACCTTGACGTGAACAACCCCTTAGATAATCATCATCTCGTTTTGGGGATGCCTAAAAAGACATCGCCAGTCGGAGCCACACTGACAAATTCTATGACAAGACTGGAGGCGAGCATTATGCTTCAACTTCTGTAATTCACTACTCTTCAGCAGTTTCAACAAAACTTCAAAACCATAACAAACACTGCAACAGTCTGAACAGACTTTCCCCTCTTTTCAGAACTACAACTCCCATAGTCTCTGTAGTCCATCATACTCCAAGCCCAGTCATAACCACTTCCTATCCCTGGGCTCCTCCTCTCTTCTTTTCCTGCTCTTCAAGCAGATAAGTGCTATTTTGGTTCTCTCCCTGTTTTATGTGGGAAAGGTTGTGTTTACAGCGCTGGTAGAGCTAGATATAGCAAGCTCGAGGGCTCCGAGAGGGGGAGACTATACAGAGCTTTATTGCAGAATATTTATGTCTTAGCGTGGTGGCGCGTATTTTGAGGTGGCCGAGTGTTTTACTTCGGTAGTAACGTGCCCGGACTTTCGGGCAGGCTTTCCGCGGTTCGCGCGCCCCGTGCCATATGACCGGCAGGCTGGGGGATCGCTCACGAACACGGAAAGGAGTCGGCGAGCAGAGGATTGCGCGCCTGAGGATTAGAGAGCGATCGGAGGATCGCGCGTAATACGGCCTGGTTCCCCGCTCCCTGCAGTGAGAGCAGCGCGCGCTGTATAGCGGCCCCCTCCCTTGGGGAGGTGGAGCGTGAGCGGCGCATGAGGAGAAGGAACACTCGTGGCCCCCTCCCTCGCGGAGGCAGAGTCAGCGTGTGCTTTCGCTTCCGTGGTCGTGTTTTCATATGCGACACGGAGCGAAGTGCACGCGAGGAGCCGGGCCCGGCGGTGATACGGCAGACGTAAGCCACGTAGTGAGAACGAGGCCCTGCCTCTTAAGGAGCATCGTTGCGGTCGCGTGAGCACCTGATAAGCTCGTGGCCAAGGAATAGAGGCTCGCTAGCAGCTTGAGCTCAGAAGAGCCTCTCGAAGCGGATAGTGACGAGACAAAGTCACAGTAACGTGCCTCGGGAAGAGGCCTACTGAATATAGCCCATACCAGGCTTGATTGTGGACAAAGACTATCCCCCCTTCCAGTACAGCCACACGTAAAAAAAAAATATATATATTTAAATTAAATAGTGAATAAACTAAAATAAATAAATAAATAAATAAATAAATACAGAGGGGGGCGATCATAAAGCCCTCAGAGCATCGATAGCGAGAGGGCGTGTAGGACACCTTTTTGAGGTACTTCAGGCACACAGCACCCACGCAAAATGTCCGATTTCGAATAGAGCGAAGAGGAGCAGTCGTCAGAGTTGGCTGCCAGCTTCAAGCAGGTGCTAGGAAGCTCGCTTATAGATGCAGTGGCTATCGGGGTGAGACCCCTACAAGACAGGCTGGAGTCCCTGGAAGCGATGTTTCATCAGCCCATAGACAGTGCTGGACGGGGAGGGAGCACGCCCGCGGAACCCTCAGAAGCAGGGTCTTTGGGGAGTACTAAGGCCCGAAAGAGCAGAACCCCTCTTGACCCCCAGGGCCCTTTGGATGGGGCGGAAGGTAAGGCCCCGGAGGTCGTTGACACCTTCGCAAAGCTGCGGCAAGCATTTTTGCAGCGCCAGACGGTGCCAGACCTCACGACCCCCGCTCCAGGGGAGGAAGAACATGGAGAAGACGACCCAGGCTCAGGGGAAGAGCCGGAGGAAGGCGAATCTCTCTCCCAAGAGGAAGAGGAGGATATAGAGATCAAGCCTAGCGGAGGAAAGAGAAGCCGCAAAGAGAAGCACCTCGAGGAGGTGGAGGAAGACATGTTCGATCCGGACAGCATCCGGAACCCGAGACCCTCAGACTGACAGCCCTCACCTAGAGTGGCTCAATATATGACGAAAAGATTGCGGAAAGCGCTGGACAAAGTAGTCCGACAGAGACTCCGAGCGTAGTGCCCAAGACCGGATCTCCCAGGGAAGGTAGCCGAGACACCTGAACTGGATCCTAAGATGTTGACCTTCGTGTCAAAAACTAGCAAAGACCCGCGGAAGGGCATCGATAGGTCGTGGAGGAGTTGCCAGGAGAAGGTGTTAGACCTGACGGGACCTCTGGCGAAAATAATGGACCTGGCCGAGAGAGCCATAGATACCGGAGAGGAGGTGGACCCCGATGCCCTAGCAGGTTGGGCACAAAGGGCAGTATGCCTCCTAGGCAACGCAAACTGCGCCATCGCATCAGAGCGCCCGACGGGCCTCCTACTAAAGATAGATGCAAAGCTGAGTGATTTAGCGTCATACGAAGCCGGAGAAGCGGCGCAAAGACTCCTCTTCGGGGAGACCTTCGGCAAGGAGATGGGGCACTTTGTGGGCACCTACGCGTCTCTAGAGAAGGCGCAAGCTTCTATTCGAAAGATTTTCCCAAATTGAGTTTTTGGAGGGACCAGTCATCACAGAGGTCGCTCGGCTGGTCGCAACCAAGGAGGACGAAGACCTCAGAATCCCAGGGCCCAATACTGGGAGAATAGGCAGCAGGACTCTTTCTTCCCGACCAGAGGACACTTCCCAAGAGGTCGTAGAGGAAGAGGAGCCGGACGTGGACAAGGGTTCACGCAAGGTGAGAGCAGCGCATTACCCTCCAGTGGGAGGGAGAAACTGGCGCGAGCTTTCCAGCAACGCCTGGGTGCTGCAAGCTGTTGGGGGCATGCGTCTAGAGTTCGTTCAGACACCAGTGCAGGAGCGCAGGCCACATCAGCAGTGTTTAGAGCGTGCAGAGCAGAGCCTTCTAGATCAGGAGCTGCAGCTGCTACGGGCGAAGAATGCCATAGAACGGTGCCTGAGAGAGCCCGAGTTCATAAGCAATATGTTCCTGGTGCACAGAAAAGAGAAGGTGCGGGCAGTTATAAACGTAAAGGAGTTGAACGGGTGGATAGTATACCGCCATTTCAAGATGGAAGGCATCCATCAGCTCAAAGATTCGCTCAGGGAAAAGGATTGGCTGACGAGGCTAGACCTGAAGGACGCTTACCTGACTATCCCTATGGCGGAGGAGTTCAGAACTTTCCTTGCTTTTCGCTGGAAAGGACAGCTCTGGCGATTCAAGACTATGCCCTTCGGGCTTGCGTCAGCGCCATGGGCCTTCACCAAGGTAATGAAGCTGGTAGCGGCGGCTATAAGGGAGAAAGGAATAAGGTTGAACATTTATCCGGACGATCTCCTCCTCCTGGCCGAGGAGCGAGAAGCCCTCACGTATCAGACGGAATGGGTCCTAGACCTGCTGGCATCACTAGGGTTCTTAGTGAACAAGGAGAAGTCGGACATCAGTTCAGAGCAGAGACTCGACTTTCTGGGCTTCATCCTGGATACCAAGAAAGCGACACTCGAGCTCCCGGCTCGTAAAATCCGCGACATCAAAAGGGAGATCAGAGGATGTCTGCGGAGCCAGACAGTGTCCCTCCGGACTCTGGCAAGGATCATGGGACTCTTAGCGGCCTCGATTCATTTTTCCAGGTCCTCTGCATTATCGCGCACTGCAAAGGCTAAAGATAAAGCATCTGCAGCAAGGCCTGAGATATCATCAATCAGTTCCGCTGGATCAGGAATCCAGGACAGAACTAGAGTGGTGGTTGCAGTATATGGACGCCTCGAATGGCCGTGCCATTTTCGGTGACAGACCGGATCTGGTCATAGAGTCCGACGCCAGCCGATTAGGCTGGGGCGCAAGGTGCGGGGACCTCCAGACAGGAGGGAAATGGAGCGAGGAGGAGCTCCGCTTACATATAAACTGCCTAGAGTTGCTAGCGGGGTCCTTTGCTATCAAAGCCTTTATGAAAGGGAGAATGAAATCGTGTGTACTGCTGAAAATGGACAACATTTCAGCGGTACGATACATAAACCATCTGGGCGGCACGAAATCCAAGATGCTAGCAGAACTGGCGAAGGACTTCTGGCATTTCTGCGTGCAGTCGGAGACGTCGATCACTGCGGAATATCTCCCTGGGACGCTGAACATCATAGCGGACTGGAACTCTCGGTACCTGAGGGATTCCAGCGATTGGAGGCTGGATCCAGCAGTGTTTCAGTGGATGACCGAGAAGTGGGGACCAGTTCACATAGACCTCTTCGCATCGCGATTGAACACGCAAACAGCGGAGTACTGCAGCTGGAGACTAGACCCGGAAGCTCTGGGGACAGATGCGTTTCTGCAGGAATGGGTCGGAGACCTACACTATGCGTTTCCCCCATTTATGATGCTGAGCAGAGTTCTAGCGAAGTGTCGGAGGGAGACGGCAGAATTTCTGTTAGTAGCGCTGTGTTGGAAGTCACAAGTGTGGTTCCCAGCTCTCATGGAGCTGTTAGTAGATTACCCGAGGATGCTCCCGGAAGGGGAGCACCTTCTCACGGACCCAGCTCGGTCATATCACCCTCTGAGAGTGAAGGGGACTCTACAGGCTCGTTGCGTGCAGGATATCAGGAGACGCTGGGCGTTGCCAGGCATTTCGTCTCAAGCTGCACAGCTCATCGCAGAATCCTGGGCTCCATCCACTAGGAGGAGCTACGACGCGGCTTGGGCCAAGTGGACGAGCTGGTGCAGAGGGAGAAGTTTTCATCCCGTTTCTGCGCCTGTAGTGGCGATATTGAACTTTTTAGCTCACTTGTTGCAAGACGGGAAAGCATTCCGGACCATAGGAGTGTACAGGTCCGCCATATCCGCGGGACATCTTCCTATCGAAGGAGTACCAGCGGGCGAGCACCCAGCGGTAGGGCGGCTTATCCGAGGAGTGAAATTTAGAGTGCCTCCGGAGCCTCGGTATAAGTCCGTCTGGGATGTTCTATCGGTGCTTAAGCTGTTAGAAAGTTGGCCCAGCAACAGATATTTATCGCTGAAACAGTTATCAGGGAAATTAGCGATGCTATTGTGCTTAGTGTCTTGCAAAAGAGTGTCAGACGTCAGAGCACTGGATATAGACAGGAGGTCGTTTGGCCCAGAAGGGGTGACGTTCTCTATTGTAGGTAGGACTAAGACAGGAACGGCATCAGTGCACTACCTGTATTTCCCAAGCAGAGCGAAATGGTGCGTAGCAAGCTGCATGAAGGAATACGAGAGTAGGACAGCGGAATTCAGAGCAGCAAGTACTAAACAATTGCTGATAGCGCACAGAAAGCCCTTCAAGGGGGTATCCACAGCCACGATAGCCAGATGGGTTAAGGAGATAATGCTTGCAGCAGGTATAGATGTGGAGAAGTATGGGGCGCATTCAGTGCGAGGAGCAATGGCGTCTAAAGCCTTTACGACTGGGGTGACTCTTAGAGATATTATGTTAACAGCAGACTGGTCAAATGATCGAACTTTTAAAGAATTTTATTTTAAGCCAACTGAGAATTTAGCAGTTACAGTGTTGGGAAGCTTTGAACAAGCATAATGCTCGCCTCCAGTCTTGTCATAGAATAAAGATTACCCCTGCTATCTGCGCAGGGAGTACTAATTCTATTAAAGACTAGGAGGCGAGCATTAAATTCCCACCCAATCCATGTATGGTTTAAGAGATTATGAGATTACATAAAGTGATGATATTATGATAATGTCAATACATGGACACCACCCTGATTTTTCTGCTTTTCTTTTATGTCTAGGAGAGGAGCAGAAGAACAACTGATATAGGAGGTTAGCGACAGGAGTCGTCTGAGATCGAAGAAGTTCGATAGCTGGTTGCAGTGTTTCGAGTTGTTGCCAGTTGCAAGGCTTGGCGAATGTTCGCAATAAGACTTTCAGAGCGAGTAAAAGAGAGGAGGAGCCCAGGGACAGGAAGTGGTTATGACTGGGCTTGGAGTATGATGGACTACAGAGACTATAGGAGTTGTAGTTCTGAAAAGAGGGAAAGTCTGTTCAGACTGTTGCAGTGTTTGTTATGGTTTTGAAGTTTTGTTGAAACTGCTGAAGATTAGTGAATTAAAGAAGTTGAAGCATAATGCTCGCCTCCTAGTCTTTAATAGAATTAATACCCCCTTCGCAGATAGCAGGGGTAATCTTTATTGGAAGTCACATGAGAGAAACCAAAGGAACATCCTAACCAGCAAGACAGTCGACAGGAAACCAGCTGCCTGCTCTAATCCACAAAAATGATATCCAATCTTAGTCCTGATATGTATGGCATTCTTGTAGAGGGCACCACTGACCTCCTCTTTATTAATAAGGCCTGACCTATAGGGAGTTTGTCCCATAAGAGTGCCTTGGTATTTCCCTGATTAGTTTCAAGGAACATCTTTTTTATTTTATTAGTTCTTCATATCCCTTTATCAGGTGCACCTGAACAAAAAAAATACATATTATTTAATGTGTAAATTAATTTGCTGAATTGCAGTGTGTCCCTCTCCCTTGTGTGTTCTTTGGAAAATATGCTCTTGTCCTATGAATGGCAATGTCACCTTCTTTCAAAGCATTTTCATTTAAACTGTATAGGCAACAATGGTGCACGTATAGTAAACACAGTATATATCCATTCAATTATACCTATCCCAGACTCTATACCAGAATCTGTGTCCTCTTGGTCCAATGAAGCATCTGACACCTGGAGACATTTAGCTTCCTGCAGATCTACCAATCCCATCTTACAACTCACTACACTGACACAGTGACTAACCTTTTCATGGACAAACATTAACGTAACATTCTCTGTGTCATTGTACACCTCAAGCAACTAATGAGAGTATCCACACACACAGATGGAATTGTCTGCAACGGAAGCTCAACAGAGTAGTTCCACCCCTCCCTTTGTGGTCCACCCTGCTATATATTTCAAAATCCTCACCTTGTTGGTCAAACTCCCCAAACATAACAATCTACCAACCACACTCAAGAGAGCATAGAAGCGTATCAGAAAAGAGAAGCTACTCACAACACTGTACACCTTAAAGCCAGAGAGAGCCACATGGCAACAAAATAATCCAGAAGAAGAAACCCACATGCCCCATTATCTAATAGGTAAAACACAGTACACGTTATCCCCAAAACACCTTTTCCAACTACCTTATAAAAGTTATGCAGCTAGATGGCATTCTGGTATTATGTGTGTGTGCTACTGCAATGTCAACCAATGTGATTACCAATGGCAATTCCAAATCCACAGGACTGAAACCTTGAAAGCCACAAACCACCAATATGCCAACCAGATTGAGCAAGCAAACTACATGCTGAAGGAACTGTTCAGATAGATCAAGGAGATTTTGAACCCAATGGCCTACATGCACAAACCAACATATTTGAAATACCTCTGTGAAGACATCCCACTTCTCAAAAAGGTGACAGAAATATCTAATATCTTTCACCACAAGAAAACTATAAGGGAGCATGGAAAAAACCCCTCCCACATGGACAACTAACACCCCCATAACCTGACAGCATTTCACACAATATCTTTACTTTACTTTATTGGACTTATAATGCGCAGGAATGTACCCGGAGGCGTGATGGTGCGGACAAAACATGAAACAGAAATAAGGAACATATGCAGAGTTCAACCAGAGGGTAGAAAAAGTAAAAACAGCAGAATTAGTCAAACAAGCAAGTTTTTAGCTTTTTTCTTGAAAGGCTCCAGTTTTGATTCCAGCCTTAGATCCAGCGGCAAGCCATTCCAAGCCGACGGTGCTGCTATAGCAAAAGCTCCCTTTTCCGCCCTTTTGGATTTGCTTCTAGGAATCACTAGCATTTTTGTTTCATTTGACCTAGGTGAACGAGAGGTAGTCTTGATCATAATAAGTGCCTTGAAGAAGCAGGGCATAATACCCAGTAGACTCTTGAAGGTGATCTCTGAATAGTGATTATTTAACTAATAAATAGTTGCAACCCACTCAGAGAACAAAAGGACTGTAACAAAGTCCCATGTGGTAGGTTGGGGGTGGCTCTGGGATTATCCAGATGGCTTGGTACCATCAACTATTCAGTGATGTAGGGCCTGATGGAGATACAGAAATCTCCCCCAAGCTCCCCATGCAATCACCAGGGAGGACTCCATTGGCAGCCTTGAGTTCATTAATTACTACCTATATATGAAAGCCCCTGGACATCAAAGACCTGTATGCCTGAGAAGGCAAGGAAGAGCTCCTGGAGAGGTAAATGTCCAAACTCCTATGATCCGGTGGTTACTTAGACATACAAGAAAATACCTCAACAGTGGATGGTCCTTTATGAGATATCAGAATAGGTTAACTTGCCTCACAGAACCTGAGCAGCATGACACCCTAAATCCCATATTCCTCCAAAGGTTTAATAACCCCATATCGGTTAGGGGAGGTGACTACTAGAGAGGATATGCAAGGTTGCATGTTCCTTTGAAGTCCCAGACCCCCAACAGGTTCTGTGGAAACAAAACAATTAGGGACTTTAAAGAAAACCAATGTAAAGTCTGTCTGTAGCTCAGCCAGTTCTACTCAACACAAGGATACAACACTCAAATCAACAAGTGTTCCTCATGCACCCACATAGCAGCCATCACACACTGAGCTTAGTAAGTATATAATGGAAATGTGACAGATAAACTGACAATTTTGGGAACAAACCAGGGTCAAAACATTAATGAGTGCTGGCAAAGCATCCACGGGCCATCTAAATTCAAAATGGCACTCACCTTAATGAGATCTTCGTGAGCAGGCATCCAATGGACCCCACAAGGAGACCAATGTTCTTCACAGTGAGTGCCAATAATAGTTACTAGTGAACAATAGGATTCTGCAGAAAACCCCACTGTTTTTATTAACCTGTAGAAGAGTCTGTAGGTGGAAAAAGGTGTGTGTAAAGAGGTGTGTGCGAGTTTGGAATTAGAAGAGAGAAAAGAAAGGCAGTGTGTGACAGTGTGGCGAGAAACAATGTGGCAGAGAGGAGGAAACAAAGGTAAAGGAGGAGGCGAGGCACAGCCTGGAAGAGGTTGAGTTTAAACAAACAGGTGAGGATGGAAAGGAGAAGAAAACAGTAAGGAGAAGATAGAGAAAACAAAGGAGAGTGAAAGAGAGAGAGAGAGAAACATAGAGAGAGAAACAGAGAGAGAGAGAGAGAGAGAGAGAGAGGATGGAGACATTGAGATAGAGGATAAAGTGAAGCTGATAGAGAAAACATGGCTGGCTGAGACACGATTGCTGAGACACGATTTACTTGGGAGGCTCCTCCTTTGATGGGCTATGAGTAGCCAAGCTGCTATTAGCGAACAAATCCAAAGTGAGGGTTTAGAGCTCAAAAGCATCCACAAAATAATATTGAGAGAATATTTTTGAAATAGAAGTAGAGATGTAGCAACATGGCAACATTGAGTGCCAAGTAATTGTTTAAAGCACAAGCAAGGGGAATACATGTGTTGGCTGTATGTTGAACTGAAAAAAAAAGCTGGACGGAGTAAAAGGCCCATTATTGTATTGGATAAATGATAAACTGAAAGTAGGATTGCCAAATGACTTAAACTTTGCTATAACAAGTTTGTTTTTTGTATACATTCATATTATTTATATGGTTTGTGGAATATTCATAACTGGTGGAAATGCACATACATTATAATATCATATGAAAATATTGATGTACTCAAGGCTTGGTAACATCTTTTATAAAGTACCTATGGCAGTCTCTGACAGCCTCTCAAAGTGTTAAGCCTAACGACCACAGCAACCACCACAATCCTGCAAAAGGTCCTAAAGAGATGCATGGACCTTCCTAGATGTCCCAAGGGGTAGTTTTCTTGATACTTACTGAAGATGAAGTATGCCATCTTGACATTCGAGCAAGACAAGGTCCTACAACTGTCAAGAAAAAAGTGTGGGATGCTTAACTTTTAGCTTCCTATCCGGAAGGCAGAGCCTATGGGAGAGATGTTGGGATTGAGGACCCAAGAGCTAAGGAGATGGCACAGTTATTGTATATAATCTGTTTGTTTTTGCTGTTGTAATAAAAGCCCTTGGAACTGACAACGAGGGTTTGAGTCCTCTGTGGATCCATCAGCAGTGAGAGGACCCATGCACTCCAGGCATCTAAATCAACATTCTGTAACAACCAAAGTCTACCCACTTCCTCCCAACTCTATTCAACAGTCCCATTAATCATTAATCAAGGAATGTTCCTACAAACACCTAAAGCCAGGGATAACCAGTTGTTCTCAGAGTGCACTACAAGCATGAATGGCCCAAAAGGTGGGAGGTTAAATGGAAATGACAAAACCGTGAAAGGATAGGATAGGAATATTATGATAGACAAGTGGTATCAGGGGAGTTGGAGGGGCAGGATTATGTATGTGGAAACATTTTGTTTAGGCTGTTTTGGGAAGTGGTGATGGAACATACAGTGCAAATGTGAAGTGGTAGGGTGTTCCATGCACTGAATTCCCACTAAGTTTATGCATGTTTGTGTGTGCATTTTAGCTCACAAAGTGGAATATGTACCATATGCTCGCTCAGGTGTCTGGTGTTTGAGTGGGTGATGGGTTTGAGTTTGTCATGAAGATAAAATGGGCTTTTGAGGTGGATGCCTTTGAAGACAATGCAAACTTTCAAGGCAATTGTTTGGGGGACAGTGAGCAAGTGGAGGTGGTCAAGAGCTGAGGTGGTTTGTGAATGTTTGGATTGGTGGGGGATGAGTCTAATTGGTGTGTTTTGTATGATGTCCAGGGAAGAAAAGGTGCTTTTGGGGAGTAAAGTGAGGGAGTAGCTTGGGAAGCACCAGTGTTTGGTCTGAGATGCAATGAGTGCTGTGTGTCCTTTGTTTGTGATGTTTGGGAGGTCAACAAGGATGCACGGTGTAGTGTCCTCGGTTCTGTGCCCAGGTCAAACTCAGATTGGAATTGGTTGAGGAGGTTGTTTGTGGGTGTGTGTTGTTGAAGTTGGGTTGTGATAAGCGGCCAATGAGTCTGGTGAGGTATGACAAGCCAGTAATGTGTAGGTAGTTTTCAGGGAGGGTAGGGTCGAGAGATGTTTTTTTGAGTGGGAGTGGATTTGTTCAGTTTGAAGTGCAGAGGGTTTAGAACTATGCGAGTGACAGGAGTGGATGATGTTAAGGCAGTATGGGCTAAAGGGAGGTGATACAATTGGAATGCAGCTTGAGGTGTGTATGCATCGTCCAGGAAGTGTGCAGGTTTTGTCTTGATAGTAAGGACGATGAAGGTATCTATGTACGTATGGCGGAAGGTGTCCCATGTGTTGGAATAGTTGGAGTGGGAATGGGAGAGCAGAGGAGAGGGTTTGCCTGATGTTGTGTGTTTTCATGTTTAAGTAGTCCATGAAGGAGTTGCATGCTGAAGTGGATGTAAGTGTTGAATGTGTGGATGGTACTTTGGAGAGGGTTTTACAATGCTGAATTGATTCTGAGTAGGATTGTTGACGGATTGGAGTTCTGAGAGATAGTTTGTGGCTCCTGCATTGCATATGGCTGTTTCATATATGCTGTGGCAGCGTTTGGTGGGATACGATTTTTCCATATTATGGACCTACAACAACATTTCCCCTCACAAGTAAAGGACATTCATCAAACAAGCATCAGCAACTTTGATATTTCATAGTGTGCAATTCAAAGTTGCAATTCTCCTGCAGACAAGTGTTACCTGCAAATTCAAGAAAGTTTACCAGCTTGTTAAAACATTTCTTAATGTTGGATGTATTCATAGTGAAAGCAAGCGAGCTGCATGTCCCTATAGAATGCTCTAGAATCACTAGGCAAAGTGTGTGGATTCCAAGATGGCAGAGAGAGACGATAAAGGTTCTGGACAGACCAATAACACCAAATTAAGCACAGTACATTTTGTCAGGGCCACCACATCCCAACTCCTCACCAATTGCAAGATACAGGTGCAGATTCTGAATGACAAAAGACATAGAGGAGGGACCACTGGGCTGTAAGATCAGTCTGGCAGTGTGGGTCTTATCTTATCTTATTGTCTCTTTGCTTTCAACACTGAAAACTCTCCTTCATGCTCGAAGCTGTGCTTGCTCCTCTATGCTTTCATGAAACCTCCTCTACATGTTCTGCTGAAGACTTTGCCGAGTACTTTTCTCCCAAGTACAATACAATTTGGGATGATCTCACAACTGTTGTCTTCATATTTCCCTCGTCAACGTTTTCCCCAGCCACATAACCCCACAGATTTCTACCTACGCTCCTTCTCCCCAACTTCTTTTACTAAACTGTCCACCACGCTAATGACACCTAACCCCGCAGGCCCTTTTATCCTGCAGGCTATCAAGGCACTTGCAATTTTTATCTGCTCCTATCTCTCTTTCATGCTTAAATTATCTCTCTCTCTGTGAATTGTTCCTTTTTGGTACAACATAGCTATTGTCTACCGATAATAAAACAAGCTTTGACTGACCCAACATTCTTGCTAACAGTGTGAATCTTTCCTTATTCACTATTCTTAATTATCATAGAAAGGTTTGACTTTAAAAGGATACCCATCTAATTACCTCTGTGAGCCACTCCAGTCTAGTTTCGGCCGCCATCATTCTATTGATGTAGCCTTCACTCATGTCTCCAATTGTCTCTGCTCATTATTGAAAACTCTTCTCAATCATATCCTTCTAGATCTCTCTTCAACCATAATCATGGATTCCTGCAGACCTTTGAATCCAGGTTACCTCTCTCAGTATGATTGCCGCATGTCTCACCCACCATACCTTCTCCATCTCATAGAGCATGGCCACAACTATTTGTTTCAGTATACACCAAGGTTCTGTCCATGCCCCTCAACCTTTCATCCCTTACACCGCCTCCCTCAGTTAACTTGTATCATCCCTTGATTTCTCCTATCATCTTTTTGCAGATGATAGCCATGCTGCCTTCTCCTTCCCTAATTTCTCTACTGCTCTCTCTGCATTTGTTTCTGATTGTCTCTCCATAATCAATCAATCAATGGCCAAACACATCAACTTCCCAGTCACCTATGCCCCATTATCCTTTTCTAGCCCATCTTATTTATCCCTGACATGCTTTTCCCATTCTCTAAGACCTGCAAGATGTAAGTCCTTTTTGACAGTGATATCAATCTGTAGTATTGTATTACTACTACCTTTACTGCTTCCAGGATTAGCTTTTACAATATCTGCACTTCCCTCACCTTTGACTGTTGCTTATTCAACCATTCAATCTCCTTGTCTTGATTACTGCAGTAGTACCTTCCTTAGTCTTCCCCTCTACTCCTTTTCCCAACTTGACAAGGCCCTTTTATCCTGCAGGCTATCAAGGCACTTGCAATTTTTATCTGCTCCTATCTCTCTTTCATGCTTAAATTATCTCTCTCTCTGTGAATTGTTCCTTTTTGGTACAACATAGCTATTGTCTACCGATAATAAAACAAGCTTTGACTGACCCAACATTCTTGCTAACAGTGTGAATCTTTCCTTATTCACTATTCTTAATTATCATAGAAAGGTTTGACTTTAAAAGGATACCCATCTAATTACCTCTGTGAGCCACTCCAGTCTAGTTTCGGCCGCCATCATTCTATTGATGTAGCCTTCACTCATGTCTCCAATTGTCTCTGCTCATTATTGAAAACTCTTCTCAATCATATCCTTCTAGATCTCTCTTCAACCATAATCATGGATTCCTGCAGACCTTTGAATCCAGGTTACCTCTCTCAGTATGATTGCCGCATGTCTCACCCACCATACCTTCTCCATCTCATAGAGCATGGCCACAACTATTTGTTTCAGTATACACCAAGGTTCTGTCCATGCCCCTCAACCTTTCATCCCTTACACCGCCTCCCTCAGTTAACTTGTATCATCCCTTGATTTCTCCTATCATCTTTTTGCAGATGATAGCCATGCTGCCTTCTCCTTCCCTAATTTCTCTACTGCTCTCTCTGCATTTGTTTCTGATTGTCTCTCCATAATCAATCAATCAATGGCCAAACACATCAACCTCCCAGTCACCTATGCCCCATTATCCTTTTCTAGCCCATCTTATTTATCCCTGACATGCTTTTCCCATTCTCTAAGACCTGCAAGATGTAAGTCCTTTTTGACAGTGATATCAATCTGTAGTATTGTATTACTACTACCTTTACTGCTTCCAGGATTAGCTTTTACAATATCTGCACTTCCCTCACCTTTGACTGTTGCTTATTCAACCATTCAATCTCCTTGTCTTGATTACTGCAGTAGTACCTTCCTTAGTCTTCCCCTCTACTCCTTTTCCCAACTTGACAAAATACTCAATTTTACTACATTCACACTCTATAATACCCTGTTCTTAACTCTCTTCCCAGCGTCATCTCTGGCTCCCTGTGAGAAACTAATATTTTTGAAGATCCTACTGCTTGTCTTCAAATCTATTCCTGGGTCCCCCCCTTTACCAAGCCAGTATTACCTACCAGCATTACCAGCAAATAAGGACAATGGGCAGCAAACATTTAACTTCACGCCCACTTCAGAAGAAGAAATAGCTAAAACCATTGCTCCACTCTAAAGTACGAGCTGCAAGGGGGACCTCTGCTCCGCCATAATGATCAAGGAGTGTTCCCCCATCCTGAACCCAGCACTTACCAAATTTGTTAATGCCTCCTTTGCACAAAATCGAGTTCCTGACGATATAAAAATACCTGAATAACCTCATTATTTAAGAAACCAAACCTTTGCCTATTGACACAATCCAACTATAGACCTATCACGAACACCACCTTTCTGCTAAAAATGTTGGATAGATTTGCTTATAATCAAATTTCAATATTCCTTGAGCAGAATCAAATCTTCCAAAATTATCAATCTGGATTTCGAAAAAATCACAGAACCGAGACTGCTCCCCTTGCTTTAAAATCACATCTTCTTCAAGGTATGGACAAAGGTAAGATCTCCCTACTTATGATGCTAGACCTTTTGGTGGCCGTTGACCTGGTAGACCATGCTATCTTGTCCACCAGGTTAAGAGACAATGCCAAATTCTCTACTGAGGCAACCCAATGGATCTGTCAGAACTGTCAGACTCTATGGGTCCCTCCCGATCCTCCTCCTCATCTCTCACTTCAAAAGAACAGTCTTGATCTTCCGTTTCCTTCTTCTTATGAAATCTCTGATCCTTTACTTCTTTTTATGATGTAGATATGGACGACCTCCCACAGAGGCCACCGTGACCAGAAATTAACCTAAGCCCGGGGACCCCCAGGGAAGCCCGCCCCAAATGCAGGGAAAAAGCCTCCAAGGCAGAAAAAACCCTGAACACTGTAGAATTGTTCCAGTACTTTCTTGTCCAATAATGCTGATAGTTAGTACAGGACACTCCGGGAAGTATATTCGTCCCCTCGGGACAAGGTTCGAGGAACCAGGATAACAAATCCTTCAACATGTACTCTGGACAAAGTTCGAGGAATCCGGTTAACAAGTCCTTTAACGTTAACACCTTCCTTAGGATGCCTGAAGGTGTCTGGAGGGCTGTGATGGACTGGGTACAGTCTCCGGAATACAAGTGACCAAAACCGATGGTAATAGTACACAGGAATATAGAGTAACCACAGAGGCGTGGTAACGGAAGATAATGGCGAGATGAGAGAGGAAGCTGCAAGGGGTTCGAAGGTAAGGACAGCAAGAGAAGGAGTAGAAAAAGGTAATTACAAGAGGAAAGAATGGAAGTAAACAGAAGCCGTAAGAGTATGTCTCTGTTACCAAAACCAGATGAAGGAGTACTGCAAGTCATGGGAAAAAAAGGATAAGCCAGAAAGGTTACAAAGTAGTGATAGGAAGAAATGCTCAATTTACCTAGACAGACTCAGGTAACAAGGAAAAAACGGAAGAAAGCAAACCTGTAGTTTCTGAGCGGTAAAGGAAGGGAATTATAAACCAAGTGAGTGACCGCCACAGCGGTAGAAACCAGTAGGAAACAGAGAAACAGATGTAAAAGTAGAAAACTAGAATACACTGGGAAAGCCAGCAGAAGACAAGACACTAAGCGCTGGTGAGCGTACACCTAAGACAGATACAACGCAAAGATGCAAGTCTCCACCCCCTATTGATCCGGCGGCCATCATGGATGAACACTAGACCACTAAAGGCAAACGAAGGAAACTATGCATGCTTACAACGTTGCCACAGTTTCCAGTGTCGGCGCATGACAGTATGCCCCCTTTTATGCACCCCCTCTCCACGCTTGCCAGGGTTAAGCCAATGGAATTGCTGAACAAGTCTGGGGGCATGTATGTGGGATTTGGGTTCCCAGGTTCGCTCGGAGTTTGGAAATCCTTTCCAGTGTACGAGTTACTGAAGAATCCCTCTCATGTATCTGGAATCAATCAGTCGAGCTACCTCATATTCTTCTGGCTCAAGAGAAACAAGTAGGGTTGTCTTCTTAGGTTTTCTCTTGAAAGGATCTTGTACACAGGTCTTGAGAAGTGAAGAGTGAAAGACAGGATGTACTCTCTTGAGACATGTTCGAAGCTGGAGTCTGTAAGCCACAGGATTGACCTTTGAGGTAATGCGAAACGGTCCAATGAACCGTGGGGCAAATTTGCCCAGGTGAGGCCAGTATTTGGTAGATAACCATAACTGAGTGCCTGCCTACCACTCTGGGTTAGGACTTTGTTTCCGGTCATCGTATCTCTTGTATCCCTTTCTGCTCTCTTCTAGGGACCTTAAGACATCTTTATGCACTTGTCTGAGTCCTGTTAAGAGACCATCTACAGTAGGGGACTTTGAGGTAGTGTATCCGGACCCAGGTAGATGTTGAGGGTTGAACGGGTAGGTACACATAAAAGGACTCATCTTGATGGCTATATGGTAGGTATTAATATAGGTGAATTCTGCCATTGATATATAATTCACCCAGTCCTCCTGTGTCTGATTACAAAAGCAGCGTAAATACTGTTCCAAATTGGCATTCAAACGTACCATCTAACCGTTTGATTGGGGATGATATCCCGATGACAGAGCTCTTTGTATTCCCAGCTGATCACATAAGGCCGTCCAGAACTTGGAGTTGAACTGAGTACCACGGTCGCTCACTATGGTCTGGGGTAGACCGTGTAGCTTAACAATATCTGGAAGGAACACTGCAGCTGTTTCAGAAGCCGAAGGTACTCCGGAGAGGACCGAACAATTTGCTAATCTGTATGAATCAATGGTAACAAGAATCACCATCATGCCCTTGGATAAAGACACATCTACAATTCAGTCTAATGAAATGAGTTCCCAGGGTCTGGTAGGGAGTGCATTCTGTTGACCAAGACCCAGAGGCTTACTCCTGGGAACCTTGTGGGAGGCACAAACATATGCACGGACGTCTTGACTTAACCTAGGCCACCAGAAGTTTCTAGAAAGTAGATCCATTGTAGCATATTGTCCTTTATGCCCTGCCATGGGAAGATCATGACACCAGTGGAGAGCTTCAGTGGGAAGATATAAGGCTTCTTCTTTGAATAAGAGTCCTTTCGTGCTCCTCAACAGGAGTTGGGTGGAGGTTTGTGGATTCCTGGAACCTTCCCAAACTTCCTTCAAAAAAGCGTTAATTACTGCCAAAAGTCTCTCTCTGGTAACAACCTCTCCTTACCCAGGTACGCACCTGTATCATTCCCCAGACTGCATGATAAGGCGTCTGCTATTATGTTGTGAGAGCCTGGTATGTAAGTAATGGAAAAATCAAACTGTGAAAAAAATAAGCCCACCTGGCATGGCGGGAATTGGTACATTGCATCTGTTCTAATACCTTCAGGTTGCGATGATCTGTTCGGATTACAAAAGGATGAGTGGCTCCTTGGAGAAGATGTCTCCACTCTATGCATGATTGTCTGATTGCCAATATCTCTTTCTAAAGCAAGGAATAATTCCTCTAACTAGAAGTCAATGTGCATGAAACATATGCAACTGGGTGTTCCAGACCATCATGTATCCTTTTTAAAAGGACAGCTCCAATGGCTCCCCCAGAAGCATCTGCTTCAAGGATAAACTGGAGAGATTGATCTGGCTGGATTAGGATGGGAGCCGAAGTGAACATGTTCTTTAGTTGGTGGAATGCCTTTTGAGCCTCCAGGTTCCACCTAAACGGAACCCCTTTCTTAAGTAAGGAAGTGATGGGTAACACAATGGTTGAAATATTAGGTATAAAACATCTATAAAAATTAGCTAGTCCAAGGAATCTTTGTATTTCTTTCACTGAAGTAGGTTCAGCCCAGTGCAAGATTGCTCTCACCTTCTCAGGGTGCATCTTTATGCCTCCAGCAGACAAAATATAACCTAAATAGGAGACTTCCGATCCTTCGAACACACACTTTTCCGGCTTAGCATACAGTTGGTTTTCTTTCAACCGTTTGAGCACTTCCTTTACATGGCCCCGATGTTCCTTGATGTTGGAGGAAAATACCAGAAAATTATCTAGGTAGACAACCACTGAAATATAGAGAAGATCAGAGAACAGTTTGTCTATAAATCTTTGGAATACTGCTGGGGCATTTACTAACCCAAATGGCATGACTCGATATTCGAATAACCCCAATAGGGTTCGAAATGCGGTTTTCCACTCATCACCCCTCTTGATTCTTAGTAAGTGATATGCACCCCTCAGGTCTAGTTTGGTGTAGACATGCGATCCCTGAACTGCTTTCAAAATATCACAGACGAGGGGCATGGGATAGCGGTCACGAACAATGATCTGATTCAAGCCTCTGTAATCAATACATGGGCGTAGCTCCAACGTCCCTTTCTTAGAGATGAAGACTAGAGAAGCACCTCCAGGTGATTTGGATTCTTGTATTAGTCCATTCTGCATGTTTTCCTCCAGATATTCCCTTAGGGCCTGCTTTTCTGGCAAGGATAACGGATGCATACGGCCAAAAGGTATGGGGCTGTCTGACTTGAGGTAGATACTACAGTCTTCTGTGCGATGTGGAGGTAGGAGTTTGGGTATCTTGTCTTCAAATACCTCTTCAAAGTCTTGATAAACTAAAGTCATAGAGGATACAGAGACTTGGGTTAAGGTAGCAGAATCTACCTGCAGGTTTTCGGTTCCTGCTCCCTTATGACAATCCTGGGCACAGTACTCAGATGCGAATCTCACACGATTGGCCCTCCAGTCAATCTGGGGGTTGTGTAAACGCAACCATGGAATTCCCACTATTACCGGAAAATGCGCTGCTCTGATTACATCAAAATTCAAAAACTGCCCTGCCATGGTTATCTGGACAGAGTTGAGCTCCATACTTATGGGACCGGATGACAAAGGTCTTCCGTCAACTCCTTCCACCGGGATTGGATTCTCCTTTGGTCTCAGTTGAAGGTGATGTTTCTTTGCCCAAGTGTTATCGATGAAAGTTCCGGCTGCCCCACAGATGAGCATAGCCAGCACCTCAGAGGTGGATCAGGAGGGATATGGAAGGTCACTTCAAAAACCATAAGTTGACAGTGTCCTTGGACCCTCAGTTGAGTATTGTTGCAGGGACTCCTCTTGTTTTCCTCATTAACTATGTTGAGTTTTTGAACATTTTGAGTTGTTGATGTTGTGCCCTTGCTTTGTGTCCCAATTGTTTCGAGGCACCGCTTTTTTGATCCATGTTTTCGGTCTGGTAGCACAGACCTAACATGGTGCACCTTAGAAATAATATTTTACTTTTTTTTTTATTCTTTTTATTTGTATCGGCTGAATTTAATCAACCTTTCAAATATAAAACAATTCATTCATATAATACAAACATTAAAATATCATCATACTAAAATAAACTTATAATGTAGAAAGCATAAAAACAATGAACAATTACGTGTTATACATAAGAGTCGACTCTTTAGACTATAGTGATTCTAATAGTATGATAATTCTAAATTCAATCATTTCAAAAAATTAACAGTGGCAATTTGTAGTGCTGTATAAGATGAGTTTAGAATAATGGCCCAAAAATCTTGTGGTTCCAAATTGCCTAAATATTTACAATATCTTGAGTAGTGTATTTCTCTTTTTTCAGCAAGTGCTACCCATTCAGTTATCAAGTGAACTAAAGTTTCTTATATTTGACTTTGTATAACACCTAACAAATTTGTTACTTCACAACTTAAATGAGTACATCTCTACAACCCAACTAGTTCCTCGTTAACTTCCCTGCTCAGGAACGAGGAGGAGCGTTTCCCTGACACCTACGAGGTACGTCCGTATAATCTCTAAGGAGATGCTTAGACGAGCCGCAATATAGGCACAATCCCTTCTCTCTACGTCTCCTCCTTTCTTCTTTTGTTGAGGTCCACGAGCCACTCCTATTTGCATAGGTTTTTCGGGCATGTCCCTGGCCTTGGTAGTAGAAGGTTGAACTGGTATTGTTGGGTAGCCCCGGCCCCTTCGTCGTTCTTGACATCTCTCTTTTTGTTTGAACTCGATTTGAAGCGCTAAGGTGACTAGCTCATGGAAGATGTTGGGTCTTGCAATCCTTGCTAGTTCATCTTTGACTTCTTTGTGCAAACCTCAGTGAAACAATGTCTGTTGAGCAGAATCCGGCCAACCTGAATAAACCGAAAGTCTCCGAAAATTGGTAGCATATGACTGTACATCCTGCTGACCTTGGTGGGTGTCCAACATTGCTTCGTATGAAGAGAATTGAACTTCCGGTCTTTCAAAATGGGCCTTGAAATTGTTTACGAATACATCATAGTCACCAACTGAGGGATCTGAATTGCTAACTAAAGGGGTTGCCCAAGCCAAAGCATTCCCTGTTAGATTCGAGATCACAAATCCTACCTTAGCTCTGTCAGTTTCAAAAGTCTTGGGTCCAAATGAAAAATAAACAGCACATGCATCAAAAAATTCTTTGAGCAACTTAGTACTTCCCAAAAGGAAATGGAGTAGGTGAGAGCTCACCTCGGTATTCATCCCGGGCTACTACTTGTTGGCGTAATGTTACGTTCTCCATTTGAAGGTTCTGTACCTCAGCTGTCAATCCTTGTAAGGCATTATACATCTCTTGAAATTGCTCTAGGGATGCCATGGGTGTATTTGTAAGGCGTTGTATACTGTCAGAACTGTCAGACTCTATGGGTTGCTCCCGATCCTCCTCCTCACCTCTCACTTCAAAAGAAAAGTCTTGATCTTCGGTTTCCTTCCTCTTACAAAATCTTCAAAGTTCCTTGGGCTTCCTTTCCTTCTTTTCTGATGTAGATATGGACAAGGTATCTCGGAGGCCACCGTTACCAGAAATGAACCTACGTCCGGGGACCCCAAGGGGAGCACACCCCAAATGCAGGGAAAAAGCCTCAAAGGCAGAAAAAACCCTGAACAGTGTAGAATTGTTCCTGTACTTTCTTGTCCAATTATGCTGATAGTCAATACAGGACACTCTGGGAAGTATATTCGTCCCTTCGGGACAGGTTCGAGGAACCAGGATAACAAATCCTTCAACATGGACTCTGGACAAAGTTCGAGGAATCCGGTTAACAAGTCCTTCAACAGTAACACCTTCCTTAGGATGCCTGAAGGTGTCTCGAGGGTTGTGATGGACTGGGTACAGCCTCTGGAATACAAGTGACCAAAACTGATGGTAATAGTACACAGGAATATAGAGTAACTGTAGAGGTGCAATACCGGAAAAAAATGACGAGATAGAGAGGAAGCTGCAAGGGGTTCGAAGGTAAGGACAGCGAGAGAAGGAGTACAAAAAAGGAAATTACAAACAGAAAGAATGGAAGTAAACAGAAGCAGTAAGAGTACGTCTCTGTTACCAAAATCAGATGAAGGAGTACCGCAAGTCACGGGGAAAAAAGGATGAGCCAGAAAGGTTACAAAGTAGTGATAAGAAGAAATGCTCAACTTACCTAGATAGACTCAGGTAACAAGGTAAAAACAGAAGAAAGCAAACCTGTAGTTTCCGAGCGGTAAAGGAAGGGAGTTATAAACCAAGTGAGTGACCGCCACAGCGGTAGAAACCAGTAGGAAACAAAGAAACAGATGTAAAAGTAGAAAACTAGAATACACTGGGAAAGCCAGCAGAAGACAAGACACTAAGTGCTGGTGAGCGTACACCTAAAACAGATACAACGCAAAGATGCAAGTCTCCACCCCCTATTGATCCGGCGGCCATCATGGATAAACACTAGACCACTAAAGGCAAACGAAGGAAACTATGCATGCTTACAACGTTGCCACAGTTTCCAGTGTCGGCGCATGACAGTATGCCCCCTTTTACGCACCCCCTCTCCACGCTTGCCAGGGTTAAGCCAATGGAATTGCTGAACAAGTCTGGGGGCATGTATGTGGGATTTGGGTTCCCAGGTTCGCTCGGAGTTTGGAAATCCTTTCCAGTGTACGAGTTACTGAAGAATCCCTCTCATGTATCTGGAATCAATCAGTCGAGCTACCTCATATTCTTCTGGCTCAAGAGAAACAAGTAGGGATGTCTTCTTAGGTTTTCTCTTGAAAGGATCTTGTACACAGGTCTTGAGAAGTGAAGAGTGAAAGACAGGATGTACTATCTTGAGACATGTTCGAAGCAGGAGTCTGTAAGCCACAGGATTGACCTTTGAGGTAATGCGAAACGGTCCAATGAACCGTGGGGCAAATCTGCCCAGGTGAGGCCAGTATTTGGTAGATAACCATACCTGAGTGCCTGCCGACCACTCAGGGTTAGGACTTTGTTTCCGGTCATCGTATCTCTTGTATCCCTTTTTGCTCTCTTCTAGGGACCTTAAGACATCTTTATGCACTTGTCTGAGTCTACATCTACAGTAGGGGACTTTGAGGTAGTGTATCCGGACCCAGGTAGATGTTGAGGGTTGAACCGGTAGGTACACATAAAAGGACTCATCTTGATGTCTATATGGTAGGTATTAATATAGGTGAATTCTGCCATTGATATATAATTCACCCAGTCCTCCTGTGTCTGATTACAAAAGCAGCGTAAATACTGTTCCAATTTGGCATTTAAACGTACCATCTGACCGTTTGATTGGGGATGAAATCCCGATGACAGAGCTCTTTGTATTCCCAGCTGATCACGTAAGGCCGTCCAGAACTTGGAGTTGAACTGAGTACCACAGTCGCTCACTATGGTCTGGGGTAGACCGTGTAGCTTAACAATATCTGGAAGGAACACTGCAGCTGTTTCAGAAGCTGAAGGTACTCCGGAGAGGACCGAAAAATTTGCTAATCTGTATGAATCAATGGTAACAAGAATCACCATCATGCCCTTGGATAAAGATACATCTACAATTCAGTCTAATGAAATGGGTTCCCAGGGTCTGGTAGGGAGTGCATTCCTTTGACGAAGACCCAGAGGCTTACTCCTGGGAACCTTGTGGGAGACACAAACGTATGCACGGACGTCTTGACTTAACCTAGGCCACCAGAAGTTTCTAGAAAGTAGATCCATTGTAGCCTATTGTCCTTTATGCCCTGCCATGGGAAGATCATGACACCAGTGGAGAGCTTCAGTGGGAAGATATAAGGCTTCTTCTTTGAATAAGAGTCCTTTCGTACTCCTCAACAGGAGTTGGGTGGAGGTTTGTGGATTCCTGGAACCTTCCCAAACTTCCTTCAAAAAAGCGTTAATTACTGCCAAATGTCTCTCTCCGGTAACAACCTCTCCTTACCCAGGTACACACCTGTATCATTCCCCAGACTGCATGATAAGGCGTCTGCTATTATGTTGTGAGAGCCTGGTATGTAAGTAATGGAAAAATCCAACTGTGAAAAAAATAAGCCCACCTGGCATGGCGGGAATTGGTACATTGCATCTGTTCTAATACCTTCAGGTTGCAATGATCTGTTCGGATTACAAAAGGATGAGTGGCTCCGTGGAGAAGATGTCTCCACTCTATGCATGATTGTCTGATTGCCAATATCTCTTTCTAAAGCAAGGAATAATTCCTCTAACTAGAAGTTAATGTGCATGAAAAATATGCAACTTGGTGTTCCAGACCATCATGGATCCTTTTTAAAAGGACTGCTCTAATGGCTCCCCCAGAAGCATCTGCTTCAAGGATAAACTGGAGAGATTGATCTGGCTGGATTAGGATGGGAGCCGAAGTGAACATGTTCTTTAGTTGGTGGAATGCCTTTTGAGCCTCCAGGTTCCACCTAAACGGAACCCCTTTCTTAAGTAAGGAAGTGATGGGTAACACAATGGTTGAAATATTAGGTATAAAACATCTATAAAAATTAGCTAGTCCAAGGAATCTTTGTAATTCTTTCACTGAAGTAGGTTCAGCCCAGTGCAAGATTGCTCTTACCTTCTCAGGGTGCATCTTTATGCCTCCAGCAGACAAAATATAACCTAAATAGGAGACTTCCGATGCTTGGAACACACACTTTTCCGGATTAGCATACAGTTGGTTTTCTTTCAACCGTTTGAGCACTTCCTTTACATGGCCCCGATGTTCCTTGATGGTGGAGGAAAATACCAGAAAATTATCTAGGTAGACAACCACTGAAATATAGAGAAGATCAGAGAACAGTTTGTCTATAAACCTTTGGAATACTGCTGGGGCATTTACTAACCCGAATGGCATGACTCGATATTCGAATAACCCCAGCGGGGTTCGAAATGCTGTTTTCCACTCATCACCCCTCTTGATTCTTAGTAAGTGATATGCACCCCTCAGGTCTAGTTTGGTGAAGACATGCGATCCCTGAACTGCTTTCAAAATATCACAGATGAGGGGCATGGAATAGCGGTCACGTACAATGATCTGATTTAAGCCTCTGTAATCAATACATGGGCGTAGCTCCAACGTCCCTTTCTTAGAGATGAAGACTAGAGAAGCACCTCCAGGTGATTTGGATTCTTGTATTAGTCCATTCTGCATCTTTTTCTCGAGATATTCCCTTAGGGCCTGCTTTTCTGGCCAGGATAACGGATGCATACGTCCAAAAGGTATGGGGCTGTCTGACTTGAGGTAGATACTACAGTCTTCTGTGCGATGTGGAGGTAGGAGTTTGGGTATCTTGTCTTCAAATACCTCTTCAAAGTCTTGATAAACTAAAGTCATAGAGGATACAGAGACTTGGGTTAAGGTAGCAGAATCTCCCTGCAGGTTTTCGGTTCCTGCTCCCTTATGACAATCCTGGGCACAGTACTCAGATGCGAATCTCAAACAATTGGCCCTCCAGTAAATCTGGGGGTTGTGTAAACGCAACCATGGAATTCCCACTATTACCGGAAAATGCGCTGCTCTGATGACATCAAAATTCAAAAACTGCCCTGCCATGGTTATCTGGACAGAGTTGGGCTCCATACTTATGGGACCGGATGACAAAGGTCTTCCGTCAACTCCTTCCACCGGGATTGGATTCTCCTTTGGTCTCAGTTGAAGGTGATGTTTCTTTGCCCTAGTGATATCGATGAAAGTTCCGGCTGCCCCACAGATGAGCATAGCCAGCACCGTCAGAGGTGGATCAGGAGGGATGCGGAAGGTCACTTCAAAAACCATAAGTTGACAGTGTCCTTGGACCCTCAGTTGAGTATTGTTGCAGGGACTCCTCTTGTTTTCCTCATTAACTATGTAGAATTTTTGAACATTTTGAGTTGTTGATGTTGTGCCCTTGCTTTGTGTCCCAATTGTTTCGAGGCACCACCTTTTTTGCTCCATGTTTTCGGTCTGGTAGCACAGACCTAACATGGTGCACCTTAGAAATAATATTTGACTTTTTTTTTTAATTCTTTTTATTTGTATCGGCTGAATTTAATCAACCTTTCTAATATAAAACAATTCATTCATATAATACAAACATTAAAATATCATCATACTAAAATAAAATTATAATGTAGAAAGCATAAAAACAATGAACAATTACGTGTTATACATAAGAGTTGACTCTTTAGACTATAGTGATTCTAATAGTATGATAATTCTAAATTCAATCATTTCAAAAAATTAACAGTGGCAATTTGTAGTGCTGTATAAGATGAGTTTAGAATAATGGCCCAAAAATCTTGTGGTTCCAAATTGCCTAAATATTTACAATATCTTGAGTAGTGTATTTCTCTTTTTTCACGAAGTGCTACCCATTCAGTTATCAAGTGAACTAAAGTTTCTTATATTTGACTTTGTATAACACCTAACAAATGTGTTACTTCACAACTTAAATGAGTACACCTCTACAACCCAACTAGTTCCTCGTTAACTTCCCTGCTCAGGAACGAGGAGGAGCGTTTCCCTGACACCTACGAGGTACATCCGTATAATCTCTAAGGAGATGCTTATACGAGCCGCAATATAGGCACAATCCCTTCTCTCTACGTCTCCTCCTTTCTTCTTTTGTTGAGGTCCACAAGCCACTCCTATTTGCATAGGTTTTTCGGGCATGTCCCTGGCCTTGGTAGTAGAAGGTTGAACTGGTATTGTTGGGTAGCCCCGGGCCCTTCGTCGTTCTTGACGTCTCTCATTTTGTTTGAACTCGATTTGAAGCGCTAAGGTGACTAGCTCCTGGAAGATGTTGGGTCTTGCGATCCTTGCTAGTTCATCTTTGACTTCTTCTGTTGAGCAGAGTCCGGCCAACCTGAATAAACCGAAAGTCTATGAAAATTGGTAGCATATGACTGTACATCCTGCTGACCTTGGTGGGTGTCCAACATTGCTTCGTATGAAGAGAATTGAACTTCTGGTCTTTCAAAATGGGCCTTGAAATTGTTTACGAATACATCATAGTCACCAACTGAGGGATCTCAATTGCTAACTAAAGGGGTTGCCCAAGCCAAAGCATTCCCTGTTAGATTCGAGATCACAAATCCTACCTTAGCTCTGTCAGTTTCAAAAGTCTTGGGTCCAAATGAAAAATAAACAGCACATGCATCAAAAAATTCCTTGAGCAACTTAGTACTTCCCAAAAGGAAATGGAGTAGGTGAGAGCTCACCTCGGTATTCATCCGGGGCTACTACTTGTTGGCGTAATGTTACGTTCTCCACTCGAAGGTTCTGTACCTCAGATGTCAATCCTTGTAAGGCATTATACATCTCTTGAAATTGCTCCACGGATGCCATGGGTGTATTTGTAAGGCGTTGTATACTGTCAGAACTGTCAGACTCTATGGGTTGCTCCCGATCCTCCTCCTCACCTCTCACTTCAAAAGAAAAGTCTTGATCTTCGATTTCCTTCTTCTTACGAAATCTTCAAAGTTCCTTGGGCTTCCTTTCCTTCTTTTTCTGATGTACATATGGACAAGGTATCTCGGAGGCCACCGTTACCAGAAATGAACCTACGTCCGGGGACCCCAAGGGGAGCACACCCCAAATGCAGGGAAAAAGCCTCAAAGGCAGAAAAAACCCTGAACAGTGTAGAATTGTTCCAATACTTTCTTGTCCAATTATGCTGATAGTCAATACAGGACACTCTGGGAAGTATATTCGTCCCTTCGGGACAAGGTTCGAGGAACCAGGATAACAAATCCTTCAACAGGTACTCTGGACAAAGTTTGAGGAATCCGGTTAACAAGTCCTTCAACGTTAACACCTTCCTTAGGATGCCTGAAGGTGTCTGGAGGGCTGTGATGGACTGGGTACAGTCTCCGGAATACAAGTGACCAAAACCGATGGTAATAGTACACAGGAATATAGAGTAACCACAGAGGCGTGGTAACGGAAGATAATGGCGAGATGAGAGAGGAAGCTGCAAGGGGTTCGAAGGTAAGGACAGCAAGAGAAGGAGTAGAAAAAGGTAATTACAAGAGGAAAGAACGGAAGTAAACAGAAGCCATAAGAGTATGTCTCTGTTACCAAAACCAGATGAAGGAGTACTGCAAGTCATGGGAAAAAAAGGATAAGCCAGAAAGGTTACAAAGTAGTGATAGGAAGAAATGCCCAACTTACCTAGATAGACTGAGGTAACAAGGAAAAAATGGAGGTAAGCAAATCTGTAGTTTCCGAGCGGTGAAGGAAGCGAGTTAGAAGCCAAACGAGTGACCGCCACAGCAGTAGAAACCAGTAGGAAACAACAAAACATATGTAAAAGTAGAAAACTGGAATACACGGGGAAAGCCAGCAGTAGACAAGCCACTACACGCTGGTGAGCGTACACCTAAGATGGATATGATGCAAAGATGCAAGTCTCCGCCCCTATTTATCCGGTGGCCATCTTTGATGAACACTAGACCGCTAAAGGCAAATGAAGGAAACTATGCATTCTTCCAATGTTGCCACAGTTTCCAGTGTCGGCGCATGACAGGATCTCCTCTTTTCTGAAGGGTAGACAAGTGAGACTCACAAGCGACCTCACAGAAGCTAAACCTACCAATCTCCTGTACGGTGTCCCACAGGGAACATGCGTCTCCCTGTGTTTCTATAAAAATGTTATGATCCCTTTCTTTTATATGCTCGAACAGGAAGGGATCATATTTGCAAATTACGCGGATGATACGCAATATGTCATCCCCATTTCAGGCTTGCATTGTGAGGATGAAATCTATATGAATAAAGTGTAGCAAAGGATACAAAATTGGATGCTTGCAAACAGCCTGCCCATCAATAGTTCAAAGACCGAACTCTTTCTCGTTGGTCCAGAGGCCAAACTTGAGAAACTAGGCCCGCTAAGCAATAACTTCAATATAGACATCTGCAATATTGAGTTTATGAATAAGGTGAAGACCTTGTTTATCCATCTTGACAAAAACTTGAATATGAAAGCCCAGGTGAACAGCTTGATCTCCTCCTCTTCTTATTTCATTAAATTGTTCCGCCATCTGCGACCCCTTATATCTGAAAAAAACTCTGACACACTAGCCAGGGCCATAATAGGACCCAAATTGCTCTATTGTTGTAGCTTGTTAGTGGGCATCCCACAATCTGACCTTCAATGCCTCCAGGTCATTCAAAATGGGGCGGTTAGGGTTGTTAAGGGCCTCCAGGGGAGAGACCATGGAGGTCATTACGACCTTGGAGGTAGCCATACCACTATTTGTGGCATGGCTACCCCATTCCGGGTTCTGGGTCCGGGTTCCTGGAATGGGGAAATACTGGGCCATCCTGACCTTGGAGGGCCCCGTATTTCCCGATTCCAGAACCCAGACCCTGTACATTCCCATTCGAGCCCCCATAGGGCTCAATGGGAATGGGAAGGATACAAACAATGGGCCCGTTAATGACGGGCCCATTGTTTGCATCCTTGTCTGCTTGTGGGACCCGCTAAGGAAGCGTGGTGGAAACCAGGCATCCTTAGTGGGTCCCGCAAGGAGACCTCGTAATGAGACGTAGGGGGTTAATGGGGCCAGCAGCTCTACTGGCCCCGTTAACCCCCTACCACCAGGGTCCTAATGACCCCCCATGTATCAGAGGGAAGAAGAAGTCTTCAGTGGCTCCTGATACAATCCAGGGTCTCCTTTAGGCTATTACTTATCGCCCATAAATGCCTGATGAGCCAAATGTAAGTGTACCTCATGGAAGGTATTCTAATAAAACACAGCACCCGGTCCCTAAGATCAGACAATACCAACCTTCTTAACACCATTAGCTGTAAAACCAATAAGGCACAGAACTGAGCCTTTGGTATAGTAGCTCCTCTGGCCTGGAATGCCTTAATGCCTGCACTGAGAATCATATCCCCAACACAGAATTTTAAGAAAAAACTGAAGACTGTGCTCTTTTGCTAGTCATACCCATCCAGATGTTTCCTCTGCTCCTTGAGGCCCTTGCCCCACTTAGTTGTTCTATTGTGTTCTGTTCAGTGTATGTGAGTCAGTGCCTGTAAGCCCTAGGGTATCAGGTGTGCTTTACAAATACCTAAATATAAACATACACCTGTCACTACACTATCCTTGCAACAGGGCCTCTATCTACCTTCTTAATATATCTGTTTCTCACACACCATACACATCCTCTCATGTTCACTTCTTTTACCTCGTTGTTCTCCACCAGTGATCCTCCCCATAGTCCCATGTCAAAATCACCAGTACCATACACTCCTTTAAATCAGCACTGATGGACCACCTCCTAAGCACAAGAGGGGCGATCTTAACTGTCCAGCTGATCATTTCCCCTCTATGACAATCCTCTCTCTAGCTTTGCTAACTTAAGAACCTGTAAATATCCAGTCCCCTTGGACTACTACAGCAATAATCAGCCCCCCCCTTTTGCAGGGCTTTGCAGGCCCCAAACATTTTAATTTATTTTATTTATCCTATTTGGTTTAAAAAAAAAACATTTCACAAATTTGATATTAAAATAATTTGTTCCAGATGCACATTAGCCATCAATATTCTCAACATAAAACTAACAGTTAATTTTTCAAGCAGTTGCTTTACATTGAATGACACTGATGATTACAATCAATTTCAGTTATAATAGAAATCTTAAAACAATAATTGATAAAGCAGTTAACTGACCCAGGAGTAATGGTTGGTGGCGTGCCTTGGGCCAAATTATAGGCTGCAGAGAGACAATGGCCTTAACACCAAGTCCCACTGCCGTTACTGTCCGGTGAAGCCCTGTAGCGGGGTGATTACTTCTATTAGTCACCCGGATTTATGAACCAGGAGATTGATAGCAATTCATTTGTTTGAATCAGCACGAGGTGTGCTAAACTTGACCCGTTGATTCAAACAAATACTCACCCAAAATGGCCACATCATAAATGGAAGGTGTGTGTTAATGTGGAACCGTTCTTCCATTTCCATGGCAACCTGGGAGCTGTTGAAGAGCAGTGCAGTAGGCTGGGAAACAAACGAGTAAGTGGGTGCGGTGGGAAGAGCTGACACGAGGTAGCAAAAAGACTGTGGGCAGTGGGGAGTGGGCACCAAGATGGCAGGATGTGTTTATGTATCTGTAACATGGCTGGAATGCAGGCTTAGTTTGTGAGATTCAGCACATGACTCGAGCAACGAGATTGGCTGCTGCACCTGCTCTGAGTGCTAATGTGTATTGTGCTTCTCACACTAAATCTGTTTTATGTATCTGCAGGACCTTAAATCGACTGGTTAGTCACTCATCATTTTGCAGAGGAGCAGCTGTATACATATGCAGGAAATCCCACCCCACTACCTCCCCTATATTGGAGACTCTGCCATTTTTGACACCAGCCGCCGTGCCAATACAACAGCGAGTGTTTGGAAGAAGATACCCCTTAAGAGAACCTTATTGAAGGTACCCCTGCAGGAGGAACTCCCTGGAGGAATATGAGAAAGAGCAAAGAAGAGGAGCTAGTGACGTCATAAGAAAGTGTGCACAACGTCTCATGATACTGGCTGAAGATGATGTATAGATCCTGAACAACAATGACGAAGTAAGGATCGAGTGAACGTACAAGTGTAAAAAAAGAAGATTATACATGCACGAAGTGCTGCACAAAACAAACGTTCAACAAATGTACGGACGCTGAAATGCAAGGTAGATTAAGTCATCATAGAAGCTAGCTACGAGTAGTGAATAGAATGTAGGCGAAGCCACCATTGTACAGAAACTGAACATTGGTATCATGAATAAAGTAAGCCAGAACCATGAAGAAGGAGGGGAAAATATGTGTTGCAGCAGAATAGCAGGCTCATGGCAAGACTGCCTGCGCTAAAGTAAAGATTCTAGAAATCAAAGTCAGCTATGTACTCTGAAGAAGAACGTGTGTGCAGAGGATGAACCTTCTCATTTTAAGGTGCAAGAAAGAACATAAAGGATGCCAAGTTTTAATTCATTTAGGGCATTAAAAAACTTCAAAATGGACCAGATTGTGGTCTACTGTCACATGAGCCAAGAATGGAAATAGAGTTTGAACTTGAAGTTCCAGGCAGGATAGTGAGTGCCCTCACTCTTGTGAATTCTCAAAGACAAGGATACTCTGCAGTGCCCAATACAAAGACAATTTCATGGCAGAAGGCATGGGTGATGAGAGATGCTGGGCTATTTGTATGTTGAGGCAGCGTCAGGTCCTATAACCCTGCACCTGGGTCTGGGCTTACGTGCTGCTAAATGAACCGGATGTTCCATACCAGGTACAAGCGTGCCAACCAATTATATTAGTCTATATAATGAGGACCTTATAGTTTGAAGACCAAGGAGAAACTGTGTATCTAGTATTTCTGAAATTACATGTTTTCAGAGGTAGGCCCAATTTGTCCACCTGATAACTTTCTCCGCCCTCCAAGACATTCCCCCCTAAAGTTGTGCGTTGCAACTGGCGCCTGGCAGACCTTAAGGTGCTGGTCACATTAGTGAGTACACAGTGCAGTCTATCCCATGAGGTAGACCTCTCTCTTCTATCCTGTTTATTGCAAGAAGCAGGAGACACAGTGGCCCCCCCTTAGGTGTACCCAATTGCGGAGGAGCCATGGTTTTCAGACCTGCAAAAGATAGCCTGCCTTGAACTGAAGCAAGCTGAGCGGAGGTGACGTTGTATGTATAGCCCTACTGAAAGAGCATAATACAGGCAATGTGCCACAAGCTGCTGTGGTGCTGGCAGCCATAGAGACCTTTTTAGAGCAAAAAATCTATAAAGCCCTTAGCATGCCCAGGGAGGTATTCTCTATGGTTAGATCGCTGTCCTCTAATGCCACTATCACTACTACTATTATTCCGTCACAGGAGCTCTGTTACTTACTGTCTCTGTTTTTCATCACAAAGATCAACACAATTTGGTTGAATATTCAATTGGCCATTCAGGCTTCTGCTCAAGTTAGTACAGCCCCAGGCTTTGCCAGGGTCATATGTTCTCCTGACTGGTCATCTTTCCCTCTGTTTTCAGAAACATTGATCAGTGCATCCATAAACCACCTGAAGTCGGCATCCCCTTCAGACCGGTTGCCTTTGTCTGTCCTGAAAGACATATATACTGGACTTCTGGGTTAGATTACCCAAGCTGTTAATGCCTCCTACCAGGCAGGCTATATTCCCAGGGAATTGAAGCAATCCACGGTCATCCCACTTCTAAAGAAGCCCTCTCTGGACTTATCACGTCCCACTAACTTCATTCCTATTTCCTTGCTGCATTTTTTAATTAAACCTTCAGAGGCTCTGATCTATCCACTTCTCTCAACCTTCCTGGAGACCTCGGGATTCTTCAACCCCTTCCAGTCTTGATTTCGAACAGGTCAAGGTACAGAGTGTCTCCTGGTAGCGGTACAGGAAGATCTGGCCAGGCTGATTGCCGGGGGTAGGGTGGGTGCCTGATTCTGCTTGACCTAACAGCGCCATTTGATACTGTTGACCGCCCAACTCTGCTGCCTGGTTCACTTCATTTCTGGCTGAGAGGGGCCAAGTAATTTCAATTCCTCCCTTCTATTCACTTCCTTGTTTTCTCTCCTGTGGGGTCCACCAAAGCTCCACCCTGTCTCCCACAATCTTTAACATCTATATTCAGCCACTCGTGTGTCTCATCTGCTCCTTTGGCATCAGATGCTAATCCTATGCAGATGACACTCAGATCCTGATGCAGGTAGAACTTGAGCAGGCTGAGATGTCATTTCGCCTCTTCCGGTGTCTTGCTGCCGTAGGAGACTGGATGAACTACAACTGGCTGAAACTCAACTGAGACAAGACGGAGGTGCTTGTGGTTGGTTCCCCCACTGATCCTTCACTCTGGGTGTCCTCCTTCTGACCGTCATCACTCGGGTGTCTTCCAGGTCGAGTCATGACTGTAAAAAATCTTAGGGTTATGGTCTTTTCCAAACTTTCCATGGATCATCAGGTTTTTGTGGTATGTAAGACTGGACATTCCCACCTGATGATCCTGCGGAAAGTCCTCCCCCTCTCACCTCCCCACCTCCGGCCCCCGCTAGTGGCTGCGTGCTTGGACTATTGTTATGCGCTCTACCTTGGCCACCCTAAAGGCCTAGTCTGGCAACTTCAGCGGCTTCAAAGTCTTGCAGCCCAAGTTGACACCGGTTCTCCCTACTAGGTTCACGTTACCCCTGTCCTACGGGCACTGCATTGGCTGCATGTAGTCCAGCGAGTAAAATTCAAATCATTGTGCTTTCTTCACCGGGCTCTCCACGGCTGTGGGGCTGAAAATCTTTGGGACAAATGTGTCCATTTCCTCCCTAAACAAGACCTCTGCTCAAGGTCTGCTGGCCTGATTTGTGTTCCCACTTTTTGACGGACCCGAGTAGGTGGCTGGGCCTTTTCAGTGGCGGCCGTCCATCTTTGGAACACCTTACCGCCCCCGCTGAGAAAGTTCACTAACCACCTGCAATTTAGGTGATACTTGAAGACTCTTCTTTTTAGGCCAGAATATACTGCCTGTCCTGTGATATTCAAGCGCCAAGTTACCCTCGGGTGACAGTGCACTGTATAAGCATTGATAACATAACATTGATAACATAAAATAATGGGCAGCCAGTAAAAATCCTAGCTCCTATAAAAATGTATACTTAGATGTTTCCCTTAACCATTCCTGAACCTTAATAGGTGTTGCACTATTGCCACGCAGTATGACATCACTCTGATGCATTATCGAGTAAAAGGACCATATTTTGTGTGGGGATCATTGCGAGATTGAGCGTACATCTGTTGATGTTCATTGTAACCTCCCTGTTTTAGATACATCTTAATAAAACAAAACCTCTCATATTCTTGAGTTTGTCCGGTTATTTGGACTCAGAATTATTCTGGTGTAATCCCATCCATTACCATCTGCACGTTCCAAAGGGACATAAGCTCAATTTTCTGTAATGTAAGGCACCTATTACAGTATACTGTTGTTTAAGTTCAAAAACACAAATGATATATATTAATACAATTTCCTCGATCAGTCAGAACTGTGAGTCTTTCCAATGACAAGACCCAACAGGGACGACTTTAAGACTGAAACACCCATTGTTCTCAGCCTCCGTTCTGCCCTCTACACAATTATCCCCAAAAATCTGATTAACAAACCGGCCGAAGCAGGGCTCAAACACAGTGTTGAGAATGTTTAGATAATTTAGCTCAAAACAGAAGGGAAACAACCTTTCAAAGGTTCAAATGACACCCGTGTAAGATCACATGCATCGTTGTATAGGGAACTGGCCTCTCTCCTCTCCAACATCAGTATGTCTTCTTGTTGTGGCATAATCAGCAAACAAGGATTTAACTGCTACATCTATGCAGATTATACTCATGTTGCTTACAAACTCTAAATCGATTTTAAAAAGTGACAACCAAAATAGGGCAGTGTATTACTTCTGATCAACTCCTGAACGGCCAAACAGAGACCCGTTCCACCTGGATGAAGCAGAAATAATGGTCTGCTCTTCCAAGACTTGCATTCTTCCACTATCCCTTAGCCGCAAGAGATGTCCTTCGCAAAATAAGATGACAATTGGGAAGTTATTAAGGACAACTACCTTTACCTGCAGTCTGTGGCAGATCCCATAGGATCATGCTTATTTTCGGGCTCGCAGGAGCTCTCAGTCTAGGGATGCACATAGCCTTGAATAGAGTTACCCAGAGGCACTATGCAAGGCATTCTCCAGGATCCCTCCTCCACGGAGGCACTATGCGCGGGATTTCCATGGAGGAACAATGCGAGGGATTCTCCAGGATCCCTCCTCCACGGAGGCACTATGCGAGGGATCTCCATGGAGGCACTATGCGAGGGATTCCCCATGATTCCTCCTCCATGGAGGTACTATGCGAAGGTTTTCCACTGAGGCATTTCCACCGAGGCACAATGCAAGGGACTCTCCAGGATCCCTCCTCCACGGAGACACTATGTGAGGGATTCTCCAGGATACCTCCTCTACTCCCCATGCATTCTGTATCATGGCATCTGATTAGCAGTTCAGTGAAAATCCACTAGCCATAGGTACAACTTGCCACACCTGCCAGCCACTGCTTAGTCTCACTCCACTACTACCAGGAGAACGGAACCAAAATCCCATCCCTCCTGCTCTATGTCATTAGAGAGAAATACTTTTTAAAGCATTACATCTATTATGCTGGCCCTAATCGATAGGGCATGTGCACGTCAATCCCGGTAACAGTTTTCAGGTATTCACTATGGAAGCAATGACCGCCTCTAGCTAAGAAAAAGCTGACAGCCACTGCCACAGAGGACATTCTACTGCTCGACATGCAAATGGAGGACCAGAGTTGCAAGGCCTCAGCCACTGCAGCAACAACACTATTTGTAATTCATCAGCAACAGGGTATTAATGATCAATCACAGATGGGAGGTTGGGGAAATGCTAGAGAATACTTGTGAAAAAATCAAGGAAACAAGGGAATGGCCAATTCCAATCAGATAAGCTAGAACATAACCAAGTAGGGTAATTATTACCCAAAACGACAACCACCAGTGTAATAAAATGTGGTAAGCACTGTGGGGATTGTCACAGACTGTGCTACATGCTGAGAAGAGTCGAGAAGGAGTCCAAGGAGAAAACAAGGACTGTGAGACCAGAGCAAGAGAGGCCACTATGACCTTTCACAGATCTATAAATCCGACATGGTTAGAGACCACCATGAGAAGTTGAGAGAGATACACGCCTGATGCAGGCTGAATCTCAGACAATGGGAGTGATCAGACAGAGAGACAGAAGTTAGTAAAGAGGAAAATAGAGAGGTAGAGAGAAGGAGAAAGTGAGAGTGAGAGAGAATGAGAGAGAGAGACAGAGAGAGAGAGAGAGAAAGAGAGAGACAGAGACAGAGACAGACAGAGAGAGAGAATATCACATTAAATCATACTCTCCAGTAGAGTTAAGTTCACACCCTAACCTAGGGTCGAAGTATCTGCTGGTAGGAGTGTGCTAAGGTATTGCTACATGCTGAAGCTGATGACCTGCGGCTAAAGGAGGGGAATAACAGACATACTATGAGGCTACAGGAGAAAAGTATTTGCCAGTCGGTGACGCTTAGAAGAATGCTGATTGCTATATCCCTGAGGCTGTGTACCCAAGTAGTGTTCTGGCCATTTTGTCCTTGAGCCTGCACATTTGAATACAGACAAGTGCTGAGCGCAATGTCCCTCGGGCTGCATATTTGTTATGCATTCCTTGGGAAGACCAGTATCCCCAAGCTGTGCCCTGGAATCACATTGAATTATCCTATCCTAACACCCTTGATACAAGTAACCTATTTCGCTTTAAGTGAGATTCCCATAGACACTATACGGGTTGCACCCACCTGTTACCCTGAATAAAAGTGTGAAAGGTAACTTTTTTCTTTTCTGCTTATCCTTCATCACAAGTCAAAGCTACGAGCGTGCCTTGTTTACATGATATCAATCCACCATATAAGGGCCGTCCCTTTTATTCCCGCACAGAAGCCTGTCAGTGATTAAGTAGATTGGACCAGGGCAATAGTCTTTACATACACCTCGCTGATTGTCTTCCGAGTCTTCTTACAATATGTCACAACAAACCCGTTACTGAGACTGAAAAGATGGGAACAAATAACCCCTGCTCTGTGGATGCACTGGCTTGCTTTCTAATTTACAGTTCAGCATCATCACTCCCGCATACAAGGCAGAAGCGCAGAAGTAATCCTGGAGAAATTCACCACTTCTGCCCCAGGCCAGACACCAACATCACTATTCGAAGTTGCCTTACTGATGGAGGGGCATGGCTGTGGCCATAATGGCCACCAACTTCTGGTATGTCATGTGCTGCCAACTTTGCATTCAGTTGGACCAATCGGCCTTTTCGAAACTGCTGAAAATCTGTCTATTTTCCAAACCATAAGAAGCAACATACCATGATGACTGGCCAAATCACATGAAGCTGAGACTGCCATTTTGCCTTGGCACACCCTATATGTAGTAACCGACATGGTGGAATCTTATAACCATCAATGCACACAATGAATAACAGATTGAAGCTCAGACATCCCAACTAAATTGGTTATATTCTCATATCCCATTGCCACCCTAAAATAAATGACTGATCTCCAGGAAACGGCTTAATACACATCTAAATCATCTTCCATGATTATCATTGATTTAATTACCCACTGTGGCAGGATGGCTCTGGGAGATCGTTTGCGCTTTACAAATTCCCAGCTACATACATACATACACCCCTATGGAGAAGGAGCCTCAGATAGCAATTTAAGAAGAATGAAAGCCTTACTGGAACTAGCTGTCCAACTAGCCAATCAACAAGCCTCTCCTCTACATGCCTAGCACAACACCCTTCAACTTGGACAGGAAGGCTTTAATATCCACCGATATGAACCAGATATCCCACAACCCTGTCAGCGAAATCAGGAATCTCACATACCCACACACAAGAACACATAAGCATGAACGTGTTGGTATGTTGACTTGATTCAATGGGTCAGGTAACAAAAAACAACACTTGCATCTCAGAGAACAACCTAGCATAAACCTGCCACCAAACTACCATACACCATGAACCTGAAGACATAAGCAACTCTGTGACCAAAACTAAGAACTCCAGAAAACCAAAAAAACAGACACAATCACAAAGACTTTATTAATGGTGAAACAGCTGGATCAGCCACACACACCAGGGCCGATAGTAAGAGAATACTAACATTGATGGTAAACGCAAGTAAGCCTGTGGACCGCTGAACTTTACTGCCTAAAAGAACTAACCATCCTATACACAGGTTTAAATAACCAAACGTTGCATCCATTAACCAACGTATCATCACCATTACCATTGCATTCCTTCTTCAAACGTATAGTATGTATATACAAAGAAATAAGATGCATGTGGGAGTGTATTGTGCCCTCCAACACACTATTCTTTTTTCTCCTTTCTTCCCTTCATGTTTCATCACTACACCCACCTGTGTTCATAAGGCAACTATCATTAGTATTGTCACAGGCGGAATAAAAGACATACCAACTCCCAGAAACAAATCAAGGGTCTGTATTGAAGTCTCTTGCAGAGCGATTGCCCATCCCTGATGAGACTCTCACATCCACGTTAGTGCTACGAGATGTTTAGGGATGTGCCTTGCAGACTCTCAAGCCACAATTGGCCCTCTTCAACTCAAGCCCTGACATTCCTCTCCCTATCTCCCTACGCCTCTCCAATTACCTTACATTCTGGCTACTCTCTTCCCCCTCACTTTCCCCACCTGCTCTCCCTTCTCACCATATGTCTTCCTGTTATATATATATATACACACACACACACACACGCACGCACGCACGCACGCACGCACGCACACCCACACACACACACACACACACACACACACACACACACACGAGTACAGAGTACAGTACCAGTGGTTCTCACCAACCGATACCTCACATTTTCGTTTAACCACCTCCACATCCCAGTCCACTGTCCTTACTCCTGCTGGTCATTTGGTGCACCAACTCCTACTCTTCTGGCATAATCCAAGTAACCCACACTTTCCTGTTTCCTGACTCCCTTCTTATCCCCTCCACCTGTTCCCATTGGATGTCTGGCCCTAACCAATCGATGTCTATCTTTCTAGCTCTGGAGTTGTTACAATTTTCATTGTTTTCAAAAAAGACTGGTAATACCTAATCCCTTCTTACGAGTGGTGTCGCCAGTTTCCAACAAATGAGGCCTGCATTGGCGAATGTGCCATTGCATGTTCGTCAGCCCTTTGCAGCAAATTCACAGGTAAATGTTGGGGATTCCAAGGTAACAAGCCACTATGCAGCACAGTTAAATGAGCATCTACGTGGGAGGTACATCGCTGCTGCAGCACCTGGAGTGATGCCATTGTCCTCACTGCTTGCACCGACTCTCCGATTGTGGCGCTCCATGGACTGTAAAGCTGGAGGTTTAATGCATTAGGCTCTTCCAGGTGGACCGTCTAGGGAGGCATGATATGTAATTGCCTGCGATGTCAGAATTTAGCGTTTATTATCAGTGGTGTGGGGTGATACAAAGTGGTATCCTGCAGACACAAACAGGCAGCTGGTAAGGGTATAGCAATATGGCCATCTCAACTGCCACACAAGTATGACGTAAAATTGAATTATTAGCTATTTATTCCATGTTTAACACTACTCAAAACTGTGATAAGGTAGCATTCATTATTTTACTATCCAAAATTACCAGAATAAAAATATTGTACTTCTATGGTGCATGATGCAGCAATTGCGTATGTGTATCTATGATTAGGTTCCTGTATTAACAACACTTCAATATAATGTTTAGTTTAGATGAGTTCATTATTTAATACATTAAGTATTCCCTGATACGTCTCCCGATCACACCTGACATCTTTTTACCAACATTATAAACACAACCCCTTTGTGGGACTTTTCATCAAAATGAATTTCATATGTGATGTCATCAGTGATGTCATCAATGACATTTGTGATGTCATATTTGATGTACTGGGTGTTAGTCTTAGCAGTGCACAGTGGTGGTGCAAGCTATGGTTGCTTAGCTTACTATAACTTGCACATTTCTGGGGGTTTTCGGTTTTACTTGTAACCATAATGTCCCTTTAACAAAGATTTTTTCACTGAATTTCATGTTTTTATCAGCGCAACTTAACAATAACGTCCCTTTAACCATGTTTTTGCTGTGAATTTCATAGGTTTTTATGAGTGAAAATATTTCAAGATGTTACATCACTGTATTTACGTTATTAATCATTCCTCTTTTACCATATATGAAAGAACTGTAAACCTCCTTAAACAAACATATTTTTTGCAACGCATACTGATGTGTGTCATTATCAGCAGCGCATGCTGGGGATGCCACTCATGGTTGAATTGCCTAGGGCATGAGGCTCGACCATGAAATGAAATTATATTTTATTTATATCGCGCTCATATACAACTGTTTCAGACTGCGACCAGGCAAAGAGAGGGGAAACGGGGGAGAATAAAAAAAAAAAAACAATGATCTTACTAGTCCCAGTAACAGTGAGAACGCCAAAAGTGAATGGGAAAGGGAAATAGGGAGAAAACTGCATGGAAGGGGGGAGAAGTGGAAAGTGCGGAACAGAAGAGAGAACAGAATAAGTAATAAGTAAAATAAATAAATAAATAAAGCTGATAAACAGTGGTAGTGCATCCAGCAAGTGGCAAGTGCTAGGTTAGTCAGATAGGGTGTATCTGACAAATGCAGAAAAAAGTGGGTGGGGGACTGTATGGGTACAGATACAGACCACAGTGCAAGGGTTGGTCCGGAGGCAGTGCAGGGGAGTGGCAGGGTGAGCAGATACCTGCGCCCGAAGGACAGTATGCACGGTGCATAGAAGAAAAACAGATCAGCAGGGGAGAAGAGGGGCAAATGCAGAAGCGAAGAGGAAGGTCTTGAGGTGCTTCCGGAACCAGAGATGGTTCTCCTCAAGTTTCAAGGTGGCAGGGAGGCTGTTCCAAAGGGAGGCACCAGCCGAAGACAGAGATCTACCCACAGATTGTTTCTCTGAAAAACAACTGACTCTGAGGGAGTTAGAAGTAGAGGAGCGAAGGGATCGAGACGGTAGGTATTTATGGAGGGATAGTTGAAGGTATTTTGTATCCACACCCCAGAAAGCCTTGTCGACAATGCAGAGGGTTTTAAATGTAATCCTTACATCCACTGGGAGCCAATGAACGGATTTCAGAGCTGGAGAGAAACGATCCCAGGACTTGAGGGCTTGACCTCAGCTCCACGGCACCGACCCTGAATTCTAGTTCAGTGTCCACTATACCCTCATAATATTATCAATGGCCAGTACTCATGGCTTGCATGGCCAGTCTCCACAATCGATGGGGCATGGGCTTTGGTCAATGCTGCATTCCCAAAAAGGCAAATCAGAGTAGGCATTTGTCCTTGCCGTCTGCCACGGCCCCCGTCCATGCACCCAAGTAAGATCACTATTTTTTGTACTTACTTGTTGACACTTTAGAAAAAATAAAACACAGGACAGATTTGCAAAATCATGCTTTGAGGTCCTTGCTGATGCTCTTTGCGAATCTCTGCTGCAATCCTGTCCAGCACATTGGGCTGTAGCCACAAGCAGAATTTCTTTTCCCATTCAAAACTATCCCAATTTAAAAAAAGTTACCACATAGTTGTTCCCTGGTTTGCCCGGCCCACTTTAACCCCAGTGCCGGTCCCTCGTGGTCATGGCCAGTAGGCCACTGCCCATGGCCACAGGCTATACCTCAGTCAACAAATGTATATGACTTTTTTTTGTACCTACATTATGACACTTTTCAAAAATAAAACATGGACACATTAGCAAAGCCATGCTTTCAGTTCCTTGCCAATGCTCTTGCATGAGTTTGCTGCAAATCCGTCCATCCTTTGGGCTGCAGCCGCTAGCAGAATTTATTTTTTTCATTTAAACCTAGAGTCTCAGTCATGCAGCATGCTCCAATAAGTAAATCAGAGTAGGCATTCATCCTTGCGGAGGGTAAGGCCCACTGCCCATGCACCAAAGTTATGTCACTAGTTTCTGTACTTACATTTGGACACCTTGGAAAAATAAAACACAATGGCCCTCATTACGACCCTGGCGGAAAGTGACTGACCGGACCGCCACAGCGTAAATAGCGTTTCCGCCATTGCACGATGGAGCAAAGTGCGGCCCATTCCGACCCATCGGGCACGAGCACCACGGCATGGCGGAAGTGCAAAGTCCGCGATGGCGGAAATGACCCCAAAACGGCCCACACCGCCGCCGTACGGCGCCCTAGGTGCAATACCGCCACCCATCACAGCGGACACCGCAGTGTGCGCCTACCGGAAAGTACGGTGACCGTAAATATACGGAAACGGAAGTAAAAACATGGGCCCGGAACGGGAAACATCCCGCCGTACACCTATAAAACTACAAAAACCACACAACCACTAAAAACACTACCCTGAGACACACCCCAACCCGTCATCCACCCTAGCGAAACCAAGAAAAATGGGAAAAGTAGCGAAGAAAGCGTGCGACCGCAAGCGGCAGGTCCACTTCTCCCGTGAGGAACTCACCGTGCTAACAGAGACCCTCCAGGAGAATGCTGCCGTCGTCTTCTCCACGCAAATGACCAGGACGGCACTTGCGAACAAGAAGGCCATATGGGCTCTGGTGGCACAGCGGGTAAGTGCGGTGGGGACCGCACCCCGCAACCCACAGCAATGCAGAAAGCGATGGGACGACCTGCGGATACGCGTCCGCAGCATACTCTCTGCCAACCGCAACATTGCCACAGCCACCGGGGGAGGTCCTGAATCACCCATCAAGTTGACCCCCTGGGAAGAAATCTGTGCCTCCACCATCGGAATGGAGAGCATAGAGGGAGTCGGAGGGATGGAGAAAGGAGTGCAGACATCCGAAGATTCAGGTAGGTGGGCCAGATAAAACAATGCTAAATCCACAATGTCCAATCATGTGAAGTACCATGTGTCCACATAGTGCAACAGAAACACATGTCCAGGAGAACGTCCACACACATCGGCCTGATAGCGCACTTTAAAACTCACAATAAATACATAAATAATTAAAAACCCCTAAAACACCCACTACACGTGCAGCAGGCACACCCTAACTGCAGGCTGCCAAACAACGCACCCTCACTCCACACACAAATGAAAGCACCTCCAAGGCCCCGACCCAAATCACCCTCAGGTACCACCCCAATGCATGTGATACAATGCCATTCCAATACCCACAGACCCATTAATAACCCTCGCCCTCCTTTACTCCACCACAGGGTCCGATCCAAACGACGAGCATCAGGACACCCCTACCAGCACACCTGCAAAGAGGGCCAAGACCAACGGCCAAAGACCCTCCACCACAGCTGCACGCATCAAGACACGGCAGCAGCACAAATCAGGTGGCAGCACAGAGGAGGGAACATCAACAGGCACCCCAGCAGCCAGCATGCTCACAACACCACCACCACAGGTCCCCCCAACGGATGCCACAGAAGGCACTGCCTCTGGTGGCAGCAGCACCATAGGTGACACCCCATTGATGGCAGCATGCTCCGACACAGAAGACGGGGATGTCGAAGTCAGATCCATCCATGACCTGTCCCAATCCCCCTGTCTGTCCCATCCCGTACAACATGAGGATACCACGCAGGGGCACCCACAAGACGACGACTGGCCATCCCCCACAAGCCCTGTGGTAAGGCAACATGAGGTCAACAGCCCCTCTGTGACACCCCCGCAAATGGCCATGGCCCAGCAGAGGCAACAGTCCCTCGACCAGTTAATCGTGCAACAGCAGCAACTGGCCACGCTCCTCAAGGACCATGCCGATGAATGTGGGGGCACTAAGGCAGACATAGAAACATCAACTGAGACACTTAGGGCAGAAATGGAGAGAAGTACAGAGACACTAAGGGCACAAATGGAGAGTAGCACCGAGAGCATGAGAGTACAAATGGAGAGTGGCACCGAGAGCCTGAGAGTCCAAATGGAGAGAAGCACCGAGAGCCTGAGGGGGGAACTGCATGCGACGTCCAAAGACGTATGTGCCGAACTTGCCGCAGTGCGCCGTGTGCTCACTGAGCTCTCACAAACCCTTAGGGACATGCATGGACGTGAGCAGGCAGAGACATCATCCGTTGCAAGTTCCGTCCAGGGCAGCCCCCAACGTAGATCTGGGAGGAACCTGCGCTCCACAGGCAGGGGTGCCCCTGATACCCGCAGAGGGGCTTGCAATAGCGACAGCCCACTGACAATGAGCATCTTTGGACACTGGTGTTCGGGGGGGAGGTAGGAGGGTGGAGGGGGTGTGTTGGGCTCACTTGGGTGGCGGGTCGATAGGGTGTTCAACATGATATCACATATGCCATAAACAGTGCACGATCAACCAATGAGATGTGTGGACAATGATCTTTGTGTACTAGGCCATCATAGGCGTACAGTCCATATTGTGCATGTACCAGACACACACAGTGCCACGAGTCCCGTGTCCATGTATCAGCCACCAGGCGTGAGTGCTAGAAGCATGCATCAATGAGATGCTGACGAATGTCACGGCCCTCCGGTGCCTCGCAGACTCCTTGAGGTGCTGCCACATCCCCACCCTCATCATGACCATCATCAGGTGCTTGCAGTTCTGCGTCAGGGGGCATGGGCACATTTCTACGTACGCACATGTTGTGGAGCATGACACATGCCATGACCATCTTTGCAACCTTCTCATGGCGGTACAGGAGTGCCCCGCCAGACCTGCTGAGGCAGCGGAAACGAGTCTTCAGTAGGCCGAATGCCTGTTCAATGACTACACGGGTACGTGAGTGGGCATGGTTGTAGTCCTCCTCATGCTGGTCCCGTGGGTTCCGGACTGGTGTGAGGAGCCATCTCTTCAGTGGATACCCAGCATCACCTGTATGTGGACGATAAACGTATGATGTGGAATGCCATTGCTACGTACGCACCCCCCCCCCCCCCCCTTCCTGCCAGGTCATTGCCGCATCACATACCCCACATCATCATGCATGAAATGAGACTCACCGAGTAGCCAGGATCTGTTCCCTGGGTGTCGCTCCATGTAGCGTGGTATTGTAGAGTTCCTCAAGACCATAGAATCATGGGTTGATCCAGGAAATCGGGCACAACAATGTGTAATGATCCTGTTGGAGTCACACACCATTTGTACATTCAGAGAATGAAATTGTTTCCGGTTGCGGTACTGGGCCTCCATGGCATGTGGGACGACCAATTCCACATGGGTGCAGTCGATGGCACCAATGCAACCCGGTATGCCGGCAAGTGCATGGAATCCCACTTTTGTGTTGGTAATTTCCTGCTCCGAGCGTGGTAGAGAGATGTAGTCGTCTGCGTGCTGCAGGAGGGCATCGAGCACTTGCAATAGTGTCCGTGAGAACAGTGGCTGAGAAATGCCATGCAACTGTCCGACTGTGTGCTGGTAGGTGCCTGTGGCCAGGAAGTGGAGTACAGACACCACCTTCAGTAGGGGTGGGATGGCGGTTGGGCTATCTATCATGCTGACAAGGTCAGCCTGTGTCATGTCCACAATGGCGGCTATGGTGTCCCGGTCCAAACGGTAGAGGGTGTGGATCTGCTCATCAGTGAGGTTGAACGGATGTGCTCGGAGGCGTGGGATTGCGGGCTGCCTGCGTGGTGGTAGTGGCTGTGCTGGCGGCCCTTGCTGGCCCTGCCTTGGCCTCCTCCTCCTCCTGCGTCTCCTCCGTGCGGCCGGTTGTAGTTGGTGTTCGTCTTCTTCTTGGAGTTGGAGTACTTGCAGTGCTATCAGGTCCCCCAGGGCCAACATCGCGAGTCCTGCCGGTAGCATTTCGGAGTGGGTGTGGTTGTGGGAGGAGACTGGGTGTGCAATTTATGTGTTTTCAGGCTGTATGGCCTCCACCTGTGGTGATTCATTCCACCTGTGCAAGCTGCTCTCCCCTTTGGCCGAGCACGTCCCGCACACAACGCTGCAATTCGAGGAATGGCATCTTGCTATTGCAATCATGTATTTGTACCCGATGGCCGTGTAACATTTGTTGATATGTACATTCGGCTATGGTCCCATTGTTTCACATACAATCTTTGCAGTCGCGAACAGACTTGTGATGGGTCAGTGGAACGTAGTACTCGAGTAACGGTGGGCCCTCATGCATCACTGTACCGAGTTGCACCGACGGGCGGGGCGTCCCATTTGTGGGTGAAGGCAGTTGCCATTTTCACACACAGCCGCACTAGATGGATTAATTTGTGATTTCAAACGGCCACAGATGCCTTTTCGACGTGATGTTGCAAATGAGGAATTCGAAGGGCGGCGCTTTCGGTTTTCAGCTAGCGGCGAGGAGATGCCCACAGGTCTGACTGCAAATATAACGTTCTATTGTTCAATGTCCTTGAGACAGGGGCCATGGCGAGGATGCAATGATTGATATGAATAGTTTGGGATGCGCAATAGCGACGTGGGCGATGAGGCCGGACGTTCCCAAATACATGTTACTTCACAACACTGGAATTACGGGCTGGGGCACTGTGGATTTTGCAGGCTGCATAACGCACAGACTCAATGGATATTTCTAATGTTATGTGAGTAAATATTCAGGCGTTTTTATACCGGGATGAGGGAATGATGAATGGATGCATGGGCAGGTGATTTGATACAGAGTTTGCCATATACAGGGCTTCTTGGAATCTATCCGCCTCCCCTGCGCTATGTGATGCAGGGCTGCCATAGTGGGACCATCGTCTATCTGGCCTTGTTGAGCCCTCCCTGTCTCGACGCGCCTTCAGACACTTGTGTCCATGCACGTTAACAATCCCATCAGATGGATTCTGTTTTCACAGACGCATGCACAGGTACACTCGTTTGTGATGGTGTTTACACCTCGATATAGATAGTTATGAGTCGCAAGTGGTTTTGGGGTGGTGATGATCCTTTGGAGTGGGCTAGCATGCATATGGCTGTGGATTTAGTGTGATCATTGAAGTGAGTTGTTCGAATGTAGTTCTGATGGCCATTCTGTTCTTTTTCTTTTCTTTTGGTTGACAGGTATCTCCTCCCCTTTTGCCACTGCCATCTGTATGCCACTCCTGCAGATGGCTTTTACTCCCGACACCTGCTGCTTCGTGTTAATCAGTGGAGCAGCATTACGATCTTATGGGACGATCGCCAATGGGCCACATGCCCTTACGCAGTACTAGTGGCTCGGAGCAACATTTCGGCCTTTCAGCTGGACTAGTGCCTCCCCATTGGGACGGCCCTGCGGTTCTGTGCGCTTCCATGTTGCCTTTTCGTACGTGAATGTGGCTCTGTGTACCATGATGGAACAGGGCGTCACACAAGTAGTAGCTGGTCATTTCTTGCGGATGCAGCCCACAATGGTGAAATGTGTTTTGGAGTTCATGGCCTAATGGCTGTATGGGCTTGGTGATTTTGTTGTGCATTAAATTTCTATTCTGATATGGGCCGTGTAGCGTTCTTCTTTGCGAGTGATGTGGCATATTCCTATTTGGGGAGCGATGTATTGTGAGGAGATCTGCATTGGGTTCCAGCTTCGGAGTTTAGTTGCGTGGTACTGTGCTGGGCGCGTTTGCCTACGAAGCCCAGTGAGGTCAGGGATGGGGGCTGCCAATATGACTGTTTGAATGTTGTCATGCTCAGGGGCGGGGGATTGGGTTTTGTGTAACAGATGCCGGTCAGCCAGGTGGACTGGTGGAATGATGTGATTTTCGGAATATTGCTGGTCACAGGTGCCTGTGTTTGCGTGCGTTTCTGGGGGGGGGACTGTGGTCATGTCCATTGGAATGGCTTCTGTATTCGTGCCATCTGTGCCCTGCAGCTCCCATTGGCCCCTCTTGTGATTCTTTTGTTCGTTGGCATGCATGGGTGACTTGTACATTTCACTGGTTGCATTGTGACTTCATTGCACCTACGGGGAGTTGTACTTTGTGGGCAGGGAGCGGTGTACAGGCACTCAGTGGGGCCGTTTACGGTTGATTCGCGATGCCGTACTTCTCACCATGGCGGAATGGTACTTTCCGCCATGCTTGATGGCGTTAGGTACATGTCCGCTAGGGTCGGAATTCGCGTACCCTTGCGCCATGGTGGTATTTACGGTTTGGCATGGCGCGCGCGCGCGTACTTGGTGCAGTTAGCGTTGGCGTTCACTACGGTGTCGCTAATGGCTTCGTACTTTGCGGTGACGGGTCATAGTCGCACCGAGCGCTATTCGATGGCGGTATTGCATTTCCGCCATCGTTTTTCGATTTCCGCCAGGGTCGTAATGAGGCCCAATACCAATTTGCAAAAGCATGCTTTCCGGTCCTTGCTGATGCTCCTCACCCAGGTTTGTTGTAATCCAGTCCAACACTTCAGGCTGTAGCCGCAAGCATAATATTCTTTCACTCAAACCTAGGGCTTCTGCCATGCACCCGTCAGCAAAAAAGAGTTCAGGATTATGAAGTAATTGCAGGGGGCAAGAATGGGAAGATCACTGTGCTTGGTCTAGTACTTTTATCAGATTACCCTGCTCCTGGTGATGGGATTCTTTTGTGAAGGTGCCCCTCCTCTTCAAGTGTTAGGCTTCGATTAGGAGAGTGAGCCATGTTCACCTGAGCGCTTGGTTTTTTAATAAGTAACTATTGTCGTAATAAAGCAGTTTTGAAAACCATTGCTGGTGCTATATTTATTGTTGGAAGTCAGCTGACACGTGTTTCAACCCGTTAGGTTCTTTCTCAAAGCATTTGGATTGTGTGACAGTCGTTGCTGTGAGGTTGTGGAAATGAGTCCGGGATGCAATCCCAATATCTTATCCTGGTATGGTCGCATATAATGGTGGTTTATGATTTGGAGGGATAGCATGGTGACCACATGCTCAGTAATTATCTGCTGATTAGCATTATCTCTGAGCATGATGGGGCTTGCAGTGTATGCAGTGGCAGTCACATTGATCTGTTGATGCAATCCTGTCCAGCACTTCGGGCTGTAGCCACAAGCAGACTTTTATTTCCCATTCAAACATATCCCGATTTTAAAAAACATTACCTCATAGCGGGTCTCTTGCGACCATGTCCATTTTAACCCTATTTCTGGTCCTTTGTGGTCATGGCCAATAGCCAGATTGTCCATGACTCGGACAATCTGGCCAGTGCCCATGGGCAGTCTATACCTCAGTCACCAAAGGTATATCACTATTTTTTCTACCTACATTAGGAGACTTTTCAACAACAAAAAAACACATACACATTTGAAAAAACATATTTTCAGGTCCTTAACAATGCTCCTTGCACATATTTACTGCAGTTCCTTCCATGTTTTATTTTTTGAAAAGTGTCCAAATTTACTTACATCTAATAGTCATATAACTTAGCCCCACTTGACGAAATCCATTCAGACTTTGCACAAACATTCAAGATCTGATCTATAATCGTTCTGAAATATTTTGTGCACATTTGTCAAATGGCAACAAAGATATAAGCCATCTAAAAATGTTCAGACCCCCTCTAATTTTTCCCCCTCTTGACAAAATCCCACCACATTTTTCAAAAACATTCAAATCTAAGACTAACATCTTTTTTCAAACGATTGTGAAGATTATTGAAACAGCACTAAATTTATAAGCCTTTCAAATATTTTGGGACACCCTTCTAATTTTGCTCCCTCCTGGCGAAACAGCATCAAAACCATTTAGGGTCAGATCCAACATGATATTGCAAAATCCAGACTTTTCGCAGACTTCGGAGATGAAAAACACCTGTTGTTAGGCTTTTTAGGGCCAGATCCCATCCAATCCTCATAACCCCTCACCTCCTCAGAGATTGTTTTATTAGTTTGGCAAGTGCAATGTTGTGTTTTTAATATGTTTTTGCCATGATATCCGTGGACAACGGCGGCTGTCCGTGGACCCAATATGGCAACCATTTAAAAAAAGTAAGACACACCTCACATTTTTAATTGAGTAATCAGTGGGTGTGTATGATGTCCGTAGACATCACGCTGCTCTCTGATTAGCCCAGGAGTGTCAATAGGGAAGTGAGTCCGTGAACATAACCCAGATATCACTAATTTATTTTTACCTACTTTTTGGCTGTTTTTTTTTTAAAACTACTCTACAGATTTACACCAAATTTACAAAAGCGTGCTTTTGTGTCCAAGTTGCTGCTCCTGGCACACATTTGGTGAAAATCCATCCAGGGTTTGGGCTCTGGGCATGAGCATTTTTTTTCCATTGCGTCTATGAGGATTTCCACAAATTATGGGACCCCCTGTAACTTTGCCCCGATGTACAAAACCACACCACACATCGCAGACTCATTCTGAGGGGGCATATACTTTTTTGCAAGGTTTTGGGAGGATTCATCTGGGGATGGGGGAGTTGGGGAGAAGCCGCTAAAGGAAATACTCTTTCTTTGAGTTGAGCAACGTAACCATAACTACAGGGCCGCTATCGCAGACCCTGTAATATATGTTCAGGAACAATGTTTTATTTGCAGGGATGTTAAGGTGATAAAATAAGCAACAACACCCCTCAAAATCAGCTAAAGCCACCTTAACTTTGCACCCCTGTTGTGCTCCCCTCTTTGGCAAGTAAGTGAAGTTCAAGCCAAACTTTGAAGAGATCCACAATTGGGCTGGCTTTGAGGGACAGCAGGATCAAATGGAGCGGGCGATTAGGAATAAGGAGGAGAAATATGAGCAGTGGGAAGGAGATGGTGAGTAGAAAATGATACAATCAGAAAGGTACTGAGGAGCAAGACCAGTGATAGCTTTGTAGACTATATAATGGAACTTGAAAGCAGAGTTGTTGTGCATGGAGAATCAACAATCAACGTATTGAGAGGTGAAAGTGGGGGAGGATATGTGTAGGTTGTAGAGAATGCAGATACCAAAATTGAGGACTTTGTCTAGCGGTAGGAAGGAGCACAGATGATGGCTAAGGAACATTAATTTAGTTTCATGAGCACAAGGGTGGAGACTACAGTTTTCATAAAGTGGTGAGTAAGAAATGGAAACATTTTCAGAATTTTGATAAGGTTAATAAGAGCAGTAGAGGAGGAGGTAGTGATGAATTGTTGTAGTCAGAGGTTGCTATTAAATGTGACCCTAAGGTTGTGAGCCTTGAGTGAGGGAGCAGGAAGGAGATAGGAGAGTCAAGTATATGGATAATATTGGAAGCTAGGAGAAAGATGACTTCTGTTTTTGAAGAGTTCAGCATGAGGCAGCTGAGAGCCACCTAGTGATGGATTGCAGTCAGGCAGATGGTGATCCGTTTAGAGACGGTTGGGTCAGTTATTGCTTGATTGCACTCATTAGGCCTTTATTAGATGCATATTCAACATATGGGCTGTTTCTACTTGCAGTAGATAGTCTTTGTGTGGTACAGCAGTTTGTGGGCACCACCAACCATGGAATGTTAGAGTCAGCTTTCCAACTCTCTGATTGTTCATTAGAGATTTTTCAGTGATGTGGGTCTGCTGGCTCATCTACTCAGGCAAGGTGGGCAAGAGTGACCTTCTGATGCCGCCTTAACCTGGTCATGTCACTCCCACTATTCTGTAAAGAGGGGTGCACTGTGGGTAGTGGTGATATTTCTTTCAGCTTCCACTCACCAAAAAGCCTGAAGGACGACCTCAACAACCGATGCCTGCAAGCATATCGCAAGCCATTTTACAACCATGCTTCACAAACAGATTTGGGATAAATTGCCTGTGAATTACCCTAACATACATATATATATATATATCCAGGCTTCTGTCCACCAGGTATATATGTCCAGCTCTGTCGACATAGGCATATGAATTTGCTTATGCTGTCAAAAAAATGTTAGCGACTGAGGGTGCTGCTATTGACCTCCCACTTAGCTAAGACATTTTTATTACACCTGCAGCACAATTGCAGCTGCAAGTAAGACATTAAATCATCACAGCAGTCTGTATAGAAATAACACTAGAAAGCCAACGGTTGATGTTACTGCTTCAAAGGGCTAGACCCAAGGTAGATCCCAGAGGCTGTGGTTTTGGGTGGGGAAGAGATGCAGTGGATAGGGATGCTCATCTGGATTACAGCTGCCATAGACAGTCAATGGATGCTTATATAAACACACAAAACCCACAGCTGTGTCTGCCTTATCTATGTCATCTCCCTTTTAGCTGCCCTCCAATGCAATACTTTTGTTTTATAGGTGGCTCTTAAGCGCCACCTAATAACCAAAACTAAAAAGGTTGCATGTTCTTAATCTGGGAACAAGATCATGTGCGATGTGTATTAGAATCTAGAGCATTATTGTGTCTGTCTGAACTGCAATTATTACTTCAAATAATTATTTTCTAGACCTGCATTGATTTCCTTATTGCAGTGTAGTAAATGTAAACGTGGACAACTTGCTGCTTTACATTTTCAAACTCCCAAAAATCTCAGAAATTATGAGGTATATACACATATTGGCACACAATAGTAAAACAAAAATAAATAAATAAGTACATAAATAAATAAATAAAAAACAGGACACAATGCTGCCGCTGGTTTGAGACCATCGTGTTTGCATGCTTCCACTTTGTTTTCGGAAATGGCATTTGTCAAAAGAATGATATGTGGCTTCCAAAGCCATGTCCCAAAAGTGGAGTTTTGAATCTCAGTCATAGACGTTTGTAACCCTATAAAGCAAGTATGTATGATGAGAGAGAGGCATGTTAAGAGTAAGCATTGGAACTGACCAAAAATGATATCAACTAAAAGAAATGAGAAGTTGTTTTGCTTAATAGTTGCTTAATGCAAACGCCATTTTATCATTAACCATCTAAACTGCACAGAGAGTGGCTAGGTTTATAATAGGTACCAGTAACTCATAGAACAGTGGCAGGGGCCTATCAATTACAATCATTGAAGAGTATTGTGAACAGTCATCCTGAAATGACCCAATGTACCCCTTGCATATACGGCTGTAGCAAACGGTCACTTGACCAGCACATGCCTGATTCATGGAACGTTTTCCTATGGGATTGCGTCATTTCAAAACACGTCCATGAATCAGGCCCATTACTTCCTTGGCACGTGCGGGTTGCATACAGAAGAGACACCACAACAACACCAGTAAATGTGAATGTTCAAATTCAACAAAACAAATATGTTGAGGGGTGGTGTGAGTAATGGGGGCATATTGTACAGCCCCCCCCATACATGAAAAAAGACGTCCCTACCCCAGCCTAACATAACATATCAGTCCTGGCAGGCAGTGGTAGAAGTGTACCATAAAAGCAGTGGAACTCTGACTCCAGCTAGGGACAGAGTAGGAGGGAACGTGCAACACATATTTTGAAGGGGTGCAGTCATGCTGGTTGACAACCAATTAAGTTGAAACGGATGTCACTTTAGCTGTAACCGAGAGCCAGTGGTAAAGTGGAGAATTGTGCTTTAGCTTCACAAAGAACAGTTCCAGAATGGTGAACATGGTTGCAAAAAGTAGTGGCGCTGTTAACAGTTCAAAATAAAAGTGGTGGGACACCGCTCCCAACCGTCCCCGCTCACTTCGTCCACTGCTGGCAGGGATGAAATGAATCCTGACTTGAGAATGACTCTGCCTCAGCCTAGCTGGCCTTTCAAAAAGGGAATCAGTCAGAATGAACAGAACGACAATATAACTAGAGTGACATGTTTGACACTGGGTAAATAGGTAGTTTTGGGATATCTGTTCAAATGCTAGCTACCAGCAGACATCTCATCCCACCCAACACAGAGCTTCGAAGCCAAGCCAATCATGTCGCACCTACATAGCCATCATTCAGAATTATGGCTCTGACTATCGGCAATGCTAAGCACAGTGTCTGTGCTCGTTTGCCTGCTGTTATAATGCTCGCACTGTGAGACCACAAAATGCACAAACGGAGGATAAGGCGCAACGTGCTGGTTTTGAAAGCAAGACAACACGAGCAACAGAGGTTCAAATCGCAGATCCTCGCTTGGAAACCAAACTCAGCTATTCCGCGTTACAATAAATAAATGGACCGCTGGTCTTAATGCTTTTCACGGCATAGTATGGTGTTCTAGCTTGCCATATGTTCTTCATTTTTGTGCTTGGTCTGCATTTTGTAAATTATTGCATATCATTTAAAATAACCAGTGTGCGAATAGAACTGCAATCATTAATGTGAGAAGACTGCAAGGAAGTGACTTCCAAACATATTATGCCAGCCCTTCCTTGAGAAAAGAGATTCTCTAAATCTCTGCACTGCAAATAAATTGTCTTAGACAATATGCAAAATGTCATGAGTAAGCTTGCTGTGCAAGCTTAACCTGTTTAGAGGGTTGCAGGAAGGTGTTCTCCAAGAGGCCTCATTTAAAAAGGATGTTAAGATATGCTTTTTATATTCCTCACCAAATTCAAGAGTATACCGTTTAAAAAAATAACATTGAATGCAACTTTAAGATTTCAAGGGTGAATTGTATTTAACAAAGTTACATGTCCACATTATACTGTTGGGTGTCTTGACCCACGTTCAAGTTATTATGCTGCAACATTTGGTGCTGTGGGTTTAGGAAATCCAAGATGGTGAAAAAGTCCACATTTGCGCCAGAATCCAGGAGAACCGCGCAGTTTTGCGCGCACCAAAATGGTCCCCTGACCTGCCACCCACCAGTTCAAAGAAAGATGGTTCTGTTCAAAATCCATTTTTATTAATGTCAAAAATTGCTAAGATCATGGGCCCGAAACCACCAAATAAAAATCCAACTATGGTTGAGTGTTTTACTTTACTCTACTGCAGATTCACATCAATGCCATGTCAATCAAGGATCATATACTATCAAGTAAAATCCTTTCTTTTTGAAATATATTAATTCAAGACAGCTGTCCAAAATAGGTGCAGTACCGGCATTGGACACTGACCGGCGCTGGCGCTCTATAAATCCTGACAGGAGAGCTGTCTTGCAGAACTGTGCAGTGAACAGAAGGGGGTCTTATGTAATTAAACATTCAAAAGACTTCCTTTTCCTGAGAACCATTAACACCTCAGAGACACACACAACAGCCCAGGATATCACATGGCCCTGTTGATTGAGAGGGAGGAGTTTCTTCTGCAGCCTGCAAGACACAACACAATAGACCCTGTCAATTGAATGGGGTATGCTGATTTTGGGTGTGGACTGTAAACAAGTCTTCTGGAAGAAGGAGAGGCCTGTGATCTCTGACTCACCAAGCTTCTGGGGGTGGGCCAGACTGGATTGTGGATTCATATTGCAGCAAATATATGTTTAAGTTAAAATGCTTATAAAATCTTGTATTAAGCTCACAGAAATGTAAAATTTGGGGGTCCTTAATATGGAAAATGCCCTCACGATCTGAGACCAAACTCCACTTTGTGTGGTGTTCTGGGACCGAACCCCGCTATTTATTAATATTGTCGACACTGTGTTTAGGATAGAGACATAGTAATTTCCAGTAATATGCTCAGGGAAGGGGTGCAGGTCTGTGTAAATTTTGAGGAAAAACCAATATGGCGAAAGTCACTAAAAAGCACAACATTTTGTCATTTCTTAACCCAAGCTCTTAGAAAGATCAGAGTTGGGCAAGAATGTACCTTAATCCATCTGCAATGTGTACATGTAATTTCAACAAACTGTGTATCTGGGAAATATGTGTTTTGGGTAAAATTGATTTTTCTAAGTAAATGCAAAGGGGAGTGTTCTTTCTGTATGCCATAAAATGTATGCCTGATGACACTCCATTCCTTCCCCCAATCAAGGGAGAGAGGAGGACTTGGCCAATGATAAGTTGTGAGGGGCAGGCTTAGTTATGCCCACGCACACACCCACTTGCAGAACACATAAAAAGAGACTGCTTCGACAGGAAAGACAGTCATTTTTCCATTTTCTTGCGGAGCATTTTGCCAGACCACACAACATCTAGAAGGAACATCCAGAACTTAGACTCCAGATAGACTACAGAACTAAAAGGAAAGGCCTAACCCACAAGCTGAGAACTCTTCTCAGCAGGCCTTCAGAATCCAGCAATCCAACCAAACTATTCTACAGCCGGGCGAGCTGTTGGATTCTTTGCCAAGAACTTTTGCCAGAACCAGTAGCAGACCCAGAAAGCAGTGCTGTATCTAGAATCCACTTGATCCAGACCAGCAGAACAACTGACGAGACCGCTGTGAAGTGCCGACAGCAGAACCACAGACCAGACCAGAACCAGAGATCCAGAACCAGAGAACCAGTACCAGAAACCGCCCGGAGTCCAGTCCAAACCTGCTGACCAGACCCTGACGGCCTATTTCAAATTCATAGTGTGAGTACTCAGCCAGAACTGTGCAAAACCAATCTCTTAGTTTAAAATAATCTAATTCAAACTATTTTAACCTATTTAGAACTGCATCATAAGAAATCGTGTGTCCATTCTGCAAAACTGTCATCTGTCATTCTGAGCTTTACTTTTATTTTGAGAATCTACCTTCATTAAATCGTCCGTATCTTTTGAACCGCGTGTGCTAGGAACGTGGTTTAACTTTCATCTTAAAGCTAAGATTCTAAGCTTTCCAACAGGCCTAAACGCGACTTGCTACTCCTTATATCCTCCGTAATCGCGATTGACGCACTCAGAAAGAAGTGCCGCAAATTGACAGTTTGCTTCCTTTCAACCACGTGTAAAAATATCTGTCTTTTGCTTCCATTACTGAATCCCGTTTTCAACCTGATAACCATCCCTGAATCATTGGTAGGGCTGATCTGAACTGATTTAAAGTATCTCTCACTCACCCTGAACCTCTAGAGGGAATTAAAAGCCTTTTCAGCATATTTTTCACTTCATTGCCACCACATTTAAAAGGATCTTGCCTGCTTTAAAATCATACCTGTTTTCCTCTAAGCTCGCTGGCAGGAACTGGACATTTGTATTGCATTTTGTATTCCTGAGAATTGCGTGCTCTCCTTCCATCTCCTTATCTTGCATAGGGGGGGAGGGAATTGTCAAAGAAAAAGTGATCAGATTATATTTTGTTGAAATCATATCAAGTTTATTTCTGTGCTGCATTTTTCCCTCATTGCTTTTCCTTGAAACCATAAACGTATTTTCTGCTACCTTATCCTTCCTATACAAACTCCTCATTGATTGTAAAGAAGTGTGCTATCGTCAGATTATCTATTGTTGATCAACATTATATTCATAAGTGTGCTATCAATTATTAATTTATTCATAAAAGTGTGATATATATATATCTTGTTTACTTTCTCAATAAACCTTTTAAATTGCAAAACAAACCTACTTCTTGGCTCAGTGAGATCAGGGGGGTTCATAGAGAGGGGTGTTATACAAGGGTTTATCATCCAGGGTATAATTTGCTTTAAAAATATATAAATAAGGGCTTCCCTTGAGCAATCCCAGACAAGGCACTGACTTAGTGGGAGTGCTTGATTGGAGTCACTTAACAATACGCCTGTGAAAAGTAAAGCAGTGGATTCAACATTTTCGACATGGGCTTGGAGATTATGAGTGGGGTAGAATAATAGATATATATGTAAATTACACGCGCTGGACTGCAAACACATAAATTGGATTCATTATCCAACTGAATGGTATTTAACCTGGCGACTTCCGAAAGATCAAGGGCTTAGTCGGCCTTGCATAATTTGAACTTGGGACTGCAGGGGCGCACAGCTCTCTGAATTTCTGAGCTATGTTACTAACCATTTGGCAGATCCATCAATAATGTTAACACACATATGGTCAATCAAAGGCGTGTGGGTTTTGAGTGTCCAAACATTTAGTTCTGATGTCCTTGGTCTATAAGCTCAGGTTTTCTACTTCTTGCTATTGCAATACTTCTGATCCTGCTCTATGCCTACTTGTTAAATGTAACAAACAATAGGGGAGCCCCTGTGTGCAAGTGTGAGTGGGGTCAAAGTATGTAGAATTTCCAAAAACCGACAAAAGGGTACTCACACTCGAGACAGTCCTAGATACTGTCCAACATTCAAGTTAAATCTCCATAGTAGTTTAAAGGCTAGTGTTTGCGAGGCAAATCACTGAGGATACACCAAGGAAGCAGTCTAAGAAGTGCTAACCATAAATTTATTGTTGAAAGCACAGTTTTTTGAGATTTAACACAATTTCTAAAACAAAAGATAAATAGAATAGAGCAATTGAACAAATAAAGAGAAACACAACATTAAAGAAGGGATAACATATTAATCACATCAAGATAAAACAATTATTACAGGATACCCATAGTTCCTGCAACATAAGGCCTTCCAGGGTGTATAAAAAATTACCCTGGTAGGTATGTGAAAAGAATATTATTTTAGATGAGTTTGTATATTTAATCTGCCAACGTGTAAGAGAGAATCAAAAGTTTGTTCTTAAAGGGAACAACATATATATAAATCACGTTTCGGCATGCCAAACTGGCATCAGTAGTCAGAGCCTTCCTCAGGGCAGGATGGAGGTGAGTTGATAGTGTCACCCTAAAGGGGGCAGAAAAAAGGGAAAACTTAAATCATATAGACAGGCTGCTACATAGACAACTTCAGAGGGATATCCTAATTCAAGTGTATGCTGTCATAAATATACGGACCACTCACCCAGTATAGAATAAAGAACGGAGTGCAGTCCGTAGAAGGCTACTTTTCCAGACCTATTGAACTTCATACGCTGTGTAACAATGCAGCCAAGTAGAAAGAAAAGGGCAGAGCGCACCTGGTTCACGCTTCTGAAAATGCTGTGGAGAGAATACAGCCATAGTGAAAGTATAATTCATAGAAAGAGCGAAAAGTCAGTGAAAGAGTTTGTCGGGAGCTCCTAATGATTTTATCTGAAAGGTAGCGCTCCGAATTATGAATATAACTAAAGAACAAGCACTACAAAAAGTAAAAGGAGTGCAAGGTGCCCAGAAGGGGTCATAGAGTGAATGGTGAGGGATCCTATAAAGGAGCATATCAGGGAGACGGCATGCAGGTTTGTAAAAGCATGGTATAAGTATACGGGTGCATGCAAGCCCGTATGTGGATATGAGCGTAGCATAGTGCTAATATTAAGGTTTAAAAAGAATGTTTATTATTGGTGTTTAACAGTAACAGGCCCGGTAGGGCAGGGACACACATAAAAGGTACCTTAGTAGTGAAATACTCCGGGTAAAACTTGTCCGAAGGGTTAGGTGTCCGTTTTAGGTAAATAAAGATGGAGTCAGTAGTCACCAAGGGTGCTATAATGAGCAAGCACACCCATCCTGGAAAGGCAAAAACACTGTATGAGCGCTTGTGCTGGACCAAGGCGGAAACACAGTAACAACTCTGTTGAGAAAACATATGAAAGAAACCATGTAAAAAACCTTCCAGGGGGCGGTTGCTGAAACCCAGAATGTACCGGAAAACTTACCAGTTTATGAAGGTAGAAGACAGCAGAGGTTGGATTCGTCTGTGCAAAATCCCTGTGGGAAGGACGCCACGTTCTGCTAACTCGGTTCACTGAGTTGAAGCCAGAGGACAGAGTGCCTCGTCATGCTGGGGTGAAATGGCTGACCAAAGGTCCTGTTCGAGACCGGCAGCTGTGATAGATTAGCGCCGGCTTGTTGGACACGAGGGGGTTGTCACGGTAACCCCGGTCCTCGTCAAGGGGGTGGAGCAAGGGTCCGGCGTCTGATGCTCGGAGCGCGGGTTAAGCAGCCAATGAAAAGGGAGGCGGGGTTGCTAGCCCCGTAGGTAAACAAACCAGCCCTGGTGTGCGGTGTGGCCGAGTGTGCTGCAGGAGCCCGCTGAGTGAGAGCTGGTTGTGGAGGGCAGGGGAGGGGGGGTGAAGGGGGGGAGGGGGGGAAGGGGGGGGAAAGTTTGTTGTCCAAATATGTCCTGCACAGAAGGGGCAGGGGTGCCAACATTCTTGCATAATGGCCGGGCAACAACCAGTCAGAGGGGACGTGCCTACGACTGTCATGGCACTATAGCATGGTGCAGTGATCATACAGAGTCACCATCAAGGGCACCGATGAAGGAAATGGCATTAGTCCACAGAGAGCATAGAATTGCTTTATCAATGTAAACTGAATCATCAGTATGTCCAGTCATATGGGGGGTATGAATTCTTTGTTGAGACCATTCTGAAAGGTATCAAGACGATGGATCCACCTAGCCTCTTTTTGCAGAAGGCTCGTAAGGGCATTCGAAGAATGTACAACGATGTCAGCGATCCAGCAGGTATTGTCATCGACCGAGTGGTGGAATTCCATGTAGTGACTCACCAGTGGGGCGCTTATGGTTTTGCAGCGAATCCTCGACCGGTGTTCGCAGATTCTGATGTGGACAGCACGCATGGTCTGACCCACGTACCTGAGGCCGCATGGACATTCGATGATGTACACTACTTGCTTGCTTTTGCAGTTTGTTAGATTGCGTAGGGTCCATGGTTTTCCATTCACCATGAAATCTTTAGTTGTTTTAGTGTATTTGCACGCAGTGCAATTGCCACAGGCAAAGTGGCCCGCAGCACTTCTCAAATTCCATAGTCCCTCTCTAGGTGCAGGTTTTAAGAACCTAGAGTGTACAAGGTGGTCCCTTAGATTCTTGCCACGTTTAAAGGCAAATCTAGGGAGTGGTTCATCCTGTAGGCACAGGCGAGTGAGTGGCCAATATTTGGAAATCAATTTCTTGATTTTCATAGAGTGGGTGCCGTGTGTAATGACACAGGTGGTCCTGGGGTGGGTATCCGGTGATTTTATTTCGGGGGCCAATAGTGCCTCCCTGTTATAAAATCTGGCACGTTTCTTGGATTTGGATATGATGTGGCGTGGATATCCTCTCTGGGTCCATCTATTGTCCAAATCATGAGCATGATGGTAGAAATCTTGAATGTCAGAGCGATTGCGTCTGATCCTCAGGAATTGACCGAATGGGAGGTTCTCTCGGAGATGTCTAGGGTGGTCGCTAGAAAAATGAAGGAGAGTATTACTATCACTAGGTTTTCGGAAAAGATTACATTTAATCTTTCCTTCACTGTGTTTAATTTCTAAGTCTAGAAAATTAACCGTTGTTGCACTGGATTCCATTGTGAATTGGATGTCTCTGTTAACATTACTCAGCCAAGCTAAAAAATCGTCAAGGCTGTCTTTGGTTCCTTCCCAAATGAAGAAAACATCATCAATGTATCTTTTCCATTGTTGAATGTTTTCTCTGAAGGGATTAGTGTCAGCCAAAATGTTTATTTGTTCAAATTCTGCCATGAACAGAACCGCTAGGCTTGGAGCGAAAGTCGCCCCCATTGCCGTGCCTTTTGTCTGTAAGTAAAACTGGCCGTCAAAGTCAAAATAGTTTTTTGGGAGGGCTAGGGTAAGTAATTCGATGATGAAAGTGATGGGGACTCTTTCCTGGAGGTCATATTTCATCAATTGTCTTCTCATGCACTCAATTGCTTGGCCCTGGGGTATGCTAGTGTACAAAGATTTTATATCCATAGTAACTAGCAGATTTTGTGTAGGGTCAAAAGGAAGGTCTTCAAAAACCTGAATTGTGTGGGTTGTGTCTCTTAGGTATGTAGGGGTCAGGACACTCATCGGTTTCAGAAAGAAATCTATAAACTTACAAACAGGTTCAAGTATCGACCCACACCCGGACACAATGGGTCTGCCTGGTGGATCGATATTGTTTTTATGAATCTTAGGAAGGGCATAGATGGTGGGTACCCTTCCTTGATTGCTAGTCAAAAAATCAAGCTCTTTCTTAGTGATCCATTCTCTGTCCCTTGCATAGTTGGCAGTCTCAATAATCTCATTGAGAATGGACTTGGTCGGGTCCTGTCTAATTTTAGTGTAGCTAATGTCATCTGCTAGAAGGTCATGAACCATTTTGAGGCATTGGGTTGAGGTCATCAATACGATCCCACCCCCCTTATCGGCTGGTTTTATGACCAATGACCGATTTTTTGATAATTCCATGATGGCTTGGTGTTCCTCTCTAGAGATATTGTGGTGATAGTTGGATTTTTCTCTCTTGAGATTGTGTAGATCTTTAAGCACACATTTCTCAAAGGTAATGATTTCAGGCGGTACCTGATGGTCCTGCGGACAGAAGGTGGATGGCGCATGTAACCCTGAATCTGGTTCGACATACTCTTGTTCTTGGTCCTCAAAAAATGCTTTGAGGCGCACAGTACGGAAAAACTTACGTACCTCCATTTCGGTCTTAAACCAGTCGGTTTGGTGGGTAGGTACATAAGACAAGCCTTTGGAGATAGCTGATGTTTGTGTTTTTGAAAGAGTGATGTTGGCCAGATTGAAAATTGGTATGGGTTGTTTGTCTACCTGGCTCGTCTCCTGCGGCCTCGGTTGTTGCGCATCATAGGTTGAAAGGGTTGATACCATGGGGGTAACCACCCGGGTGGTCCCATCATCCCACCTCCTCCTAAAAAAGGATATGGTGGTTGGTAATTGCCAGGATTGCGGGGTTGATTTTTTCGACTTTGATCGTCTGACCCACTGCTGCTCGAATTGGAGAAAGAAACCCATTTCCTCCTGTATCTCCCCTGATTTTGTGATGGTTGTTGGGTTTTGGCAGCCTCTCTAGCCTGATCAGTAGTATAGGGAAAAATGAGGTCTACACTAAATTCCTTGCAGTCTTTTGTCAATTTTTTAGTTTTCTTAGAGATAGTAGCAGTTTTAAAGTCTTCAAACAGTTTATTGGTGGCAAGTAGTTGTTCTCGGGCATCAGTAAGTGCAGAATTGTTTAAGGAATTCTCTTCTTCTCTATCTAGATCTTTTTGGATTTCCTTACTAATGCGCTGTGCCGTGGAAATAGTAAGAACCATGAGGTCACGGCTACATTTTATAGCAATGTGGCTGAAGGTGGTGGTGTATTCCTTGTCACTCAGAAAAAGGCAAGGCTCGTTGCGCACAATTAAGACAACTGGAATAGTATTGGATCTTAAATACTCTCTAAGAAAATGTCCATGGAGTCCCGTCCGGAACTGTTTCTTTTTGAGTTTTAATAAGTCCTCGCTCCCTGAGGTTGGTACAGGGCATGGATTGGGTCCCGGTGGGTCAAAGATGGAAGGACCCTGAATAATATCTGCCGTTTCCTCTAAGGTGTAGCCAAAGGTTTGGCCTTCGGCCATAGTCAGAAGTGCAAAGCAGTGAGAGCATGTTACATAGGAAAAAGGAATAGATAGATAAAGTAGCAGAGAGGACAGCAACGAAAAGGGGATTAACAGGAGAAACGTAGAAACACAGGCACTTAATCAACCGGCTATTGGCCTAAAAATCAGGCTTATTTTAAATGCACAACCTAAGCAATCGTGGTTGCGGAAGTAAATGTAACAAACAATAGGGGAGCCCCTGTGTGCAAGTGTAGGTGGGGCTAAAGTATGTAGAATTTACAAAAACCGACAAAAGGGTACTCACACTCGAGACAGTCCTAGATACTGTCCAACATTCAAGTTAAATCTCCATAGTAGTTTAAAGGCTAGTGTTTGCGAGGCAAATCACTGAGGATACACCAAGGAAGCAGTCTAAGAAGTGCTAACCATAAATTTATTGTTGAAAGCACAGTTTTTTGAGATTTTACACAATTTCTAAAACAAAAGATAAATAGAATAGAGCAATTGAACAAATAAAGAGAAACACAACATTAATCACAAATATATCAAGTGCAAAAGAAGGGATAACATATTAATCACATCAAGATAAAACAATTATTACAGGCTACCCATAGTTCCTGAAACATAAGGCCTTCCAGGGTGTATACAAAATTACCCTGGTAGGTATGTAAAAAGAATATTATTTTAGCTGAGTTTGTATATTTAATCTGCCAATGTGTAAGAGAGAATCAAAAGTTTGTTCTTAAAGGGAACAACATATATATAAATCTCGTTTCGGCATGCCAAACTGGCATCAGTAGTCAGAGCCTTCCTCAGGGCAGGATGGAGGTGAGTTGATAGTGTCACCCTAAAAGGGGCAGAAAAAAGGGAATACTTAAATCATATATACAGGCTGCTATATAGACAACTTCAGAGGGATATCCTAATTCAAGTGTATGCTGTCATAAATATACAGACCACTCACCCAGTATAGATTAAAGAACGGAGTGCAGTCCGTAGAAGGCTACTTTTCCAGACCTATTGAACTTCATACGCTGTGTAACAATGCAGCCAAGTAGAAAGAAAAGGGCAGAGCGCACCTGGGTCACGCTTCTGAAAATGCTGTGGAGAGAATACAGCCATAGTGAGAGTATAATTCATAGAAAGAGCGAAAAGTCAGTGAAAGAGTTTGTCGGGAGCTCCTAATGATTTTATCTGAAAGGTAGCGCTCCGAATTATGAATATAACTAAAGAACAAGCACTACAAAAAGTAAAAGGAATGCATACTTGTTGTCTTTAATTAACCTCATCAACAGATTGGAGAGATGCTTGTCTGAGAGTTCTGGACACGACAAATTGTTAAAATCTTGGCTATGAGAGCTGAAGATGTTTTCACCAGAACCATGTTTTCAGCTGTTCACAGAATCTTCCCTGATGATGGACGCAGTGTTCAGAATGCATTGGCCATAGATATTGGCACTCTAACAACGGTGAAAAGGATACCACCAATAAAATATGATATTTATTGTGTTGCTAATATATTGCACTGCGGCAGTATTACCAACACTGGTGGGGTTCCATCAGTATTTACAAAAAGTAACACACCTATGCGTGAGGCAATCTATACTTCACTGCTTGTACTTTTCTTTCTGAAGTGGCTTTTCTTCTGTACCTCCTCCTCAAGGCCTTGCCACATGCCTGGTCTCCCACCCCTACATAATTCTCTCTTATCAAACATTGGGATAGCCTTCCCAAGGTCCTTTATCCATTCTCTTTGGGACACGCTCCTATCCTCTGCACCTCCTGCCTCCTGTGCAGCCTCCTGACCATAGCTTTCACATAAGATGTTTTCCCCTACGCGTTCTTCTCTTGGCCCTCTACCTTAGTGTTATCTCCCAACTTCTCTCTGTCTCTCTCTCTCTCTCTCTCTCTCTCTCTCTCTCTCTCTCTCTGTCTCTCTAATTCCTCCTCCCTCTTTTTTGCTCTGTCAATGAGACCACAATCTATGTTCTCCCATTCCCTCCTCTCTCCATTCTCAAAGTCCTCACTTGGCTCTCTCGCTTCTGTGCCCCCCAACTCCCTTGCAATAGTCTCACTTCCTTCCTCTCCCTTGCTCCTTCTCAGCACTTCTATCCAAGCTCCTTACCCCAACTCTCTCTACTCTCCTTCCTCCACTTCTCTCTGATCTGGGTCCCCTGCATCCTCTCTTTGTCTCCATCAGCCCGTGCCATTTGTTCACAATCTCATTATGCACACACCATTTCAATCTGCCTACTTCATGTATAGAGTACTGGCTCCTCGCATCCTGTCTTCCTCTCAGGAATGGAAGCACCTGTGTGTGCAAAATTTGGTCGGAAACGGATTGTAATGGTGGCTCCACTGTATTTAATTCACTGGATGTTACTTTGTTCAAGACGTAGTGCGTAGTAATGTGGACTAAGCCGAATTAAGGCCCGGCCACCATCTTGCCTGTCATGCACGCATTCATGTCAGTGCCACAAAGCAGACCACCCTTGCATATTATTTCCCTAAGAAACAGCAGCAGCTGTGGCTCACCACCAGAAGCCTTCAGGATGCTGCATCTGTGAAGCTTACTAGTGTTACGATTTCCAGATGGTTAGCTCCACTTAGGCATCCACAGAGGAAAACATTAAGTACAGGGCTACTTGTATATTGTCTTCTTCTTCTCTCATAAAGACCATTAAAAAGGGCAGGTAATCCAAGGAAGCTGGGTGGAAATGTGACTACCCTTGGATCTCATTGAATACAAACTTCCACTGCCACATAATGAAGGCCTCACAGAATGGATGCCACAGGACGGATCTAAAGATGGAGAATGGTCTAGGTAGCTCTTGCTTTATGTTTATGTCCGGTGCACACGCTCCCAACGATGCCTGATCCCAAATTCTGAGCATACCAGCTGTTGGAGATAATCTACACAGCTGACCATGAAGCCTGGCCTGCCTGAAAATGTGCTGCTTGGTTTGCTGGGCATCAACCATGACTACTCCAGTGTAGATACATTGCTGACTGCCAGGAAGCTCTATTTCTGGGAGACACATGTGCCTGGATGCTCATCTTGGGAAGGGGGGTGCGTTTGAAATTTGAGGGGTGGTAGGACTCCTGTGAGGTTGTCTCCTCGACCAGCGTTCTCTTGTATTCTTCAAGTTGCTGGTTGACCATGCAGAAACAGAAACTTTTAGACCAGAGATACTGTAGGAAAAAGTTTCACATGAGGAAGAATGTAGCATTACAATGAGTCTTCCAGGTAAGTCTTCACATCAGGTTGCATATAGTTCTATGATACCCAAGGGGAAGATAAGGGAGAGATAGCCAGCGACACGCTCAGTCCTCCAGTAGCTCAGGTCGGACTGACTGTGAGGGAATATTTACAAAAGGTCCAGCACTCACAGCATTCAACGTGACATCATAGACTCACACACACACTCACACACATGCAGCCATACACACGCAGACACACTCATTAGCTCCTCTTTCCTCCTCTTCCTCATACTAATGAAGAATGCCTCTTTCCTTGTAACAGAAGATTGTGCCATTGTGCCACTCTTTCCCTTTTAAAGGGTGCCCACACCACATCCTGTTTTTTGTCTGTAACAGAACAGACAAGTTGCACAGCTGGTATGACCTGGCCCCTAGACTGGAAGGCTGCAGGGGGAAAAAGTCAGCATCTCCCATGGAATATCGCACCGGGGGTGGCCAGGCTGCAGGTCCAAGCTTTGCCCCAGGATGCACAATGTATAACAGGTGGCAAGTGGCACTGAGAAGAATATGCAGTTCTGCCTATCACGCAGTCCTGCCTATAAGAGCTAGTGGAATGAATTCGGAACCTGCGGCAGTCAGGGCAGAGCGAGGCAGTGTTCAAGCGAGTGTTCTCTCAAAAGATGGCATTTTCAAAAACACCCGACCACAGGCTAATACCAATGGACGTACTTACCCACGCACAGACCTCAGAGTACTACTCCTCTACTGTTAAAGATGGCAGTCAACATGCTGGCAACCCACACTCTGCACAGCGTCCCACTGTTTTCGAGCTAGCTCCAAAATTGTAAACAATAAAAAAATACAGTAAAAAAATGTCTCTCTTCTCGCCTGGAAGAAGTTTGGAGCGGGAGGAGAAATCAAAAGCACCAGCAGGAAATGAAAGGGCATCTGTTCTTCCACAGAGGGGAACACGTATTTAAGCAGACACATCCTTTTAATATCTATAATATTTGTTTCACTGCTGGTCTAAATTGAGGACAGGAAGCATTTGAGGGAAAAAAGCAAACACTCGGAGCCAGTGCGATCAAAAAAGCCGCAAATCTTGTAGCTCTACCAGCCCACACAGGCCTTCTAAAATGTGAGGACGACAAAGGAAAACATTGTGCATAACACAAGAGTAAGCATCCCATGAGAGAGGACCCTTCTTCATCACTACCCCCCTTATAGTGTGGGCATCTAAGTTCCTTAGCGTACCATGTGCTTTGGTGCTACATTTCTGCACCAAACCAATCAAGACCATCATCTCATCAAAACGGAATATCAGTATCGTGGTGGCTGAGAAAAGACAATCTGAAAAAATGTAACCTTCTCTTTCCTCCACCGTTACAGGGGATAACAACCGATTCCAGCCGGCAGGGATGGGGCACAGCTCTCCTTTCCAAATAGACACGAGGTCCTTTAATCCTCCAATTATCAGGTGGTCACTTGCACATTCAAGCCTCTCTTGGTTTTGCTCATAAGATTCAGGTTCAACAAATAAGATTCTAAACTGTGAAATGTGAGCCAGAGGGGCGTTCTCGACCACAGTCCTTGAATGACATATAAGCGTCTATGTGTTGCAGAGAAGCACCCAAATCCCTCCCGGATGTCCACATTCCAGGCGAGAGAGCAATGATGCTGCTTGTTTGACCTGGTACTCCATTGCTCTCAAAATATACTTTCAAAATATATTACCATTTTGAAGGAGCACTCCATTTCCTCATGGCACAATAACAAAACTGAAAGGTTTTGTTCCAGGAATCAGGATTTCTAGACAAGAAAGGCACGTATGAAAGAACGATTAGGAGGGCATAGTCAATTCTTCAGTACTCCAAGGGCTGCAATACAAGGCACTCTCCAATACCTGCCGACCCCCGTGCGCGCACCCAAACAGACGGTTTCGAGATGACCAAGGTTAGGCTTGCGCTCCTCTGTCCACTCCTCCACCTGCTGGCCTGAGCTGGCTATGTTTTCCTCTTCCGGTGTTATCTGCTGGCTGGCCTCGCCTTTCCAATGTATGTGATTCTCAGCTTCACTGTCTTCTCTGGTGTGTGTGTATCCTGTGCATTACGCCTGATGCCTGTGGCACTAGTATACCACATTGTGGCCTTTGTCCTGTGGCCTCTGCTCTCCTGTCCTGTGACTTGTGACCTGTCCATGGCTGGATGTTCATGCCACTGTTCCGGTCCGGTGGTCTTCCCTCACTTCTCTATCGTGCGGTTGGGCTCCCCTCTCCAGTGTACTTGTGTCAAGACCGTGGTGCAATCTTGGATTCCTAATCCTGTGCAGCTGTGCGCCTGAGTCCTGTTCGTAGCGTCGTGATCCCTTGCTGGGTGTTTGTGGGGCTGAGCTGTGTGCATGGGGGAGCTGTACATTATTGAGTGAACGTATTTTGGAGAAGACACCACACATATAAGATGGAAAACATGGTATGGCATCAGTTGTGAGATGATATGTTAATAGTATCCTTCAATGTAAAATATTGTATTTTTTATCTGATCTGTACGCTGTTTTTTTCTGACCATTTTGTAACATAACTATGCATTATTCTGTATTTTATTTGCTTGTAAATAAATCTTCAAAAATAAAATAAAGAAGATTGAAGACATTAGGGGTTATGAAGCGTGGCCAAAGCGTCACGTGAATCACTGCCTTTTCCGGCCAGTTGGGCCGGAAACTTCATCACCTGAGGCACTCTCATATAAGGGGTTGACGCCCGGCATCCGCCTCTTTCACGGGGCACGCCATTCCCTGAAAGAGCTGGTCATGGGAAGTGCTTCTGTGTCATGGACATTATTCTTCAATGACACAAAAGAGTCCCTGTCAATCACACAGAATTTCTGGATGAAAAACAAATAAGTTAAATACATGCTGCCATTTTCATGCATGTGTTTGTATTCCAGTGTCTTCTTATGTGTTGGAGCAAAGATTTACGCAACTGTGAACGGTGTAAGTGCAAGGATGCACAGACTCCATTTGCACAGCCATCCTAGCGCAAGGTGCATATGCAGTATGAGGCCATCCTTCAGTGGCATAAGCCATGCAAAGAGGATGAGAAGTACTTGAAGACAGCACCTGTCAGCCCCATCTTCAAATGACATTTAAGACATGGGATATGTTGATAATCAGTTACGCCTAAAAAAAACACATTGTGACAAATACAGGAACAAAACCAGGGCCACCCTTAGCAGTGGCAGAGCTCCGAGCACAAAACAAAAATGTGGCGAAAGCATCAGCGCCCTGTTGTTATTAAATGTTCCCGTACCTGAGAACAGGGCACATTGAATTTAAATATGGTGCCTTCCGCTCCTTCTACCACCACGCCAGCTCGGGGAGACCTTGAAAGACTCCTCTGAGCTGGTGTGGAGGGGGGTGATGGTGCCCCAGGTGGATGCCCGGGTGGCCCACCCCTAAGGCTGGCCCTGAACAAAATGACTAATTTTCAGAAATGTTTCTGTAGTTGAGGAACCCTCGCACTCTTTTTTGTCACAGACTGCTGCCCTCATCAGTAGCCCCCCTGGTCTTATCTTCTCTCACTATACCTGCCTCCGTGCCTAGTCTTTAAAGACCCTTACATCCGCCATCTTTCCAGTCCCGGACATCATGAAGTCTCAAGTGGATGCAGACTAACGCTCCCAGAACGCGTTCGGACGTCCCATGAGATGCCCTGCATATATACAAAGGACTTCACTTGGTTGACGGGCCATCGGTCGCCTGACAGTCGAAGATCAGTTCTCGTGGCGCCTGCACGTGTGCAGCTGGTGTTGATTTTCCAGGCTCACGAGTGGAGCCCTCATCCCTGATGCTTTCACTGATTGTACGTCAGCCTCGCGGCGCGCTTCTTCATTGTGAATCTGACAGCGCCGCTCTGTCCCCGCTTTGTAGTTTGACTGCTCCACTGATTTTCTTTTCTGTCAGGCTTGCAAGAGGAAGGAGACGAAAAAGAAACAACCACCAGTGAACGAGATGACAAATGAAGCAGGTATGACAGGTCTATGTGCCATTCATTCTAAGCAAGAAGACACCCACGGTGCAGGGCCAGGGAGGGAAAACAAAACGCAATGTCTCATAATTAAGAAGACGTTCTTTCCCCAGAGCAGCTGTTGCGCAACCATGAAGAGTGCGCAGCAAAATAGAGCGTGTCATAGCCCGAGCGCCGGCATAAAAAAATGCAACATATGGAGGAAACTCTGAGTGAAAGAGTAATAGAGAGTGTGTGAATGATGGGAAGCAAAGAGGAAGCAAGAGGAATGGGGGCGAAGAGGGTAAAACGGGAACAATGGTGCGAGAAAAGGAGAGGCAGAGAGGGAGGTGGAAATAAAGCCAATGGAACAGAGTCTGAGGAAAAGTGGTGATTGAGAAAGACAAAGTGAGAGTAAAATAGTTGCATTTTGTGACTAGGACGTAATTCTTCCATAAACCTAAAAGGTAGATTGGAGAAAAGAAGTACACAGGGGAATAGGGACGAGGTAAATAACTACACTACGAGAAGGTGAGCAAAAAAGATAAAGAAGACGACATGAGGGGGAAGAGTAAAGGGGAAAGGAGAGACGGACATATATAGACAAATGGAGGATGACAAAAACATAGAGAGGGGAGGGATTAGAAATACAAAAGTGCATGCTGAAGATGCAAGGAACAAACATTGTTTTTCTGCAAACACAATGGGGATAGAAGTTCGACAAGAGAAGGCCTGTGACCTCTGTCCATTTCTCACTGTGCTCCCTACCTTACAACTCTCTGCATAGCAATGTTTCCCCCCACTCCTGCAGTTTCCCTTCTTACCTCACCAGTATGCATGGCCCTCCTCTGCTCCCCACTTGCCCGCCTCCTCTTCCCTTTCTCCGCTTCGTCACAGTGGTTTGTAATGGCCTGAAGGTGGCGGTAAATGCCATACAAGACTCACAGGTGTACACCCAAACTAGGTCTAAGCAGGTGCTGGCAATGAAGAAAGCTGAGAAGGGTGAGCCTTCCACAGATTCACCTCAGTGGTTCTCCAGATTGAGTTATGTGCACAGAGTTTGTTTCCTGTACACTAGAATCTGGCATCTATTCTGGGGGCAAGGATACCAAGATCAGTTTAAGATGTGTCGCTAGGAAAACAGTTCCCAATGCAATCCTTGGTCTGCATCATTGTTGAAATGAGAATGCTCAACTGATTCTTTTTCATTGTGGCTGCAAGGCATAATCAGCTACTATACTAGTCTTCTCCACACACTGTCAATGCTTCCCTCTGCTACTTCTCCATGCTGAGGATCTTGGCTTCACAGCTACAGAGCTCTTTCTCTTGGCACTTTGCTTTCAAAACAGCAAAACAGGCTTCAAGTATCCAATGAGCTGCAAATGGTCTTGGTATGTTAGTGGATGGGACGGGGGAAAGGGTGATGGCTATCACAAGCCTAGTATCACATCTTCTCTCCAGCGAAATAGGCAATCTCTCTGACTTCATTTACATCGCTAAAACTGTTTTTCCAAGCATGCTGTAATTTGAGTTTGTCATTGGTTGAAATAAGGCTAAATCAAGCAAATAGATTGCACTAGTTGGATTCTGCAATTATCATGTATTAATGAATCGCTGGGGAGGACAAACCACAGTGAAACATCTACATTTGGGATTATTATTTCACAATTCGATTAACCAAGTGAACATAATTAACGTATGGTATTAAGCCTTAAAGATCAGGAAACTATATACCATAGTCACCTGGCATCCTGACAAGCTGATGGCAGACTCTATAGTCCTTCCAGGCAACCAAACACAAACTGTCCATACCTAAGTACAATTCTGGAACGGGAGGTGAAGGATTAGGAGACATTCAGGAAGAACAAGGCATCAATTTCCACCCACACTTTCAAACTATAAAGCACTTTGCAAGACCATCCTCTCTTCATTGTGGGACCCCCCCCCCCCGCGTCCACTATTTCAACGTGACCACCCCTCCAGATCAACAGATGTAGAACACCACAGACCATTAATAAACCTGATTTTAGATGGAAAGGACTTCAACGCTCTAAAGTGGATATGATCCCACAGCTTTCACACTTTGCACAAACACACGTGTTAATAATAAATAGTATAAATAGTATTTCAAGCCCACTTGCTAGCCAATAGCTGCTTTCTGAAGTTGTTTTTGCCAGAACTTTCAAAAAAGAGAAAGCACCATACATGTGTTTTAAAACAAATGTTATATTTTTTAAGCCACAAGCAAGTTGTAAAGACTTATCAATGCAGACAACTGAACTGGCACGATGATCTTCAACGTGAACAGGTCAAAAACACGGCAGCTCAAAGCTTTAAATGAATTACTACTAGATTGGGCAATTGTCTCGGAGAGCAGGTGATAATGCATGGCAAATCATTCCTACACCATACATATCATGTACCATCATAAACCGAAATACAGGGCAGCCCCAGTCAAAATGAACAGTTTATAAGACTGAACAAGGCAACATTATGAAGTCATTTTGGTATGAAACATATGAACTAAAAGAGTAAGCTCAGGAGAATGTCTGAAACCACCCAAGCCTTTTTAGACTCACAGTATCACGTGATATTAGTTAACAATAATTGACATCATTTAATAGCAGCTGAAACAATTAAATCTGATTTGTGCAATTACATTGTATATAGATAGTATAGAGGCAGGTTCAGAAACATCACACAAAATTCTTCATAAAATTTGGGATAGAGCATAGTGGTTTCTGAACTGCTAGTACCACTACAGATTGATCAATAACCTGGGCTCAAGTCGAGGGTACACGCGGAGGGACGGAGTCCACCCACTTTATCCAAAGTGTGGACTCAGTCCCCCATCCCCAGCTGAAATGAGAAACATTGAATGTCCTCTTTGAATTTAAGCCAACCTCAGGTATCAAACCGCAATCGCAAGGTTTATAGGGCACTTAAACCACTGCACTATATGACCTGATGAAGAATAACAAACAACTAAAGGGGAATGGTCCCATTTTGGTACTGCAAGTACCAGGGAAAACATTGGTATTGGTTCTTGGAGTTTAAAAAATGCACATCGTTTAACTTTTTCAAAAACACAATTGGTAGAACATATCCTCTCTTGCTTTTGTGTGTGTGTATTGATGTTATGAAAGGCAAATGCCATTCGTCCTGTGCAATTTGGGTGGTTATGCAAAGCTAATTTAATGAAATGTGTATATTTTGACAATTTCTGGCGACGTCACATCCCATTCGTTTGTTGATTAGCCCCCCACTAATTCTTTTTAATATTTGGCCCCTGTCCATAACCCTCTTTTTGGAAATACAGTATTTTGCAGAAAGAGTGTTTAATAACCTCCTAAACAAATCCAGAAGCCGGGGAATCTACAAGACCCATATTCCTCCATTTCTGAAGCCTATGTGTTGAGAATATCAAATTCCACCAAATAGCAGAGTTAATCTTGTAAGCAGCTTCCCACATGAGTTTTATGGGGACTTTAGCTTCAGTACCCTACATCAGGCCATACAGCTTTCAAGTTAGACCGTCACTTCCTGTTTTCTAGACCTTTGCAGTCGTTCTTGATGGTGCCAATGTCCTTCTCCAGAAGTGGCTATTTTCATTGTGTCACGCCCCTCATTGCTGGCCTTATTTTATAACTCCTCACATCTCCTATCATACCCACTCAGCTGATAGCTTGCAGCTTTGTCGGACATGAAATGTTTCAAGGTTCTGACTTTGAATAGCAGTGTTTGCAAAACCATTTTGGGCGGAGTCTCAGGATGTGGGCAAGTATCACATTTTGCTCTTTTGCGTGTCACACTCAACATAGCCATAATATCCCCCCCCCCCCAAGTGGTTTAATGGCACCAAAGAACGTAGTGGGCACTGTTTGTAATTTCCTCCGAATAAATAATTAAATTAATATAATTGGGAACTGAATCTATACAGCATCTAAGAAGAGAGTTAAAAAAACATGTTTTACCCTGGATTAGTCTAGAAGCCTTTAGTCTTAAACCAGGTCACAGACGGGGTTATTCCCATTCCTAACTTCTTTTCTCTGTAGTAACAAAGCCCATGGCTAATACAAGTATCTCCAATCCACATATGTATTACCCTAATATAGACCCACTCCTCTCACAAAATTGTTCTCTTCAGATGATCTACACTTGTACTTATCATCACTCTGAACATTCCTTAGAGCGTTCATGAGAGAACTTGGGATATATAGATCTCTCTGTTTCCAGGGAAACCTTAAATACATCCTGAATACTGCCCATTGACTCTTTCAAACACTTTGACTGGGACGTACATCTCTAATTGCCCTTCCGGAGAAAAAAACAAAAGGCTCAAATTCCCATTGACTTCTGCACTTTGTGCACAATGTTACCTTAAATTGACCTTACTCCCTATAGAAGTCTACATCACTTTATTCTATGAGTTTAAGAGTTTCTGTAATGATTTTATATAGTGGATGGATATAAGATCTCACACAAAAACCTCATGCAACCAAAATGTCATGAAGGCTTGCTCAACCCAACTATGCATCTTCCTATAACACTTGACACAACATAACCTTGTTGTCAAAATGTAGCTAACTCTGGAAAACACTCAATTGAAAGTGGGAACCTTTTAGAATGTGTCAGTCAGGTCATGAACTTCTTATGGAAGCTGAAACGCGTCTTACCTAAACAACTGTCCTGTCATCCTTTCATATGTACTTTATTGAGTGTCCTACATGCACCTTTTTCATGCAACACGCTCTTAACATGAACATTCCCCTGTCCTCTCCGTGGTTACCACTTGCTTCCTTCTCTGAGGGATGCTTAACAGCCCTTTTAAAGTTGGGGATCTACTTGAATATCACAAGCTAAAAAGCATACTCCTCGACAATTCTTACCTGATTCTAACCTGTGTACACTTGAAATGCATCCTTGGTGACCTCATTGATTTGATGAACTGTTCAGAAATTAATTGCTCTCCATTACAAAGAATATTGTTTAAAGACAAATGGGAAAATGATTAGTCTTCAGGTTGGGAAAACACTTTATTAACTTAGAATTATGACCTCAAAGAAGTACCATTTGAAACTATGCTCCTGACCAATCAACAGACCTCAATGATATAATAACAATAATAATAATAATAATAATAATAATAATAATAATAATAATAATAATAATAATAATAATAATTATTATTATTATTATTATTATTATTATTATTATTATTATTATTATATTATTATTATTATTATTATTATTATTATTGTTGTTATTACTATTGTGATATTTATTGGGCACAGACCTAGCTTCAAGAAGCAATGGGGCACTTTCCAGAGGTACACAACAATACGAATACACAACAGAGCTCTTTACAGATATATAAAATAGTACAGATGCATGACAGAGCACTTTTCAGAGGTAACAACAGAACAGATATACAGCGGTGGGTAGGATACAGAGAGGCACAGAGGAGGGGTACAGCTGTACAAGATGGCGGAGAGGAGAGGGGCAGACACCGTCTAGAGAGTCAAGTGGCAAGGGCGACAACGTGATGACCTATGTGTTGAACAGGAGAGACCCCTTGAAGAGGTGAGTCTTGAGTTCTTTTCTGAATTGTTGGAGTGTGGGGGCAAGCCTGATGCTGATGGGGAAGATGTTCCATAGTCTTGGGGCGTAGGCAGAGAAGGCTTGTTTTCTGTGTTTTCCTTTTTGCAGTGGCGGATTTCAAGTCTGAAGGTGTGGTCCAATATTCATAATATGCCTTTAAGATTTTGGTGGTAGTAAACCACTCCGGTTATTCGAAATGCATCCAGCTGTCTCAGAAAGGCGTTGGAGGCTCTGTTGAGAAAATGGTGCTGATTCATATATGGTGGTCCTGCTTTCTGATACAAAGACTTTGAAAGGAGGGCACAATTTGATTCAGGGACTTGACAGTAAACTGGATTACCCTCTAGATTGAGATTATTCTTATGACCTACTCTGCCTCTGACCAGAAGGACCCTGTTTCCAATGTGGTGATCCACTGCCCCATCACCGCTGCCAGGCTGATTCTGGCATGGAAATAGGAAAACACAAAGGTTTGCACTAATCCAGAATGGCTCAACTCATTCAACCACATATACACTATAGTAAAACACACTTAACAAGTGCTGGACATTCACTATTATATTTGAACAACTATGGTTCCTTTTCCACCCGTTCCCAATACCCTGTCTACATGGACCCTGTTTTTCAATAAATTCCCTAAAATGTTCAGCATCTGGCATTTTGCCTTCACAATAGACCTTCCTAATTCTGGATCGGGAAAATCACTGGGCATTGTCCTTTACATCTTGTTTTCTTACATACTGATTTCCCATTTACCACATCTATAATTTCTTTACTATGGATTATGCAAATCGATATATGTTGTCCCTATAATGCAAGGTGAGAAGCAGAACAGTTTAAAAAAAAACGATTTCTTTTTAGTCCCTAGATGTGTTTATTTCTTTTTCATTTATTTGTTATTCCGTTATCCTTTTTAATGCTTTTTTAGTTGAAAATGTTCAGTGTTACGCCATCAGTGATATTATACCTGTATATTATGCTATTATTTGATTTATTTTTATTGTGTTTTGGTTTAAGAGTACACCTTTCACTATCCCTTTTACAATACAAACATTTCATTTTTAAATATGTTGTCTTAAAAAATAAAACAATAATTGAACAATATCAATAATCAATCTCTAGAGTTCTCTGCCATACATGTTTATACTAAATAAACAATCACATTTTCGGCAGTAACGAATTGATTTACTACCAAACTAGTATCAATTTAATAATCAATGGAATGTGAAATTAATTCAAACGCCTAATCCAAAACAATTCAATAGAACATGTGTTAATGTTTCTGTTAAGATGACCCACATGCAGCATCCTTATACAATCCGTGAATTCATAATCGAGAAATAAATGTTGCAACACTTCAAACATTCCCAGTTTATTACATAGCCTGAACATGCGATCAACTTTCCAAAGCTTTAGGCATGCACACATTACGTCAAATTACCGTTGTATACGCAAATGCAAACGAAACCTATATTTTTCCAAAGATAACTGACCACAAACCACTAATCCATAACCTTGTGCCAGGTGGCACTAAACAAAGTATACTACAGAATGGCAGAATGGCACAATTTCAGCGAAGTTATACAAGTTTGACTTCGAAATTGAATGCACTCTGAGGTGGGATAACAAACAGTCAGACTTTTTTTCCAGGTTACCCACAATAGAGGCCAGAAACATGGAGAAGGGCAACCATACGTCTTTTCTGGCCTTGTTCCAGGAGGTTTCCCTGAACACCAATAGCTTCATCACCTATTTGAGATTGCATGGACAAGTTGCTGTTGTTCCCCTGCTCCGAGCTATCAGTCTTTACTCGAAGATCGTTTCACAGTCATGGTGAAGCTGGTTCCAGGATTATAACTTTACTGAAAGAACCCTCAAAAGAATTAGATTTGGTTGTGAAACGGTACATACTCATACCACAGACACTATTGTATAAGACCCCTGTGGTCTTAATAGTCACATTGATTCTTGCCTTTAACATAATCAAAAAATGCTTGAAAGATATTGCCAGCTGGCAAGGGTGCAAAGCCCTGGCTTGTGTCATTGTTCTTAATAAATACAATGATTCAGGTAATTCCATCTCTAATAGGGTAACCTGCTAACACAATTCCCCTTTTTCTGTCAACTCCGCTTCAGTAGCCTGATTCGCATTGAGAGCTCTAACCGGAGCAGGTTCAAAGGTCACAAGATGCCCACTCGACAGCCAAAGCGACAGCCAAGCCTCTGCAGCCCAGGGGCGGCCTTCACGATATGTCCCCCTGTACCAAAGAACACAATGCTCATAGGTAACCGACGATGATGGCAGGTTAAAGAAAACAATAAATCTATGCCTGAGTTTAGGTGTATGGCACTACATATCCTCATGGCTGCCACATCCCAATTGATATCCCAAATGTGTCAGCTCCTGTGAGTGAGCTCTGCTGTGGAAGGTGATGTGTATTCTGGTTAGCCGGGTGAAGACTGTCAACTGGCAGGACAGCAAAAGGCATCTTCTTTGATCACTTTTTGAGGGGAGTTAACACCCTCAACCAGAAACAGACACACAGCAGGCAGCTGTCCTGTGCCCAGACATCACAGGATCACAACCATTAAAATGGAGAAGCCTCCTACAAGGGCTGCATCTCTAAAGGCCTTTGTTCTTAGAGAAAAGGGATAGGGGCAGGGCTATAGTTGGCAGGAGTGCTCTGGTCAATGGAAGGAGACTTCCACCATTTTGTTTCTTTCTGTCGCTCTTTCCCTTTCCTGTCCCTTCCACTTTCCCTGGAGAAAAGCAATTTGAGTGTGACATCAGAAGAGCAAAGTCCACTCCATTTGCCAGACCTTGAGGCCTGGGTGAGAGTTGCTGGTGCAAGACCTGGTCTAATTGCATTTTTTGGACCATGCTTCCATCTCAACCGCAACTACTGCAAGGCTATTGCCCTGCAGAATTAGTTAATTCATTTCCCAGCTCTTCAAGTGCTGCATGGCCCTTCTCCCCCTCCCCCAACCCAGCTTCCCTGCTTCCTGTTTCTGGCTCTTGCCTTGTAGAATTAATTAATTCATGTCCCCACGCTCTGGGCACTGAAGCGCCTGGCTCCCCCTCCCTCTCCCCAGCCTCGCTGCTTCCTTTTCCCTGCCTCCTGCCCACGTGCTCTCATTGGAGGAACATGCCCATCTCCATGAGGCTTTAGACCCTCCTGGCTTTGTTTCCTGCATTGACAGACCTTGAGGCCTGGGTGAGTGTTGCTGGCGCAGCTCCTGGGCTAATTCAATTTTTTTGACTGTGCTTCCATTGCGGCCGCAATTGCTGCAAGGCTCTTTCCTTGTGGAATTAATAAAAAAATTCTCCCGCTCTCCGAACCCTGCATTGCCTGCCCCCCTCTCTTACCCAGCCTCCCAGCTTCCTGTTTAGCTCCCTCCCACCCATGGACTCTCATTGGAGGAACAAGACCCGTTACTCAAGCCTTCTATGCAGCCCCTGGCTGGCAGCTCCCTCAGCAAAGCACCTGAGGCCAAGGACAGCTCCATTTGGTATCTGCCACTGTCCGACTTGGTAGGATGAGTGCTGCAGCCATCACCCTGCTGCAACTTTCCTGATAAGTTGAAGCTGGGTGTTTTTGCATTGTGCTGTTTTTAAAACTGAGCTGTGTTTCCCACCTCTAGGAAAGTTGAATCTATTGTTTTGCGTTTGGGTAACTGTGGCACTGTTACTGGGTCTCTTTAGGCTCCCTCCCACCCTAGATCCCCCCACAAGGCATGCCGTTAACTGCAGTGTGTTACTTGTTCTCCCCCTGTGTCTTCCTTTGTTTTGAGGCATCCCGAGTTGTGTGCCACAGGGCTGAGCATCTCCCCCCTTCCCTCAGGCCCATCTCCTTCCTCCTACCTCCTTCACATCCTCTATGGTGCTTGCTGTTTCTCCCATCCTCTCTGACTGCTACTCTATCTCCTATCCTATCCCTCTCACTAGGTCTGGTAGGAAGAAGTTCAAAAGGTACATCCTGGTCTCCAAAACAGGCACCCCTTTCACTGATACCTATACCAGCCCTTCCTCCAGACAGACCCATACCTCTTTGTCATTCCCTCTCCAGGCCTATGGACCACACATATGGTCTCTGTCCTCTCCCCTTTTTCCTCCTCTCATATTAATAGTGGCACTCGGGGGAAGGTCCTCCTGACCCCCTTCCAATCCTCCAAGACCATCATGGATGTCTATCTGAGTGGCACCATCTTGGTCTAGGGCCCTCAGCACAATCTCCTCCTTTTCGATGGGTGTTTCTGCACCTTATCAACATCCTTCCTTCTCCTGCTTCTCCTACCTACAGCCCTCTGGCTCCTCCACCACTTTCCTCTTTTGCCACCTCTCTGACACCCTCCCCATCTTATCTGACTACTCTGCCACCTTCTTCCTCTGCCACCTCTTTGGCACCCTCTCCATCCTCTCTGTCTACTCTGCCATCTCTTCTACTTCCTCTGCCCACTCTCTGGCCCATCTACCACCTCTGCAGGGTGCATCTCTTGCCTGTACCCCCCCATGGAAGTTTTTCAAATGTGTCAATCTGCTCCTCGTCGCTACTCTCTCTGAACTCTTGCTCTGCTGTTGAACACTCATCCGAGTTCTGCCGACTCCTCGAAGAACTTGATCTGCATGTCCTCAGCCTCACCAAGACATCGTTCACAGCCAGCTCTGTCACAAGTGTTGACACTCTCCTCCCCGATGGTAACAAGATCCTCTCCATACCCAGAACCAACCGTCCAGGAGGTGCAGTAGCTCTGATCTTTCTGGAGTGTATCCCTGCTTCTGAAATTCCTAGACAGACCTACACCTCCTTTGAATGCCTGGTCTGTAGGCTCTCTATCTCTTCTGGCCTCCCTCTTACTGTGGCCACCTGTCTAGGTTGCCTTCTTCCTCTCTCAGTGGGCTGATCTCTCCTTCTCTCTCCTTGCCTCTACCTCTCAACTACTCCTCCCTGGAGACCTCAACATCCATATGGATGCTTCTAACCCCTCCTTGGGGCTCTTCTGCAATTTCTCTCTCTCTTTCTATTCTACCCTGTGGCCCAACACACTCTGCCGGGAACACCCTGGATGTTCTCATCTCTTCTGAGATCCCCTTCTCAAACTCTCTCACCACTCCTCTCTCTTGGACCAACCACTTTCTTCTCTCTACCCACCTGACACTCTCTGTCCCCCAGGTGAAGTCGGCTCCAGCACTGCCACCCCACTCCTCAGCCATCTGGCCCATGAAGTGTGTGTCAGTGGAGGCCTTTAGTGCTACTTTATCTCCGCCTCATATCCCTTTAGCAGACTTACACTCTGACACAGCCCTCTTTAACCTGCATCTCTCTATCACTAACACTCTTGATGTCCTTGCACCAGTCATGAGGATCCTTTTGAAGCCCACTTCCAAGTGCAACTATTGGTATGACTCAACTTGAACACAAGTGCACGGGGGCCCTAGAGGAAGTAGAGGGCATTAGGCACATCCTCTGACAAACTGGCCTGTTGCCTGCTCCAAAGGTAATACAGACTCGCTATCCTATCCAAGAAGAGAGCCTACATCCAAGCTAGCATCTCTACAGCCTATAACAACACGGCTGAACACTTCAAAATCTGCAAAGAGCTGGCCAATACTGATGCAGTCTGCACCTCTCCTGTTCCCTCCCAGACCCTCTGCGTGGCACTGACTTCTCACTTCACTACTAAAACTCAGGACATCCTGTCCTCTCTCTACTCTTCCTCTCCTCCTCTGTTCTCCTCTTTCCCTGTGTTCCCTCCTTATGATGTTTCTAGACAAGTCCGCTCTCTGAAAGAATCGTCCCAGCAGGTGCTCCTCTGCTCCTCCAGATTCATCAAGGACCACATCAACACCCTTGCTCCAGCCTTGGCCAATTACTACAATCATGCTTTTGCCACAGGAACTTTCCTCTCCTCCCTGAAAGCACTCTCTTGTGCACCCCCTCCTAGAAGAAGCCTTCTGCCAATCCTTCCTCTCTGGCAAACTACCGCCAGATCTCCTGCAAAAAATGACCATCTCCCAGCCCACTCTCCTTACCAAATCTGTTGGTTGTCTCCATGACCACCAGTCAGGATTTAGAGCAGCCAGAAGCATGGAAACTGCTCTCCTGAACACCTGTGAAGACCTGCTCTGAAATCTCAACTCTAGCATGTTTTCTGTCCTCATCCTCCTTGATCTTTCCCCTGCTTTCGACATGGTCAACCACGCCATCCTGATCAGTTGCCTCTATAACAACCCAGGCATCATGGATCAGGCCCTAGCCTGGTTGACCTCCTTCCTCTCGGATCAACACTCCCAGGTCTAACTGGGGTCCTTTCTCTCCAACACCTCTCGCTCCACATGTGGTGTTCCACAGGGCTTTAACCTCTCACCCTAGGTCTTCAGCCTTTACTTTGTACCACTGACCCATCTCATCTCTACCTTCTCTCCTAACTTTCAGTGTTATGCAGATGACACTCAGCTCTCCTTCAGGCTCCCCTCAGCCTCCTCTCAACTTTCGCTCGTTCCTTATTGTCTACCTGCAATCAAGGAATGGTGTGCCTCTGACGATTTCTGCCCGAACTCCAGTATGACCAAGATCCTTCTCATTGGGACCCCTGCTACCTCACATCACGGACATCTCTAAGAATTCCCATTACCAGCTGCTCCCCCTTAGAGGTATTCTTCCGTTATAAATGACTTATCATATCGTATCATTCAAGAGCAGGAACTGGACCACAAAGGCAGGCTATCTTTAGTCCAATCACCTGGGGAGTTTTGCATTTAAATGAAGGGGTCTCCCACTCATTCATCAGATCCTCTCAAGACAATCTAGAAACTTGCTCTGAAGTACCTGAGAAGAACTCACTGTACTTGGTTTGGGAAATTTGCACTTTCCAAAGCCCTCAGCCTGAGCTGAAGAAGGAACCGTCCAAGACAGAAGAGAGATCTGCTAATTACCTACTCCTAGGGAACATCAGGGGTAAACCTTTTGCTGTGGATCAGGACCTGCCACTCTGCACCGCAATCTCTTAGAGCAGGACCTGAAAGGAACCATCCTGTCATTGAGTCCCTCTAGGTGGGCCTCACAACAATTGGAAGACAAGACCAGCTGAACCTCCGTGTTCGGCTGCACCAAAATGGTTTTACTATGTTCATCTCACCTAAAATGAAATGGAATATGCCAGTGCTAGCTTTTTTGCTGTGCCACCAATCCGAAGTATTGTTTGCTCCTCAAACCAGCTTGATGCTTCATAAAAACCTATCTTTGACCATCACTTGCTGGGCCTGAATCCACTGCTTGATGCAAACCAATTTTTTAGTCACATGCCGAATGTGGCCATGGGTTAGAACCATGGCTCGTCCCAGCTAGCCCTTCAATGGCCGCCTCACCGACCTGCACACAACACTCCCCCAAGTTCACCACTTCAATGACCGTCACCAGCCGACTCAAATCATGAGAGCATCATGCATTGGCCCCTCCCATTGGCTAAAGCCCAAGTTAGTCTGGCCCACTGCAAAGAGTTTCTGGGACCGCTCCAACCTGCATTGTTAACAACCCCCCTTCGACCGCACAGAGCAACAGCATTTGCCCCTACTCAACACCCGCTTGTTGCTTGAGCCCACACTTTCCAACGTGTCTGAAATTAGCTTGATCCTCTCATATAAATGTTTGATACTGGGATCGACACTGTCAGCCTATCAAGGAACCAAAAACCAGGTACTGCTGACCACAAACTGCCCCCGTGGTCCACTGGGATCCTAGAGACTAGTTGGTCACCTGCACACCTTCTTTCAACTAAGACCTATCATTTGGTGATTGTTTTGCCTATCACCCCTGTGATATATATATGTCCCAAGAACCTGGATTGGACATTCCCTTTATATTGGACTCTCTTACTGTGTTGTTTGGATAGGACTGGATCACATACATACACCTCTTAAGAGCATAGCCTTCCCATATCAAAGAAGGTATATCTCTTAACTGTCCCTGTTTTACCTTTAAGATTGGTTTGGGTTTTGTTGTGTAGAAGTGTGAGGGCTGGGTGGACCATTTTACCCCTACTCATCCTTGTAGCAGAATCCAATTTGTCAAACTGGCAACAGTGTTGGGATTTGGAACAGAATGTGCCAGCCAACAGCTTAGTTCAGCTAGCCAAAATATAAGGGTACTGTTAAAATAAGTTTTCACTGCCAAGGTGTTTTTACAACCATGGAACTCGACATGAGCAGGGTACAGACCTTGCACATTTTGTGTGACCTCTGTCGAGAGAGGATCTCCCTCATGGCAGTAAGGTAAGGAAAACAGAGCTTATTTTAAAACTCTAAGCTTTCAAGGAAGCTAGGGGAATGGAAGGTTTCCAAGGGACCAGCTATGTACTGGGTGCCCTAGCTCTGTATTCCATGCACCAGGGGGTGAAGGATGGGTAAACTGCTGAGGAAAGTGATATCAATATTGTTTCTCAGCATTCCTACCACCAGGCAGGAATGGTGGTGTACCCAAGGTCACACACCTCTCTCAAATCACAATCATCCATTGGATACTGTGCTTTGGTCTAGGAATATCTTGCTGTTATTGACCATGATAAGCTTTACCTCCTGGAAGAGAGGAGGGTGGACATAGCAGAATGGAAGAAGCAGGCTGTCAAGGCCCTTGCAGAAAAGAAGCAAAGGGACTATGTGATGATGTGACAGCTGGAGGTAGAGACACAGAGGGAGACTTGTAATCTAGTAGGGAAGGCAGTGTCTCCAGTGGTGGCTCCCAATGAAAGCCTAGGGACCACCTCTCCAAGGACATAGTCTAAACTTATGAGGAGGGTAGGGACATATTTGGCAGGTTAAAAAATCTGGAGTCTCCTTTGTGCCCGCAGAAGGAGGAGTTGTGGGGTGCTGCCCTTATGAACTGCCTACCGATTTCCGGAAATTATGTGATTATTCAGTTGACTCATTAGTAGAGCCCTATATATTCCAAGATGAAAGCTGCTGTCGTCAGGTTTTGCAAAAGCCCAGAACAATAACTCAAGCTTTAGAGAGCTGACCAAAAAGGGGAGTCAAACCTTTGAGGCGTGTACACATCAGTCAGTGAAATATCTGAATGGTTGGGTCACAGGTAACCAAGTTGACACATTTGAGGGCATGTTTAAATTGATTGCATGTGAGAGCATCCTTAAATAATGTGAGATGGATTTAATCCACATCTAGTGGATAACAATATCACAAACCCCAGGGAGCTTGCAAAGGCGGCCGATCGGTGTGTAGCTACTCATGTCCAGAAGAAGGTAGTGGATGATGTGTCCAAACCAGATGACAAAGGGGTTGGGAAAAGTAAATCCAAGGAGAGAAAGGACACATGTTTGAACCCTCTTGTTAAGAAAGGGTCCCAAAAACCTAAGGTTGTATTCCATTCACCTGCATTGTTTGCTCCAACAGAAAGGAGAAGTGAGGGAATCCCTAACATTGGGTCACCCACATTCACAGCCCCCCACAGAGACCTTACATATGGAGAACAGAGATACCGGAAGGGATATCCAGCCTGCAAGTGTAGACCTAAGCCGGAAGTAGTTAGCCCTACTGTGGAATGTTTTAACACACTAGGCTCTGCCCTGCGACATCTGTGTGTGCTGATGGTGCAAGAATCATCAAAATGGCCGCAAAAGCCCTATACATGCCAAAACCTATGAACATTGTGCTTTGAAACCGAAAAAGATGGCTGCCAAATCTAGTTTGCCTGTTGTCAGAAAGGAGACCCCACTGCTGAAACATGTTACTGGGCTGCCTACCAAGGAAAAATGTAAACTGCATGAAAGACAGTGCTTTAATGAAAGAAACCTGGAAATTGCTCTTAAATCCCTTTTTATTGGTTGCTGAAAATACAAAATGCCAGTCCAAACATCACAAAACATCCAACATCCTTGCTAGGTGTTACCTGCCACTTCATTTAAGGAATCAATATGAACATGCAATGTCATGCAAAGCAGAATCTATCATCAAAATATCCACAGTAAAAAGTATACTTGCCTGTGAAAATCTGTCAAAATATGGGTGCAGTACCATCGGCCGCCTGTATGACAGCTGTCACTAGTTGCATCAGAACCTTAAACTTGTGCAATTGAAATCAAATGTCTGAGAATTAAGTGACCTGTTGTCAAAAGTAATATAGGTTGCAACTATTCAATCTCCATGGTTTAGCGACTGGAATTAGTGTTCTAGCTGCTTGTTTAAAAATTGCAAGTTTTATTTTAAACCAAGAAAAATGTAAGAAATTGACAGTGAATTTAAGCTGAAGTCAAAGTCACCAAACCAGACCCCCAGCTTCCCTCAACAAAATGCATCTCTCCTGCTTCCCACCAAAGTCAGGAACTTACACCTTTTGTTGATTAAATCAGGGGAGGAGATTTTGGGCTGCTGCAGCAGAAATGTACAATGGACTTTCCTGAGCAGAAAGGATATGAAGATTGTAAAGTGTCAAAGTGGCCTGTGCCAGGAGGTAGAGGGCGGAGATTGCTCTTGAGCTGCAAGATGGAAATGGAGTTGGGGACAGACACTTTTGTTGATTCACAAAGCACAGAAAGCATATTTTTGAAAAAGACTGATAAAGGACAGTGCGAATTTGTAAAAAGTATAGAATTCACAGCATTGTTAATGTGATTTATATGTGCACATATTAAAAGGAGCCAGAACGCGCACATATGTACAAAACTTTGGACAAATTACATATCGTGTCCCGGACAAAAAGTGCAAAAGTTTGTCAAATCTAGACCCAAGACCTCACAGCTACGGGGCTTGGAAGAATATTTGCTCCACAAAATATGGGATCTATGTATGTTATTGGTATAAAGATTGTACACATGTAAAGATGTATTATATCAAAAATAGACAAAGGGGAGGATGTTTTGCCTCATAAACCATATCATCATGTTGACACTCTCTTTTCTCCTCCAATCAAGGGAGAGCGCAGACTCTAGCCAAAAGACTATCTAGGGAGTGCCCCTAGAATAATTCATCTTACCCACCCCTTCATTAAACACATAAATAGAGACAGCTGAAGACTCAGAAAAGAGACTGATCCACCCACCATCTCGAATTTGGCCAAGCACTCTGAAGGAAATCCATTCATACTCCTTGTTCCAGACCACAGAAACTTTGCAAGCAGAAAGTCTCAGAGCATAGCTGAACCACTTTCAGCTGGGCCTAACTTCCAGAACCCATCCCTCAACTTAAAGGGGAAACCAAAGAAGCAGCCAGGCTGTGCTGTTACTGCTTGCCTGCCAAAGAATCATCTTCATAACCAGAAGGGCAGATTAAACCCCATTTGGTGCCGTGCTGTGCTGTGCAGACCAGAGAGCCATTGCAGATCCACTCCAGTCATGCTGTGCAGTGTAGACCAGAGCACCTTGCTGTCCATTCCTGCCATTCGGTGTCCAGACCGCCTTGCTGATCGCGGAACCAGACCAGTCTGGTGTGCCCAGCAGTCTGTCCCAGAAATCCCTGACCAGAACCAGGTCTCTGGCGTTTCCATTCTAACATTGGTAGTGAGTATCCATAGTATAGGATGGTCTCTAGCCTATGTACTTTCCATAGTCATCCTTATCCAAATCAAATCTATATTATATTCAGAACTGTATTGCTAGAAATCCTTTTTGTCTTTCCTGAACTCTCTCTCTTATCCTATAGTCCTTCTGTAATAATATTGTTAAAATCATCTTTGTGCTGATATATTGCATCTGAAGAAGGCAAGCATCTCGGCTGGCAGTTGCCTTGATCAAGTGGCTGAGCATCTGTGTAGTTTGTTTCTTCATAGTCCATCCCTAGTGTAAAGAAACCTTGTTTGTATTTTAAAAGCGCATCCTTGTTTTACAATTTTGCCTCTTTCTGAAAAAAATGACCTCAACAAAAACGACCATAACTTCTCCATACTTTATGCTAGAAACACCCTAAGCTTTCTAAAGAACCCAAAACCGCATCTTAACTTATAGCTTTTCTGCAATCGCGCTTACCGTGCGCCGAAAAGTTTGCCACAAATCTTCCATTTGGCCAAAATCTATAACGTGTAACATAGCTTTTCATTGCACCCAACATCAAAATTAAGTTTTCTACTTGTTTATTACTCGCAAATCATTGCTTGTGTGTGTCTGAAACCATACAAAGTGGCTCCTATTAGTATTTAAATCATTTCAGTGAATTAAACCCTTTTTCCGTGTTTTACTCAATTCATTCAAAGCCAACTTTAAAAACATTTTGACAGTTTGCCCATTAGGTCTGTTTCTCTCTTGTGTTTGCTGGGGAGAAATTGGGATAGATATATTGTATTGAATTATGCATTGCTGAAAACTTTTATCTCTCCTTCTATTTCTTCATATTGCATATTGGGGGATTGAGGGGTGTGTAGGGGGAAATAGTTACCACATTGTTATGGATTTGAACTAACCCACACAAGTATGATTCTATGCTGCATTGCTTTTGCTCATCATTACTCCTTGTGATTAAAGAGATTGTTTAGTGTGGGATCTCCCCATCGGTGATCATTGTATACCCATTAAAAATAGTGTGATATATATTGTAAAATCCATAATTACATTTTGTAACTTTGCAAACCAGCCTGATTCCTGGTTCAGTGTGACCGGGGGATTCAAAGGGAGGGGCGTGATATAAGTGGTACATTGTTCTGAACTAAAAGAACTTATAGACATAAATAAGTGTTTCAGTTGTGCCTTCCATGCTAGGCGTTGATTTAGGTGAAGTGCCGGATTGAAATCACTTACAAGATTGGGGGCTCGTCCGGGATTTCTGAATTAGACATACCACTTGTGACCGTCTAATACAGTGTGCAACTGACAGGGTACATACACCCTGTTGGGCTACCACACTGTGTTACACTATGAAAAGCACCCCTCAATAGAAACACTCTAAGGAAATTGGTTTGTTTTGCAAAAATAAAATAAACACCTGTCAGAAAGGAAATTAATATTTCTGGAATGGCGACCTTGGTAGAAATCAATATGGCAAAATAACACCTACTGCACAAACTATTTGTCAGGGGTGAATGGACAGAGCAGGATCAGAATGTTTGGTTGCAGGGAATTAAAGAACAGGCCACTGCAACAGGATTACATATATGGCAAGACCAGGGTCCATTACATATGGGACTGAGTGAACTGTCTATGGCCCCTAAGGTAAAAGAAGAGCAAAGTAAGATTGCCAAAATAGCGGCATATCTGTACATCCACAATGGAGCAATACAGGGCAAATATGCCGAAAATCTAGATCTGGCAAACAAGCAACTACAATCATTAGAAAAAGCCCAAACTGACCTGGACTCTCCAGAGCAAAGGCTACAAAAGAGCCATGAATCAGACAAAGAAACCAGGCAGTACCTGATAAAAATAAAAGAAGATATGGATATCCTGCAGCAGGAGAAGGTAGAAGAGGATACCAAAGTACTGGCGCTGCAGAAGGAGTGCCAAGAAAGTTTGGAGTCTCTACTACAGGGCCAGAAAAAGCTGGAACAGCAAATACATTTTAATAGAGCCTGCGCGGAGCAGGTAGTCACCCTGCAAAACCGCCTAGACCAAGAAAAAGAAGAGAATAATACATTTATTCTCAAATACCTTGACACCCAGACAGAATTCGATGAGGAGTGCCAGAAAGCTGGTGCACTCCAAAAACAAAGGGATGATCTGGCTCCACAGACGGGTACTCTTATTCAGGAAAGGCACACCTTAGGGCAGGAGGTCAGTTATTCAAAAGATAAGATGGAAGAAAATAACCTGGCCCTCCAGGGACTGGGTGAGCTCCAAAAAGATTACACAAAACTGTTAGAGCACTCCAGGAGGATGGAAGATGCTCTGGCAAAGAGTGACCAGGCCAGTAAGGACAGGACTCAGGAGGTAACCCTCCTGCAGCAAAAATTGGCCCAGTGCTCTAAAATGACACAGTAAGCACAGAGAGACAATGAGGATCTCTGTGAGAAAAATGACAGCTCCATCGACAGCTATGCAGGAACAACTGATAGAGACTAGCAAGGCATTGATAGAGCAACAGAAAAGTCAGGTTCATGCATGGCAACAGGGAGCAGGGGCTGAGAGAGATGAGGTCCGCTGGGAAAGCGAAACATCTTAGTATAACCTCAGCAACCCTAGTATCAGAGGCTTTATCTCTTCAACTCCATGGACTCTGCCACCCCCATGTCCACTGGTGCACATGAGCCAAGAGCCACAGGGATGGCAGACTTCAATCCAATGAGGAGTATGGGGCTCATAGATCAGCACCTCCCAGGAATGGATGGGGTGGCATCTGGGTATGGGTTCCCAAGTGCTACGGCCATATTCTCTGATCTGGGAGACTCCAATGAGGGGAGGGTCAGAGAAATGCATCCTCAAAAATATAATTTACCCAGAGACCAGATGGTAAAATTTAGTAGGGAACTCCATGAGAGTAGGCTCACTAAGGGCATCCTGAAAACCTCTGCTCAGCTAGGACAGGGGGTACTCAGCTGATCCTAGGAGAAAGGAGGAATCAGAAGACTCCTCTGAGCGCCCCAGGACTCAAGAAACTAGGCCCCCACATTCTTCCAGCCATTCCCAAGCTCGCAGAATCCGGGAGATCCTAGAAAACCAGACAAGCACCTCTGGTAGCAGTACCTCCGAGTCAGAGGATGAGTGGACTAGGGTCACCCGAACCAAAAAAGCCAACAAGGTCAAGAGGGCCTTGCTCAAGGATCCCCTAAAACAAATAAAAGCCATTAGGAGCATCATCACGCCCTATCATAAGAATGTGAAATTTTCAGTTTGGGAGCACCTTGAGCTCTTTGAACAAATGATGGAGACCTTCCATTTGAAGGACAGCCAAAGCTGTATTCAATGTGTAAAGTGGACCTTCTCTCCCGAGTATTCTGGCTTCTTTGCAGGGCTGGAGGATCAGAATCATTCCAGATGGTCCACATATAGGGCAGCCATCTTGAAACACTTTTCTGTGCACAGGAATCCTCAGGAGTCTCGCAAGACAGCCTATAACTTGCAATATGGGGAAGATCAGACCCAACAAGAATTTGTTCAAGAGTTGAAACGTGCCTTTGCGCAGACCACTAGAAGGGTGCGCACTGACATCAAATAATTTGTAAATACTTTCTTCCATGCTCTCCCTAAGTACATCATGACCCAGCTAGTGAGAGACTTTCACGAGATACGATCGCTAGACTGGGTCATTGAACATGCCACGCGCATTTATGAGGTGCAAAAGCCAGTGGAAAACAAAAAGAATCCAAAAAGCCCCAAAACAACCAACACCCCTGCTGCTGCTAAAGTGGCGGAGGTGAAGGTTGCCCCCATTTTAGATTTAGAGATGGGGCGCCTAAAAACCTGCCCGCACAGAATCAAAGCAACCCCAAACCCAGAAGGCCCTCAGGTCAATCACAAAGAAGGAGCCAAGGAGGCAACCCCACAAATGGGACCCCTAACTCCCCTGATTACATCAGCCCCTGCTACAAGGGCAATAGGCCCATCCTGGGTTATGTGTGGACTCCTCCAGCCTAAGGGGGGGATCCAACCAGACAGCAGCTAACCCAGGGAACTTCCCTCCTCACTTCCCCCAGCAGGGCAGTAATACCCCAAATACTGGACAGAATTTGTTCCCAAGGTACCCGCTAAAATTTGAACCCCCAAAACAATCCATCCTTCTTTCCCCACTTTCCTGAGCCCAGACAGCCCAATCCGGGAGAGGGGAGGCCAAGGGTGGAGGGGTGCCCAAACTTTCCTAACCCGGGGTATTTTGGGAGAAGGGATAGCTACCCTTCCCGTAATTATCCCAGGGGAGACATGAGGACCCCGTACCAGCCAGAGCGGGCGCCAGGTTCAGAACATGGCACAGGATCTGGGTTGCATGCTGAGGGCTCAGCAGAACCCTGAGATGAGCATGGCGGTGCAGAATGCCTCAAACCCAGGACCTGGTGCTCCAGAGCAATGACAGGGGAAGAACCCAGACAACCCACCGGTTCCCAGGGAGGAGGCACAAGGGTTAGGGGGTGTAAAGCCTTGGAGGAAGCTTCCTTCCCCACTTGTAAAAAGCCCCAGGATGCTAGGAACCAGAACCAAAATATCCTGCCCCTGAAATTCTGCAACCCAAGGAGCAGAGGGGGGGTTGTAGGAGAAATAAAGAGTCCAAAAAGACCCATTTTGAGGAGGAGGTACAAGTCTTCCAGTTTGAAGGAGAGAGATCCTCAGAGGATCCTGGGAAAATGATCTTCTCCTTCAGGGATGGGGGAACTCCTCCCAAAGAAAAATGGGTCCCAAAGGATCCAAATCCAGACTGGGTAGATGTGGGGACTGAGTTAGCACCACCCATCTTCCAACCCCAGAATCACCCGCATGAAAATCCCCTGGTTCAAACCTATCTGGGTGACTGCCTCCAAAAAGGGGGGTGCGGCCCAGAATCAGAACCAGGGGAACCCAAAACTTCACCCATGTCTAGATGCCACCTTTTCTTTCAGATTCCTAAGACTCGAAACAGAACCCTGCCCAAATCACCTTTCTGTCAACATCCAAAACCAAGAAACTAACCCACCAGTTGTCCAAAAATGAACATTATCTTTGCCCCCTTGAGGAAAAGGAGGGAGGATTCTATGCCCCTGTCCAAATAAGAGCAATGTACAATGTTGGCTCTGGTGGACACTACCCCCAAGCTACCCTTCTGTCAAAAAGGGCCTTTGATCAACTGAATTCGGGAAGGGGGGAGAAATACCAAATTCCTCTCACCCCTCTTCCTGGACAACTTCAGAAATTCGACGGGAAGGAAATTCCCGTTGAGGGGACTGCAGATTTGGATATTAAAATTGGGCGACACAAGGTGAAGCACCCGGTCAGAGTTGTGACTCCAGAGGGCACACCTTGTTTACTAGGGAATGACATCCTGCATAGGCTGTCTCCCCTCATAGATTGTGTAAACAAGGTCCTCTGGACCCAGACTAACCGACCAATAAAATTGAAACAGAGTGTTAACCATGTTATTTTAAATGGCACATGCCACATGGTTGAACAAAAACCTGACCAAATAGAATTTCACTTCCAGAACAACCAAAGCCCAGACGTGACAGTAATTGCAGTAGGACAACAAAATGGTGATGGGCGGTCTTCTCTATTTCTGAAAATCAACATTCCTTCCAGTCTAAGGTGGCATTCCACACTGGAAGGAAACACTCTGAAATTCTTTACAAATTCACAATCAGAAAATCCCACTCCTATAGTCCAGAAAGATGAAAAATCAAAAATCAGCTCAAAACCTGGCTGATATTCAGAAAATTGGAGAGCAGTTGTTCATCCCTATTCAGTTAAATGAAGGGAAGGACTCTGTTCTCGCCCGAGTGTTTGTGAACAACGGTAAGAGCTTCATCAGCGAGACCATGTTCCGCAAACTCCCAAAAGATCCAGCCATTCCCACATTTAAACTGATAGACAAATGTGAAATGGACTTGGAAACACACAATTCCAAACACCTCCTGCCTAGCAGATGTATGCTCAAAATTTCCATAGGCAACAAGAGCATAGTTCATAATTGTTGGGTTGTGCAAGATGTCCCTGCTACATTTCACTTAGGCAGTGACATTCTCAATCGCTTTGCCATTAGTTTGGACCTAATAAACTTCAAAGCTTGGTCCCGATTAGCGGGTAATCCCATGGGCTTTGATGACACAGAAAAAGCATTTAGGTCAGCTCAACTGCTGCCTTATGCAGTTGAAATTCAGATTGGAGAGGAAGTCCAGAAAGGACCCAACAATTCTCACTGGAAGTGAAAGTTAAAAGAGGACAGAAACTGAAAAACCCTGACGCCTATATTCATCTTAATGCGCATTAACAACAGCAAGGGTTGGGGGTAAACCCAACACCACTAGTCAATATAGGACATGACACCATTCCAATAGAGGTGGATAACAGCGACTCAACGAGTATTAATATAGCCGCAGGCACCATTATTGGAATGGTGGTTGATGACTGACATTTTCCCATAGATTTATGTAATGAACTGTTAGGAACAATCCCCAAGGACTGTTTTGACAGTGGTAGCGATGATGACACAACACCAGACAGGATATTCACCCGGCACGGAGGGAATTTCCTGGTGTACACATCCTGCCCTTATGGTAAAGAAGATGTGACCTGTGACTTCAGGAGGGATGAGGTGATCTTTCAAGTCCACGAGGACTGCCTTTCCCACCTGAAGCCACCATTCCAAATCAGCACTTTGACAGGGAATTCTCCACCCAGCTGTAGGAGGCCACTGATATAACAAAACCAGAAGTCTTTCCAGGTTTCAGTTAGATGGATGAAGAGAGAGTCAACCTAGCTGACACCTGTAAGACTCAGGAGCAAAGGCAAAAATTTAAGTTTTCTTAAATTTCCAAGATCTCTTTGCGGCAGACTCATATGACTGTGGTCGCACCGACATCCACACAACAATAATTCCCATGGACCCTGGCATGACTCCAGTGTTTGTGAAGCAATATCGCTTGCCTCTCCCATCAATGGAGCCCCTTACTGAAATAATTCAGAACCTTGAGTCCCGTGGGATAATTCGTCCAGTCCACAGCACCTTCAACAATCTGGTGCTGGGAAGTTTGAATCCAAACGGCCAGTGGAGACTCTGTGCTGATCTTAGGGAGCTCAACATACGGGTCCATACTTCCCGATGGCCTCTTCCCTATATTGACTAAGGGCTAGCCCAGATCCACGAGTCACAGGTATTCACTGCTATTGACCTGACCAATGGGTACTGGACTGTACCCGTCAGTAGGGAAGACCAATACAAGCTGGCTTTCACCTTCGGGGGGCAGCAGTACATATGGACCCTGACTCCCTTCGGATACATCAACTCCGGCAGGGAATTTAACATTTTTCTACACAAGGCCATGCCCGACTTGGGTAAGAGGGGTAACCTGGCCGATGTAAATGATGTTCTAGTCAAAAGCTCAACTGTGGAGGACCACATAGCGGAGATCCATTATGTTCTGACACAGTTGAGGGCTGCCGGAGCAAAGCTCTCCTTTCAAAAGGCACAGTGGTGCATAACCCGTGTCAATTTCTTGGGGCATGAGATTACTCCTCAGGGTCTCTGTCCCCAGGAAAAGAAAGAAGAAGCACTCCAGAAAATAAAAGACCCCACAACTCTGCCGGAACTATGGAGCCTCCTTGGACTAACTAATTACAGCAGAAAGTTCATTGAGGATTACGCAGAGATCACAAGACCCCTGTTCCATCTTTTGAAGGGGGGGACAAGTTGGAGTGGGGTCCAGAACAAGCGAGGCAGTAAGACCACTCAAAATAAGCCTCTCACAAGCAACTTGCCTAGCTTACCCTATCAAAAACAAGTTGTTCTTCTTGGAGACAGGGTTCTCAAATACATGCTTGACTGCAGTTTTATATCAAAAGCATGACAAGGTCAATAAAGTAATCTCCTATGCGAGTAAAACTTTATCCTCTGTGGAGGAAAATTGTACCGATTGTGAGAAGGCACTCCTGGCAACGGTGTGGGCATTGAAGAATTACCGCCCGTTTATCCAGGGGCAACATATCATAGTGGAGACTCCACACCAGCCTCTGCAATAGCTCCAAAGTGACAGAAACTGGGCTGGAAATGTGAGTAATTCCCGAATTTCTTCCTGGATTCTGTCAATGCAAGGCTTTCCTGTGGAGGTCAGATATGGCCAAAACAAGAAGAGTCCCCTCGCGCAAGGTCTGGCTGACTTGCATGATTGTGCCAGAGAAAACTGTCTTGAGGACGAAAGTCTTAAAATCAAGGACAACATGGAGGCATACCTTATTCCCCACACAAAGTCTATGAAGAAGACCAGTGTGAGGGAATGCCCACTGTCTATGTGATTGGATGTTCCTACCATGTTGACAACAACGGGGAAAAAGAACTTGTGACCGGTGTAGGGAATGCATGGGTGAACGATGCCCCAGAACACTCAGCTGGGTACAAAATCGGTCCCCGAAGTAGTCAAGTGGCAGAGTTGATGGCTGTGCATCAAGCCATCCTCGCTGCTGTCCAACACCAACTCCACAAACTGGTCATAATCACATTCGGATTATGTACGGAACGGGTTCGTGGAGCACCTGGTTAACTGGAAAACCAGAGGCATGCTATTGCTAATAATAAACCATTGAAACATGGAAAATAAATCCAAAATATTGATGATCTGGTCACCTTGAATGGGATGACCATCTACTGGAAAAAGATCAAGGGTCATTCTAAAGTAGAGGGACCAGACAAAACTGAGAATTACATAGCTGATCAGCTGGCCAAAACTGGAGCCATCCAAGGGGATGAAGTCCCTTTTTGGGGAAATCCAGGTCACTGCTATCACTAGGTCCCAGACAAATGCTCACAATGAACTCTCAACTGCACAATGGACTAAGGAGACCCCATATGCTGATTTCATTACGGCTCAAAAAGGGGATCCAATAATTGGTACGTGTTATCAACACATTGAGGTCCCTGAGAACTTTCCCCTAACGGATACCGATTACATTGGGAAAGTGGACCTCAGAGTGTTGATGAAATGTCCAAAAATGCTCCGAATCCAAGACGGTTTGTTGGTGAGGAGATCCATCGCTTGCCATGACCAGTGGGTGGTCCCTACCTCATTCCGAAGCCTGATGCTAAGTCACGCCCATGATGCAGCCACAGCCGGTTATAGGGGGTTTCACACAACACTTGAAATCTTAAGAGAGGTTGCATACTGGCCATACATGGGGCGGGACCTTGACCAAAACTTGATTGGGTGTCTTGTGTGTGCACAATTTCAGCCAACATCCCTCACACACCATGCACCTCTCCAAAAGGGGGGGATGACACTGCCTTGGTCAGATTTACAAGTCGTTTTAATCGGGCCCGTGATTCGCTCCTTTAGGAGGAACAAGTACATGGTGACTGTGACATTCTTGTTCACTAAATGGGTGGAATGTCTTCCGGCCCCAAATTTCAAGGCAGAAACAGCAGTTGCCCTGATGATCAACCACATCTTCTCGCATTTTGGACTACCCCAAAGGATCGAGTCAGACCGAGGTTGCCACTTCACTAGCCAAGTGATGAAAAAGATGTGGGAGATACTTGGGGTCAAAAGGAAAATACATATTGCCTACCGGCTAGCCTCTAGTGGTGCAGTGGAGAGATACAACAAGACAATTGTGAGCATATTCAAGAAGTTTGTTGCAGATTCTGGGCCAAGTTGGGACATCCGACTACCTCTTGTCCTGATGGCCATCAGATCTACCCTTTCTTCTGCAACTAAAATGTCACTGATTGAGCTGATGACTAGACGAAGGATGGTGCTTCCCCAACATCTGCCCTAGAGAACCCAAGAACAGACATTGATCAATGCCTCCACAACTCATGAGTATGTTGAGTATCTGAGAAAACACCTTCAACATGTTTTTGCCTATGCTCAGCAAATTCTAAAAAGATCTGCGGACAGTATGAAGACGCACTATGACCCAAAGATTACTAGAAAAGAATACCAATTAGGAGACCGGGTCTATTTATACAATTTCAAAGGAACCAGGCCAAACAGTGCAAATTTCTTCCTTGCCGGCGGGGTCCTTTTGAAATTGTAGACAAAATCTCACCAGTGCCTACCATATCCGTATCCCCAAGCGCAGTTTGGCAGAAGGGAAAGATAAGTGGGTGCACATCAACCAGCTGAAGTCTTGACATCCTAGGCATACTCTGCAGCAACTAGAGGATTCATCTGGAAACCCAGAGGGGGATATTCCAGATTCCTAAGTTCCAACTATAAAACTATTCCATCTGTTATAATTAGTAATAATTGCAAACAGAAAAGATTGTCATTATATGTCAAATGCATGTGTCGGCCCCACTACATGAATAGTGGTGGGGAAATGTCTACAAATATGCTCTGTTTTTTTATCCTAGAATTTGAAACCATGGATCCTAAGAACCAAGGAGGACAACTCGGGGACTGGAAGGAAAGACCCAAGGGGCCCGGGGTATCGCTCCATACTATCATCCGGAACCGGTGAGGAGAACCTGTCGATCCAGTACTGATGGGAGAAGCAGGCACATTTTTTCCATTTGGACCAGAAAGAAAAAAAACTGGACATCCCAATCTCCCGACTTCTCCTTGACGGGCGGTCAAAAGTCAAGTCGCGAGGGGGGCTTGTGGGATGTTTTAACCCACTGGGCTCTGCCCTGTGATATCCCTGTGTGCTGATGGTGCAAGAATCATCAAAATGGCCACAAAAGCCCTATGCATGCCAAAACCTATGAAAATTGTACTTTGAAACCGAAAAAGATGGATGCCAAATCTACTTTGCCTGTTGTCAGTGGTGGAAAGGAGACCCCACTGCTGAAACATGTTACTGGGCTGCCTACCAAGGAAAAATAGAAACTGCATGAAAGGCAGTGCTTTAATGAAAGAAACCCGGAAATTGCCATTAAATCCCTTTTTCTTGGTTGCTGAAAATTCAAAATGTCGGTCCAAAACATCACAAAATATCCAACATCCTTGCTGGGTGTTACCTGCCACTTCATTTAAGGAATCAATATGAACATACAATGTCATGGAAAGCGGAATCTATCATCAAAATATCCACAGTAAAAAGTATACTTGCCTGTGAAAATCTGTCAAAATATGGGTGCAGTACCAGCGGCCGCCTGTATGACAGCTGTCACTAGTTGCATCAGAACCTTAAACTTGTGCAATTGAAATCAAATGTCTGAGAATTAAGTGACCTATTATCAAAAGTAATATAGGTTGCAACTATTCAATCTCCATGGTTTAGCAACTGGAATTAGTGTTCTAGCTGCTTGTTTAAAAATTGCAAGTTTTATTTTAAACCAAGAAAAATGTAAGAAATTGACAGTGAATTTAAGCTGAAGTCAAAGTCACCAAACCAGTCCCCCCAGCTTCCCTCAACAAAATGCATCTCTCCTGCTTCCCACCAAAGTCAGGAACGTATACCTTTGTGTTGATTAAATCAGGGGAGGAGATTTGGGGGTGCTGCAGCAGAAATGTACAATGGAATTTCCTGGGCAGAAAGGATATGAAGATTGTAAAGTATCATAGTGGCCTCTGCTAGGAGGTAGAGGGCGGAGATTGCTCTTGAGCTGCAAGATGGAAATGGAGTCGGGGATAGAAACTTTTGTTGATTCACAAAGCACAGAAAGCATATTTCTGAAAAAGACTGATAAAGGACAGTGCAAATTTGTAAAAAGTATAGAATTCACAGCATTGTTAATGTGATTTATTTGTGCACATATTAAAAGGAGCCAGAACGCGCACATATGTACAAAATTTTGGACAAATTAAATATTGTGACCCGGACAAAAAGTGCAAACATTTGTCAAATCTAGACCCAAGACCTCACAGCTTCGGGGCTTGGAAGAATATTTGATCCACAAAATATGGTATCTATGTATGTTATTGGTATAAAGATTGTACACATGTAAAGATGTATTATATCAAAAATAGACAAAGGGGAGGATGTTTTGCCTCATAAACCATATCATCATGTTGACACTCTCTTTTCTCCTCCAATCAAGGGAGAGAGCAGACTCTAGCCAATAGACTATCTAGGGAGTGCCCCTAGAATAATTCAGCTTACCCACCCCTTCATTAAACACATAAATAGAGACAGCTGAAAACTCAGAAAACAGACTGATCCACCCACCATCTCGAATTTGGCCAAGCACTCTGAAGGAAATCCATTCATACTCCTTGTTCCAGACCACAGAAACTTTGCAAGCAGAAAGTCTCAGAGCATAGCTGAACCCCTTTCAGCTGGGCCTAACTTCCAGAACCCATCCCTCAACTTAAAGGGGAAACCAAAGATGCAGACAGGCTGTGCTGTTACTGCTTGCCTGCCAAAGAATCATCTTCATAAACAGAAGGGCGGATTAAACCACGTCTGGTGCCGTGCTGTGCTGTGCAGACCAGAGAGCCATTGCAGATCCAGTCCAGTCGTGCTGTGCACTGTAGACCAGAGCGCCTTGCTGTCCAGTCCTGCCGTGCGGTGTCCAGAGCGCCTTGCTGATCGCGGAACCAGACCAGTCCGGTGTGGTCAGCAGTCTGTCCCAGAAATCCCTGACCAGAACCAGGTCCCTGGCGGTTCCATTCTAACATTGGTAGTGAGTATCCATAGTTTAGGATTGTCACTAGCCTATGTACTTTCCATAGTTATCCCTATCCAAATCCAATCTATCTTATATCCAGAACTGTATTGCTAGAAATCCTTTTTGTCTTGCCTGAGCTCTCTCTCTTATCCAATAGTCCTTCTGTAATAATATTGTTAAAATCATCTTTGCGCTGATATATTGCATCTGAAGAAGGCAATCGTCTAGGCTGGCAGTTGCCTTGATCAAGTGGCTGAGCATCCGTGTAGTTTGTTTCTTCATAATCCATTCCTAGTGTAAAGAAACCTTGTTTGTATTTTCAAAGCGCATCCTCGTTTTACAATTTTGCCTCTTTTTGAAAAGAACGACCTCCACGAAAATGCCCATAACATCTCCATACTTTATTCTAGAAATGAAATGTAAGTGTCTACTTGTAGCTAACATCCTAAGCTGTCTAAAGAACCAGTTTTTCAACTCCTTATAGTTTTTCCACAATCGCGCTTACCGCACGCGGAAAAGTTTGCCGCAAAAATTTCGTTTGGCCAAAATCTATAACGTGTAAAATAGCTTTTCATAGCACCCGACCTCAACATTAAGTTTTCTACTTGTTTATTACTCTCAAATCATTGCTCGTGTGTGTCTGAAACCATACAAACTGGCTCCCATTAGTATTTAAATAATTTCCGTGAATTAAACCCATTTTCAGTGTTTTACTCAATTCATTCAAAGCCAACTTTAAAACCGTTTTGACAGTTTGCCAATTAGTTCTGTTTCTCTCTTGTGTTTGCTGGGGGGAAATTGGGATTGATAACTTGTATTGAATTCTGCATTCCTGAAACCTGTTATTTCTCCTTCTATTTCTTCATATTGCATATTGGGGGGATTGAGGGGTGTGCAGGGGGAAGTAGTTACCACATTGCTATTGATTTGAACAAACCCACAAAAGTATTATTTCTATGCTGCATTGCTTTTGCTCAACATTGCTCCTTGTGATTAAAGAGATTGTTTAGTGTGGCATCACCTCATCGGTGATCATTGTATACCCATTAAAAATAGTGTGATATATATTATAAAATCCATAATTAAATATTTTAACTTTGCAAACCAGCCTGATTCCTGGTTCAGTGTGACCGGGGGGCGGGGATTCAAAGAGAGGTGCGTGATATAAGTGGTACATCGTTCAGAAATAAAATAACTTATAAACACAAATAAATAAATAAGGGTTTCAGTTGTGCATTCCACGCTAGGCGTTGACTTAGGTGAAGTGCCACATTGAAATCTCTGACACTACTCTCATGGAGGAGGAGGATGAAACATTTGAGAATGTGGGCATCGCAGACAATAAATTCCCCCTCGGCCAAGGCTGGCTGCATGTACCCTTGTATTACTAAATCGGGAAGGGACTGAGTCTCCCATGAGGCCCCGGTTCCTGCTAACACAACACATTTGATGGCACTTCTCCTCCCTTCTCCCCCCCCTGCACTTGCACGATCTGAATGACTCAAGGCCTACTAAGATAGTTTGTTTTCCCTGCCTATGTCTCCCTTCCTTATCTTGTTGCGCCTTGAAACACTTGTGTACAGGCGCGTTATAAATGACTCATCATATCATATCATTATCATATCATTTGTTTGGACCATGTATTCATCAATTGGAACTGAGCCCAAGAACTTTGCAATACCGCTGTGAGCATCACTGCTGTCCACCGACGGTGTGCACATTCTGATCTGATCATTCCTGGTTCTCCCAAGCTAGTGAGGGGATTCAATCGTCTGACCAGATGTCCACTGTCTATCGTGGAGTTTAGTTGGAGAGGAGCAACCTCACATCTCTGTGTTGCTGTTAAAGATGCCATTCCTGAAGACTGTCTGTTAGGAAATGATAAACCTGATGTCAAAATTATTACTGCAATGACACAATTTAGGGCTAAGGAAGCAGCCCAGGACACAGCCCTGGTGGCCATTGGCCCAGGGGCTCTTCTGGCTGACAATGGCATGGGACTAGCCCTTCTGGTACTACTCAGTTCAGATTCAGAGTCCACAGAGACACCTGTTCCTGCCAGATAGGATCTAAAGCCACTGAGGTGCCTGCTACGGTGCCATTAGACTCAGTGACCTCAGGGTTGTCTTCAGACATTGAACCAGAAGCTGGGGTGCAGGACACAGTAGTTTCAGGCTTCAAGTGTCTTCCCAGGCTGAGTGTCTTGTCCTAAACTGGGGGCCAGAGTCAGGCTGGCTTTTGCCAAGCACAGAGCGACTGTCCAACTTTGGCAGATCTGCTTTAACAGGTAGAAAAGCCCTCAGTGCCACAGGAGGTTCCTTTTGGACTTGGCTCATGACATTGTGTTTGCAGGTAATATGGACATTACAAATACAACCAACAAACTGTCTGCTAATTTCTACTGGCCCCAGATTGGGGTTAAAGATTAAAGAATGTGTCCGGTACTGCCATACTTGGCAAACATCTAACAAGGTGGGCAGCGTCACCAAAGCCCCACATAATTCTACTACACATGGTCGGGCAGTCTTTCATGAGGACAGGTATGGACAATGTGGGTCATTTGGATCCCCACACCTCCTTGGTAATCCGGCACATTTTGGTTGTGATAGATCACGCGACCTACTATCCCGAGGTCATACCTTTGAAGAGCATCAAAGACCCTTTGGTAATGATGGCCTTCTTTGGGATATTCTCTTGTGTGCAATTCCCTAAATAAGTAATTCCTGACAGAGGATCCAATTTCATATCAGCTTGTATGAAGGAAATGTGGGATGAATGTGGAATAGCCTACAAGTACTCCACATCCTTTCACCCACCAAACAATGGGCAAGACCCTCAAGGGCATGATAGGAGGCTCAGAAGAGCCCCTTAGTTGAAAGTGGATATTCTTCTGCCAGGCCTCCTGTTCTCCTACTGGGAGGTGACACAGAACAATGTTGGGATCAGTCCCATTGAACTCTTGTTTGACCATCCGATTAGGGGTCTGCTCAGTCTGATGCGGGAAGTATGGGAGGGCAACCTATGAACTCCTTCTCACGACACAGTGGCCTATGTGCTTGGCCTCCGAATCGAGATGGCCATGTACACAGAGCGGAAGGCAAAACAGGAGTTCAGGAAGCACTTGCAGAAGGTCTGGATCATGGAACCCATCAAATCATGTTTTTTGCTTGACAAATGGACTGGGTCCTATGTGGTTATGGAAAAGATCAGTGAAGTTAACTACTTCATTGACAAGTGGCAAGTCAGGATGGCAGACACATCAGGCCTTCCACGTCAACCGGTTAAAACCCCATTACAGCCGGGATGACTTAATAATGGCTGTGGTCATGGATGACGAGACTGAGGAGGAAACCGAGCACCTCTTTGACTTGATAAATGTAGAGACCACTGATAGGACTCTAGAGGGAGTTCACCCCCCAGATCTCTCAGATCTGAAATTGCAGCACTGGCAGCAACCGCTGGATAGGTTCTCAGGAATGTTCTCGCTGACACCCGGGAAGATTGATTGGTGCATCCATGACATCAACGTCGGAGACAGTAAGCCGGTGATTAATAGGATTCATTGGATGTCTGACAAGGTCAAGGACAACATCAAGGAGGAAATCTATAAGATAGCCACTGGGCTAGCCCGTTGATACTGGTCCCTAAAAAGTTCAGGAGCGAGAAAACTGATATCCGTTTTTGCATGGGGACTCAACTCTGTCATGAGGACAGATGCACACCCCATCCCTTGGGCACACAAATTGATTAACATGTTAGGTGCTGCCAAGTTCATGAGTACCTTTTACCTCAGGGCAGGGTACTGGCATGTTGGCCTGACTAATCAAGCAAAGCAGAGGTCCACATTCCACACCCAAGAAGGGCATTTTCAGTTCACTGTTGTGACTTCGAACTAAAAAATGCCACTGCCACCTTCCAAAGGAAGGTGCAAAAGGTCTGAACAAAGTTGAAAGACTTCAGTAGTGTCTACCAATATAGCGTTGCTGTATTCAGCCACACCGGGGAGGACCATCTATCCGATCTGGAACAGGTGTTTCAAACAACGCAGAAGACTGGCTTGACTTTCATGGACTCCAAGTCCAGATAGTGCAGGGTACTGTGACTTACTTAGGACATCATGTAGGTGGTGGTTAGAAACAGGCTCTCAAGTCTGAAGTCCAGCAAATGATGAATTGGGATATCCTTGACAGCCAGACTCAATGTAGGGCCTTCATATGCCTCTCAGGTTTTTACCAGCCTTTTATTAAGGAGTATGGGACCCTTGCCCTTGCCCTAAATAATTTGACATAGAAGAAATTGCAGAAGACGGTCAACTGGACAAATCCTTACTAAACTTACTTACTAAAATTTGCAAAAAAAGTATATGGCTGACTCTGAAGTTTTTCTCCATGTTGGTCAACGTTTCGTGCAGGGGGGGGGGGAGGCTATAGGGGTTCCCAACATTTCTTTTCTCCCATAGACGGAAAAAATGTTGCGCACGGCTACAGCCCGAACAGCTGGATGGATTTTCACCAAACTTGCGGCAGGAGCGGGGGCTTGGGCCAGAGAGCGTGCTTTTGTGTGTTTGGTGGAAATCTGACAAGTGATTTCTTTTTTAAATACTGAAATGTATGTCCCAAAAAATGAGTGATTTCTGGGTCCGCATCGCAGACCCATTTCCTGGTTCGCTCCGCGGACAGAAGTGTCATTGGATCGTGGTACGGTATGGTGTCGGAGAAGTTTGGATGTGGCCGGTGGTGGCTGTAGAGAAGCGGAGGTGTGTCAGCATTTTTTGGGAAAGCCGCGATGGTGCATTGGAGGACAGTGCAGCGGCAGAAGGGTCTGGAAAATGTACTGTATGCATTAGGTTGGCAGCAATAAGGGAAGGAATGGCTGGGGGAGTGAGAAGTGTTTCATATGACATATGTAGGTGGGTATTTTCTGTGGTGATTGGAGGTAGCTGTTGTAACAGTCCCATAGCTTCTTTTTGTGGTGAGTGATGGCAGGTCATTTGCAGATGGGGAGTGATTTGCACATGACATAGGTTGGGTGGGAGCGTGGGTGGTGGTGCAGGTGGCAGTGCACAGCGGATGGAATGCAGTAGTTGGGCACATGGAGGCATGCATGGGTGATTGAAGGTGCAGTGGGTCTGTGGAAGGATTACACTATTGGGTGCATGGCTGAAGCCCATAGCCCGTAGGCTGTAGGGCATGCACTGAGGAGCGTAGGGCTGCAACATACACACTGCAGGAAGGCATGTTTGACTCTGCATCCGGTACAGGGTGGTGCTTGCATAGTGTGGTGTGTGCAGATTAGTTGCAGTAGCGTTAGTGCTGCAAACTGAATGTGGGTAGGTTGGCAGTGACACAGTTCTTTGTGAATGGCAGAGGGTACGCCCATAGTATGTGAATGAAAATGTATAGGGGTGCAGAAAAGAGTGTTTTCTTTCTACATTGTGTTAACTGTTGCAATATGTTGCTCCATAGCTACATGGTGGTGCACAGGTTGGGTAGGACTGCTGGTGGCAGTGGTGTGTATGTGGATTGTCGCAGTTGCTGATATGGGGATTGGTTACAGTAGCGTTAGTGCTGCAAACTGAATGTGGGTAGGTTGGCAGTGACACAATACTTGTGAATTGTAGTGGGTACACCCATAGTATGTTATTGAAAGTGCACAGGGATGCAGGAGAGAGTCTCTTGTTTGTACATTATGGTAACTGTTGCAATTTGTTAGTGCATAGCTCCGTGGCAGTGCCCTGTGGTTGGAGATGCTGCAGTGCAAAGTCACGCTGTGTGGGTACTGGGTGCAATGCTTATATACTGTCAGAATGTTACAGGGTATGGTTGAAGGGCAGCTTATAATGGCTTGCATAGTGTGTTGTGTTCACAATGCTTGCAGAATGGGCAATGTTGTAAACATGCTGTGGTTAAGTTAGCAATGAAACAATCCGTTCTCAGTGGAAGTGGGTAAGACAATAGTATGTGCATGAAAGGGCATAGGTGTGCCAGAGACATTGTAATGTTTATATATTATGGTAATAGTTGTATGTAATGAGGTGCATTGCGGTGTCAAGGTTGGCTAGGAGTGCTGGTGCCAGTGGTGCATATGTGCATAGTGGTAGTTGTGATATGCTGACATGAATTGTTGAATTGCGGTGGGGGGACTGTCTGCAAGTAGCAGACCCACTGGAGCAATGAAGGTTTGGCAGGATATAAGGCACAGGGTGATGATCTTTGGAGAATGCGTGTGGAGCACATTGTCGACGTGCTACAGCAGCACAAGTGAGTTGCAAAGCGTGTATTATGCATTGTATGGTTGTGATGATGGTTGGAACATGCTACAGTATTTGATGTGCGGCAGGAGATGGTGCAGTGAGAAGTTGTGTAGTGTGGCCACAGGGTGCAGCGCGTACGTAATGTGACTATGGAAGTGGGTATGGTTGAAGGGCAGCTTACACGTGGTTGGTTACTCTGCTGTGTGCAGATTTATTGAAGTAGGCCCAATGTTGAGAAGGTGCTGTGCATAGGTTGGCAGTGACACAATAGCATTTGAATGGTAGTGCATAGGGGTGGTGCAGGCTGCGCTATGTTTGCGGCTTCTGCTAAGTGTTACACGTTTTAGTGAATGGGTGTTTTATGGTTTGGGGAGTTGGGTAGAACTGCCGCCACGTATGTAAAGTTTGTGCATAATGTTAGGTGCCCACCATTGTCGCTTGCTTGGATGTGAAGTGTTGTGGTGGGTGTGGAAAGGGTAGCAATGTTTTGTGCATAGCCAAAGGTGTGCTAGGTGCATGTTAGGATGTTTGTGGATGCTGCAATATTGCATTCTTAAGCAGAAGTTTCTGAGTGGAGGGGCTCTGCATTCAAATGGAACGTGTACTGAGAGTGTTTAGTGGTAAATAAGAAGTGGGGTATAGAAAAGACAATGTGCAATGCAGAGGTTTTGTATGTGATTGGTGCATGCGTGTTTTGAAATGTGACAGCACCCAATTGGGGGAGTGCTGCAAAAAGTGACTGAGGAAAGGGAAGAAGTATTGTCAGAGCTTTACTGCGCCGTGGCCCACACTGTAGATGGGAAAGCACACGTGCACATCCTCCCATTATGAGCAGGTTGGAAATGGAAATGGAATTGTGGGAAATATGCAGTTAGGAGTTTAGGGCATGGTTCATAGGAAGGGACAGTACCATTTCCTCACAATACTGTGTCATGAGGGTGGTCGACATGGAGAGACGCACAGTGCTTATCGTCATTGATATCTTTGTGCACCATCTGCACAGGTGTTGCGTGCAAAGTGGCGTTGCTAGTAATTTTGGGTTGGAAGGAGTGGACGCTTTCTGGGCCTGTCAGGGTGACAGCAGCTTCGGTGGGATGGTTCGCCTTTGCAGATATGTGGCGTCCATCATGAACGTGGACTGTGTCATGGTGCACTATGGAAGTGTACAAATGGGTGACATGTTGTGTGAACGATTAATCCATCTCCTGAAGAGGTTGTTGACATCAGTGATGGTGGTTTTCTCCTGCATAACACCAAGAGCAGTGTGGGTCCATGACGGTGTAATTTGTCCCCAGCCACAGGTCGGAAGGTGTGTTATAAACAGAATTATGTGTCACTTTATGCAGACTGCTGGCATGTTCTCCACCCACTATGAGATCATGAGGTCACAAAATATCCAGTGGTTCCATGGAAATGGCATTTATTTGAGCGCCATTGCAATGCCATTTTCTTTTACACTGTGCAAAAAGCATTGACCAGAATGTTGTAAAAAAGTGAGGAGAGCCAAACAGAAATGCACATAAAGAGAAACTACGAAAGAAAATTGTTTATACGCACGTACGTAAAATATAAACCTAACAAAAACCTAAAAAAAACCTTTATACATATATGCTGGGAAACTGAACCCCCTACCCAGTTTCATATTGTTTACCAGCCATTCCCCCCATCCCCACCTTCACTATCATGAACAGGTAGTGGATTACCCGGTAGTTTCAGGATTGCACATGCCACATCCTGGGTGGCTATGTGAATGTATGCGGATGGATAAATTGTGCATACTTTCATTGAATTTTGTAGTGGACATGCTTTGGAATGGCACGACATGTGTACTGTAAATGTGCAAAGGTACGTTTCAAGTGTTGTACAGGAGTGACAGTGTTCGATGATGGCGGCTTTAATGTGATTGGTGGATGCGTTAGAGCCTCTTTACTACTAACCCAATGAAGTAGGGCCACAGAGAAGCAGGAAGGAGGACTGCTCCACTTTCACAGGGGTGTGGCCCACACGCTACTTTGGGAGGCGAACATGCCAAAATCTGTCCTTTACACCACATTGCCCAATTGCCATGGCAGTGTGGGGATTAGCCAATCAGGTAGTGTGAGTGTGGTTAACAGGAAGGGGAGTTGAAACGGTTGCACACTATACTGTGCGTACTGAAGGTGGCTGACATGGCGAAACATATTCTGTTGACTGTAGGTGTTCACTTTGTAATAAATCTGCACAAGTATGCCTGCAAAGAAACTTTACAGTAATTTTGGTTTGTAGCGAGTGTACGCATAGTGGAACGCTGTGTATGAGTGCAATTTCTTCGATATGCATGCACTTTGCAAAGACCTTGCCAGGTTTCCAGTAGTACATGTTATGGTAATTCCTTACAGCGGTGTGCATATGGGTTACCTGCCTAGCTTACATTTTTTTCCGTAGACTGAGGAGGTTTCTGGATGTCGTGAGGACGTTTATTCCAACAACCAAGGTGCTTTTTATCATTTACAATACCGCAAAGAGTATGGCCTACTGCTCATGGATGTTGTTCCGAGCCAGACAAAGGAAGGTGTCTCATTAACAGAAGCATGTACTCTTTTGTGTCTGCTCCTGGAATGTTCTTCTGCAACAATGGTCTTATTACTTGTGGAAATGCAGAGTTTTAAAAAGAAAATGGCATTTTGTTGTCTTCCATTGGCAATGCAGTTTTGTTTGCTCATCTACAGGAAGCAGTGAAGAGTTTACTGAACTAATGTGCATAGAAGAAAACAGAAAAGCTACTAAAACAGACATTAAAGGTGTTTTTGCAGAAGGATCTAGACCAAAAAAAAACAACAGACTCTTTTAAGAGCTGCCCCTTCATAGGCACTTCCTCTGCCCTGGTTGTAAGTTATTCCCCCACGCCCGCAGGCATCATGAAAGCCACATGCAGGTATTTTGCGGGTGGCGGTCATGAAAATGGAACTGTAGGGATTGTCCAATGAGTTACTTAGGATGTGAGGCAATAGGAAGAGGGACTCCTGCTGCACTGCGGACCGGCCCTCAACGCGTACTTGAGGACTCGCACATGCCACATTCGACACTCCTCATCATGCTGGCCTATGGAAATGGGACTGTAGCGATTGTTTTATCAAGTGCTGCTCAGGGTGTGCGTCAGAGGAAAGTGCGCCAATAGGAAGAAGGACTCCTCCTGCTTTACTGGGGCGCACCCCTGGCGATACTTGGAGAAAGGCACGTGCCATATTCTGCGCTTGTGAGCATGCTGGCCAATAGAAATGGGACTATGGCATTTGGCCAATCAGGTGCTTTGGGTGTGCGTCACAGGAAAGGGAAGCATTCACTTTCCACATTACTTTGTGTACTGTAACTGGCAAACATGGCAAGATGTACAGTTTTCGTGGTGGGTGGTGGCTTTGTGGAAGATATGTGTGTGCATGCCTTCCAAAAAGACATGTCTGGTAATTTCAGTTTGGAAGGAGTGGATGCTTTGTGGAGTAGTGTCGAATTGCGCTTTTTTGGTGGACTGCTTCTACAATGTCAACACGTGGCCTCTTTGTCAACTGTACATGTAGAGATTGTGCACTTTGGAGCCTTCTTTATGGTTAACATGCCTTGCTCCTGTGTGTTCCTTCAACTGGAGATTATGATGAAAGCAGTGCAGCACTTTTTTCCTACTGAAAATGTGTTTTTCTCAGGTAAACCCCAGAGAATAGCGTGGAAGTATTCCAATGATTCCTGTCGCGAGCCAGAGATCGGAAGAGGTCTCATCAACAGAAGCATGTGTGACTTTTTTAAGTGCTGCCGGGGTGTTGTACAGTGAGAATGAGAACATTGGTTCACGCAACTTACACCTTTTCACGACAAATGGCATGTCTTTGTCGTACAGTGTCAATGAAGTGTTGTTTCGCAATCTACACACTGCACTGACGAGCCTATTGTAAGAATGTGAGCTAACATTGAAAACACACATTTATGTATGAAAACAGCAAAAACAGTGTTTCTAGGGAAACACCTTTGAAAAAAATAAATGTAAAAAAAACACCAACAAAGACCCCAAAGGTTGTTTCCAGAGCCACCACACCTAACGACGTCCGCTCCCCTGGTTAAAAGTTATTCTACCACTACCACGCACGATCAGCACGAAACGTCCACGAATACCATGATAGTTACATGGTGGCACGAGTTAAATATGCCCCTTTTTGCAGATGATACACATAGCAATGGGCCTGCAGAGATAAGGGTTTGGGTAACAAAGTTTGTGGGTGTGGTGTGTACTGTCAGACTGTGCATTGTGGATACAGACAGTGTATTTGTGGATAGAAATGCAGAGGGTGCAGCTATGGCTGTGTGTTTTACGAGGCACAGCATGCAGGTGTTAGGCAATTCCAACATACATTGACTGAAAGTGAAAGGAAAACACTGTGCAGTGGCTACTCATTTTGCAATCTATGATGTGAATGTGTAGTGCTATGCAGTAGCTACAATGAAGTGCCTGATTTTAGTTTCTTTGCGTGACACTTTGGTGGCAAGCAATCATGCAGATATTATTATTGTTGCGTGTGCAGGGAAAATTGCACAGCATTTTACACGAGTTTCAGTGCCATTTGCAATGAAGGAGGCACTTGCCCAGTTCATGCGTTTGCTTCCAATCTTTTGCATAAGTGTTTACCACATTATGCAGTCACCGATGTGGGAGTGTTATTTTCTATGTGGTCCGTGAATGCAGACAGCGCGGTACATGGCAAAGAAGTGTACTTCTGCCTTTCTTTCACATGTGCCACTGACATATGCCCTTGGGAATATGACGTTTCACAGCAGGAATACATTTCCTCAGTTATAACATTCATTTTAGCATGCCAGCAATATCTATTTTTGTACGCACCATCTACATTGGTTTGCTGCCATTCTTGAAAGTATTGATAGTTTTTAAAGTTTGTGTTGCGCTGTGACTCTCTTGAAAACGCTCTGCAACACGTAATCAAACAAGTTGTTCAGCGACCCCCTTTCATGTAGCCGTGCATGTGTGCATTGGCAATTCCGTTGTTGATGTGTGAAAGGTGCTTTCTTTATTTACCTTTTGTTCCTTTCCCAGTTCACTTTCATTTATCATGCTATTCTCACACACACCATGGAAGGAACGAAAGCAAAGGTCAGGTACAGAAGGGGCAGCAACTATCTTGATACAATAGGGGATGTGCCATGCAACAGAATTATTGTGTGGCCCTCACGTACATAGGCGCTAGTCATTATATGTTCCCGTAGGACTGTTCCTATGCACTTTGCAATACCTTCCCTCTGTACAGTAGTGCGTTCCAGTACATGCACAATACGATGCCCTTTGCCGGTTAAGGGTCTGTAGTGCAGCACATGGTTTGCTAAGGGTTTTTTAGAGCTCTGATGCCCTACAGGAGTCCCACTCTTGTTGCCCGTAACAGATGCAGGCAATGGTGTATATGAAAGTAGGATACGTAATTGTTGGAAGGGCGGTAGCCTGCCCACTGGTCCCCTGTGCTTTCATTTCAGTTGTTGTCACATGCAGCATAAACACTTTATGCTACGCCATTAGTGTTAGGTGTAGAATTCACAGATATGCATACATTGTGGAATACAAGGATGTTTACAACAACGGAAAACACAGCTTCACTATGTGCAGCAGGAAGTCATTTATTGTGTGTGACCCATGCAGCTAATACACTTTTCTAACCACCGCTAAGGTTGACTGCGCTCTGTATAATCTGCTGTTTTTTTATTTGCCTTTACATGCACTACTTTGCACATGAGGAAGATGCACCCGCTTTGCCATTTTGCAGACTTCGTACAAACTGTCCCACCTGCAGTTACATGTTTTCTTCAACTGCACGACCGGCAGGCAATCTCTTGATACTTTCAGTCACACAGCTGAGTGCACACACAATGTATCTGTTTAATGAGTCATGGAATGGCAAGCAGCAGATAAATTAAAGTAATGCGACATTTACCACGCCCACGTGACACTGCAGGTTGCTGTTCCTTGTTCACCAGTGGCCGTTATACAGTTAGGAGTACTTTAGCCACACATTGGTAGGTTTGCAGAGCCACCTTGGAAGTTGGCAGTAGTACTTTAAATGCGGTAGCCTACTGCATGAATCCATAGGGCTAGTGACAGGGTTGTTGTTAGCAGCATACAGTGGATGACCTATGCATGGGTCTAGGTGTGGAACGGAACACATGCCCTTCCCCAACTACTTCCAAGTCCATTGGAAGATGCGGACATGCAGCCACTGATGAGTCCTATGGATAGCTGCAGTGTAATTTCTCATACGACAACTAGGTGCAGTGTCCTAGAAAACGTTCATATTGCTCTTCTGTAGTTATCTCAGCCAGTAGTGTGCGGTACATATTTATCATGCACTGTTAACAGAAAAAGAGAGCCTCCTGACAGACTAAACAAGATTTACTATGTACATCTGTAATTGGTACGATATACCAACTCCATTCAGAAAAGTAAGGGGTAGCGCAAATGGATACATACAGCAGACAATTTGCCCTTTATACATGTTTATCATGAGGGTAGGCGAGGAATCAGTAACAAACCGTTGTTTGTATTTGTATTTGTATTTTTTTATTTGTAAAGCGCATCGAGCCCTGGGGCAACTGGGCATGATTCTTGTAATACATAGTTATCATTATTACATAATTTTTACAATTTGCATATTTACAATTTTTGCAGATGACGCCACAATATATGCAGTCAATGAAGTGAGAAATCAAATGTACACACAGGAGTAAAGAATATACATCGATGCATGTATATGACTAGAGTAAATAAGATTGACGAACTATACAAGGTGGTCCTGCTCACGGAGCCAGGCTTTAACCTTATTACAGAATACCATGAAGGATGGTTCTGCTCTTATGGTACTGGAGAGTGAATTCCCTTTTTTAGCTCCCAAGACAGGGAAGCTAACCCCACCTGCTCGTTGTTGGTTAAACCGTGGTATTACAATGCAATGAGATCGTGCTGTTCTTGTAGGTCGTAGTGACAAATGTCGTGTGAAGGTATCACATAGGTAAATTGGAGCATTTTTAGAGAGGCACTTGTGTGCTAGTGAGAGAGATTTGAGATCTATTCTTTGTTTAATACTCAGCCAATTTAAGTTTTGTCTGGCTGTAGTGATGTGATGTTTCCTAGGGATGTTGCACGCAGCTCTGACTGCATTATTTTGCAAGGTTTTCATTTTATTAATATTGTATTCTGAGGTTCCTAAGTAGAGGGTGTTGCAGTAGTCTAACTTCGATAGTATTAATGCTCTAGCTACTGTTATGCAATTGATCAGTGAGAGGTAGGGCCGGCAGGCTGTGAAGAGCTTACAAAGTGTACGATGTAGCTGACGCTAAAGCATTTGTTTGTCTTGTGAGCGATAGAGTGGAGTCGATATACATGCCTAAAGTTTTCACATTGTTATCAACTTTAATAGTATTGCCGTCAATGTTGAAAGTTTTGAATGTTGTTCCAAGTTTGTTTAGTTTAGTGGTATAACCGAGTAGGAGTAGTACAGTTTTATCATCGTTTAGACATAAACCGTGTGTAGCCATGCAAATTTGTATAGTACTGTAGATGTCATTTAATGTTTTACTGTCTACATCATAAACACCATTAATGGGAATGAGTATATGGGTGTCATCCGCATAGTTGGTATACGTGACACCCAGATAGTCTAGAATATCAAATAGAGGTTTGGTGAATAGGGTGTAGAGCGTTGGGGACACGCAAGATCCTAGGGGGACTCCACAGGCGACTGGTGTAGGATCGGCTGATGCATATGGTGCAAAGACCCTCATGGATCTGTTGCTAAGGAAGGATTTGATCCATGAGTTTGCTTGGTCTGAGAAGTGTGTGGAAGATGATAAGTGTTTGCAGAGGATTTCATGCTTCTCTAAATAAAATGCCTCTGATAGGTCAAGTAGAAGGAGTAAGGCAGATTTCCCTTTATCTTTTAGTGACTGAATTTAAGGCTTAAGTTCAATAAGTGCCATTTCTGTCCCATGACTAGGTCAGCAGTCTGATTGTCTTAGTCCCAATAGGTTATTAGTTTCCAAGTATTGCTGAATTTGGAGGTATGCTGCATGGTCCAATATGTCCAGTAAAAAAGGGACAGTCATGATAGGTCTGTAATTGGATGGGTTATTTGGATCCATCGTAGGTTTCTTTAGTAACGGGAGTACCCAGGTGTCTTTCAAATTGGTGGACACCGTACTCTTGTCAAATGAGGCATTGATGAATGCGGTAATAAAGGGAGGGAGTTTGGTGGCCACTTCCATGATGTGAGTGGCTGGGCATTCCTCACCCTTGCAATTTGATGGTTTAAGTTTGCGTATGATCAGCTCTACTTCTTTAGTTGTTAGAGGTTTGAAGTTAAATGGTGTTAGATTAGAGGTGAGGACAGGAGGTATGTCCTGCGGTAAGGCATCATCTATGAGAGTTGTCTTGATAGATATTTAGTTCAGGAACAGAGTGATTTTGTCTTGTAATGGATTTTGTATACTGGTACACCAAGCGGTATCTTTGATACATGAGTCCGGAACAGGGGATGTCGATTCCAATTCTTTAAGGATGTTGAATAACTCTTTAGTACTGGAGTTGGCTTTTGCTATGCGGTCATTGACAGGGTTATTATGGTTATGTTGCCGTACCAAATACCTATCCTCTTTACAGAAAACGGTATGCTAACACAATGTTCTGCTTACAGTACCGTACTAAAAACCTATGACATTCACAAACGAAAACATTGATAAAGGGATGTTATGGTTAAGTTGCACTAGGAAATTGTCATGAATCAGACTTGTGGTGGCATCTTTGATGTCATGAGTGTTAGTCCTTGCAATGCACGCTTGTGGCACGAGTTATGGTTGCTTAGCTTACCATAACTGTCAAATTTTTGTGTGATTTCCCTGTAACCATAACGTACCTGTAACAACGATTTTCCGTTGAATTTCATAGGTTTTTGCTAGTGCAACTTGACCATAACGTCCCTTTAACAATGTTTTTGTTAGTATATATATATGTATATATTTTGCAAAGTTTGGTGATGTTTGGTCGAAGGGGGGAAAGTTATAGGGGGGTCCAAAACGTCTTTTTTTCCCCATAGACTGAATGGGGGAAAAACTTTGCACACACCTACAGCCCAAACCGCTGGACCGATTTTCACCACATTTGTGGCAGGAGCAGATGCTTGGTCCCGAAAGCGTGCTTTTGTAAATTTGGTGCCAATCCGACCAGTAGTTTTCTTTAAAACGACCAAAAGGTGTGTCTCAAAAAATGTGTGATATCTATGTCTGCTCTGCGGACACACTTCCCTGTTCGGTCCGCGGACAAGATACTGATTGGCTAATCCATAGCATCATGTCCGCGGACATGTGCCACCTTCACTGATTGGATGTTGAATGGCGTGAAGTGCGTCAGATTCTTTCACTACGCCCGCCATCTTTCATTCGTGTCTTGGTGTACGCGGACATCGCTGCTAACACATATAAAACAACACACCATTCCACTTGTTAACCTTAGGAAATACTGTTTCAGAATGTGAGTATTAATGAGGCTGGGATGGGGTGTGGCAGCAGGAAGTCAATAAGTGGGGTTTATTGTCACCAAAGTCATAAGGTAAATTGGAAGTTGCTGCTCCATATAGTGTCCACTAAGTACAGGCGAAGGATTACTGTGTCTGTGTTACAATGTATTTAAAATAATATTGCAGACAGACTGGCATCCTAGAGATTGAAATCTAAGGCAGCCACCTGCACTGTTTGATGGAAACAGTGGGTCTGCCAGTGTATGGGAGTACCAGTTCTCATGCATGAATTCAGATATGTTGTTGCAAAAGCACAATGTATTTTCATTCTGAGTGAAGGTTATTTGGTTTGCTTTTTTGGTTGCGAGCTCAGTAGGCCCATGCATACGACTGAATCCATAAGGGTCAATTGTTTTCTGACCTTGAGCCAGATGGAAAATTCAGTAAGAATGCAGGGAGTGAAAGTTTGGAAAAAATACCATTTGATAAGGTTACGTATTGAAAACGTTTGTAAGACTCATGTACCATCAGTTTGAAAAAGATACTTTGGTGCACGTACATTGCTGTCTGGGTTTAACGAAGACAATGGAGATGGTGAATATCGTGTACGTTTATTTTTGACGACTCTACACCGGAGCGATTTTTAATTTTTTATTACCACAACAATAATTTGGCATTTTAACAGAGGTACTATCTTTCTGTGTAGTTGGCATTTTTTTTTGTTACTTATGGACAGTGCAGATTCTCGCCCTTTGTAGACTATCACTAGATTAACCCATGTTCACTGCTATTATTTCTTTAAAATGTCATGTCTGACCACATCGATTTGTGTAGCAGTTTCCACGTTATTTTTGTCTTTTTTGCAATTGTATGATGAAGGTTGGTTATTGATACGTTTTCCGACCAGCTAAATTCTGCCGTACTGTGATTGCCATGGATTCCAAATGCCAAGTGATGGTTTCTTTCCACGCCAGATGCACGTACTAGTGACCGGCTGCCTAACCATTACGGTTTTGTGGGACGACAGGCCCGGACGCATTTGTCCATACGCTGGAGTGGCCATTAGGAGTAACATAACATGTTTTATGGTGTTGTAGGCCGAAGTGCATGCCGACATCTTGGAAACCACTGTGCAACCAAAGCGGTTGGTTTATGGAAAGCAAAAACTTTGCATATGTGAAAAGAACAATGTGTGCAGTGCATCACGATTAACATTTTCGAAGACAACCCAAGAAACAAGGTTAATTGATTGAACATGGGAATAGTCAGATGGTGTCGAACAGTTTATTATGAAATAAAAGTACTTTACAAAATCTAAAATGTTAATGTTTTATTTTACAAAGCAATTTATTATTTCAAAATGTAATGTGCTACGTTGTACATCGCTGTGTGTTCATTTTCAGGTTCTGCGTCACAGCACATAGTTTTGCTTTTTGCAGGCTACCATGGAAATCGAAGAGGGGCCATGTATGGAACAGCCGCCTTCCCCTTCTATGGTGGCCATCTTGGAAAAGGATTTTGTTTTGTAATACGGGATGCCACAGGCTTCCCGAAATATAACACAAAATCCTATTTTTTAGTAGCACACGTTACTGCTTTGCAAATCTAGATTGTTAATTGCAAATCTTATTGCGTCTATGTCCTTTACTGAGAAATATAAAGTAGATGGAGTGTATGGGACTTTTTTTTTATAAATATGTTTACACTGTGAAAGGTGGTTCTTACAGGAAAATTTAGTTTGTTTCTGGATTATTTTTTTTTTTTAAAGAACAGCTAATAATGAAATTTGCAAACGGAAATGAAGAAAGAGGCACCAAACAGTAATATGGATATGGGGGTGGGGAGGGTGTAGGTGGAGGCGGGAAAATGTAGTGAATTTGTTATTTGTAAGGTTGGGCAGTGTTTCTCATGCTCCTTCATTACAGCAGTGGTGCTGTTTTTTGGGGAGGAGGGATGGGTTTAGCTCATGTCGTTTTCAGATAACTAGAACTTTTGCTAAAAGTATGTAATGTGTACTACATTGCTAAAGGCTGACTAAGAATAAGTGTTGGAGCTGTGCAAGTGAAAGGTTGAAGGTGGACGTTCCTACATCAATATAAAATGTATTTCCACACTGACCACAAGGCATACATCTTATTGTTAAGTGTGTACGGATTCTCGGACACGTCACCATCCTGTACGCCAGCATATGGTCGTGTGGCATTCTCCGCAAGGTGTGCAATTAAGTCTGAAGTTACTTTACATTATGGTTACGTGCCACTACTACAAAACGATGACATTTAGCAAAAAAACTTTGTTAAAGGGACGGTATGTTTAAGTTGCCCTACTAAAAACCTGTGAAATTCAGTAAACAAAACTTTGTTAAATGGACGTTATGGTTCCAAGTAAGGCTGAAAACCCCCTGAAATTCGCCAGTTATGGTAAGCTAAGCAACCATAACTCGCACCACCACCGTGCACTGCTAAGACTAACACCCAGGACATCAAAGATGACATCACAAATGTCATTGATGACATCACTGATGACATCACATGTGCATTTAGTTTTCATGCAGAGCCTCCACAAGGGATTGTCATTATAATATTGGCAGAAAAGTATATGCCAAGTAGTTCATTAAGCAATGCATTGATATAAATTCCATTGTATTAATAGTGCTTTCAGTACATGAACGACCTCATGAAGAAACGTAGGCATTCTCTGCAGCATGCGCCATAGAGGTGCAATATTCCAAATCTTGCCATGTTGAATAGTAAAATGATAAATGCGTCCATTACTGCATAATTGTCCTATTACACACAAAACATAAAGAGACTACAATGCATACAAATAGAAGCATATACAGGGAACGTAAAGTAAGAAACAAAAACTGCAGTATTACAGAAAGTGTTCATAACCAAACTATTTAACTTCATGCACAGAAAAGATTATTGTGTTTCAGGATTCCTTCTTTTTCTATGTATATGTATCATATGTTGTAACTTTACCCTAAGGAAGTATTGTAAGAACATATGAGAAGGGTAAGTTCTACAAATCTGTTACTTTTTATTTTTTAATTCCTGACTGACAGTAAAGAAAGCCACCTGGTTTAGATATGTCAGTGACCAAAAAAAGAGGGAGCTAGACATGTAATCTCATCAGTGATGTCATCAATGACATTTGTGATGTCATCTTTGATGTCCTGGGTGTTAGTCTTAGCAGTGCATGGTGTTGGCGCGAGTTATGGTTGCTTAGCTTACCATAACTGGCGAATTTCAGGGGTTTTCGGTTTTACTTGGAACGATAACGTCCCTTTAACAAAGTTTTTTTTACTGAATATATATATATCACGGGGCCTGCAGTAGTTATGGTTAAGTCGCTCAACCCATAAGAAAAGCACTTTTTGGGAAGCTTATAACTTCACACCCCCTTGACGAACCCTCATTAAACTTTGCAAAAAAAAGGACATGGCCCAGTCAGATTGATCCTGCCAAATTTGGTGAGGTCTTGTGCAGGGATGGGGCAAAGTTTTAGGGGGTCCCAAAATATGAGTTTTTTCCATAGACACAATGGAAAAAAATATTTGTTCACGCCTACAGCCTAAACTGCTAGACAGAGTTTCACCAAATGTGCGGAAGGAACGTCGGCTTGGTCCCAAAAGCGTGCTTTTGTAAATTTGTTGTAAATCCATCCAGTAGTTTTTATTTTTAAAACAACCAAAAATGTGTGATATCTGGGTGCAGTCTGTGGAATCACTTCCCTGTTCGGTCCGTGGACGAACATCCGATTGGCACAGAGGGTGGTTTATGGTCCATGGACATCCATACTGATTGGATGGTGAAAAGCATGAGGTGCGTTAGATTTTTGGAAACGCCCACAAATGTTGGATTTACAGACTGCCTGTTGTCCATGGACAGCGTGGTGGGGAAAAAGTCTGGAAATTACATTTGGGGTTATTTGGTGGTGGAAAGAGGGGCTGGGAAGGGTGAGGGAGTGGAAAAAAAATGATGGGGGTCATTACGACCTGGGCGCAAAGGGATACTGGGCACTGGTAATGACACCGTTGCCGGTAATCCCTTTGCCCCCTATTCTGAGGTCCCTTTGCAGGTCCCTCCCTTAACGCCTGCTTTTACCAGGCGTTAAGGACGGGACCCCCAAAGGGATATCGGGGTCAATAACGGTACCTCAATTTGCAGCACCGTTATTGACGCCTTCCCCATTCCCATTAAGCACTATGGGGGCTCAAATGGGAATGGGGAATGGCTTTTCAAATGGGGACTTAACGGTCCCACCAAGGTCGGACTGGACCAGTAAGTCCCCATACCACCAAGTCGGTGGCGGTACCGGTATTGGTGCTCGTCATGGCACTAATAGCGCCATGACTAGCACCAACCTCAGAATGAGGGCTGATGTATCGCTATTTTTGTAGGTTGAAAAAGATCGGGCAGGTGTCGTAGCAGTCTGCGGCCACCCCTGTGGTTTGCGGGTACTGCTGTGAATGGACAGCTTCTGGTTATTTGATGGCTGAAAGAGGGCATAGAAATAGTAGGGAAGTGAAATTAAGGTGTTGCAGAGCTGTATTTATAGGTGAAAAACAGGTTCTGGAAATGTTGCCAACATTTTTCAGGGTGAGTTCTATTAGTTGGCGATGTATGGTACGAATCTCTTATATAGTTAATTGTTTTGTGTTGGTTGAGACAAGTGGACATATTTTGGGGGGCAGGGCCACAGGCCATGGCTCCAAGAATATGTGCAATGGGCACAACCATCATAGTAATAATATGTGTAAAGGAATTATAGCTAATTTAGTGGGACTACAACTTGTCTATAATATGTAGGAATGATGTAAATGAACTGTATATGGTAATTATGATTACAGTACAATTGAGCATAGTGCTCATATAATATGTATTTGATTATAATTGCTGTAGCGTTATGAAGCTGGAATCGCTTGTTTATTTTCTGTGGAAAGAAACAGTACCATGTGTTAAGAAGGATCTTCTAAAAGCTGTAGTTGTAAACAGCTGTACGTATACTTTTTTTGTAGACCCTCATAAACAGTACATTCTTAGTACTATGTTTCGTACAACATTAGTGTATGACACACTGCTGTTGTTTTGAATATAAATAATCATTGGGTCTTTGGCAAACAAAACCATACTGGATTAAAAAAAACAATTACAGTTATGTGAGTGTAAGGGTGATAGTATGTTTGTTTGAAGTATGTTGTGATTAAGGGAATGTAGTTAGATACCTGTTGGCATATTCTAACTACAGTAGAGGTTAGAAGATGTTTTGTTGTATAAGAATTGAGATGGAATATTTGAAGTGTTTTGGATTGAAGGGTAATTTTCAAATAGTTAGATACCTTTTGGCATATTATAACTAGATTTCAAAAGTACTATTGAAATATTATGGTTGTAGTTATATACCTGCTGGCATATTCAAACTTTTAATTGTGGTACAGTTTAGTGACTAAATTTGAGTTGAAGGAATATTAAGTAGGCAGTTGTTAAATTTGCTGGTAATGTATGTATTGGAGTAACAAAGGTATTGTTACATTTAAACCAATACTACTTTTTTTGACATATGTAGTGTAGTGCTCTCAAGTGGTTGTGGCACCAGTGTGATATACTATAGCTACTGTTGTGCAGGTTTTCTTTCAAAGTGATTGTAGAGGAGGTGCCAAGCTTGATTCACACTCCAACCGGCCATTTTGAAGTGCCAGAAACGTTCACATCGAAATATGTGACGTATGATGAACAAATAAACCAGCAAAGGCCCGCAGTTGGGCTCCAACCAGTACCTATCAGAAGAACAGCACCTGTTGAAGTACTGACATGCAAGAAAACCTGGACAGTAAGGTACCCATTGAGAAAAACATATCAAGATATGAGACAGAATGACGTTTATCAGAATGCAATACCTGAAGAAGCTAAAAAGATAATAAAGGAAGACGAATGGTGAAGTCACAAAAACCCGGACTGACTCACATATAGAAGTTGTGACGACCTGTGAATGATGAAAAGAGACGAAACACCATGTATAAGTGACATGCTGAGCCTAAAGTGAAATAATTGATGTCAAGATGTCAGAAATTATGCCATATGCGTGATGAAGAAATTCAGTTAGTTTAAACATGTTCATATCCAAGGAACCGCAAGAAGCAAGGAATTGTGAGGCTTGCTTATGCTTAGTAGTAAAATAGATTGCGGCAAGCGCCACCTATACATATCTACCTCAAAAGGAGCACTGTATATAAGTATACTTCCACGATGCACAAGAGCAGAATCAATCAAAGGTTACTAAAGGTCTCAAGAGGAGAGTGTCACACCAGATAAATCAAGAATTAAAGAGGGAGAGAAATTCAGATGAAGGCAAATCGTGCCAAGAAACCAAGGTCGTATCGGCTGAAATAGACCTACAATGGATACAATTTATGAAAAGAATAACAGAGTATCCTGTTCAGAAAAGTCAGGATAAGCCACAGATGGCAGATGACTGGCAGAATTAAATCAAATATACGAATTGCATGAAGAATACGACGATTTCACGGTGTCGAAATCACGTGACCAGACGAGCAAGAAGGGATGAAATGTTCACACCGACGCATGGACCTGTGCCTTGCACAGATGTCTTAACTTTTCCAGACCAAGAAACAGTCTCGAGGCCGACCACAAAGAAATAATTGACACATGACCACTGAGGTGATGACTGATTGTAGCAATAATTGGAGGGAAGTTGGGGGTGCAGACAAACTCCCTGCACCTGGCCGGCTAATCTGCACGCTGCTAAGCAAGTGGAAAAGTATGAGTGGGGTCTATGCCAATCCAATCATAGTGGACCAAGTAATCTAGGGTCCTATAGTTAGTAGAACCAATGAGATATCATACTTTTAATGACGTTTACAGTAGCAATTTTGAAGGAAGGGCTTAGATGCCCCACCTGACAGTGTTTATCCAATCCCCACTCCCCGTTGCCATCTACCTTCCTAGAACCAATAGAGTTGCATGCCGAAGTTTTAAGAGTTACACGTCAGTGATGATGAGTTTTTGTTATAAATACTATGTTTTTGCTGAAATTAATTGGAGTTGAAGCGAGAAGCAAGATCAAGTGATTGCTGATATCCATGATCTCCCCGTTTTTTGGACTTGTCATTAAAGAGACTCCCTTTGCCAAACTATTGAGTTGTCATTATTGATTTGATGCGAGAGTATTAATCTGCATCCCCATCCATTTCAAGGGTGCTGCTGCTCATCTTAAAGTTCTGTTGGGAAACCCCCAGTCCTATGGGACGGCTGGGGTCCTAATTCACACTTGTTAGCATAGACTGATGGTTTATTGATTATCGATTAGATAAGGCACCCATTGGCCATCGACATAAGACTCAGGGTCCTCAGCAATATCACGAGTCCTTTGCCATCCGGGTAAGTAGACCGAAAAGCTTTCCGTAGATAGTGGATAGTCTAAGTGAAAACCCTGCAGGTTGAGGTCTGAAGGAACCTGTGCTTTCCCCCACAAACCCCTTACCACTTCTACGAGCATGTAATCGGATGAACAGCAAGGAGAGGCGGTAATGAAGGCAGTTATCCCGAGCATCCAGGGAGGAAAAAAATGCAAACAATGAGTGAAAAAATACTAAATACTTTGGCAAAAGTTGCATGCCTTAGAACAAGTAAGGGAGGGTAACGGAGGGTGGTGGGACAAAAATAATGTCCGAGTAAGAGTATAATGTATATATAAGGAGAAAGAAATATTGATTCGAGGGTGGCCGAGCAATAGAGAGAGGATACCGGGAGGATACCCGAGCTAGAGGATACGGCCAGATGCCTACTCCTTAATATATTGCTAGAAGAAGCCTGCATTTAAAGTCCTGAAAAAATAGGATGCTATAGGAGACCAAAACGATTAAAAAGACGTTTTCAAAAGAAATGGGCTTAAATTCCATGTCGAAATAATGATAGGGGTATGACATTTATTTAGCCGGCTGGAGTCTGTCTAGTCTGTCGCGTCTGTTTTGTGTTTTTCTTTTTTCTGATGTCACGAAGTAAGACATTTTTTGGCGGAAATAGCATGAAAATGGTGCAATTGTATTGCCAGGATGTTGTGTGACATGAATTGAAGTTGTTTGAAAAGGTGAAAAGAACATTTTTGGTGAAAAAACAGGATTGGAGCTTGCGACGATTGGTGCTCGCTCATTTTGTTGATTTTGTTTTTGAAACATAAAGCATAACAAAGTGTTATATGAGGAGAAGATAAATAGATTTAAGCATGGAATATGTTACACCATAAGTAGACTTGTGCAAACAGTTGCCAAAACATGCACCTAAGCTGAAAAAGTACAGTGCAGAATGGGTTAAAGGAACTGCCCACAAAATGTTTATGCCATGGCCCCAGGGCGGATCGCTATCTAAAACGGTCCTGCAACACATGATGACATATTTGCACACCACATACACTGGCAAAAAGTTTGACAAACACCTGGCTAGTTTAGAGCTTTGGAAGATGTACCAAGAGGAAAAGAAAGAGGAACCACTGTTAGATTTGATACTTAATATATGCACAGAGGGGGGTGAAATGCCTTCTGCGCCACCCGCCCCATCTGAAACAAAGAGCGAAACCAGCAGGGAGCTTAAAGCAGCCACGGGAAATAGCAACCTGTCATATGAATCACCTACGCAAAGTAGTGACAAGAACCCAGAGAAAGATAGAGACAGAGGTATCACCTCCTACGTACCGAGGGACAAGTAGAGACACGAGAAAGAAAAAGGAGACCAGGCACAAGCAAGTACATCTCTAGATACATATAGAGAGGGGAAGACATTGAAAGGAGTTGAGGACAGAACTGAAGAGAGGGAATTCACACAGAACAAATGGATGGGAGGATAGATTTTATTGAAAATCGATGGTAAAGGCATTGAGGACATGAGGCAAAAGGGAGAGCCATACAATTCAAGAAGGAAGGAGAAGGAAAAGGAAAAAAGGACTGAAAGACGAAAGAATCAGGAAAAAAAAGATAGACAGAGATGGGAGCAGTTGTATCGCGAAGAGCAAGAAAGATAACGCGATCATAAGCAGAGAGCAGCTAATGATCAGGAGAGGCAAGAACAAAGGAGAATCGAAGAAGAAGAACAGAAAATACAGGGAAAAGAGAATAAAGAGACAAAGGGATGAGGAAATACGAAGGGCAAATGAACGTAGAGATGTAGAGATGCAAAGAAACAGAAAGAAGATAGGGTCAGAGAAGAAGCAAGGAAGCGTAGAGAGTTCGATGACGACATAAAACATAAGCGAAGTCAGAGAGCACGAGATCTCAAGTATCTGGAGAGAGAGGTTAAAAAACCTGATCCAGTAGTAGACTGGGAAGACATAGAAGAATTGTTTCCTGAGTATGATTCAGTACCAGGCAAATCTAAGGTAAATCTCGACGATGACTTCAACACCAGAAGTATCGGAGAGATGATCGATAGAATATATGATGAAATGGGGCTAGAACAAGTAACCCAGGGGAAAAGAGATGACGAGCATCTGTAGAGCGCTCAGTTGTACGACACTGAAGACGCCTCCCGAAGTAGCAGAAATAGAGAGTTGTCCCCAGATAGGTTAACGTTAAATAGGAACCAAGAAGATGAGAGGAGTTGCACGAGTTGGGCACATACAACTCGATGCAGAAAGAGAGGAATATGAGGAAAAAGAAGATGAGAGAAAAGACGCGAAAAATGCCTCCCTAGAGGAAAAGCAATAAGATGGTCAGTTTCTAGTGAATCTGCACCTAAGGCATCAGAGTCAGCCAAACAATCTGATTGACACGAAGGAGTATCTTACGGTTAGGGGGTGGTTTCCCCACCATCCTATGTGAGCAGACTAAGGACAATGCCAAGTAGACAGCGATGCAGGAATATTACCCCTGCAGTGGATAGGAAAATGATGAGAGAAGAAAAGGAGTGCCATGTGTTACAATTCCGGTTGCTCAAAAAGGGAGGAATGAGGGCACAATATATACCCTGGCCACACATGGATCGAGAAAATCTGAAAAATGAGCTTCCAATGTTAACATCGGGAGCCGTAAAATGGGTACATGAGTTAGAGAAAATGATGGGACGGAACCCGTTAGCTATCGGGGATATGAAAGGTCTTTTCATCACGATACTTGGTGATAGAGCTGACGATGCGTTACCCTGGCGTAACTACAGTTACCATTGCGCATGATGGAGCGCCATTTAAGAATTGCAGAACCACGGTATGGAAAGCATTAAGATTGCTATACTCGGATACTTCAGACATGTGAGCTATAATGACACGTAAAATGAAGGAGTTAAAGGATCCTTCGCTTTACATTCAGAATTTCCGAGACACATGGGTGTTGGAAATTCACGAATCTTGGGGGAAATCCATACCCGTGTTTTACCATATATTATGCTATGGCTGTCATATCACGTACAGAAGCAGCTCATGAAATTGGTAGGAATTGAGGCCTAACCGTGGTCCTAAATACAGTTCACCATCACAAAAAAGAGGCTGCACGAAAAGCTGAAGAGGCAAAATTAGTGCAGAAGAAATTGTCATAATATGCCATTGAAGGGGCAATGATAACCAACACAGACGGATCAAACATGCAGCAGGCCAATAATCAAGAGCAGGGTGATAAAGGCAATAACAGGTTTTACCCAAGGGGCAGAGGCTTTCGAGGAAGAGGATGGCAGAGTAATCAGGCAGGATGGCAGAGTAATCAGGCAGGATTACAGAGTAATCAGGGAGGTTTTCAAAACATGCAAAATGGCAATCAGGACATGTCAAATGGGCATATAATCAGAACACCGCCAATATGTTGGACATGTGGGATGACAGGGCATCTAGCACGCACATGCAGAAGTAAAGGCATGATGCAAAATGACCAAGTAACCAGAGTAGGGTTTGTGAATGCACCTGTGTTTTTACAGCAGGGTGGAAATGGAATTCCACAAAATCACATGGTGCAGCAGCAAGCGCCAGGAACACAGCAAAACGTGCAACCTCGGAATATGACAAGGTTTCCGCAAGGACAGTCCCAACAGTCGTTGATGCAACTGTCACAGATAATAAGTACAGGACAGGTACTGAATTCTGGAATGAGAAATAACACTGGTGATGGAGAAAGTCCATTCTCTCAGCATGGGACAAAATTATATATGGATTAGGACAGCTCACTGGGATCCTGATGTGTTCTATCCTTTCAGTGACACCAAACCCTGATGAGGAACCAAGGGTAGATGTCGGTATAGGGGATAGAGAGTATTCCTTCTTAGTTGACACAGGTGCACACGCTCGTGTATATGTGAAGGCACGTTTTCTTTATCCGGCAATGCCATAAATACTCAGGGCTTCACAGGAGCAACAAGTCGTGTTCCTTTCACGAAAGAACTTCCGGTCTCCATAGGAGACTGTCACATGAATGTGCCACTGCTATATTCGAGGCAAACCCCAGTAAATATATTGGGATGAGACCTAATGACAAAGTTAAACATGACAATCTCGTTCACGGAGAAGGGCATAGTATGTTCAACTACAGGAATTAATTATTTGAATGTATGCTAAATGATTAGAACATACACAGGACAGCTGGCTATGAGAGCTGCTCCATTGGAACCAGAAATATTCAGGTATGGAGCATGCATACTAATGGCAGGGCTACCAGGCCTTGCAGACAAAACCATGAGAACCCCCAATGAGTTTCTATTCAGGCCAAGAATACCTATGCATGAGGAAAAGGGACAAGTGTTGCCCTTAGCAATACACACAGCTATAGTACAAGGAAAAGTTGCTTTAATCGATGGTTTTGATGACGAAGGCAGACAATGGTGCGCACTGATCGCCATTGACGAAGGATACAGATTGACTGACGTCACTGATGACAATCTGTTTGAAGAGCAAACAGGTATAGATGAAACACCAGTTGAAGTTAATCTTGTCTGTTGTGATAAAATGATCAAAAGATAGGTGCCCCAGAGAATGATGCTGGCACAAAAACATCCTACATATTTTGATGACGCCATGGCAGAGGTGCCTGTCTCAGTGTGGACTACTGGCCCTTATGATATAGGTTTATTGAGAGGAGTCGGATAAGTAAAGATTACATTGAAGCCAGGAGCAATTTTACCAAAAGCACGACAGTATCCCATGTCTAGGGAAGCAGATGAAGGGATTTTCAAGACAATTTCTGCTATGAAGGAGCAGGGCATTTTAGTGACATCAGAGTCATCATGCAATACCGCAGTGTACTCTATCAAAAAATCAAAGGGAGGGTCTTGGCACTTAATCCAAGATCTAAGGCCGATAAATGATATTGTAGAGGCCGAGTTCCCTCTAGTCCCTAACCCGTCCACAATCCTATGTAATATACCCGTTGTGAAAATATTTCGCAGTGATTGACTTGAAAACACATTTTTATCAATCCAATTGCACAAAGACTCACAAGTTTTGACATCATTCACGTTCAGGCAAATGCGTCTGAAAAGCACACGGTTACCTCAGGGGTACTGTGAGTCTCCTTCAATTTTCAACATAGTCCTTCAGATGGACGTGTGCAATATCACATTAGAAAGTGTTGTCTTGCAATATGTGGACAAAATCTTAATTTGCAGCATGACAGAGGAAACATGCAGACACAATTCTATTCAGCTATTGACTATATTGGCTTAGAAAGGATATAAAGTTGACAAAGAGAAGTTACAATATTGTCAGCAAGAAATGCTGTACATAGGCCAGCTAATCTCACATCAGGGGAAAATGTTACCCCTGAAAGGGTTGAGGCCATATTAAACACAGCCAAGCAGCACACAATAAAAGAAATGCAGAGTTTTCTAGGATTATGCAATTATGTCAGGGCATGGAACTTTGACTACAGCTCTTATTCCAAGCCCTTGTTACAAGCCCTAAATAAAGCATAGGTGATGAAAGAACCCATGAGTGGACCGAGATCATGAAGGAAGGGTTTGTTGAACTGAAGAAGGCCATTTGCACAGCACCAGTTCTAGGAAGTAACAATTATGCAGAGGAATTCTACCTGTTTTCACACATGAATGGCAGTGTTATTACGGCAGTACTCACACAGAGAACCACGTTGGGGTACAAGCCTCTGGCATATTACAGTGGGAATCTAGAACCAGTGATGCGGGGTCACTTCCCATGGGAACAAAGTTTAGCTGTCACAGCATTCGCCATAGAGAAGGCTACATCCACTGTGATGGGATGCTCAATGGTGTTGTTTGCGAGCATGCATTATTTGCCTTTCTAGAGAAGCCTAAAGGCACATTGACATCTCAGAGAGCTTCTGCCTATGAAGTGATCATATCAAATACATCGATTAAGATAATTTGATGTAAGATAGTGAACCCAGCTATGTTTATAGCAGAGCCAGTCACTGAAGAAAGCCAATCCATGTCTGAGCGAACTATGAAGAATTCTATGATGAGATTCCCAGAGTGAAAGAAAATGCATTGGCAGAAAGAGAAATTGTCTCGTTGACCGTTCTGCGTGAATCAAAATGACAGGCAAAGATACACATGCACCACTGTGAGGAAACACATGACAAATAGAGAATTTCGAGTACTCATTAGTGCACGATTAAAATCTCATTATTCAGCGCAAGCTGCAGAATTATTAGCGATAATCCCCGCTATCGAGAATCACTCAGACCAGGAAGTGACAGGGTACAGTGACTCCGCCTATGTGACATCAACAGTGCCCGCAGGCCTAGCACGCTAGAAATGGAGGGGCTACCTCTGAGCGGACAGCACACCCGTGCAGCACTCTGCCTTATTGGATAGTCTCATTAAGGCACAACAACTCACAGTAGGTATAGTGGTCGTGAAATGTGCCACTCACACAAAAGGGACAGATTTGATCTCACAAGGAAATCAAGCAGCAGACATGGAAGCCAAGCGTGTGGTGACCAAAGACAAAATAATAATGAATGTGGAAATAGCTGATGTGCATGAGAGAATTATTGTTGCACAAAGTGAACCTGAATATTATAGTAACATGGGGCAACCCTAGTTAATGGAACTCCCAGGGGAGGCACCACAGGAGGAGATAAATCTTTGGAAGCGGCGAGGGAGTTCTTTAAACCCCTCCGAGACCTTGTGGGGACAAGACAGCACTGATAAACCGGTGATGCCTAGAGCCCTACTGAAAATAGCATTGGAACAGTTGCATTATCCAGCGCACATGACAAAAGAGAATCTAGCAGCGACAATTGCTGAAGACTGTTTTTAACCGAAGTTAGCAGAGCAAGTTGCATTTTTTATGGTGAACTGTATAATCTGCCAACAGTTCACAGCTGGGCATACACTACAAGTAATTAGAGGAGTCATCCCAAAACCCAATGTACCTTTTCAGCACTTGCATGTCGATTATGTCGATTATGTTGATATGATTCAAGTACGTAACGTGTACAGTTATCTAATTGTTATCCATCTAGAGAATGGTGTGTCCATTCTCTAGATGGATAGAAGCAATTCCATGTACACACCCAGACTGTACCTGTGCGGCAAAATTTCTGGTGAGGGAGGTATTTCCCAAATGGGAAGTATGTGTGGTCATGAGGTCAGATAATGGTTGTCACTTTGTTAATACAGTATATGAACAGATAAGCTTGTTGCTTCGTATAAAGCACAAGTTTTCTTTGGCATATCATTCCCAAGATAATGGGATATGTGAGAAGCTGAATGGCTTGTTAAATGAAAGGATATCCAAGTTGAAGCTTACTCTAAAGAAGGGATGGCGGCAGTGCCTTCCACTGGCACTGTATGCACTCAGAAACCAGCCTGGTTCTGACCACCATCTTACGCTGCATGAAATAGCGACAGGCAGAAGGATGCACTCACCATTGACACCCTGAGATAGAGCTAGATGTGATGCTCAGCTGACCAAGTTTTAGGATCAGAAATGCAAAATTACTTGAAGTGCCTGACATATTGTCTTCAGGAGAGCTGCATCAAAGACAATAAGGGTAAAGGGCATCGCAGAACACAGACGGAAATTCTTCAACAGACCAAATTCCAGGTTTACTTCTACCACAACTGTTCCCTGGGGACACGGTCCTGGTGAGAAACCACAAAAGGAAAAAGTAGGACGATCCAAGGTTCAATGGACCATTTAGAGTTGAGGGCATTACTCCCTCTGCAGTCAAGCTACAAGAAAGAAGAGCTTGGATATTCCTGGGTGTCGTCAAGCCATACAACGGAGAAAGCCCTCTGCCCACACCCCAACAGGTAGAGACTACAGACGACAGGGAAGAACCATAGCACGTGCAGACGAGATCCATGATGAGGAAGAAGGACACATGACCAGCAAAACAAAGGCAAAGGACTTTTGTGAAAAGTTGTGGCTTCATTTTGGACATTTCCCCTGAGTAAAATGAGGGGATAAGGACATAAATATGGACACTCTGTGCATCCTATTTGCGGGGTAAAGAAGAAAAATTGCACGTAGAAGCCACAAAATAGTCATTTCATTTTGAACTTTGGACTGAGGCACACAGAAACCTTGATGAGAAAATGATACGTCAAATTTTGATTGAGGACATATAAATTGGAAGAGAACACAGTATCCAGACTCTTTTCAGATAGGAGCCTTATTTGGACTCACTTATGGTGTCCCACAGCAGTGACATCACTAATGACGTTTTAACATATTTCGAATTAGTATTGAGATCGTACCTGCTGTTAGTGGGAAGGCTCACTAACATCACTGAATTTCTTCAAAACCATGAAAACGAAAAGACAATAAGCAGGCTGCTTATTGGGATTGCTGAGCAGTTCCGTTCGCTTCCAGAATACAGGGAAGACAAGAGAAATGTCCCTGTCACCAGAAGATAGCAGATTGGCAAGCAATGTATTCTTTCACCTAATTGAGGACTTTCCAGAGCTTGTGGGTAGACCTGCCGGTGTGGACGTCCTCACCTTCATCAGAGACCCAGCAAACTCAACACAGATGAACATGCTCCTGCATGGCATTATAATGCAGGTCAAACTTTCTAACCATCAGCAGAGTTATCTGAGAAGATTTTAAACTTTCAGCTGAGGGACAGATCGAGAAAGCGTTGATAGAAACTTCACTCCTGTTTCTTCTGACAAAGACACAACGGCCCTCATTACGACCCTGGCGGAAAGCAACTGAAATGACCGCCATAGCGTAAATAGCGTTTCCGCCACTGCACGATGGAGGAAAGTGCGGCTAATTCTGACCCATCGGGCACGAGCATTACGCCATGGCGGAAGTGCAAAGTCTGCGATGGCGGAAATGACCCCAAAACGCCCCTTACCGCCGTCCTACGTCGCCCGAAGGTGCAATTCCGCCACCCATCTTACCGGTCACCGTAATGAGCGGTCAGCGCAAAATACGGTCACCGTAAATATACGGAAACGGAAGTAAAAACATGGGGCCGGAACGGGAAACAGCACGCCGTACACCTATAAAACCAGAATCCCAACACAACCATTAAAATCCGACCCTGAGACACATCCCAACCCGTTAGCCACCCCAGTTAAAAAAATAAATATGGGAAAAGTTGCTAAAAAAGCGTGCGACCGCAAGCGGCAGGTCCACTTCTCCCACGAGGAACTCACCGTGCTCACAGAGACCCTCCAGGAGAACGCTGCCGTCGTCTTCTCCACGCAAATGACCAGGACGGCACTTGCGAACAAGAAGGCCATATGGGCGCTGGTGGCACAGCGGGTAAGTGCGGTGGGGACCGCACCCCGCAACCCACAGCAATGCAGAAAGCGATGGGACGACCTACGGATACGCGTTCGGAGCATACTCTCTGCCAACCGGAACATTGCCACAGCTACCGGGGGAGGATCGGAATCACCCATCAAGTTGACCCCCTGGGAAGAAATCTGTGCCTCCACCATCGGAATGGAGAGCATAGAGGGAGTCGGAGGGATGGAGAAAGGAGTGCAGACATCAGAAGAATCAGGTAGGTGGCCCAAATAAAACTATGGCAAATCCCCAATTACCAACCATGTGAAGTACCATGTGTCCCCATAGTGCAATAGAAACACATGTTCAGGAGAACGACCACATACAATGCCATGACAGCGCCCCTTAAAAGTCAGATCAAACAACTAAATATTCAAAAAACCAAAAAACACACCCTACATGTGCAGCATGCACACCCTAACTGCAGACTGCAAAATAACTGCATCCCCAATGCACACAAAAATGAGACCACCTCCAAGGCCCTGACCCAAATCACCCCCAGGTACCACCCCAATGCATGTGATACAATTGCCATTACAATCACCACAGACCCATGAATAACGCTCGCCCTCCTTTACTCCACCACAGGGTCCGATTCCAACGACGAGCTTCAGGACACCCCTACCAGCACACCTGCAAAGAGGGCCAAGACCAACGGCCAAAGACCCTCCACCTCAGCTGCACGGATCAAGGCACGGCAGCTGCACAAATCGAGTGGCAGCACACTGGAGGGGACATCAACAGGCACCCCAGCAGCCAGCATGTCCACAACAGCAGCACCACAGGTCCCCCCAATGGATGCCACAGAAGGCACTGCTTCTGGTGGCAGCAGCACCATAGGTGAAACTGCTTTCATGCCAGCATGCTCCGACACAGAAAACGGTGCTGTAGATGTAGGATCCATCCATGACCTGTCCCAATCCCCCTGTATGTTTCATCCCGTACACCATGAGGACACCACGCAGGGGCACCCACAAGACGACGACTGGCCAACCCCAACAAGGCCTGTTGCAAGGCAACATGAGGCGTCCAGCCCCTCTGTGACACCACCGCAAATGGGCATGGCCCAGCAGAGGCAACAGTCCCTCGAGCAGATGATAGTGCAACAGCAGCAAATGGCCACGCTCCTCAAGGAGCATGCTGATGAATGTGGGGGTTCTAAGGCAGCCATTGAAACATCTACTGAGACACTTAGGGCAGAAATCGAGCGAAGTACAGAGACACTAAGGGCACAAATGGAGAGAAGTACCGAGAGCCTGAGGGGTGAACTGCATGCGACGTCCAAAGACGTATGTGGTGAACTTGCCACTGTGCGCCGTGTGCTCACTGAGCTCTCACAAACCCTTAGGGACATGCATGGACGTGAGCAGGCAGAGACATCATCCGTTGCAAGTTCCGTCCAGGGCAGCCCCCAACGTAGATCTGGGAGGACCCGGCGCTCCACAGGCAGGGGTGCCCCTGATACCCGGAGAGGGGGCTTGCAATAGCGTCTGCCCACTGACAATGAGCGTCATTGGACACTGGTGTTCGGGGGGGAGGTAGGAGGGTGGAGGGGGTGTGTTGGGCTTCTTTGGGTGGCGGGTCGATTGGGTGTGTAATGTCTTCTCACATCTGCAATACAAATCTTCATATTCATCCTATGAGATGTGTGGACATTGATCTCTGTGTACGAGGCCTATCCTGGCGTACAGTCCATATTGTGCATGCCCCAGACACACACAGTGCCACAAGTCCCGTGTCCATGTAACAGCCACCAGGCGTGAGTGCTAGAAGCATGCATCTATGAGATTCTGCCGTAATTCACGGGCCTCCTGTGCCTCGCGGACCCCTTGAGGTGCTGCCACATCCCCACCCTCATCATGACCATCTTTAGGTGCTAGCAGTTCTGCGTTGGGGGGCATGGCCACATTCCTACGTACGCACATGTTGCGTAGCATGACACATGCCATGACCATCTTTGCCACCCTCTCATGGCGGTACAGGAGTGCCCCGCCAGACCTGCTGAGGTAGGCCGAATGCCTGTTCTATGACCACACGGGTACGTGAGTGGGCATGGTTGTAGCCCTCCTCATGCTGGTCCTGTGGGTTCCGGATTGGTGTAAGGAGCCATTTCTTCAGTGGATACCCGCAATCACCTGTATGTGGACAAGAAAGGATGTTTGTGGAATGTCATTGCTACGTACGCACCCCCCCCTTCCTGCCAGGTCATTCACGCATCACCTACCCCACATACTCATGCATTAAATGAGACTCACCGAGTAGCCAGGATCGGCGCCCTGCGTGTCGCTCCATGTAGCGTGGTATTCTAGAGTTCCGCAAGACCATAGAATCATGTGTTGATCCCGGAAATCGGGCAGAACAATGTGTAAAGATCCTGTTGGAGTCACACACCATTTGCACATTGATAGAATGATATTGTTTCCGGTTGCGGTACTGGGCCTCCATGGCATGTGGGACAACCAATTCCACATGGGTGCAGTCGATGGCACCAATGCAACCCGGTATGCCGCCAAGTGCATGGAATCCCACTTTTGTGTTTGTTAGCTCCTGCTCCGAGCGTGGTAAAGTGATGTAGTCGTCTGAGTGCTTCAAGAGGGCATCAAGCACTTGGAATAGTGTCCGTGAAAATAGTGGCTGTGAAATGCCATGCAACTGTCCGACTGTGTGCTGGTAGGTGCCTGTGGCCAGGAAGTGGAGTACAGACACCACCTTCAGGAGGGGTGGGATGGCGGTTGGGCTATCTATCATGCTGACAAGGTCAGCGTGTGTCATGTCGACAATGGCGGTTATGGTGTCCCGGTCCAAACGGTAGAGGGTGTGGATCTGCTCAGCTGTGAGGTTGAACGGATTAGCTCGGAGGCGTGGGATTGCGGGCTGCCTGCGTGGTGGTAGTGGCTGTGCTGGTGGGGCTTGCTGGCCATGCCTTGCCCTCCTCCTCCTCCTCCTGCGTCTCCTCTGTGCGGCCGGTTGTTGCAGTCGTTGGCGTTCGTCTTCCTCTTGAAGTTGGAGTACTTGCAGTGCAATCAGGTCCCCCAGGCCCAACATCGCTAGTCCTGCCGGTAGCATTCTGGAGTGGGTGTGGTTGTGGGAGGGGTTTGGGTATGCAATTTATGTGTTTTCAGGCTGTATAGCCTTCACCTGTGGTGATTCATTCCACCTGTGTCAGCTGCAATGCCTTTCGTGCGAGCACGTCCCGCACACGACGCTGCAATTCGACGCATGGCATCTTGCATTTGCAATCATGTTCTTAATCCCGATGGCTGTGGAATATTGGTTTATATGTTAATTCTGCTATGGTCCCATTGTTGCACATACTATATTTGCATTCGCGAGCAGTCTTGTGAAGGGTCAGTGAAATGTAGTGCTCGTTCAACGGTGGACCCTCATGCAGCACTGTACCGACGTCCTCCGACGGCGGGGAGTCCCATCAGTGATTGAGGCCAGTTACCATTTTCACACACAGCCGCACTGCATACATGTATTTGTGAATACAAGCGTTCACAGATGCCTTTTCAACGTGATGTTGCAAATGAGGAATTCGAAGGACAGCGCTTTCGGTTTTCAACTAGCGGCGTGGAGACGCCCACAGGTCTGACTGGAAATGTAACGTTCTATTGTTGAATGTCCTTGGGACAGGGCCCATGACGGGAATGCAATGATTGATATGGTCTGAATGGGATGCGCCATGGCGTAGTGGACGATAAGGCAGGACGTTCCCAAATACATGTGACTTCACTACACAAGGAATCTGGGCAGGAGCACAGTGGATTTTGAAGGCTGCATTACGCACAGACTCTATGGAAATTTCGAATGTTATGTGAGTGAATATTCAGGCGTTTTCATTACGGGATGAGGGAATGATGAATGGATGCATGGAAAGATGATTTAATTGGGAGTCTGCCATGTACATGCCTATTTGGAATCTGTCCCCTTCCCCTGCGCTATGTGATGCAAGGCTGCCATAGTGGGACCATCGTCTGTCTGCCCTTGTTGAACCCTCCCTGTCTCGACGCGCCTTCAATCACTTGTGTCTATGCACGTTGATGATCCCATCTGATGGATCCTGTTCTGACAGGCGCATGCACACAGACACTCGTTTGGAATAGTGTATTCACCTCGATTTGTGTCGTAATGATTCGCAAGTGATTTTTGGGTGCAATTGATCCTTATGAGTGGGCTAGCATACATATGGTTGTAGGTTTGGTGTGTTGAATGAAGTGAGTAATGCATATGGAGTTCGGATGCCCATACTATCATTTTTTTCATTTGGGTGACAGGTATCTCCTCCCCTTCTGCCGCTGCCATTTGTACGCCACTCCTGCAGATGGCTTCTACAGTCGACACCTGCAGCTTCGAGTTAATCAGTGGAGCACCATTACGATCTTATGGGACGATCGCCAATGGCCCACATGCCCTTACGCAGTACTAGTGGCTAGGTGCAGCATACCTAGCTTCCAGCTGGACTAGTGCCTACTTCATGGGACGGCCCTGCGGTCCTAGGCGCTTCCATGTTGCCTTTTTGGACGTTGATGTAGCCCCTGTGTGCCATGAGGGTACAGGGCGTCACACATGGGGAAGCTGGTCATTTATTGCGGATGCAGCCCACAGTAATGCTGATCATTTGTGATTTTATGTTCTAATGGCTGTATGGGCTTGGTGATTTTGATGTGCATTAAATTTATATTCAGATATTTACCGTGTAGCGTTATTCTTTGCTAGTAATGTGGCATATTCCGATTTGTGGCGCGATGTGTTGTGAGGTGTTCTGCATTGGGTTCCGGCTTCTGGGTACAGTTGTGTGGTACGTCCTTATGCTGATGGTTGGTTTGACTACTGGCATGTGTACAGGGCTGGTGCAGTCTCCCTCAGGTTACTGCTTTGGATGTTGATTTGCACTGGTGGCAAGCGATGGGGGACTGTAGTTGTTTTGTGTCATGGAATTTTCTGTTCGTTTTGGTGTACTTGCACCTTCAGATGCCTGTGCTGCATCAGTACGGCAATGGTGTGTTGGCAATTGTGGATGGCCACTCACAGGGCACTTGGGGCCCCTGCATGCATTTGTTCGTTGGCATGCATGGGTGACTTGTACATTTCGCTGGTTGCATGGTGTGACTGCATTGCGCCTACGAGGAGTTGTGCAATGTGTCCAGGGAGTGGAGTACAGGCACTCAGTAGGGCCATTACGGTTGGTTCGCGATGCCGTAGTTCTCGCCATGGCGGAATGGTACTTTCCGCCATGCTTGATGGCGTTAGGTGAATGTCCGCTGGGGTCAGCATTCGCGTACTGTTGCGCCATGGCGGATATTGCGGTTTTGCAGGGCGCGCGTGCGCGTACTTGGTGCAGTTAGCGTTGGCGTTCGCTACGGTGTCGCTAATGGCATCGTACTTTACGGTGACGGGTCATGATCGCAACGGGCGGTATTCGATGGCGGTATTACATTTCCGCCATCGTTTTTCGTATTCCGCCAGGGTCGTAATGAGGGCCAACATGTCTTCTGGAGTAAAACAGATAAGGTGTATTGACTGGGAGCTTGTTTATTTTGAACACGCAAACTAGAGACTTGCTGAACTCATTACCTTATTTTTCCATTTTCATATACAGAAAAGATAACTGTTTCCAGAGACAAGAGACAATCTATTATTCAGGCAAAGAAGGGCAATCATTCCAGTACCTGCAACCTACGAGCAGAGACAGCAGAATCCAGAGATAATATTACCCAGAATGTATTAAAGAGTTAGTTTTCTTTCCTTAAATGATCGAGATGGGCAACCAAAGTAGTAATGTTGTCATCCCTCAGGAGGAGAGATGCACGCATTGTCCCGGGATCTATGTATTGTAGGTTAACCTATAGAGGAATCATGTACCTATGCATTGTATTCATCAATTATTTCACTGTCACTGATGATTCAATCTGCATTTTTTATTGGTGCACAAAGTGTTCCAATTCCAATGCACCCACCTAATGATGTACACATGATACCCAAGAAGGCACCCAGACCTTACAGAGGAGTGAGTGAACTTGAAATGGATGTGAGTAGTAATGACACACACACACATTTGGTAACAAGCATGTTGAAAAGCCGGAGAGAGAGTGGGCAGAGTAAGCATGAGAAAAAATTACTGAAAGACGCACACGAGTAAATGATGAGTGCACATACACCAGGTCTAGAGTCAATAAATGCAGAACCACAATCCAAAAAATGGGAGAAGGTTGGACAACCAACGATGAGAAGTTCTACTATAAGTAAAGTCAAAGGACAAATGGAAAAAGCTGAACTTTTAAAGAGACAAAATGAGTTAGAGAATAAACCAACAGAGACAGCAATGATAAGCACCCCTGAGCCAGCACTGAAAGGGGCAAGTGCAAGCCCAGCAATACTATCATGTTCAGCGATGATAGCAGAATGAATATGGCCGTTTATAGCCAGAGCCAGAAAAAGACAAGAGGACAAGGAAAGAATTACCAGACTTTCTCCTACTCAAATGGTACAGATGAAAATGCCTGGACCATGGATGGAGGTACCTGAGAATCCTCCAGTGAGAAGAAGCCACATGGATGCTATTAAGGATGTAATGATAGCAAACTACATGAAACCCTTGAGGATGAGAAGAAGCACACAAGAAGACAATAACAAACAAAATGACTACCTGGACAGCACAGCACACTTGGGAAATAACATCTGGTACCAACATATGAAAGAAGTTAGAGGACGAAATTCTGAGGAAGAATGCTTTGTTTGTGCACTCCTACCTTACAGCATGGAGAAGTCAAAGATATTTTTAGCTGTCAAAATAGGTGTGCAGATGGTGCACTGTATATCCCATGTAGCAATGTGCAAGACCAGAAGCCAGTTCATGAGAAATGATGCTTCACTGAAATGGGCAACTGAAGCAATGGATCCAAATGATGATGATTGTTTCCAGGACATAAGGACAAGGAACAATGGAAATCAAAGAACTTTGTGATCATATATGAGAAGCAGGAGTTAAAGGAGCAGAGATCAGAAGAGAGACAAACCAAAAACTGAACGTTCAAGGAAAAACTCCAGAAGAAGGTCGGAGTTGTAAGAACAGAGGCCAAATGCAAATCTGGGGAACAGTGCTTTCACCAGACGGATGGGAAAAAAGGAGTAGTGATTTGTCATAGGTTGTTACCAAGGTACCATTTACATAGTACAAAATGGATCAAGAGAAGGGTACTTTGATTCATGTGTTATGGAGCCGTGAGAATGGAGAGCTTTTGGAGAGATGTGGTTGATAGGACTGATCAGGTTTTGGACATTACTTAACCTAGGAATCCATCTGAAATTATTTTACAATTACCAAGAAATGATTATAAAATTGATTGTGTAACATTGTGTTGGAAAATCTAAAGTTTTGTTAGTAGCTACTAAAAAGATATGGAAGACGAGGAAGAAACCAACAGTGGAGGACTGGATTTTTGATGTGCAAGTGCTTTCTAAATAGGAGAGACTATGTTTCATAAGCACAAAGAAATACATTATGATGAACAATGGGCCAATTTCATTGATCTTTATGGGTGAATTTTGGTTAAATCGATATAATTAAATAGCTTTGCATCTAGTCTAAAAGATATATTGTGGGGGGTGGGTGTTTATGTTCTGTTGTCTTGTTTTGTGAGGTCTATTGTGATTTTGAATGTAGGGTCGTTGATTGTGGTTATTTTATGTAATGTGTTGGGGTTAATATCTATTTGTAGATTATTATTAACAGTTGCCTTAGATTGATGTTTATTATATGATATGGTTTATGGTCTACTGACGACCTAGTTGAAATTATTTTGCATGTAATATGTTTTTCTCTTGTTGAAAATGGAAAATAAAATTGTGGAAAAAAAGAACTGTGGACAAGTTTTTGACACTCCTGGAATGGTACATGGTACTGCAGTGATCATGGATCATTATTGGGCATGTGGATCCAAAGCATATAATTGACTGCCGAAGAACTGGGGAGATAGCTGCACACTGGTGAATGTCCATGTTCCAGCATTAGTGATTCCAAAAAGTGATCTGAATATTGACAGTATCTCTAAAGCAGATGCTCACCTGAGGAAAAAGAGATCTGTGGAACTGATGAGGCAAATAAAGAGAGAGAATTACTTTTCTGCCAAATCATAAGAAGCTTTTCATGCAATCCCGTATGAACACAGGCTGTTCAGCCTCATCTCATCAGAGTTCAGGACACTTCTGATGCCAAGGGTTCAAGTTCGAGCAAATACTAAATGGTTGCAGATAACCAGATGGGAGTTACTGCAGACCATCAACACCACAATAAAAGGATTAAATGCAATAAAGGAAGAGTTAAGGGCGATTCCACTAATGACACTTCAGAACAGATATGTCTGTGACATGATCACAGCTATGGATGGAGGTGTTTGTGCAAAAATCGGAGAATCATGTTGCACATTTTTGCCATTACACGATGACGAAAATTGAACTTTAACAGAAGCTATAGGTATGCTAATGAAACTACAGAATCAAATGATTGATGAAACTGGACAACAACAGTTGGTTTGGATCACTATTTTCATGGGTTCCACAGTGGATGGCAGATGCATTTAAATTCCTAGGATCCCTGCTAGTGATGATATTGCTTGGCTTCTGTGTTATCAAGATAATAATCTTTCAGTGCCAGAAAACTGCGAAAAAGGCCATGGGGTAAAGATCATGCTTGATGCCGAACCAGACTGGATGCCCAAGGACCTTACTGATGAAGAAATAAGACACTTTGTGAAAGCCAGCATTTATGCACCAAAAGGAACAGCATTTTGATATCGATGGAAACATAGAAATTATGTTGGGAAATGGACCTATTGTAGTCCAAGTGGAAAATATCAACTAATGACGTGGAACAAACGTGAGAACAGCAGGAAGCTTGAAGGGAGTCAACAAGATATGGACCCCAAAGATGTATTTCTTCAAACCTCTATGTGTGGATCCAGAGGAAAAAGTAAGGGTGGATCCAGAGGATACAGTAAAGGTGGATACCAACAAAGAAGAAGTGAAAGTAGTCGATGAATCGCCCAGAGGGGGGAGTGTAGAGGAGGTACCAAGCTTGATTCACACTCCAACTGCTAATTTTTAAGAACCAGGAAATTTCACACCAAAATATGTGACATATGATGAACAAATAAACCAGCAGAGGGGTGCAGTTGGGCTCTGTCCAGTACCTATCATAAAAACAGCACCTGTTGAAGTACCGACATGCAAGAAAACCTTGACAGTAAGGTACCCATTGAGAAAACCATATTGACAAATGAGGCAGAATGATGATTATCAGAATGCATTACCTGAAGAAGCTAAAAAGATACTAAAGGAAGATGAATGGTGAAGTCACAAAAACCAGGACTGACTCACATATAGAAGTTGTGACGACCTGTGAATGATGAAAAGAGACGAAACACCATGGATAAGTGACATGCTGAGCCTAAAGTGAAATAATTGATGTCAAGATGTCAGAAATTATGCCATATGCACGATGGAGATATTCAGTTAGTTTAAATGTGTACATATGATGCAAGGAACCGCAAGAAGCAAGAAATCGTGAGGCTTATGCTTAGTAGTAAAATAGATTGTGGCAAGTGCCACCTATACATATCTACCGCAAAAGGAGCACTTTATATAAGTATACTTCCACTATTCACAAGAGCAGAATCAACCAAAGGTTACTAAAGGTCTCAAGAGGAGAGTTTTACAGCAAATAAATCAAGAATTAAAGACGAAGAGAAACTCTGACAAAGACAAATCGTGACAAGAAGCCAAGGCCATATCAGCTGAAATAGACCTACAGTGGTGACAATTTATGAACAGAAGAACAGAGTATCCTGTTCAGAAACTTCAAGATAAGCCACAGATGGCAGATTGCTGGCAGAATTAAATCAAATATACAAATTGCATGAAGAATAAGATGATTGCACAGTTTCGAAATCACGTGACCAGACGAGCGAGAAGGGATGACACTTTCACACCTACGCATGGACCTGTGCAATGCACAGATGTCTTAACTTTCCCAAAACAAGAAGCAGTCTTGAGGCACAAATAATTGACACATGGCCACTGAGGTGATGACTGATTGTAGAAATAATTGGAGGGAAGCTGGGGGTGTAGACAAACTACCTGCACCTGTCTGGCTATTCTGCATGCTGCTAAGCAAGTGGAAAAGTATGAGTGGGTTCGATGCCAACCCAATCATAGTGGACCAAGGAATCTAGGGTCCTGTAGTTAGTAGAACCAATGAGATGCCATACTTTTTATGATGTCTACTGTAGCCATTTTGAAGGAAGGGCTTAGATGCTCCACCTGACAGTGTTTATCCAATCTCCATTCCCCGTTACCATATACAGATATAGTGCCTATATTAAAGTTACCTTCCTAGAACCAATAGAGTTGCATGCTGAAGATTTAAGAGTTACACATCAATGATGATGAGTTTTTGTTATAAATACTATGTTTTTGCTGAAATTAATTGAAGTTGAAGCGAGAAGGAAGATCGAGCGATTGCTGATATCCATGAACTCCCCATTTTTTATACGTCATTAAACAGACTCCCTTTGCCAAACTATCGAGTTGTCATTATTGATTTGATGCAAGTGTATTAATCTGCATCCCCATCCATCACAAGGTGCTGCTGCTCATCTTAAAGTGCTGTTGGGAAACCCCCAGTCCTATGAATCGGCTGGGGACCTACTGCACAAGGTAATTGGCCATGTGAGAAGCCTGTAATCTTACAGTTATTTTAGAGACCATCTGCATTGTACCTTAAAAGTATTAGTATGATATATTGGCTATGTGAGGTTATTTGTATGGTGGAACGATGGTATGAATTGCAAAAAGGGCCTAATATTCCACGATTTGCATTCTGCAGAAGCTAGTGAAATGCAATGGATTCAGAATTTGGTATGGATACATATACAGATCGTTCATTAGGGATGTGCTATTGTGAAACATGGTTGCAGAGAGTGCATGTATGTTTCCACATGTATACAATTTTGAAGATTTCATTTATAGGGATGTTTTTGGTTTCCAGTACTTGTATTAAATACATTAAGAATTCTTGTGGATCTTAGTGTGTGTGTATGGTACATTTTACCATTCCTGCACAGTATTACAATATTTGCTTTCTACCTGAGACATTGTAAGTGTTGTCAGGATTGTTTGAGTCCTTTAAGTAAATGCTGTGAACAATTGGTGACAATTGAAATATTCATTGTTACATAAGCATAACAATTTACTCCATTTGTGAAATGAATTTAAATTGACCAGAGAGTTCTGGTTGTGGATTAAAAAAACACAGGTACTCTCAATACGTTGTATGAAAAGGTACTTTATAAATTAAAACTATGCAGTACATTTTACAGGGTAATGCAAATATAAAGTATGCAATTATTGCCTTCATTCCAGTAAGTTACATCTGTATCTGTTACACAGATGGTGCAGGTTTGTGGCACATCCCGCGTTTACATGGCAGATTCATGGAAGACTGGAATTTTGCGTCCGACGAGTAAGACCTGCTTGTGTGGTACAAGCCTTTATTGATGAATTCCCCAGTGATAGCGTGCAATACCGTGAATTGAGGCAGCCAGTATCTCAGCAACAGCAGTTTAATTTGTAGTGTTATTGATATCCACCTTTCCAAACTGAATACAAATATTAAAAATAATTCAAGCTAAACAGCTTTGAGAAAATGTATCTTTACATATTGTTGTGTACACATGCATTGGCTTATCATGCTCACCTCATCCTCATATAACCCCTCTCCAGTATCAATGGCAGTTGGCACCTGTGATCATGCGCTCGCAAGGTGCCTGGGTTGATGGGGTTGCTCAAGGTGGGTTACACCATATGCCTCGGGAGGATAGCTCAGCGGCAACGTGCTTGCCTTGGAAGCAAGATGACATGGAGCACCACACATTCGATCCCCGGTTCCTCTGGGTACTAAGCATGTTATAAATAACCTATCATATCATATCGTATCACCTCAAAGGCAACTTACGCACTGTGACTATTGCCCAAATGGCCACCACAGTCCGGGTGTAATTATTTTTATATAGCGCTTCATGTCCTGGGGTAGACTTCTAAGCGCTTTGGTAGGCACAATCGTTATTACCCAATGAAATTAGTACTCATTTTACCGACCTCGGAAGGATGAGGGACTGAGTTGACCCAGGGTGGAAATTGAACTCTGTACAAGGTAAACGAGCTAGATTGATAGTCCGCCGTTCTCACAACTAAGCTATACGCCCGCCAGACTCCCCTTTGAAGATCCTGTTCCTGCAAAGAAAATATGTATGTGTCCCTTGAACATTGCCCCAGGCCTATCACACTTTCCCCATCCTCATCCTCCCCCTCTCATTTTTACCTAGAAGCTCAACGTCTGTATTGCTCTTGTACTTTCTAATATGTACTAATGCAAAAGCCTCTTCCTTAATCTACCCACTTTCTCCATTGGCACCCTCCAGCTATTTTGAAATAAGGCTGCAAGACTTATCATTGGCATCAAGACCAGGGACAGCATATCTCGCTGTGGCTCTTCAACCTTTACTTGGCACCTCTAGCGCACCTAATCTCTACATTATTTTATAACTTTCAGTGTTATGCGAATGACAGTCAGCTCTCCTTCAAGCTGCGTGCTGCATCCTCACCTCTCTCATTATTCCTTACTGTGTATCAGCTATTCAGGAATGGTGTGCCTCCAACAATGTCTGCCTTAATGCCAGTAAGACTGAGATCATTCTTATTAGATCTCTGCTACTACTTTCCCTATGTCAATCCGGCTGTCCTCGTTGGGTTCTGTACCTGCGCCTTCCGGTGAGGAAAAAATCCTTGGTGTCATCTTTGCCTCCTCCCTCTCCTTCTGTCCTCACATTATGGCCGTCTTTAAGAAGTCCCACTACTAGCTGCACCTACTGAGAGGTATTGCTGCTTTTCTCACTTTCCCCCAGAGGCTCACTTTCTCAAGAGACCTAGTTCTCTCTAGACTCGAATATTGTAACAGCCTCTTTCTAAATCTTCCTGCCTCTACTCTTCGACTTGTGCTACTTATCCAGAACAGGACTGCAAGACTTGTCCTTGTCCTTAAGCCAAGGGATCATATATCTCCAGTCCTGAAATCTCTATACTGGCTCCAATTGGTAGCGGCAAGGATCAGTTTCAAGACCCTCAGCATTGTTTACAAGGCTTTTTGGGGCCAGGGACCACACTACATGCAACATTATCTTCCGAAGCATTTTTTCTTCTTGAGCCCTTTGCTCATGCACCTCCAACTGTCTGACGGTTAGGCGCTTCGCTACGTGGGGGGGGGCAGATTTTTCTCCTCGGCTGATGATTCGCTCTGGAACAGCTTCCCTGCCTCTGTCAAACTTAAGCAGACACACTTCAGTTTCTAGAAGCAATTGAAGACTTTCCTTTATGCTTCTGCTTTCTCTCTCCCCTGCTAATGTTCTCGTTCTGCTGCACTAACTGGTTACCTAACCACCCTCTAAACCTTATGGGGACAAGGTTCTCTCGACCAGTAGCCCCATGCACTGCCTCCAGGACCATCATGCACTATGGACTGTATCTGCAACCCCATGGTGCCATGCCTATTTGCACTTAGTTATAGCCGGCAACCCCTGTGTCACTTAATGGAAGTTACTGGAGGTTGCTTATTGTACTCTCTGCTTCCATCCCCCTGGCACTTCTCCTCTTGTTTCCTCTTGCACTTGCACAATTTGAATGACACAAGGCCTAGCAAGTTAATTTGTTCTGTTTCCCTTTGTTTTTACCTTCCTTGTCTTGTCGTGCCTAGAAACATATGTGTACAGGCGCGTTATAAATTACTTATCATATCACATTATTGTTGTGTTGTTCCCTGGCACCCCATCCTTTTTTGGTCTTCTGGTGATGTGCACATTTTATTTTGCATGTAGGAGCTTCACAAATAACCACAAAATAAATGAATAAACTAAGTGAAGTCTGGACCCGCTGGAAAGTAGGTACCATGATGAGTGGCTGCAGATTACAATAGGCCAAAGGTTTATGTGCCACAGTGTAAGCCAACATTGAAATAACGGGCAAAAGGAATTTGTATTGCCAATATGCATTATGAACATGCGCCTGTGGCCTTTGCATATTTACAGCTTACTGTGGAGGGAAACAGGAGGCGCGTGCATCAATGCAGAAATTGAAATGATTGCGGAAATAGATGTACACAGAAGCTAGTAGGTCTGTACTCCACTGTTCGTGCCTCTACACTTTAACGTGATCACTGTACTTCTTTTTCCATCACTATTATTCCTTCAGGTTTCAGCAATTATGCCGGACAACTCTGATGCCTTCATGGTTGCTTTAAGGATAAAATTCAGGACCCTGGCAATATCCACAAGGATGTCTGGGACATGGGTACACACTACCCGCAGCTCTTTCTGACAAACTACTCTTCTTCACAATACCTTCGATCCTGCCGCTCCACCTCTGCTGGGGAAATGCTTTTCATAGCAGAGAGCAGGGGTCAGATCACTATTGATGTATTGGGAAATCAGTGCCTGTGTGGGTCGCACCTGAGGTTATCTTTGAAAGAAAACGTAAATGTATTGGGAAAAGGAGCGTTGATATCGGTAAAATGGAAGTAAATATTGTGATATGTGATTTATTAGAAATATTTTATTATTTTTCAGTACTCTGATTGCCAGTAATATTGTTCGTTTTTGTGGCATGTGTTTCCAAAAACGAAACTGACTCGGGCATGTTGTGAACACTAGATGAAGGGTCTCATTGTTATGTGTCCTTGAATACACTTTACTAAGAATTTGAAGGACTAGATGTGTTGAAAATCCATAAAGAAATGAAAAGATTCACTATATTGAAAGCTAATGTCAGAAAGTAAAGTTTCAATTTCAGAAAACTGTGTTTTGAATCGGATGGTTATCCCCTACATCGGAAGATTGATTTGCAAAATGCAATGTAAGCAAAATTTTAAATAATATTTATTGAAGTGTGGATTGAAAGTGTGCTCTGTGCCATTTGATGAATGTTCTGATGGATGAATCTACAATTTGATGCAAAGAATCTATATTGCAGGTGTTAATTGTAACTTAAATGTATAGCCAAAATAAGAATGTACTGTGTATATTTAACTTTAAAGTGGTTACTGAAATATGTTTTTGCATACTCTATTTTATATATATATATAATCCCGATGTGTGCATGTCATGGGTACTGTCTACCGGCCGACAGCTTATTCAACAGTATTTGGACAATAATAATCAACAACAGATCTGTGATAACAATCATCTGGGATAATCACCAGACAACAATCTGTCCTTTTGTTGTTGCAGTAAGAGGAAGCAAGATGGAAGCATGTATGTTCTAGAAACGTGTGTATGTGAAAGTGTTGCATTTATTTAAATTTTCTAAGCACTAATTTCTCCTCTGTAATTGAGGGCCATGTGCGTAGATTACTCATCGGTTATTGAAGATCATTTCTGGTGACAAACACAAAGACTTGTATTAATCGATCGATGATTCAATTTGGCATTAGAAGAACACCAGTTACACTAAATATGAGAATGATGCAGAGTTCGATAGCTATGAACTGCATTAGAAAAAGTTAACCAAGTGTTTGTGGACAAAATTAAATGTTCCTATCATGTTTGTAAAAATAAACAAAGGTTTTGTGTTTGTTGTGGATGTGTGCGTTTAAGTTCCTCATTCTGCTTTAGATAACCTTATGATGTTGGCAATGACAGGGTACGTTTGGCTACGCTGCCCACTAACGTCATTGAAATATGGGAAGCTCATCCTGAGTGTATAGTGATGTTAGTGTTAGGGGAAAGCAAACGTAATCAGGGACGCAAGTGTCTGTGAAGTTAGGGCAATAGAATCTTATTGAGTCTATCTACTGTGAGAAACCTCAATATGTCTCACCCGCTAGTCCCCGGGGATCTGTAATCCAGGTAGACAGGACACGATCATCACTTTTGGATCCAGTTCCTGTGTGTTGTCCAGTTCGGCATGATCACCTGGATGAGGGGTTTTCAGGGAGTGGAAGTGGGGCACCGAATGGTGAGAAATGATATCCGATTACCTGTAACACCTTTTCCCCATCCTACCAGGTAGGACACCTAGGAACTGAACCCTCCTCCCCCTTTCCCAACACAAACACTTTCTCAAGGACAGTTCACCATGAGCGACAACAGACTAACACCAGAGCCGTATACCTGAAATGTCCCAATACAATGGTCAGGGAAGATCAGTCAATCACTGCACTGATCATTACACACACCTGACTTCCATCACACTTCCCCACACGGATAAAAGGCAGAGCACGAAAGCACACCCTGAGCAAGGAAAATCACACAAGGAAACAGCAGTTCCAATATGGCAGTTTAATACAAGGAGAAAGACGGCGAGACCAGAGAGGGTTACAAGGAGGGAAGAACCCTTGACCTTTAAAGACTGTTAGTTTCACAAACCTTGGCGAGTTTGAAGCCTAAGACCGGGAACTAAAGCTGAACAAACCTACACTGTGCATCAAAGGTATCCTGGGCTCTCCCACATCGATAACCAAGGCAGGGAGGGACAATTGCTGCTGTGGTACTGTTCTTGGCTCCTACAATAAATCAGCGCCAGCACAGTTGGTGAGATGGAGAGATTGATACCATACCAACTTGTGTTTGAACCAAGGTTGCAAGCAGCAACATTTTGTGAAGAAATCTAAAGGGGACTGTGTGCGAAACGCATGTGATGAGTGACACAAATATAATTGGAAACCAAAGGAGTTAATTAAATTTGGGGAGGCCGAAAGGAATACCATCTACAGAGTTGTCCAGCACCACGTGGATGCTCATTCTAAGGTCTCTGTTAGGTATCCATATGAATGGCGATTGTATTATAAAGAGGAGGTTTGTATCGAAATGGTCCTGCAACGGGTTAAGCTAAACCCTGTGCACATTCAAAAGTTTTAGATAAACCACGGTGAACTACAATTGGTCCGAGCCCAGCTGAGGGAGACTAATTGGAAAAGGGGACGGATCTGAGCCCAGCTGAGGAGGACCCGGGGTGAACCGTGAGTCACCGGAGAAAACATATATTCTCTGAAATTTGTTTAAAAGGTAGGATCTCAGCCCGGAAGAGGGGGATCTGCAGTAACGATTGTAAAATATCAGAAATCTGAGCTTGGCTGAGGGAGATCCAGGGTTAAGCACATGAGTTGAATATTTGTATGAAGAACATAACAGTATATCTTAGTGTTTGTACATCAGCCCCTCTGAATCAAGAGACTTTGATGAGAAAAGAGACTTGGGAACAGAAAGGCCAAGTTGCTGGAAATAGAACTGTATCCTCGTGGCTAAGAAGCAAGAATGTGTGCTTTGCTCGAGTGAACCGCCTTGCCCCATGCTTTAAACCTGGTGAAGGGAGGCCAACGGCCCGAACATACTGGCATATCATTTTGTGAACACTGCCTTCTTTTTCATGAACATTACCCCCACACTATTTGTAAATTAGAGATAAAGATTGGCAATAGTTTTTTTAGTATATGCCTTTTTATTTTGACAAGACTCCACTAGGACTGCATTATTATTAGTTGATGGTCATAGCTTTGCTCCCATCTGTAGATTTAGGTTTAGATAGGCGTTTATAACACCCATATGTGGTCACTTGTGTCTGTCTTACTGTTGATACCATGCCTTCCTTGAGAAATGTAAAATAGATGGAGTCCAAAAGATTATTTTTTCAGTTCTATTTTTTAACTGTGCAAGGTGGTTCCTAAAGGAACTTTTTTTGTTGTTTTATAATTATTTTATTTTGCAGGAGAGGCCAGAAAGTAAGGTGGGAAGGGAAATGAGGGAAGAGGTACCAACTACAAATATGGAGGGGCAGGTGGACAGGGGAAGATGTTGTGCATGTGTTACATCTAAGGCAGGGGGCAGTGTTTTGCATGCTCTTTGATTACAGCTTCAAAATCACTTTGAAATTGCTCCCCCCTGCAGAGTGGTGTGCTGCAGTATATACAGAGAACTGTTGTCTTCAAAATATATGGACCAACAGCCTCTTTTATCACTTGCAAGGTAGCAGGTGCGATTTTGCGTCCCATTGAAGTAGGCTGTGTGGATACAGTATTGGTCGAGGAAGATGAGGAAGATGAGATGTAGGAAGACAGCCTTCTACTTCTTATGAAAGGAACAACGTTTCTGAAAACATTGCAGTGGTTGGATTGTGTGTGGCGGTGCATGCACCCTTGTCCCGTAGAAGTACTGTCCAGGTAGTCCATGACTGAGTACAACGTTGCACTGAGTGCATTTCACTTTTGTAGCTTTAGCCTTTGGCACATTCCCAAAAGTGGTAAAGAACTGCCACACTCATGATTCTCTCGGGGTGCTAGAGGTAGGCACTTCCTCTACTTCATCTTCTTGGTCCTCTTCATTGTCTTCTACATCACCTTATCCCTACTTCTGTTGCATTTGTGATTTTTTCCCATCCTCTTATTTTCCCTGTATTCCTTTTCCTCTGCAGACTACATTTTTGATACCCTGTGAACGGATGCAACATGCAAACCTCCATGGTGGGAACATGTGGAGTCCATCTAGAGTAAGCCAATAGACCTTGCAGGATGACTTAGAACAGAGAGGCAGCAGCTGACCATCACTGGAAGGCATCACCAGGCAGTAGTCAATGCAGAGTGACATGTGGAGGTGCATCACAATTGGCCACACATGTTACCAATGTAGCAAGATCTAAGAACACTGCAACTTCAGGTGCTCAAGATCACGGTACTGAAACCAATGACTGGCACACGCAGTTTGACAGATAGGAAGGTCACCACAACTTCTCAACGAAATAGAGCCACACAGCCCAGGTAGAGATACAGACAAGAATAGGGAACCAAGACAACAACAGAACACACATGGAGACTACAAACTATATTAAAGGACTTGCTGAATGGAAGGGAGTGTTATAGCATTATGTTACCCTCAGCGTGTCCTCTCCCCTATCAAGCAACTGTACGGCTACCCAGCCTGATGCACAATGCACAAAACACACACTAAACAATAAACTGCAAGCAGGCAGACCGACACACAGACACAACTAAAACAAGGGAGAGAGAGAACAGCTCCGGCAGATGCAGCAATCAGCTGAGCTCGGTTAAGGCCCTGATATAAAGGTTAATCAACCTACGACAGGAGTCCTAAAAAATAAATAACTGGTGAATCAGTAGCATGTGGTGTGTGCAGCACCAGAGGAAGTGACATCAGGTGACATAAAGGGACCGACATGAAGGGACATCATTTAGGGGTCGCCAGGGGTCACATCTGCGACCCCTTAGATCTCCCTTTCTACACCTGTGGTCTCCCCTACCCCTAAAACATTTTTTGGGGTAAGGCAGGCTCCATGTGGCTCTTTGTTTGTGGAGTATCTGGCTTTCTTTTTCAGGCCTCATAGGAAAAATGAAAAGAACAGGGGTTTCACAAGTCTAACATGTTCAGAAGTGCGCCTAAATACGAAAGAATAGGAATACCCAATAATTGGCTTTCTGAAATTCTATACAATAATTGCTAGACCCATTACATTTTTATTTCAGGCACACTTCAGGGGGTGAGTCATTGATTTAATCTGTTCTTAAACACCTCAACTCAGCCTTTCATTCTTCTGAGGTCGATAAGTGAGTGTCAACACAGGTTGGGTGATATTGTATGTATATTTGTTCTATATAAAGCGCTTAAGCGTAAGTGCTGTATAATAACACATCATTATCATTTGACCATGGACGTTTGCTTGCATTTATTATAAATGCCATATTATATCATGCACAGTAATTTGGTAATATGGGCCTATACATACTGATCTTAATGATACATATGGTGTTCCATTCTTTTAAGAAATGTATATTACATTATGTTGATATTGTAACCATAGTTTTCATACTGTACTTAGGAACAATGCTATGTGATGCACTTCCTGTTTTGTCAAGGGGTGAAAGGTTGCGTTCCATCCCTTCCCATGATATTATTTTGGGGGGGGTAAAATGACATCACTTCTTGTGATGTCATCGGATGTCAAAGTTTGTGTGATGTCACTTCCGCTACCCCTGGCATTTTGGTGAAATGACGTCCCTGCAGACATGTAATGGGAGACTATTTTACTACATGGGGTTGTGCAACTGGCTCTTTGGGTGAAACTGACTTGTCCAAGAGAGCAGGTTTTCTCTTCGGCCACACATTTGGCATCTGGATGGGAATGATCTGCTGAGGAAGGCTTGCTATACTAGAATACATCTAGGAATGGTGACAAACTATTGATAACTTTTCTTAAGTAGCATTCTAACATAACGATGATTATTAAAACTTATTAAAAAAAAAATACCCCCCACAAGTGAAGTTCTGCATTTAGGTCATGTCATTTTGAATTCCTGCATTGTATATACAGTGTTTCGCACCTCTGTTGCCATGTCTAGCTGAACAACTTACACCTCATTCGAGGAAACTTGAGATCTTCTTAAAATGTCCTACAGACTTAAAGTCTTTAAGAGATGCTCCAAAAAAGCCTGTGTCAACAGGGGTGGGCTGGGAACAAAAAAAACAGTACCTGGAAAGAATGTTCAAAGTAGCCTTATAATGAGAATTATTTTACACATTTTGAGAAAGCCCAACCCATTTCCCATAGGAAAAGTTGAAAATGAAATAGTTAACCACAAAAAAGAGGTCCATGATGCAGAGGACTATGGGGAAATTCCCAGAGTTCCCTGTAGTTCATTTTTGTATGACAAAGCCTCTCTAATCTTAGTCGTTTTTTGACACAGGTGTGCAACTTGCTGTTATGCATGATGCGATTAAATGCCCACGTTGACACAAGCAGTCTTCCATGGAATGGAAGCGACACATTTGAAAAGATTATTAATTTTCTGCAGTCTTTGGTTTCTTGAATGTAGGCAAATACCGAGCAGTCAATTGTATGGATGATGTTTTCCCTTTGCAAATAAATTGTACAGATAAAGGAGATACGGGATAAACAATTACAACTTAGCATGAGACTCTTCTCGGTTCCTCTGCTCCCCAGAATCACCCATAATGGGACATGGTCACCTCCTCCTCTAATAGTTTAACGAATGCAGACCCGCACCTTCCAAAAAAAAGTAGGGGGACTCTGTCCACCCATCTGTCCCCTCGACCTTTGCCCAAAATATCTTCCATCCCATGGGTTTGACTAAATTCAACGCTGAGCTTACACGACACATTTACAGCATGCGTGTTCCTATCTGCAATGCCTATAAATGCTCTATCATAATAGGTACACAGACACGGTGCATTACTCCAGTGTGTGGAGTAGTAGATTACAAAGGTGGCAGCACCACAGGTAACATGATCCATCTCATAAAAAAGTGGGGCGCCAGAGCACTTTACTTCTGCGAGCACCTCGGCAAGGGATGCCATGCAGCGACAATGCAGGCGTGGTGAACGTGTTTGGGACATCTGCGAGCCGCCCCTCCTCCTTCTGCCTCCCATCATACTATGCGCGCGTAGCCGGCACGCCTGAACCTGCCTGCCACCATCTTCCAATCCAATTGCCCTGTGTTGACCCTCCTCTTGGTGCACGCTTTTCAATATCCCCCTGAATAGGCCTCGCGGGGGAGGGTCCTGCGCCGGGCAGGGGCTATTCCCTTGCAATTATGCAATGCCAGTGCACAGATTATTAATATAGAGAACGAACCATCTGAAAGCACTGACAGCGAAGTAAAACAAAAATGCATACGTTATTATTTAATCTCCTGTATCAATTGGTAACTCGTTTCTATCGACATCGGCTGTAAACAGGATGGGATTTTTTTTGCGGAGAGGGAGATACTGGAAATTAGTTTTTGGAAAATGAAATTTCACATTCCGTGGAAGGAGAGGTGTGGATTTTCAAGCCTGTTCTGAGTTTATTTTGTCTCTGAGACAACTATCAATCAATCTATATATTCAAACAAAAATCTTTAGTTGCAGCGATTTAAAGGTGAGAACGTAATACTTAATGCAAAAAATCCCTGAAATTCAGCTAAAGCCACCTTAAATTTGCACCCTCTGTTGGACAGCCTTTGACCACAATGATGACATCACAGATGACATCACTGGTGACATCACCAATTACATCATCTTTGCCATCATGTGTGACATCACAAATAACATATATGACACCACTGATTACATCAGTGATAGCAACAGAAATAACATCATTTATGACATAGCTAATAAAAGCTTTGATTAACTAAATAATTTAGTTTGTAGCCTTATCTGTGGCCTTTGTCTTGGCTAGTGGCTAGTTAGTGTTGTACAATATACAGTGGCCCTGGCTGTGACAGAACAGCTTTTTTTAAATCACTACCAGGCCATTAGTCATGGCCCTCGGGTGGGAGACAGCGTGTACCTACTTGTCTTCACAATTTTGACCAAATCTGTTGCATGAGACAAAAGTTATTAGCAATCCCTTTCTTCAGGTTTTCTATGGGTAGTCTGACTCACCTTAGCTATAGAAAATCTGTTTGTTTGTTTGTTCCTCATACATTCCACACCATTCCACTAATCTGCAACAAATTGTGCACAGTTACCTGATAGGACCATCCCTGCATCACTGGCTACATTGCAGGTGGACGCCCCACCCTGTTCCCCGGATTTCAGCCCCTGCACACATGAGATAGTTGCCTGGAATAGGTGAAACATCAAGGTGGTCATAGATGAACCAGACACGAGGAACAAAACTGTAACCTTAGTCAAACTAGGAATGAGCCCACATTGTTTTCTTTTGTTTACAACCCACCCATCCCAATGCATCCTGTGTAACAAAAATTGCCCATTACCTAGGAACATCCTGTTGCTTTTTCTCTTGTTCAGGCAGGACATGTGGGGCATGCAGGGTCTGCTCAAAGCTCTTCTTAAGTATAAGAGCCTACTTTTGGGGTCTTAGTGGTCGGGAATGATTCTCTTGATGGCCCCCTGCCTTGGCTTTCATCCGGGTAGGCCCAAGGTTGATGTGCTATGAGCAGTATGACATGCCATAAAGTGAATATAGGCTCCTTCTTTTCAGCCTGGAGTGTAGGGCTAGAAACCTTTTGCATTAGTACAGAGGGAGGATGGAACGGATCAGTGGTGGGGCTGTACATCTTTGATGATATCAGACAGTTTGCGGGGCTAGAGTGGATTGAGAAAATGTGATTGTCTAAGTTGGTGGAATCGTCTTCATCAAAAGTCTTGGTAAGTGCTGAGAGGTCATTATAAGCAATTGGGAGTAAAGCATAACTAAACTTGAACAGGTGGGCGCAGGAGGAGGCGCATGTTGGTCTTTAGCTTGAGAACCTGTGTGGAAATCCTGGTTATTGGTTCTTGAATGGGGAGCTGTGAGCAGGGTTAAAGTCAGTGACCCTGCTATAATCACTTGAGGGCACCTTAGGAGCAGATACTGCAAGGCGGTCGGCTCTGACTCCATCCAACTAGTAGGCCAGCATGTTAGGTTTGAACGTTTGTCTGGAAATTCATAGTCAGGTCGAGGGAGAGGAAAGTAGTAACACAAATTTAAGTGCAGGATGAAGTGGTCAGATAGGGCTGATCCATAGAAAGGATAGTTGTGGTGAGAGAGGATGATCAAAAGATGATGCCAAGCAAGTTTCATTGGGCATGAGTAAATTAGTTCATGAGGGAAGCTAGTGAATGGTCAGGTAGAAGAGAGATGAGTACAAGTTGATTCAACTAAAATATTTTCGGATGTTTAATTCTCCCATGAAAGCAACATGGGCATTAGTGAGGGTCAGAGTGTATTGTATTAGCAAAAGTCTGGTTTCAAATGTTCAGAAACCTGTGGGCAAATTGGCAGGTGGAGTACCCAATGGGCTGGTGGCACCATCTTTTGTGTGCACTGAACTCTGTTCTCTGTATTGCAACAGTGAGTAGATGTATTGTTGTATTGTGTTTGGTATGGATGCAGGTGCATTGTTATATAATAGAGAGTGTTGGTGTGTCAGAGAGAATGTTATGGTGTGAGTGAGGAAATGCTTGGAGTGAAGGTTCTAGACTGTGTCAGTTGGAGAGCCCCTGCCTGGGTGATGGGAGCCATTGGTTTTCTCACTAGTCATCTTATTGTAACTTATTGAAGCTGAATAAATTAACTCTGCTGGAACCTACCTGAGGCTCCTGCCTGAGGATCCTGCTTTATTTCACTGGCGAACAGTTGGTCTTCAAGGAAGACTGGAAACAGAGCTGCGTGGCAAGATTGGTCAGCAGCCTGCCGCACAAGGTGCAGAAAAGAAAGAAGAGGAACCACTGCCCCCAAAAGTAAGTCTCATCACCCAGGCCAAAAAGAAAGGGGGGAGCTGCTGTCCCATTCTCCAGGGCGAGGACAGAGAGAGAATGGGGTCTTCCCCCCAGCAGAAGACCCAGGGTAGAGGTATTCCATAGGGCAGAAGGGGCACAGGGAGCTGCCACCCCAACATAAGAGCCAGGACCATGAGTGATTGCCCTGGGAAGAAGAAGGTGGCGATGTAAGGAAGGAAATGCTGCCTTTCCCAGAGACTGTTGCAGTGGTAAATATGCAGGAGAGGCCCCAGAGACTTTTGCAGTGGTAAGTATGCAGGAGAGGCCCCAGAGACTTTTGCAGTGGTAAGTATGCAGGAGAGGCCCCAGAGACTGTTGCAGTGGTAAGGATGCAAAATATCCTCCTCCTGCTGTGTTGACAGTCACAATAATGACTTCACGGGTACTGCTGCGAGAGTGGGCGATCGAGCCGTGTGTTGAGGATAACACGTTCTCTCCCAGCAACTGTAAGCAGATGTTTTGTTTCGGAAGAGGACTGGGTTTTTAGAGGAAAGTACTGCTGAGCATTACAGCATGTGTGATTATGTCTCCTGTCTCTTCCTTAAGAGGCACGTCTGATGTCGGAGTGCGATGTCGGACTTCCATTCATTATTGACTAGAATATCATTTGCGGCGAAGTCTTTTTAAAGTGGGTTGCATCCAATGCTGATGCAGATGCCTGCTGGGGGTGAGAGGAGTAGATGGATGCAGACAGTGAGAGAAAATAATGCATACTTGCCAACCCTACCGATTTAGGCCGTAGGATACCGCTTTTTAAGCAGTCCTACTGCCTACCGATTTAGAGGCAACAAATACCGATTTAAAAAAAAAATATATATATATATGTATATATATATATATATATTTTGTTTTGGCCTGGATTTAGCAGCCTGTTCAGCCATGGTTGCAGGCTGCTCAAGTACACAGAATCCGTGGAACGTTCTTCAGTGGGTATGTGTCCAAGCTGTTGCTTTTATAATGGTGTGTTCTTACTGGCAGCAGTTGGCAAGCCAGGGCGCCAGTGCAACCTCCCCAGACAGTCAGAGGCACCCGTGAGATCCGCTCCAGCACTTCTGGATATCAACAGTCACATGGTTCACCGTACCTCAGCTCCCCGCTGCCAGTCATCTACATGCTGGGGCGAGCTGCTGAAGCAATGGCGAGCCACTCCTCCTAATGAGTTCTGGCAGGTGTGAGCTTGCACCAGGAGCCGGGGGGGGGGGGGACACACGTTGCAGCCCCGCCCTGCGCAACTCTCGTCACTTCCACCCACCTGCAAGTGCAATATGCTATTTCTTCAGCGTAGCTGCACAACGCAGTGCCCCTCTCTCTGGCAACTGCTTAGCATACTTGCCAAACCTACCGATTTATGCAGTAGGATACCGCTTTTTAAGCAGTCTTACCGCCTACTGATTTAGTGGCAACAAATACCGATTTATTTCAATATTTTTGAAACTTTAAGATTCCTACAGATTCGTGGTCACAGAATGTTGGCATATATGACAATGGAGTGCCGGTTCACCTAATCTGTGCTGGAGTACGGGAGCAAGAGGTTGCCAGTAAACCTGCTGAAGCTTGATGTTATGTTTTTGAGTCTCTTGCATTGTATCCGGTTTATGTATATGCATGATATATCTGGCTCATGCGGAAATGGGAGAATTCGAGTAAGTGACCCTGGGCGTGCAGATGTCCTACCACGTCAATGATGTCTGTGAGTGTTCTGCATAGGAAGCGCTGGAGAGCGTGATACTGCAGCGATAGTGATGCGGCGAGTAGCACCTGCATGATCGTGGGGTCGTAAGAACTAGCAGAAGAGGAATGCACCAAAGGGTACCATGGTGTGTCCGGTTCATGCGATAGGACTCTGCATGACAGAAGTACTCGATATGTGTGCATTTTGTGCGTGAGTAAACAGTGAAGCGATCTTGTGTTATGTGCTCACGTGCACGTATACAATTCAATGAGTATAACGTGTTGTTAACGTTTTACAGGATATAGGTATAGAGCTGGTACATCAGCTACAAACTGTTTGTAATGGTATCTCGCATGTTAGATTAAATAGTGAACATGCAGTGTTCAGGTGCTGATGTAACTAAGAATGGATAATATGTTAACAAGTGGCATGTAGAGGAAGTATTTAGTTGACTTGATGAATGTCGCAGTGTGTGTAGATGGGGTTAGTGAGTGTGAAAGGATGCGATCCGACTGACATGTGATATGCATTAGTTTAACTTTCTGGAGGAATTTTAAGCGCTGTGTTGCTGGGCACTAAAAAGGATTTTTAGGTTTTAAATACTTTGCAATGTCATAAGTATTAATGCTTATGAGTGCAAGGGCTGGTGCAAGGTGGTATTAGGAAAATGCTAGGGACTAACGCATTTTTGAGGAATTTCAGGTTAGGAGTTGTAATCAGCTGTGGACTTTTAAGGCTTGATCAAATGTATATTATCTTACAGTGTGGAGCATGAGAAAGTCTGCTAGTTTAACGTGCTTGTGGAATTTCAGGTTTATGGAGCTTTAGGACTATAACAAATTGTGTAAGATATTTTGGTGTGAGTGAGAAGAGGTCTCAGATATAAGAGTGTGTGAGGTGTGTGAGTGTGACAATTGCTGTCAGAGTGTCTCTGTATATGCACCTGATTCTATTAGCGGAGAGACACTCTGCTCTTAGAATATAATACTAGTATGGTTTTAGTATGGGACCTCTCCTATGGTGTGAGGGATGGTTTGTGTTTTTGAGCGACAATGCACTCTTCACACATTGTGTGTTTGTGGCATGGTATGGGACTCCACCTCCAGTGTGTGGGGTAGTTACTGGTTTTGGGAAACACTGCACTCCTCACATGTTGAGTGTGTGCATGCTATGGCATGAGACTTCTCCTCCGGTGTGAGGGGTGGTCACTGGTGAGTATGGACATGGGTGAGTTTGCGGACTAGCATGAGGTTCATTTGAGTGAACCATGGAAGATATGCAGTTTGAGCAGAAAGGGGGACGCCTTCCAATTAGAGTGAGTGGCTGATGTATGTGTTGTCAGAGCCCGAGTAGGTGGGGGGACACCTTACACCAAGTGTGAGTGGCTGAGGTGAGGAGACACAGCCAGAGTAGTTTGGGGGGGGGCACCCACAACTTGTTTTTTGTTTGTTAGTTGCACCTCTCATTAAAAAGGTGCTCTGTGTGAGTGTTCCCCATATGTTTCCCTCCTGTGGATCTGTGTGTGAAGTATGTTTATTTTTTGCGAGGAGAGGAATTGTGTTGTGATGTGCTTCGTTGTGATGTGTTGTGATCTGAAAAGTAGGGAGATGTGCTGTATTGTGCTTGCTTTGATGCATGTCTGTGGTTATGTAACAGAGAGTGTTAGGGTTAGTGTGTCAGAGAGAATGTTATCATGTGAGTGAGGATATTCTTGTTCAGACTGTGTCCGTTGGAGAGGCCCTGCCTGGGTGATGGGATCCAGTGTTTTCTCACTTGTCGTCTTAATGTAACTTATTGAAGCTGAATAAAGTAACTCTGCTGGAACCTACCTGATTTGCCTGAGGACCCTCCTTCATTTAATTTCCTAAGTTCATGTTTGGCTAAGTAACAATTATTTTAAATAAGTGCAACTGAATATGCATTCTGTTATGGTCTGTAATTGTTCTTGCTGGTTATCTTACCTGTTTTAGACAAAATTTGTTGTATATGAAACTTTTATATGTTTCATATATGTGTTGTGTATGGGTGTAAAGTTGTGTTGTAACTGAAACACACAATAAATAGATAGATAGATAGATAGATAGATAGATGGATAGATAGATAGATAGATAGATAGATAGATAGATAGATAGATAGATAGATAGATAGATAGATAGACGCATTAGTGGCGGTCAAGCAGCAAGTATAGATCAGGGAAGAAAGAGTTGACATGTTGGGTACATGTCAGTAAGGAAGGTATGTTGGGTGTCTTGACCCACGTTCAAGTTATTATGCTGCAACATTTGGTGCTGTGGGCTGAGAAAATCCAAGATGACTGAAAAAGCAAACATTGTGCCAGAATCCAGGAGAACCGCGCAGTTTTGCGCACACCAAAATGGTCCCCCGACCTGCCACCCACCAGTGTAAAGAAAGATGGTTCTGTTCAAAATCTGTTTTTATTAATGTCAAAAATTGCTAAGATCATGGGCCGAAACCACCAAACAAAAAATCCAACTCTGGTTGAGGGTTTTACTTTACTCTACTGCAGATCCACATCAATGCCATGTCAAGCAAGGATCATATACTATCAAGTAAAATCCTTTCTTTTGAAATGTATTAATTCAAGGCAGCTGTCAACAATAGGTGCAGTACTGGCATTGGACACTGACCGGCACAGGCGCTCTATAAATCCTGACAGGAGAGCTGTCTTGCAGAACTGTGCAGTGAACAGAAGGGGGTCTTATGTAATTAAAAGTTCAAAAGACTTGCTGTTCCGGAGAACCATTAACACCTCAGAGACACAGGCAACAGCCCAGGATATCACATGGCCCTGTTGATTGAGAGGGAGGAGTTTCCCCTGCAGCCTGCAGGACACAACACAATAGACCCTTTTAATTGAATGGGGTATGCTTATTTTGGGTGTGGACTGTAAACAGTCTTCTGGAGAAAGGAGAGACCTGTGATCTCTGACTCACCAAGCTTCTGGGGGCGGGCCAGACTGGATTGTGGATTCATATTGCATCAAATATATGTTTAAGTTAAATGCTTCTGACATATTGTATTAAGCTTACAAAAATGTACAATTTGGAGACCCTTAATCTGAGAAATGTTCCCACAATTTGAGACCAGACTCAACTCTGTACCATGTTCTGAGGCAAAACCCCATGAATTATGGAGATTGCAGACACAGGGTTTATGCTAGAAAAATGAGAATTTACTGGAATATGTGTTGAGAGGCGGTGTACATCTGTGTAATTTTTGGTAAAAATCCAATATTGGTAAACCAACCAAAAAAACAAAAAATGTTGGCATTTTTGAACCCTAGCTCTTAGGAAGATCAGGGTTAGGCAAGAATATACCTTGAGCAATCCGTCATGCAATTTAGGTAATATTAACAAGTGGGGTATATTGCAAATGTGGGTTTTATGAAAAAGAAGATATGTTGCACGGACACAAAGGGGAGTTTCTTCAATAGATTGTAAAATGATGACTTACTCTGACTGACTCTGACACACTATCCCTTCTCAAATCAGGTCACAGAGAATCCTTGACCTATCAAATCATGAGAGGGTTGGACATGCAGAATGAGCTGACCCACCCACTTTCAAAACACATAAAAAGAGCAACTGAAAGCTAGACAGGGACATTCACTTCCCACTTCAAGCAGATTTCTTGTGGAACACTTTGCCAGAAGACACCAGATCCAGCACTTAGACTTCAAATCCAGACAGAGACCAGAACTTAGAACTCCGACTCCAGAACTTAAAGCAAAGGCCTAATCCACAAGCTGAGTTCTCTTCAGCAGGCCTCAAAATCCTTTGCAAACTATTCAACCGCCGGGCTGCGCGGTTTGCTGCTTGCTAAGAATCTTGTGTATCCAGAACCGTCAGATCCGTTTCAAGAGACCAGAGACCAGACCGCTCTGCAGTGCCAAGAACTTTTTGCCAGAACCAGAGACCAGACCCAGACCAGATCACTGTGAGCAGAACTGGTACTAAAGACGAACCAGGCCTATTTTCAGATTTATAGTGTAAGTACTCAGCTAGAACTGTGCCAGAACCAATCTCTTAGTCTAAAATAATCTAATTCAAAACAGTTGAACCTGTCCAGAACTGCATCATAGGAATTGTGTGTTCATTCTGTCATTTCAAAGCTGTAAAAGTGTCATTTTGTCATTTTGAAGTTTACTTTTTCATTTCGAAAAACAAAATCGTCTGTATCTCTGGGACCGCGTGTGCTAGGATATTTCCAACAAGCCTAAAAACAACTTTCTATTCATTGTAGTTTTTCCGTAATCGTGCTCGACGCACTCGGAAAAAGTGCTGCGATTTGCGATTTGGTCAAATTAGCTCCTGTCAAAATAGCCGCTTTTGCTTGAACTGCTAAAATTTGTTTCAACCTGCTAATCCCTCATTGAGCATTGCAAGTGTGACTTGAACTAATCTTAAATAGCTATCACCTACCCTGAACCTCCTATAGGGAATTAAAAGCATTTTTAGCATATTTTACTTCATTGCCACCACATTTAAAAGGATTTGCCTGCTTTAAAATCATACCTGTTTTCCTCTAAGCTCGCTGGGGGGAACTGGAACTTTGTATTGCATTTTGTTTGCATTCCTGAAAATTGTGTGCTGTTCTTCCATCTCCTCCCATTGCATAGGGGGCGGAGTGAATTGCCACAAGGGGAAAAGTGAACATATTATCTCTTGTGAAACCCTATCAGTTATTTCTGTACTGCATTCTTTCCATCATTCTTTTCCTTGAAACCATAAAAGCATTCTCAGTTATCTTTTCCTTCCTATACCAACTCCTAAGTAATTAAATAAGCGTACAATTGTAATATTATCCATTGTTGATCACTGTCATATTCTTAATTGTGATAATATATATATATATTGTTTAATTTTTCCAATAAATATTTTAAATTGCAAAACAAACCTACTTCTTGGCACAGTGAGGTGAGGGGGATTCAAAGAAAGGGGCGTTATATAAGGGTTTATCATCCAGAGTATAACTTGTCATAAAAATATATAATTAAGGACTTCCCTTGGGCGTCCCAGATGAGGTACTGACTTAGTGGGATTGCTGAATTGAAGTCACTTAACAGATTGGGGGCTTGAGCCGGGGATTCTGGATTAGATCTATCACTTGTGCAGATTAATACAGTGTGCTAACTGACAGGATATATAATCCCGTTGGATCACCACACCGTGTTACACTGTAAAATCACCCATCAAAGGAACGCTCTATGGAAATGGTCTGTTTTGCAAAATAAAATACAAACTTATGTAAGTAAGGAAGGAAATCAATTTCCAGAATGACGACCTTGGTAGATAGAAAGATAGCCAGAGAACACCTCTTACATAAGCTATTTGTGAGAGGTAAATGGGCTCATCAGGACCAGGCAGTCTGGTTGCAGGCAATCGCACCCCAGATCACAGAAACAGGGTCAGATATATGGAGAGATCAGGGTCCCTTACTTGTGGCCCTGGGTGAACTATATATGTCCCCTAAGGCCAAGGATGAGCACAACAAGATTGCCAGGGTAGCGGCATATTTATATTTATATATGGTAGCCATACAGGACAAATGTGCTGATGGCCAAGATCTGGCAAATAGGCAACTGACGGCATTAGAGAAGGCCCAATCTGACCTGGTCTCTTCTGAGCAGAGGCTGCAGAGGAGCCAGGAGTCAGAAAATGATAGTAGGCAGTATATCATTAAAATAAAAGAGGATATGGGTATCTTGCAACAGGAAAAGTCTGACCATGATAACAGATTTCTTGCCTTACAGAAGGAGTACCAAGAAGGTTTGGACTCCCTAGTGCAGAGCCAGAAAAAGCTGGAGCAGCATCTAGACTTTAACAGGGCCTGCACAGAGCAGGTAGCCATCCTGAAAAGTCATCTAGATAGGGAAAAGGCAGAGAGCAATAAACTGATTTTGAAAGACCTGGATACCCAGGCAGAGTTTGATCAAGAACGTCAGAAAGCTGGTGCCTTTCAAAGGCAGAAGGACGACCTGGCGGCACAGATGCAGGCTCTTAGTCAGGAAAGGGACACCTTAGGCCAGGAGGTCTGCCAATTAAAAGAAAAAATTGAAGAAAATCACTTGGCCCTAGAGGGACTGGGTGACCTCCAAAAAGAGCATAATAACTTGTTAGAGCACACCAGGAGGGTGGAAGATGCTCTGGCAAGAAAGGTACAGTCCAGTAGGGATGGCACTTAGGAGGTAACCCTCCTGCAGCAAAGACTGGCCCAGTATTCCAGGACTAACCAGGAGGCGCAGAGAGAAAATGAGGCTGTCTGTCAGCACAATGATAGGCTCCAGCAACAGGTAGCCATGCAGGAGAGACTGATAGAGTCTAGTAAGGCCTTAACTGAGGAACTGAAAGCGCAGGCTCTTGCATTGCAACAGGGCTCAGGGGCTGACAGAGATGAAGTTCGCTGGGAAAGGGAAACACCTGAGCATAACCTCACAAGCCCTAACGAGCCCTAATACCAGAGACCTTCATCTCTCCAGGTCCTTGGACTCTGCCACCCCCATGTCCCCAAGCGCACATGAGCACAGGGCCACAGGGATGGCAGATTACTATCCAGCCAAAAGTATGGGGCTCATAGGCCAGTACCACCCAGGAATGGATGGGCGGGCATCCGGGTATGGACACCTAAGTACATTGCAATTTAGTGGGGAACCCCAGGAGAGTAGGCCCACTAAGGGCATCCTGAAAACCTCTGCCCAGTTAGGTCAGTGGGGGGGTACCCATCAGATCCTGACAGCAAGGAGGGATCTGAAGACTACTCTGAGCAGCCCAGGACATAGGAGACTAGGTCCCCACATTCTGCCAGCCATTCCCAGGCTCGCAGAATCCGGGGACACCTGGAAGATCAGACGGGCACCTCTGGGAGCAGTGCTTCTGAGTCAGAGGATGAATGGACCAGGGTTACCGAACCAAAAAGGCCAAAAATGAAAAAAGGGCCTTCCTTAAGGACCCCTTAAAACAGATTAAGGCAATAAGGAGTGTCATCACCCCTTATCACAAGAATGCCAAGTATTCTGTTTGGGAACATTTTGAGCTTTACGAGCAAATGATGGAGACTTTTCATTTGAAAGACAGAAGTAGCTGCATTCAGTAAGTAAAATGGACATTCTCTCCAGAATACTCCAGTTTCTTTGCGGGGTTGAAGGACCAAAATCATTCAAGATGGTCCACCTACAGGGCGGCCATCGTGAAACATTTTTCTGTTCACAGAAATCCCCATGATGCTCGCAAGGCAGCCTACAATTTGCAATGTGGAGAGGATCAGGCCCCACAAGAATTTGTGCAGGAGTTAAAGCGTGCTTTAGCGCAGACTACAAAAAGGGTACGCATGGACAGTAAAGAATTTGTTAATACATTTTTCCATGCCTTACCCAAATACATAATGACCCAGCTCGTGAGAGATTTTCACGAGAAAAGATATTTAGTCTGGGTCATTGACCAAGCCACCCGCATCTATGAGGTGCAGAAACCGGTGGAAAATAAGAATCAGCCCAAAAACCCCAAAACCAACAGCATCCCTGCTGCTGCCAAGGTGGCAGAGGTAAAGGTTGCCCCCGTTTTATATTTGGAGATGAGGGACCTAAAAACTTGCCGGCGCCAAATAATTCCAAGCCCTGAAGGCCCTCGGGCCAGTCACAGACAGGGAGCCAAGGAGGTAGTCCCACAAGAGGGATCCCTCACTCCCCTGATTACATAAGTCCCCACTATAAGGGAAACAGTCCAATTCTGGTTTATGTGTGGACTCCTCCGGCCCAAGGGGGGGATCCAACAAAGCGCCCAACCCAGGAAACTTCTCTCCGCATTTCCCCCAGGAGGGCAGAAATGCACCAAATCCTGGGCAGAACTTGTTCCCCAGGTATCCACCAAACTTCCAGCCCCAAAATCATCCATCCTTCTTTCCCCAATTCCCAGAGCCCAGACAACTGAATCTGGGAGAGGGGAGGCCAAGGGTGGAGGGGTACACAAATCTTCCCAACCCGGGGTACTACCAGAGAAGGGATAGCTACCCTTCCCGGGATCAGCCCAGGGGAGAAAATAGAACCCCGTATCAGCCTGAGCGGGTTTCACAGTTAGAGCGCCAGGTCCAAAATATGGCACGGGATCTGGGTCACATACTGAGGGCTCAACAGAACCCTCAGATGAGCATGCCACCACAGAACGCCCCAAACTCTTTGCCTGGTGCTCCAGAACAATGACGGGGGCAGCACCCCGATAGCCCACCGGTTCCCAGGGAGGAGGCACAAGGGGAAGGGGGTGTAAAGCCTTGGAGGAAGCTTCCTTCCCCACTTGTAAACAGCCCCTGGAAACCCAGGAACCGGAAACAAAATCTCATACCCCTGAAAGTCTGCCACCCAAGGAGCTTAGAGGAGGTAGGAGAAACAAAGGACCCAAACAGACCCATTTTGTGGAGGAGGTACAGGTCTTCCAATTTGAGGGAGAGGGATCATCAGAGGATCCTGGGAAAAGGATCTTATCCTTCAGAGATGGGGGAACTCCTCCCAAGGAAAAATGGGTCCCAAGGGATGCCAACCCAGACTGTTTAGATGTGGGGATTGAGCTGTCGCGCCCATCATTCTATCCCAGAACCAACAAGACTGAAAACCCCTGGTTCAAACCCATCCTTGTGAATACCTCCAAAAAGGGGGGGGGGGGCAGCCCATAACCGGAATCAGGGGAACCTAAAACCGAATCAATAGACTGGGTAGATGTGGATGTCGAGCTGTTGCCGCCCATCATCCTATCCCAGAACCAACAATACCAAAAACCCCTGGTCCAAACCCATCCTGGTGACTGCCTCCAAAAAGGGAGGGGCGGCCCAGAACCGGAACCAGGGGAACCCAAATCCATATCCAGTTGCCAACTTTTTCTTACAGATTCCCGAGACTCTTCACAGAATTTTACCCAAATCTCTTCTCACTCAATGTCCAAAACCAGAAAATGAGCCCACCAGTTGTCCGAAAATGTGCATTATCTGTGCCCCCTTGAGGAGAAGGAGGGAAGATACTATTCCCCGGTACAAGTACACGGGCAGGGTGCAATTTTGGCACTGGTGGACACTGGATCCCAAGCTACTCTTCTGTCCAAAATGGCCTTTGATGAACTAAATGCAGGAAGGGGGGAGAATTACCGTATTCCTTTCACCTCTCTTCCTGGACAACTTCAGAACTTTGACAGGAAGGAAATTCCCGTCGAGGGGACTGCGGATTTGGACATCAAAATTGGGCGACACAAGGTGAAACACCTGGTCATAGTAGTGACTCCAGAGGGCACCCCTTGTTTACTAGGGAATGACCTCCTGAGAAGCTTGTCACCCCTAATAGATTGCGTAAACAAGGTCCTCTGGATCCAGACTAGCCAACCAATAAAATTAAAACAGAGCGTAAACCATGTTAGTTTAAACGGCACCTGCCACATGGTTGAACAAAAATCTGACCAAGTAGAATTTCACTTCCAGAACAACCAGATTCCAGACGTGACAGTAATAGCAGTAGGACAACAGACTGGTGATGGGGGGTCCTCTTTATTTCTGAAAATCAACCTTCCTTCCAGTTTAAGGTGGTATGCCACACTGGGAGGAAACACTCTGAAATTCTTTATGAATCCACAATCAGACATTCCCACTCCAATAGCCCAGAAAGATGTGAAATCAGCTCACAGCCTGGCTGATATTCAGCAAATTGGAGAGCAGTTGTTCATCCCCGTTCAGTTAAATGAAGGGAAGGACTCTGTTCTCGCCCGAGTGTGTGTGAACAATGGTAAGAGCTTCATCAGCGAAGCCATGTTCCGCCAACTTCCAAAAGATCCAGCCATTCCCACATTCAAACTGATAGACAAATGGGAAATGGACCTGGAAGCACCCAATTCCAAACATCTCCTGCCAAGCAGGTGTATGCTCAAAATCTCCATTGGCAACAAGAGCATAGTCCATAATTATTGGGTCGTGCGAGACGTCACTGCCACCTTTTACTTAGGCAGTGATATTCTCAATCGCTTTGCCATTAGTTTGGACTTAATACACTTCAAAGCTTGGTCCCGATTAGTGGATAATCCCATGGGCTTTGATGATCCAGAAAAACCATTTAGGTCAGCTCAATTGCTACCTTATGCAGTTGAAATTCAGATTAAAGAGGAAGTCACCATCCCAGAAAGGACCCGACAATTCTCCCTGGAAGTGAAAGTTAAACGAGGACAAAAATTGAAAGAACCTGATGCTTATATTCATCTAAATGCTTCTCTCCAACAGCAAGGGTTGGGGGTAAACCCAACACCATTAGTCAACATAGAACATGACACCATTCTAATAGAGGTGGATAACAGCGACTTAAAGAGTATTACTCTAGCCGCGGGCACCATTATTGGAATGGCGGTTGATGACCGACATTTCTCCATTGATTTTAGAAATGAATTGTTAGGACCAATCCCCAAGGACTGTTTTGATAGTGACAGTGATGACAACACAACAAAGTCAAAGGGGACTACTTATGGGTATCTCAACTGTGTATTGCCCAAAACCGTTTTCACATTGGGGAGGACACAGTTATAACGAGTGAGGAGGAGTTTGCCAAAAAACCTAATTCACTAATTGCGCTTTCCAAATAGTCTCTTGTGCACATGTGTTGTGCTAAAAAACACATGCTCTACTGCATTGGTTGTTGCATGTGTTAGCTGTCATCCAAATGAAAAATAAACATTAATTTTAATGGGTTTTCTCTGGATGAACGAGTGCAGGTTGAAATTATAAAAACAATGAAGAATTTTTCTTCAGCGATGTTCTCTCTGACGATAGTTACAGGAAAGACCCCTGAATACTTAGGCAGGGGGTCCTTAATCCGAACGAGCATAGCATGTGTCGTTCATGTTGTGCACTAGGTATGGTCGTTCTCTAGCCGACCGGTTTCTGTGGAACAAATTAGTGGGCCACATTCATCAGGGCTTCGCAGGGCATCTGGGTATGTGCCTGCTGGGAATCACATCTGTATCTCTTCAAAAACACTCCCTGTAGAGGTGACAAGGAGGAAGGGGAGAGAGATTGGGCACAGGTAAATATCTAGTGCTATATTTAAGGATTGTCTCGAAACACTACATTAGTATATAATGTGGGGAGAAGGCTTACCCGCTCCGTGTGGTCTGGTAACTTAGCACGGTGGGTGAGACGGCCCGGAACCTGTGGGCCAAAGGACATTGAATACTGTCAATAGTGATGCCTAAGTGCATCGTTTCGGAAAAGCAACAGGTAGCATAATAATTGCTATCTATTTAAACCAAATTGAGTGTGTATCCTGTCTACAGCGACACGCACTGCGTGGTCACTGATGGTTTAGCAAACATACACAAGAGGACATCCTAAGTCTACACATTGAGTCGTGTGTCTGAGTCAAAGACACCACGCTCGAGGGGAGGGAGTGGGTGGAGGAGGGTGGCAGACCCAGGCAAGCTGCGAGGGGCGGTCGCTTACCTTGGAGCGTTTGTCTCTGTTCGCGTAACGAACCGCGCGTGAGAGATGTGTTTCTCAGCGGGCGGCGTTCGCAGACTGTTTATATTTCCATTGTGTGCCGCGCGCGCGCGCCTGGCTCTAGCATGGCCGCCCCATCGGAAAGAGGCGGCGGCCATCGCAGAGTCAGGCAACGCGCGTCGCGGGTCGCAGGGACATCGGCCAGCCGCATTGTACCTGGAGGGAACTGGTCACTGAACAGGTATGAAAGTCTGTTTCATTACTGTATGATCAATGGCAATAGCTCACATGACCCCACAGCTCTCGCACAGTGCGAGCGAATGCCGAAGAATGCAATGTAGAGAGAAGCACAAATCACAACATTATATCACAACATGAAATTAGAGGGATAACCACTGGTCCACTTTCAATCTAGCTCATAAGATTGCCAATGATTGCCAGTGCGTCGCTTCATTCAGCCCAAATTTGTCTGTTTTGAGACGGAAAATCCAAAGTTGTTCCCGTCTAAACAGCAAGTTCTGTATATTCCCCCCTCTGGTGGGGATGGCCATTTTTTCGATTATTGTCCATGTGAAATCTGCCGGGGTGTGCTTTTGGGCTAGGAAATGTTCCACCATAGGTGCCGTAATCTTCTTCGTGCGGATGCATGATCTATGCTCTGCAAGGCGTGTTTTAATAGGACGTGTTGTCATGCCTACGTAGCGTTTGTTGCAGGGGCATGTAATGATGTAAATCACGTTACTGCTGTTGCAGTTTGTGAATGTTTTTTGAATCCACGGGAGATGCCACCCTATATCAATAGAGGTGGTTCTCTTGGTGCTGGAGCAGGCATTACATGCGCCGCAAGGAGTGTGGCCAGTTGCTGGGTTCTGTCCCCACAGTGTGTTTGGTTTGGGTTCTATTTCTTTGTATGAATGTACAAGGGCGTCACGTAAGTTCTTCCTTCTTTTTAATGCAAACCTTGGGGTGTCTATACTGTGCTGGCCGACGTTGAGGATTGGCCAAAGTTTCACGATTTCTTTCTTGATCTTGTTGATGAGTGGAGAGAAGCTCATTACTGCTGTTATAGTGTTGTTGGCTTCATTCAGCTTGGCATGATGTTCCATAGTGACTTCGCGTGGGTTGTTACTGGCTCGTTTGCGTGCCTGTTTGATTATACGTTTTGGATACCCCCTATTGTGGAGTTTGGTTGCGAGGTCTGCTGATTGTCGATTGTAATCTAGTAATGTTGAATAGTTTCTCGGGTATCTAAGGAATTGTCCAAACGGTAAGTTCCTTCTCAAACTGGTAGGGTGGAAGCTCCCGTAGGTGAGTAGTGAGTTTCTATCCGTAGGTTTATTGAACACTGTGCTGTGGATGGTTGCATTCCGTATCTCCAGAGTGAGATCTAGGAAATGTACAGACTCTGTACTATGGGTTTCTGAGAATTTGAGAAAGGGGTTCTGACTGTTGAGCCATGTCATGAACAATACAAGCTCAGGTTCAGTGCCTTTGAAGATGAGTAACACATTGTCAATGTATCTAGACCATAATTCCAATTTGGGTAGCCATGGGTTAGCTGGATTGTAGATTCTTTCTTCTTCAAAGTTGGCTACGTATAAGTTCGCGAGACTCGGGGCGAATGTGGCTCCCATTGCCGTCCCAGAAACTTGTTCATAGAACGAGTTCTCATAGATGAAGACATTTTTGTTCAAGGCAATCTCCGCCAATTGCTTCACTAGGGTAACCGTATTTTTGCATGGGAGGATCTCTTTCTCATAGTATTTGCTCAATGACTCTCAGTGTGGCCATTTGGGGGATCTTAGTGTAGAGGGATTCGATGTCTAGTGTCACCAGGATATTTTGTGCAGGATTAAAAGGGCGGTCCTTGATGAGTTTTAGAACGGCTGTAGTGTCCTTGAGATATGAACGCATTTTCACAACTTCTGGTTTCAAAAAATAGTCCACAAACTGTGACAGTGGTTCCAGTATAGAGCCTATCCCGGATACAATAGGTCTGCCGGGTGGTGGATTCCTCCCTTTGTGGATTTTTGGTAGAGCATAGAAAGCCGTTTTTTTAGGGTATTTAGGGTTAAGGAATTCATACTCTTTGTTGCTGATAGGTTTCTCAGCATTGGCTTCCTCTAGAATGGGTACTATCTGCCGTCTGATAGCTTCAGTGGGGTCCGATCCAAGTTGTCCATAGCTCGCATGGTCTTGTAGGAGTTCCATCACCATTTGGTGGTATGCCATAGTGTCCATTATTACCGTGGCAACCCCTTTGTCGGCTGGTTTTATGGTAATAGCGTCATTGTTGGATAGGGATAGAAGTGCCTGTTTATTCTTCTTGGAAATTTTTTTAAATCCCGGCATACTTTCTGACTCCAGTTCCTCCAGTTTCTTCAGGAGTGCTTTCTCAAACGTGGGTGTAATGGCATTAGGCGGGGGGTAGAAGGTGGATTTACCTCTCAGGGTGGTAGCCTTCTTCTCTTCTGAGAGTGTAATTTGCCCAAGATATTGTTTCAATCTGATTTTTCTGATGAGTTGGGCAATTTCTATCCTAGTTTTGAATGGGTCATGCTCGGCTGTGGGAACAAATGAAAGTCCCTTCTCGAGTAGATCTTCTTCATCTGGAGATAGGATATATTGTGAAAGATTTATCACTAGGCTTTCTGTTTGAAGTCTGCTCTCCTGTGGTCGTCTTTCAGAGTATCGATTCATTCGTTCGATGCTGTTGCCTGTCCTTGGCCGCGACCTTTGCAGCGGGTGACCCGAGTTGGTAGATTCTGCCACATCCTGGTGACACTAGACATCGAATCCCTCTACACTAAGATCCCCCAAATGGTCACACTGAGAGTCATTGAGCAAATACTACGAGAAAGAGATCCTCCCATGCAAACTCCGGTTACCCTAGTGATGCAATTGGCAGAGATTGCCTTGACCAAAAATGTCTTCATCTATGAGAACTCGTTCTATGAACAAGTTTCTGGGACGGCAATGGGAGCCACATTCGCCCCGAGTCTCGCGAATTTATACGTAGCCAACTTTGAAGAAGAAAGAATCTACAATCCAGCTAACCCATGGCTACCCAAATTGGAATTATGGTCTAGAAACATTGACGATGTGTTACTCATCTTCAAAGGCACTGAACCTGAGCTTGTATTGTTCATGACATGGCTCAACAGTCAGAACCCCTTTCTCAAATTCTCAGAAACCCATAGTACAGAGTCTGTACATTTCCTAGATCTCACTCTGGAGATACGGAATGCAACCATCCACAGCACAGTGTTCAATAAACCTACGGATAGAAACTCACCACTCACCTACGGGAGCTTCCACCCTACCAGTTTGAGAAGGAACTTACCGTTTGGACAATTCCTTAGATACCGGAGAAACTGTTCAACATTACTAGATTACAATCGACAATCAGCAGACCTCGCAACCAAACTCCACCATAGGGGGTATCCAAAACGTATAATCAAACAGGCACGCAAACGAGCCAGTAACATCCCACGCGAAGTCACTATGGAACATCATGCCAAGCCGAATGAAGCCAACAACACTATAACAGCAGTAATGAGCTTCTCTCCACTCATCAACAAGATCAAGAAAGAAATCGTGAAACTTTTGCCAATCCTCAACGTCGGCCAGCACAGTATAGACACCCCAAGGTTTGCATTAAAAAGAAGGAAGAACTTACGTGACGCCCTTGTACATTCATACAAAGAAATAGAACCCAAACCAAACACACTGTGGGGACAGAACCCAGCAACTGGCCACACTGCTTGCGGCGCATGTAATGCCTGCTCCAGCACCAAGAGAACCACCTCTATTGATATAGGGTGGCATCTCCCGTGGATTCAAAAAACATTCACAAACTGCAACAGCAGTAACGTGATTTACATCATTACATGCCCCTGCAACAAACGCTACGTAGGCATGACAACACGTCCTATTAAAACACGCCTTGCAGAGCATAGATCATGCATCCGCACGAAGAAGATTACGGCACCTATGGTGGAACATTTCCTAGCCCAAAAGCACACCCCGGCAGATTTCACATGGACAATAATCGAAAAAATGGCCATCCCACCAGAGGGGGGGATATACAGAACTTGCTGTTTAGACGGGAACAACTTTGGATTTTCCGTCTCAAAACAGACAAATTTGGGCTGAATGAAGCGACGCACTGGCAATCATTGGCAATCTTATGAGCTAGATTGAAAGTGGACCAGTGGTTATCCCTCTAATTTCATGTTGTGATATAATGCTGTGATTTGTGCTTCTCTCTACATTGCATTCTTCGGCATTCGCTCGCACTGTGCGAGAGCTGTAGGGTCATGTGAGCTATTGCAATTGATCATACAGTAATGAAACAGACTTTCATACCTGTTCAGTGACCAGTTCCCTCCAGGTACAATGCGGCTGGCCGATGTCCCTGCGACCCGCGACGCGCGTTGCCTGACTCTGCGATGGCCGCCGCCTCTTTCCGATTGGGACCGGCCATGCTAGAGCCCAGGCGCGCGCGCGCGGCACACAATGGAAATATAAACAGTCTGCGAACGCCGCCCGCTGCGAAACACATCTCTCGCGCGCGGTTCGTTACGCGAACAGAGAACAAACGCTCCAAGGTAAGCGACCGCCCCTCGCAGCTTGCCTGGGTCTGCCACCCTCCTCCACCCACTCCCTCCCCTCGAGCGTGGTGTCTTTGACTCAGACACGCGACTCAATGTGTAGACTTAGGATGTCCTCTTGTGTATGTTTGCTAAACCATCAGTGACCACGCAACGCGTGTCGCTGTAGACAGGATACACACTCAATTTGGTTTAAATAGATAGCAATTATTATGCTACCTGTTGCTTTTCCGAAACGATGCACTTAGGCATCACTATTGACAGTATTCATTGTCCAGTGGCCCACAGGTTCCGGGCTGTCTCACCCACCGTGCTAAGTTACCAGACCACACGGAGCGGGTAAGCCTTCTCCCCACATTATATACTAATGTCGTGTTTCGAGACAATCCTTAAATATAGCACTACCTGTGCTATATTTACCTGTGCCCAATCTCTCTCCCCTTCCTCCTTGTCACCTCTATAGGGAGTGTTTTTGAAGAGATACAAATGTGATTCCCAGCAGGCACATACCCAGATGCCCTGCGAAGCCCTGATGAATGTGGCCCACTAATTTGTTCCACAGAAACCAGTCGGCTAGAGAACGACCATACCTAGTGCACAACATGAACAACACAGGCTATGCTCGTGTGGATTAAGGACCCCCTGCCTAAGTATTCAGGGGTCTTTCCTGTAACTATCGTCAGAGAGAACATCGCTGAAGAAAAATTCTTCATTGTTTTTATAATTTCAACCTGCACTCGTTCATCCAGAGAAAACCTATTAAAATTAATGTTTATTTTTCATTTGGATGACAGCTAACACATGCAACAACCAATGCAGTAGAGCATGTGTTTTTTAGCACAACACATGTGCACAAGTGATGACAACACAACACCAGAAAAGATCTTTACCCAGCATGGGGGGAACTTCCTGGTGTACACTTCCTGCCCTTATGGTAAGGAAGATGTGACTTGTGACTTCAGGAGGGATGAGGTGATTTTCCAGGTCCATGCCTTTCCCACCTGAAGCCTCCAGTCCAAATCAGTACTCTGACCAGGGACTTCTCCACCCAGCTGGAGGAGGCCGCTCAGATAGCAAAACCAGAAGTCTTTCCAGGCCTCAGGCAGATGGTGGAAGAGAGTCAATCTAGCTGACGGCTGTGTGACTCTGGAGCAGAAGCAAAAGTTGAAACAAGTTTTCTTGGATTTTCAAAATCTCTTTGCGGTAGACTCATATGACTGTGGTTGCACCGACATCCACACAACAACAATTCCCATGGACCCTGGCATGACTCCAGTGTTTGTGAAGCAATATTGCTTGCCTCTCGCATCCATGGAGTCCCTTACTGAAATAATTAAGAACCTTGATTCCCAGAGAATAATCCGTCCAGTACACAGCACCTTCAATAATCCGGTGCTGGGAATATTGTAGCCAAACGGCCAGTGGAGACTTTGCGCCGACCTTAGGGAGCTCAACAAACGGGTCCATACTTCCCGATGGCCTCTTCCCTACATTGACAAAGGGCTGGCCCAGATTCAGGGGTCACAGGTATTCACTGCAATAGACCTGACCAATGGATACTGGACCGTGCCTGTCAGTAGGGAGGACCAATACAAACTGGCTTTTACCTTTGGGGGCCAGCAGTACACATGCACCCGGACTCTCTTCAGATACCTCAACTCCGGCAATGAATTCAACATTTTCCTACATAAGGCCATGCCCGACCTGGGTGCGAGGGGAAACCTGGCTTATGTAGATGATGTCCTCATCAAAAGTTCATCTGTGGAAGAACACATAGCAGAGATCCTTTATGTTCTGACACAGTTGAGGGCCGCCGGAGCAAAACCTTCCTTTCAGAAAGCACAGTGGTGTAGAACCCGTGTTAATTTCTTGGGGCATGAGATTACTCCTCAGCGTCTCTGTCCCCAGGAAAAGAAAGTGGAAGCCCTCCAAAAATTGAAGGATCGCACAACTCTGCGGGAACTAAGGAGCCTCCTTGGACTGACTAATTACAGCAGAAAGTTCATTGAGGGCTATGCAGAGATCACCAGACCCCTGATGTATCTCTTGAAGGGGGGGTCACGTGGGAATGGGGTCCAGAACAATCCGAGGCAGTAAGACAACTCAAAAGAAGCCTCTCACAAGCACCCTGCCTAGCTTACCCTGTCAGAAACAATGAGTTTTTCCTGGAGACAGGGTTCTCTAATACGTGCTTGACGGCAGTATTTTACCAAAAGCAGGACAAGGTCAATAAAGTAATCTCCTATGCGAGCAAAACTTTATCCTCTGTGGAGGAAAAATTCAACGATTGTGAGAAGGCACTCCTGGCAACGGTGTGGGCATTTAAGAATTACCGCCCTTTCATCCAGGGGGAGCACATCATAGTGGAGACTCCACACCAGCCTCTGCAATATCTCCAAATTGGCAGAATCCAGCCCGGAAATGTGAGTAATTCCCAAATTACTTCCTGGATTCTGTCTATGCAAGGCTTTCCTGTGGAGGTCAGAGATGGCCAAAACAAGAAGAGTCCCCTCGCGCAAGGTCTGGCTGACTTGCATGATTGTGCCAGAGAACACTGTCTAAAGGACGAAAGTCTAAAAATCAAGGACAACATGGAGGCATACCTTAATTCCCCACACAAAATCTTTGAAGAAGACAAGTGTGAGGGAATGCCCACTGTCTATGTGGATGGATGCTCTTACCATGTTGAAAACAACGGGGAAAAAGAACTGGTGGCCGGTCTAGGGAATGCATGGGTGAATGAGTCCCCAGAACCCTCGGCTGGGTACAAAATTGGTCCCCGAAGTAGTCAGGTGGCAGAGTTGATGGTTGTGCATCAAGCCATCCTCACTGCTGTCCAACATCAACTCCACGAACTGGTCATAATCACAGATTCAGATTATGTACGGAACGGGTTTGTGGAACACCTGGTTAATTGGAAAACCTGAGGCGTGTTATGTGCTAACAACAAACCCCTGAAACATGGAAGTTTATCCAAAATATTGATGATCTGGTCAATTCGAATGGGATGACCATCGCTGGAAAAAGATTCGAAAGTAGAGGGACCAGACAAGACTGGAAATGACTTAGCTGATCAGCTGGCCAAAACCGGGGCCATCCAAGGGGATCTAATAGAGAGTGAGACCCTATTGGGGGAAAACCAGGTCACTGCTATCACTAGGTCCCAGACAAATGCTCACAATGATCTTTCAACTGCACAATGGAGTAAGGAGACCCCAGATGCGGATTTGATTACGGCTCAAAAAGGGGATACAATAATTGGTAAGTTTTACCAATACATTGAGGACCCTGAGAACTTTCCCCTGACGGATACCAATTACATTGGGAAAGAGGACCTTAGAGTGTTGATGAAATGTCCAAAAATGTTCTGAATCCAAGACGGTTTGTTGGTAAGGAAATCCCAAGCTGGCCATGATCAGTGGGTGGTCCCTACTTCATTCCGAAGCCTGATGTTGAGTCACGCTCATGATGCGGCCATCGTCGGTCATATGGGGTTTCATGCAACACTTGAGATCTTAAGAGAGGTTGCATACTGGCCACACATGGGGCAGGACCTCGACCAATACTTGAAGAGGTGTCTTGTGTGTGCAAAATTTCAGCCAACATCCCTCACACATGTGCGCCTCTCCAAAAGAGGGGGATGACACTGCCATGGTCAGATTTGCAAATCAATTTCATAGGTCCCGTGATTCTCTCCTCTAGAGGGAATAAGTACATGTTGACAGTGACATGCTTATTTACCAAATGGGTGGAATGTCTCCCGGCCCCAAACTGCAAGGCAGAAACAGCAGCTGCCCTGATGATCAACCACATCTTTTCGCGTTTTGGTCTACCCCAAAGGATTGAGTCAGACAGAGGTAGCCATTTCACCAGTGAAGTAATGACTAAGATGTGGGAGATACTGGGGGTTAAAAGGAAGCTACATATTGCTTACCGGCCATCCTCTTCTGGTGCAGTAGAGAGATACAACAGAAACATTTTGAGCATATAAAAATAGTTTGTGGCAGATTCTGGGCCAAGTTGGGATATCCGATTAGAGCTTGTCCTAATGGCCATCAGATCTACCCCTTCATCTGCAACTAAAATGTCACCGTTTGAGCTGATGACTGGTCGCAAGAGGGTGCTTCCCCAGCATTTGCTCTACAGGACCAAAGAGCAGACATTGATCAATGCCTCCACAACTCATGAGTATGTGGAGAATTTGAGGAAACACTTCCAACATGCTTTTGCCTATGCTCAGCGGAATCTAGAAAGATCAGCTGATAGCATGAAGACCCATTATGATTTGAAAACTACCATGAAAGAGTACAATTTAGGAGACCGGATTTATCTATACAATTTCCAAAGAAACCAGGCCAAACAGCGAAAATGTTTGCCTACATGGAAGGGACCTTTTGAAATTATAGACAAGATCTACCCAGTTGCCTACAAGATCCGCATCCCCAAAGGTAGTTTGGCAGAAGGGGAAGACAAATGGGTCCATATAAAAGAGTTAAAGTGTTGCCATCCCAGGCACACTCTGCAGCAACTGGAGGAGTCCTCTGCAACACCAGAGGGGGACTCTCCAGAGTATTTTGGTCCCAACCCTAAAACATCCCACATATAGTCTCTAAAATATTATGATTCTTGAATGAAAATGTCTTCTGATTATATCTTGTTTTTCTTTTTAAAATAAGAATGTAAATGTCTATTGATTTATAAAATGTATATGCCGCCCCACTATATCAATAGTGGTGGAGAAATGTCTACGAATAGGTATTGCCTCTTTGCTTTGTCATCCTAGGAGAAAGAACACTTGGAGACTGACCACGGAAGACGACCTGGGGACCGGGAGCAAAGATCCGATGGGCCCGGGGTACCGCCCAATAAACCGATCAGGAACGGCGAGGAGAACCGATCGATCCACCCTGATGGAGGAAAAGATGCTGAACTTTGTCATCTGCGGAATCGGAAGAAGATCATGCGGAACATCCCAGCACATGGATCAAAACATCCTTTTCACCCTACTCCCCCTCGACTCGAAATCAAAGTGCAGTTGGGTGGGGGGGCTTGTTGGGTGTCTTGACCCACGTTCAAGTTATTATGCTGCAACATTTGGTGCTGTGGGCTCAGAAAATCCAAGATGGCCGAAAAAGCCCACATTGCGCCAGAATCGAGGAGAACCGCGCAGTTTTGCGCACAACAAAATGGTCCCCCGACCTGCCACCCACCAGTGCAAAGAAAGATGGTTCTGTTCAAAATCTGTTTTTATTAAGGTCAACAATAGCTAAAATCATGGACCCGAAACCACCAAACTAAAATCCAACTCTGGTTGAGTGTTTTACTTTACTCTACTGCAGATCCACATCAATGCCATGGATCATATACTATCAAGTAAAATCCTTTCTTTTTGAAATGCATTAATTCAATAAAGCTGTCAAAAATAGGTGCAGTACCGGCATTGGACACTGACCGGCACTGGCGCTCTATAAATCCTGACAGGAGAGCTGTCTTGTAGAACTGTGCAGTGAACAGAAGGGGGTCTTATGTAATTAAAAGTTCAAAAACTTGCTTTTCAGGAGAACCATTAACACCTCAGAGACACACACAACAGCCCAGGATATCACATGGCCCTGTTGATTGAGAGGGAGGAGTTTCCCCTGCAGCCTGCAGGACACAACACAAAAGACCCTTTCCATTGAATGGGGTATGCTTATTTTGGGTGTGGACTGTAAACAGCCTTCTGGAGAAAGGAGAGGCCTGTGATCTCTGACTCACCAAGCTTCTGGGGGCGGGCCAGACTGGATTGTGGATTCATATTGCATCAAATATATGTTTAAGTTAAATGCTTCTGACATATTGTATTAAGCTTACAAAAATGTACAATTTGTAGACCCTTAATCTGAGAAATGTTGCCACAATTTGAGACCAGACTCAACTCTGTACCATGTTCTGAGGCAAAACCCCATGAATTATGGAGATTGCAGACACAGGGTTTATGCTAGAAAAATGAAAATTTACTGCAATATGTGTAGAGAGGCGGTGCACATCTGTGTAATCTTTGGTAAAAATCCAATATTGGTAAACCAACCAAAAAACGAAAAATGTTGGCATTTTTTAACCCTAGCTCTTAGGAAGATCAGGGTTAGGCAAGAATATCCCTTGAGCAATCCGTCATGCAATTTAGGTAATATTAACAAGTGAGGTATATTGCAAATGTGGGTTTTATGAAAAAGAAAATATGTTGCATAATGGGGCGTTTCTTCAATAGATTGTAAAATGATGACTCACTCTGACTCACTCTGACACACTATCCCTTCTCAAATTAGGTCACAGAGAATCCTTGACCTATCAAATCATGAGAGGGTTGGGCATGCAGAATGAGCCGACTGACCCACTTTCAAAAGAGATAAAAAGAGCAACTGAAAGCCAGACAGGGACATTCACTTCCCACTTCAAGCTGATTTCTTGCGGCACACTTTGCCAGAAGACACCAGATCCAGCACTTAGACTTCAAATCCAGACAGAGACCAGAACTTAGAACTCAGACTCCAGAACTTAAAGCAAAGGCCTAACCCACAAGCTGAATTCTCTTCAGCAGGCCTCAAAATCCTTTGCAAACTATTCAACTGCTGTGCTGCACGGTTTTTGCTGCTTGCTAAGAATCCTGTGCATCCAGAACCGTCAGATCCAATTCAAGAGACCAGAGACCAGACCGCTATGCAGTGCCAAGAACTTTTGCCAAAACCAGAGACCAGACCCAGACCAGATCGCTGTTAGCAGATCCGGTACTAAAGACAGTCTGTGACGAGAGAACCAGCCAACCTGACCAGACCCTGACGGCCTATTTTCACATTTATAGTGTGTGTACTCAGCTAGAACTGTGCCAGAACCAATCTCTTAGTCTAAAATAATCTGATTCAAAACAGTTGAACCTGTCCAGAACTGCATCATAGGAACCGTTTGTTCATTCTGTCATTTCAAAGCTGTAAAAGTGTCATTTTGTCATTCTGAAGTTTACTTTCATTTCGAAAAACTATCTCCACAGAATCATCCGTATCTCTGGGACTGCGTATGCTAGGAACGAGATTTAACTTTCATTTTAAAGCTAAGATTCTACGCTTTCCAACAAGCCTAAAACCGTCTTTCCGTAATCACGCTCGACGCACTCAGAAAAATTGCCGTGATTTGCGATTTGGTCAAATTAGCTCCTGTCAAAATAGTCGCTTTTGCTTGAACTGCTAAAATTCGTTTCAACCTGCTAATCCCTCATTGAGCATTGCAAGTGTGACTTGAACTAATCTTAAATAGATATCACCTACCCTGAACCTCCTATAGGGAATTAAAAGCATTTTTAGCATATTTTACTTCATTGCCACCACATTTAAAAGGATTTGCCTGCTTTAAAATCATACCTGTTTTCCTCCAAGCTTGCTGGGGGGAACTGGAACTTTGTATTGCATTTTCTTTGCATTCCTGAAAATTGTGTGCTGGCCTTCCATCTCCTTCTATTGCATAGGGGGGGAGTGAATTGCCACAAGGGGAAAAGTGAACATATTATCTCTTGTGAAACCCTATCAGTTATTTCTGTACTGCATTCTTTCCATCATTGTTTTCCTTGAAACCATAAAAGCATTCTCAGTTACCTTTTCCTTCCTATACCAACTCCTAAGTAATTAAATAAGCATACAATTGTAATAATATCCATGGTTGATCACTGTCATATTCTTAAGTGTGATATCAAATATTAATTTATTATAAAAGTGTGATATATATATATATTGTTTAATTTTTCCAATAAATCTTTTAAATTGCAAAACAAACCTACTTCTTAGCTCAGTGAGGTCAGGGGGATTCAAACAGAGGGGCGTTATATAAGGGATTATCATCCAGAGTATAACTTGTCATAAAAGTATATAAATAAGGGCTCCCCTTGGGCGTCCCAGACAAGGCACTGACTTAGTGGGATTGCTGAATTGAAGTCACTTAACAGATAGTGAGTGAGGGGACACATGGGACTGGGACAGTTTGTTCAAAAGAGCGCGAGAGAAAATCAGATGTTGAAAGTGGGCAAATAGGTTGGCGTTTGTTGATCATTAAGACAACCCCACCTTATTTTGGAACTTGCCAGAAGCCCTTTGAATTATAGAAACATAGTCAGTGGGATGGGTAGCGAGGTTGACAGTTATGAGTTGCATTACCTATTTCTGTGATGCACATAACAACATGCTGGGGGCCTTGAGAATAAGGATTCCTTTTACAGAGGGTTTGGCTGTTCATAAATCAAGTGAATGAGTAGTATGGCATCTCCTTAGGTGGGAGGACTGTAGCAGTTTAATGAAAGGTCAACTCAACACAGGGACGTCCTTCACTCCCCACTCAAGGTGTGACAAACAAAGGGGGTCATTCCGAGTTTGGAGGTAGTCATGGTGCTATTAGCACCATGGCTGACTCCAAAATCGGTCCGACTCCGGTCTGGTGAAGGGAGTAATTACCGGTCACGTCCGAGGTCGGCGGGACCGGTAATTCCCCATTCAACAGAGCCATTCCCCATTCCCATTTGAGCCCCCACGGGGCTCAATGGGAAGGCGCCAATAACAGTACCGCAAATTGCGGTACCGTTATTTATCCCGGTATCCTTTTGCGGGTGCCGTCCATAATGCCTGGTAAAACCAAGCGTTAAGGGAGGGACCCACAAAGGGACCTCGGAATAGGACACAAAGGGATTACCGGCACCAGTGTCATTACCGGTGCCCGGTATACCTTTACGCCCATGTCGTAATGACCCCCAAACTGCTTAACTGATTATTTTATTCAGCCCTTTTTCAGACTCATAACATGCACCTTGGATTCCTCTGCCTGAGCTACCAATGAGCCAAGAACCAGGCCGGTGCACAAGAAATATATTTGTGTTTATTTAAATTAACTGTAATAGAAATCACACAACTACACACACCACTTTCATTGTGGTTCATCATTAACTTCTTGTTACACAAATCAATTATGGAAATTAGGTAAGAAAAAAATACAAATCACAATTCTTTACTTTCTACAAATTTCACTTGAAGAAATAATTAAACTGACCAATAAACAAAACTATTATAAATGTAGTGCTGTGCAATTTAGAAATTCCTGAGTGCTTAACAGGCTAGCAATAAGGTTTCAAGATTGGTACAAATACTTATGGAAATTACAATTTCACCCACACTTTTGGTTTAAAATGAACACACAGTGAATTAGCATTTTTTTTTCAGCTCCTCTCCCCTCTACTTTAGTCTGTGTTGGGGAAGTCAGAAATATAAATTGAAATGGTTGGGGGAATTTGGGATTTCATAACCCCCTCCACTGAAAGGCCTTTATTAGGGGAAGCTGGACAAAACGATTGGACTGATTTAAGAACAAAGACAACCTTCTTCATTAAAGAAGTCGGTGTCAACACGACAAAAAAGGCTTACCCAATTAAATTGTAGGCTATAGTTTTTCAGCACACACTGGGAAGTGTGTTTTGTTAATTTCGAATTTAAACAAAATCCCTGTAGTGTTCCACCAAATGAGCAATTAATTAAATTAATATTTTAGTCAAGTAGGTTAATGATCTACACAGTCTTCCCCCCACCCTCTATGAAGGGAAGGGATTTAAGGCAAGCAGATCCCCACCTTTTGGTTTCTGAGGGCTCAGTTCTACTTACATAGAAAGCCCCTCTTTAAAGTTCAGGAAATCCAGCTGTGTTTCAGGACAGTCTAGAAAGATTGGGCAGGGGTCTGGTCACCCCACTCTCAAGGATTGACTCCCGCTCTCCATCATTGGACCCTGTCAGCTTTTAGGCCTTTCAGCAATAGACAGCTCCAACCAGATGCACTCTCAGCAATCTCCTCTGGTGTCACCTTGCAGCTGTCTGATGGTAAGTTTCAGAAGCCCTGCTGATGTAAAATTGCCATAGATCTCTACCTTCGACCTATTGCAGTACCCCTTATATAGCAGCTATGCCACCACCGATTTTTCAATCTTGGGAAAATACCTTGCCAGATATCTCACAATTAGGAATGTACAGTTACCTTTCTCCCTGATCCCCACTCCAGCCTCTCATTACGGATTTGTTTTAGGAGTCGGGAGCAGACACATGTCAGCTTAATTTACAAGCCCCATTTGTTCTCATGTCAAATCTTTGGAAAAAACTAGTTATGTGGCAAAACTTCCTAATTCTACTAATAACTGCCAAAATATATGTATTTTCTGATTCCGCTAATCATGGGGAATTAAATAAGATGACAGTCAGGTCTGCACCATGTTGCACGGCCATGTGACAATGTTCTGCCACTTCTGTAAAAAGCATAACAGTTATGAATATTTAATGTATTACACATACTCCCAATTTCATCCTCCACCTGTTAACAAACTCGCCCATTTGGAACATTTTCATATCAGCCAGAAACACATCTTGGATGGCTATTACTGCTCTCTGAGTCACAGGCAGATGCATTTTATATCTCAAAAATTGCCTGGAAATTACCTAAAATATGGTACATAAAACAAGAAAATCTGCCTTATGGTTGCTGGGAAAAAGCCATAAGTTATAATCGTCCTTTTAAATTGATGTAAATCTTCATGTGGTACAAATGGCACTTCTCCTGCCTTCAGACCATATGGACTCATTGGGTCAGCTTGTAAACATAGTTTGTATTAGTCTCTTTGTGTTTACAGCTTGTTCTTTGAAGTTGGTTGCCTGTTTGAAGTTGTAGCCCTCAGTCTTCACACCGTTTAGTCATGCTCCAGCCAAGGGTAACTGTCCTGTAATCACTGCCTTTATAGCCAGCAAGTGTGGTGAACACTGTGTTTTCCACACCTTTAGCAGGACACACCTTATTGCAGTTGTAATTAGATGGGGGCTGTAAGATCCAGATTTGCATTTGGGGATATCATTGTGAACTTTTCTCACCCACAAGCCAAAAGGGTTTGCCTTGGGCTGACATGTTTTCATGGAAATCAAAGTGGCTCTTCAAATGTCACTGGTATTTTGTAACATAATATGCATTACTTTTTGTCAGCATGCACCATGTCTTTTTCCCTGACATTTTTCCTGTTAACTGTAGTACAATTTTTCACATTTAATATGTAAATACACATGCATAGCCATTTTTGTGATAGTATTTAAAAATCATGTTTTTCATGTGAAAAGGACCTTTGCTTTTTCTTCTTGCTCTGTGAATTAAAATCCTGATTGTCTTTAGGTAAAACCAGGTAGGCCTTTTTCAGAGGGCCTTTCAGTTTTCATTTGCACTCACATATGCAAAGTTGTGTTTGTGTCAGTATTGAAAAATCCTGCTTTTCATGTGAAAGGCACTTCAGTTTGGGGCCTTTGAATGCACCCCATAGGACAGAGATTAGGAGACCTAGCAGGGTGATAGATGAGTTTGAAGGATAATTATCACCCTGAATACATTATTTTAGAACTGTGAAAAATTAGGATATGGTAAGAGTGTATGGTAAAGGAGGGTAGTAGGAGTAGAGGGATAGTTCTGATGGGGGAAGGAGACTCAAGGAAAATGGTAGGGAAAGTGCTGTGTGTCAGAGAATGGGGGTGTACAAAGGAGGAGTAAAACACCAGTAGGATCACTAGTGAAAATTGTACATTTTACAGTTTCACTAGATACACTGTCAATAGTTGCCAGATTACTGGTTAAACAATCACTAGCAAACGTAACACAAGTTATACAGTCACCAGTAAACAAAGTACAAGTTACAGTGTCACTAGTCAATAGCAATGGATACATTACATGTATCAAAGCAGGACATCTTTGACAGCAAAATGGACACTCTCAATCTACAGTAAACCAAAGCAGAGAGTGATTGAGGAATCAACTCAATATGAAATGGCACCCACAGAAACACCTACAACAGTTCAGATACAGAAGGTAAATCAGATTAAACACCCTACATACCCTCTTATTATGACACCAGAGAGACTAAAGTGTAATTGTACTCTCACTTCACCCTCCACATTGGTATATTAATCCTTCTGTTAACCTACAGCAAACAACACATCAGGATTCACTAGTCAAGTTTGGCTTGTCGAATTTCTTTTTGCAGATAATGATAAGTGAACTAATCTGTGGGGAGCTAGCAAAATGTTTTAACAACACAAATGTTGTTAGAATTAATTGCACATACGGTTGTTGCAGCACAACTACCCCAAGACCAACAGAATATGTTAGTGGCAACTTGCTGGAGTTCCACATTTCACATTTTAGACAGCCTATGTAATCAATGCAGTGCTACAAGTGACATTGTAATTAGTCACTGACAAGCCAACCATTGGAGAAGGGCTTCTCCACAATGTCTGTTGTGTGCTATAAGCATTCGGGGAGGATACCATCCATTTCACCAGAGCATAAACATCACATAGAATGTTTTTTTCAGTTAGGATAATTGCTAGATATGATCTTCCCCAATGTGGGTAGAGGTGGGCCAAAGCCACTGTCTTGACCTTAATGTTGCATATCTGTTTCAACAGAAGAGGTCAGGGCATGGTTCTGTCCTTATGCAAACTGAAATATATATTAATGTCTTTGACTGTGACAGCTAAGTGGACTATAGCTTCATTGATGTCAGGCAGTTTAATTCAACACACTTATCAGATAGGAACATATGATTATGTTTGACATACCTTCACCATGTGGCCATCATCTTTCTTCCAATGGTCAATCCAAAACTAAGCTTCCCTAGCTTGTGTCTATATTGAATAGGTGTTTCATCCTGCTGGTGCCTTTGCGCTTGGCCACAGAAAAAGCCTAGTCATTGCTTTTGTAGAAGATATAGTTATCAAGGTGATTGAGCTCCACATCCAATTAGACTCTATTGCAAGATATTAATGAGTGGCCATCAACCAATACATGTGTGTCAGGGTTGTCACACCCAACCACGACAGTTTCATGTTTCCTGATGAGTAGACTGTTAGTTAGAGCAGTCCACTAGTGTTCTAGGATTATGTGGTGTCACAGCTTGTAGCAGCAGCCCCGTCAGTGAAGACCACACAATACTGTGATGATTTTCCTGACGAAGACCCTAATGAGTTTCAAAATCTCAAACATTCTACACTTTGCTTCAATAATCTGTTAACAGGGGCAGTTAAAAAATAAATTATTACGAAAAGGAAAGCTATGCATGTAATTCACACACATATATATTGTACCCCAAAAGGTTGGAACGCTTGGTCCCCTTGGTGGGTTTGCCATTTTTTGTAATCAGTGTCTCTAGAAGCTTCACAGTCACAGTGGCTTTTACAGCAATTTTCTCGATATTCTGTGTTTAAAAAAAGATTTTTCCCCACTACACTAAGTTTATAGCCATCACATCAATATCAGATAGGTGTTTGGCTTACAGTGAGGAGTATGTTTACAGCTCCTCAATTCTATATGTAGACTGGAAAAAATTATCAATGGGATCAAAACAATTGATACGTACAGAACTACACATAGTTATTATATTGGAATATTTAAAAAATCAGGCAGGCACTACCACAGGGCTTCATTGTTCGTAATGAGACAAGACATATTTTATTGTTAATAATGACTTTAAGTTGAAGTGGATCTACATTGCCAATAAATTTGGATGAGATTGGATTATTTTAATTATTGAAACAGCTCAGGAGTCAATAAAGAATATTGAAATGATATTAACTTATTACAAGAGGAAATCAAAAAGAACTTTGATTTGGATTTATTTAAATCTAAATATGGAGGCACATTTAAAATGAATGCAGGAATTCAAAGTAGCGTTTTGATGGAAATTAGTTTATCCCACCCACCTAGGCACTTCCAAATAAGGTGTACCCCATATGAGGCAATATAACAAGGAGGGAGCAGTCTGCATCAATAGCTATCACATAAGGCCCTTGTAGTGCATTGAGGTAGGTGCTGAACACTAAAAGTGCCCACGCCATTTTTTAATAGGCCCCAAACGAGGCAGGGCACAACCCCACAAAAGAGGGAGGATTAAAACCAAGTTGCAAATGCCCCTAATTCACACCCGTGCAGGGTGCCCCCCCTTATGTCCTTTGGGCGCAAATGGACAAGCACAATCTTCGCAAGTGACTCCCCCCATTTACTGCAGGGGTGGGGAAATGGATCTACACATTCGAGAAACACACAGCTTGGGTACGCAATAGGAGACATTATAAGTCTGTTGGTATCCACAGTTGGAGACCAGGCAGAATCAGTTTGTGTTAAGGCGGGGTACCCTGGAGTAACACTGGGCAACGATTCCCATGATGGGGCATCATTCAACAATATCAGACAACATGTTTGGAATGAATTGCTGAGGACTTTCCCAGATACCCCAGATTTACGATCAATAATGCAATACGCAATGGGGATGAGGAAAATGCTGCTCAGTACATTCCCCAGGTTCAGGAGATGTGGAGAGCACAGATGGGCAGGGCCTGGGACCAATCCACTACTTTGTTTTACTTTATTGTGAAGTGGGGGCTCCCAAAGGAAGTAGTGCAGGCACTGGATAAGATAAAGGGGGTAGAAGCAAAAGGTTGGTCTGATATTGAAAGCATCATAGTGCACCATTGTGGGAAGATTAAAGAGTGTGAAAAATAAACTATTCAAAGATGACAGGCAGAAGAAGCAAAACTAGATCAAAATGAAAGTAGTGAAAGTAGCTCTGGTGTCAATAGCACCTTCCCTTGAATAGAAGGGAGAAGAGGGGTGAGCCACCATCACCACACAGGCAATAAGGGCAGCAGTATGTAGAGAAAACAGGCCACGTCAGTGGGGAGGCAATCAACAATACGCAGGACTCCAAAGGCAAGGAGGGTAACCAAGAGGATGAGGTGGATTCCAAGGGTAAAGTGGGGGTATTTTGGGTGACCAGGACTGCGAGGTGGTGGGCAGGGACAATGTTGGTCTTGCAGGAGGTGGGTCACTTTGCCACAGAATGTCGTAGTAGATAGGGAGGGAACTACAGCTATAATCAGCTGCCTTACAGAGGTCCCAACCCTGGGAGCCCACAGGGACCCCTCCACGGATCAACCATGATCCCATATGAAATACATCAAGCATACACTCAGTCACCTCCCCAGCCAAATGGCCCATATCACCCACCACCACAAAACCAAGCCATACAGAAACATCAGTGCCGCCCCAACGCACAGGTCGAGGGAAGCAGACACCCTTTCACCACTGTACCCAAAGGTGCCGCGGCCCTCTACCAAGGAGCAACTGTTGTGGGGGAACCCCTACTCGTTTCTTGGGACAGACACCTATGCTGACTAGGAAAGCCCACAGGGAGCACTTGCAAGCCCAGTACTATCAATGACCTTGCATCCAGAACAGGAACCACTGGTGGAGGCAGAGAAAGCAAATAAGCAATTCATCTTCATGGAGGACTCAGGGTCAGAAAAGTCATGCATAAGTGAAGGTGACTTCACACTATCAGGGAAATCTCTTGACACAAAGGGATTCTCTGGAGCTGTAATAACAGTTCCTTATAGAGAGGATTTAGATGTCAAAATTGGAGAGAAACTTGTTCAAGCCCTACTCTACTATTAAAGTTCCCCTGTCAACTTACTGGGAAGGGATTTGCTCAGTAAACTAAACATAACAATATCATTCACGGATAGAGAAGTTGTCTGCACCATCCCGGGCAAATGTTCACTCCGGGCCCTGCTAGTAATACACACTGTGGCCAATTTGATGGTAATGAGAGGCATACCTGTGATCCCAGATATGTTCATCTACGGCATTAGAGTGATTGCCAGAGCAGTGCCCCAGATTACCAGGAAGCAGTGGTGAGTACCTGCTGATTTTGTTTTCTGACCTGTAGCACTCCATGAGTTGGTTGCTGGTACTATGTTGTCCTTAGACTTAGAGGGTTTACAGGTGTTTGCAAAAAGCATTGTGGTACTGGGAACAGATATACATGGGTGCAAATAGCACACACACTGTTATGTATTTACACCAATATACCTTTGAGAGAATTATCACATTAGCATCTGTTTGTGGATGGAAACAGCACTGTAGACATAGTACTGGAGAATTGTATAACTTGTGACATTATGGAACAATATCCTCCCCCATTCTGTAAAGCTGACCTGCAGCAGGTTCCACCTCACTTATGGACCACAAACTCACATGATGTAGGGATGCTAGAGGAAGTGACCCCAGTAAGAAGAACACTCAAACCAGGCACAGTGTTACCAGGAGTAAACCAGTATCCCTTGTCCAGAGAAGCAGGAGAAGGGATTCAGGAGACATTACAAGCCCTGCTATAGCAGGGGATTATAGGGCCCTCCACGTCACCATGCAACACCGCTATCTATCAGATCAAAAAAGCCACATGGGCTAGCTAATGATATTGTACAAAAGGAGTTTCCTCTCATTCCTAAACCAGCCTCTATCCTGTGCAGCATCCCAAATTGAACCTGAAAAGGGCATTTTTCTCAGTGCCATTGGCCCCAGAATCACAGTATCTTACAGCATTCACTTAGATGCTGCAGTGACAGTGAGCAGAGCTGTCGAAGGGACTCCATTGCTGTACTCCATTTACTGGTTCAAAAGGGGTATAAGGTAGACAAAAACAAACTCCAGTACTGTTTACCAGAAGTGCTCTACTTAGGGCAACTCATCTCCAAAGATGGTAAGAGAATAATACCGCATAGAGCTTCCACAGTGCTTGCAACTTCTGAACCAATTGTGGCAAAAGAAATGCAAAAAATCTTAGGACTCATTGCGGAGCATGAATTTTAGACTATTCAGCATACACCAGCCACTTCTGCGAGGCTTCAAGAAGGCACACAAAGAGGGAATGATTATCCAATGGATAGCAGAAATGATGACTGCCTTTAATTACCTAAAATATGTAATTTCAACAGCCCCAGTTCTAGCGACCCCAGATTACACCTAGGAGTTCTACCTGTTTTCACACTTCAATGGCACACTCATGACTGCAGTACTGACAAAAACAAGCTCCATTGGGCACAAGCCTTGGGCTACTTTAGTGGCACAGTTGATTCTGTTATGCAGGGACAGTTTGCTTGCAAACAGACAATCACTGCTGTAGCCTTTACCATTGAAAAAAGTTCCACTATCGGGATGGGATTCTCAATAACATTGTATGTTTTGCATTCACTGTTTGCAATACTGGAACACTCAAAATCCCCCTTGACCACACATAGAGCATCTGCATGTGAAATACTCTTGTCAACCCCAAATAGCCATGTGGTACGTTGCAGAACAGTAAACCCAGCCACATTCCTTACAGAGCTGTGCACGGCCGAGGACATGCAACAACATGACTACGCAACATATGAAGGGGAAGGGGATGACATTCCCAAAGCCAAAGACAGCGCACTAGAAGAAGGGGAAATATTCTTTGTTGATGGGTCAGTGTCAATTGATCAAGAGACTGGTGAAAAACATGTTGGCGCAGCTGTAGTGCGATTGTAGGAGGGAGAGTCTGAGACACTAATCATGAAAAGGTTGCCAAGACATTACTCTGTACAGGCAGCAGAACTTGTAGCACTGATTGAGGCCCTGAGGTCATCAAAGCCATGCTGTGTTACCATTTATTCAAACTCTGCGTATGTCACTACCACAGTAAACGCAGGTCTATTCCGGTGGAGAAGACATTGGTTCTGGAGAGCAGATGGCTCTCTGGTACAGCATGCAGGCCTACTAAGCACGTTGATGTCAGCCCTCGCAGACCCTTCAGTAGTAGCAGTGGTTAAATGTTTAGCTCCCATTCATTAACACAGACAAAATATCAATGGGGAACGCCACTGCCAATGAGGCAGCCAAAAAAGCAGTGTACCTTCCAATACACGTGCGAACAGATTATGTCATAAACTAAATGGTGAGTTGCATAGATGTTTGGGAATGTCTGCCATGTTCTTCTTGTTCTGCCACTGTGGGGCAGTTGATGACAGAAAATTGACTGGCGCCCTGTGTCTCATTTTTAGTTGCAGGTGAGGGTGGAGACCTATGGTGAATTACCTACAAGAACTCCCAGTACATTTCCTTCGAGGGAGAGTCCAATAGAGGGAGAGGACCCTGGTGGCCCTACACTAATAGAGGACATATGTAAGTGTACAAACCCCTGGGATATATACATATGTATAACTAAGAGATGAGGAAGGGGATATTTATATATTTCCTTGTTTTAATGTTTCCAGGTACAGGTAATTAACACCAGTGACCTGGTGGATTTACTTCCAGCATCTATAAACCCCAGACATGATTTTGGTTAGAGGTGAGTGTGGATGAATGCCCTCATGAATAGATGGATATACACCGGTGAATAGTGTCTCAATAAGTGAAGAGACTAAAGTCTAATAGGTGGTTTTGTGTATATTTTTTGTAGAGATACTTCATAGAAGACATCACTCCCTCAGTTATATTGGGAACCCTGATGGGTGGTTCCCAGATCCTGAAGAAGGTTGGATAAACAGCGGACCCAGTGGGGTCCAAGATCTACCAAAACATATGTAGATCCAAGAGAAAGGAATTATAACTACTCTATGAACAGTGAATGTGTATGAAGACACACAAATAATAATATTAACACTGACAGGATTGTCTTATGTTCATTTGTGATGACTATGGTCTCACTTTTGTGAAAGAGAGAAGATATTGTATATAATTTGTGGATGAATGAAGCTATGAAAGAGGAGAGTGTGATTTTAATGAAGTTATGTTGTATAAATATATTAAAAATTAAGAATTTAAACATTGTATATAAATAAATATTTTTCTATTGCGAAAAGGGTTTTGCAATTCTAAATGTTTTTTGTCACTAGCCTCACCCATACCTAGGTCCATTGTTTACCTTCTATATATCTTACCTGGAGGACCTACAGTGTTTACAGGTACCCTTTTATTTACCCTAACCACACCAGTAAGGCCCCAGATGGCAGCCACTTACACAGTCTTACCTATAGCACAAATAATGGAGTTGCAATGCAGAGCAGCAACTGAGGAACAGGATCTATGACTCAAATGTGGGTGCATCCAATCACCCATAGATTTTCTGTGGCAGCAACAGGCAACGGGAAGATTTGTCATGCCTATCAAGGTACTGTACATGGCATTCAAACAGTTGCACTTTCCATCCCACAGTACTAAACAATACATTGCTGCCGATCTCCAGGAAGATTGGTTAATTCCAAATTTGCAGGAGCACCCGACACAAATGGTGGTCCAATGTACCACGTGTCAAGTATTCAACAGAGGGATGACATTGAGAACTTTAAGGGGTACATGACCCCGCCCAACGGGTCCTTTCCATGAGCTGCACAGTGACTATGCAGACATGGGAGAAAGGTGCAGACGGAGAACGATATTTGATTGTGGTGGTGTGTCTATTCTCTCGATGGGTGGAAGCAGGCCTATGAGCCCACCCTGATGTGAAGTGTGAAATAAAATTGCTTGTTAGACAATGTTTTCCGCAATGGGGAGTGTGTGATGTCCTGTGATTAGAAAATGGGACTCACTTTTTCAATGAGCTGTTTAAGGAAGTGACACACTTATTGGTGGTCAAACACAAAATGTGCTCCATTTCCCACCCACAAGCAAATGGAATAGTAGAACAAATAAACAGCCTCCTCAAAAGTAGACTGTCCAAACTATGTAACACCCTAAAGAAAAACTGGGTGTACTGCCTACCCCTGGCCCTATTCAATTTGTACACACAGCCCAGCAAGTACCACCACCTGTCCACCCTCAAATTAGTGACTGGCTGACACATGCAAACACCACTGTCGCCATTAAGTGCATCTGATGCCCACATAGCTGCTACCATCTTAGAAGAAGAATTCAAACAATATCGCACACAACTTACACACACAATAAAATGCACTTCAAAACAAATCACACACCCCTACACAGAAAACAGAGAAACTACAATTACCACGCCGACTGACACTTCCCCCAACCCAACCCTTTTTACCAGGGGAGTGGAACTATGTCAGAGGTTTCATCCAGACGTGGAACACACCCAGACCCCATGGACCATAGGAAGTGTTGTTTTACACCCCTCTTGCAGTAAAGGTAAAGGGGCTTAGATACTGGATACACCTCTCACATGTTTGCAACGTCCAAAGCAACACCACACAAAGCATACCGACTGAGAACGATCAAACTACCACAACATAGGTAGCCCTACACCAACCTTACTTGTGCATGTGCAATGTGCTAAAAGACATACATTGCTGCTAGAGCATTGGCTACAAGAAATTAAAACTCTCTGGGCCTCATTACACGGATGGCGGTAAGGATTTACCGGTACCGGTAAAATACCGGTACCGGTAAAACCTTACCGGCTTACTACGAGGTCCCTTTGCGGGTTGGGGGATTTAACGCCTGCTTTTTGCAGGTGTTAAAAACCAACCCGCAAAGGGACCCAGGGAGCTAATTGCGGTACTGCAATTTGCGGTACCGTAATTAGCGCCTTCCCCATTCCCATTATGCCCTATGGGGCAAAAATGGGAATGGGGAAGGGCAATGGTGGAAGGGGGAATTACCGCCCCGCCAACCTTGGAATGGGGCGGTAATTCCCCTTTCCGCCAAGGCGGTGCCGGTATTTTACCAGGCATGAACCATGGCGCTAATAGCGCCATGGTTCTCACCATCCGTGTAATGAGGCCCTCTCTCTCTATCTCTCGCTCTCTCTCTCTCTCTCTCTCTCTCTCTCTCTCTCACCCCCTCAAAACCACCCCGTTCTTTCCCTCCCCGCAGGTGCAACAATCATGGAGGTGAAGCCACTGCGGGATGTATCAAATGTAGATAGCAGCAGGAATAGAATTCGTTTTTGGAGAATATATAGTTATGAATGTGGGTTGCATTTCGTAGCTTTTCTATTTACTGTATTACTGTTTGCTCTGGGCATTTACTGGGGAAAATCCTTTATCTGGGGTGACCATATAAAAGAAGGGCAAAGGAGGGCAAATGGACATGGGATGGATGCAAGTGGACATGGAATGGAAATTCACCTATAAACCTTACATGTTTACATGTAAATATGACAAAAAAGGGCACAAGTGTTATTATATCAATATGGGATGTAACTGGAAGGTCACGAATACCCTAAATACCACTTCTATACCCTCTTTAGTATTTAACTCCCAATCATCTAGCTCAGTATTTAACATGTCTACCACAGCCCCTAACATGGTTACTGTCTTTTTTCCCGCTTTTTTACCCTGAGTGAAAGAATTAATGAAAGCACCCATGTAATGAGAATTGAACAAGCCGTTGGAGTAACAGACAACACAATGTATAATACCACAAATACCACATGTAACAACTCCAAATCCACGCTCTGCAATAGTTTAATGTTTCAGCTATTAAAACCTTGCATACAAAGTTCTTTGTGTAACAGTAGGATCCCTCACAGAACAGTGCTGGGGGAGGGGGTTCCCCTTGCACAGTAACAGAAGGAGACAACAAACAGGCCCGCATAAGAATGATGCATATCATGGTTTAGGATTAGATGCAGTGGTTGGCACTCTGATATGAGTGTGATGGGAAGGCAAACCATTAAATGAAACACAATGTCTGATTCATCTTGCACTATGTAGGGTAAAAGGCACTTTTCAGACACGCGGGGTTCACCTACAAATCCTTGAGGCATGTACTCGAAAATGTAAAACCAGCTCCACCAACTCCAACTGTTTAATGGAAGCGTTCCTCACCATACAAGGGTCAAAATATACAGACAATGGGCCTCATTACGACCCTGGCGCTAAGGGATTACCGGTACCGGTAAGAGTACCCATACCGGTAATCCCTTAGCGGCTGATTACAAGGTCCATTTGCGGGTGGCACTTTAATGCCTGCTTTTAGCAGGTGTTAAAAAACCAACCCGCAAAGGGACCTTGGTGCTAAGTACGGTGCCGCAATTTGCGGCACCGTACTTAGCGCCTTCCCCATTCCCATTGAGCCCTATGGGGCAAAAATGGGAATGGGGAAGGGCCATGGCGGCATGGGGAATTACTGCAAGTAATTCCCCATTCCGCCATGGTGGAGTCGGTAAGTTACCGGCATGGACCATGCTGCTATTAGCACCATGGTCCAACGCCTGGGTCATAATGAGGGCCAATAAGTGTCAAGAAACAACTTTTTTGAGAAAAGCAGAGAAACTCTTGGGTTACTCAGAAAAAACACTAGTCCTTGTAGAAGAAGCATGTGCACACATATGGAGAGGAAATGTAGCAAAGCTGACGTGGGTCATCACAATTGAGAAGCCAGTGAAAGTGCACCAAGAAGAGAGATATGTACTTTGTTTCTACCACGAGGGAATGGTCTCGATAGAGTCAAACAAATAATGCAATCGAACAGTGCTCATTCCAGATCTCTGGAAAGGCACTACTGGGTCTGTGGCCAGAATGCATACTTGCACCTCCCACCATCCTGGAGAAGCTACAGTTCACTTGCAACACTGCATTCGGCCCTGCTTGTAGTACCCAAAAAACACATGAAGGGGGACCCTTTGCAGTCAAAGAACAAGTAGTGCCTGAAATGATAAAAGTAATGCCTGCCATTCCCCCTACAGATTTCGGTATCCTCCCAGAAAAGGAATACCAGGATCAGCTCAGAAGAAAGAAAGAATAATTCAACTACTTGTCTCCAGAATCATCTGATCTACTTGCACAAATACCTGATAAATGTTGACTGTACAATTTTGCCGAGACATTTTTTGCATCCCTTGTGCCCAGTTTCCAGACTAGAGCCAACACCAAGTGGCTCCAGCTCGTTAGATGGGAGCTGATCCAGCTGGCAAATGATACTGAAGAAGGGTTCAATGTCATCAAAGTAAAATGAAGAGCCCTTAGACCAATGATAATTCAGAACTGTTACATCTTTGACCTCCTGACAGCCATGGAGGGCGGAGTTTGCAAAAAGATATGGAGTTCATGTTACACAGTCATACCTTCTGCAGACGCTGAAAATTGAATACTATCACATCTCATTGCAGCAGTACATGAACTTGGGGTAAAAATGAAGACGGAAGCTGGGATCCAGGAGGACAATTGGGTGAACATATCATTCGGATGGGTACCATCCTGGTTTGGAACAACGGTAAAGATGTTGGTCCCTATCATCGTGTTTATTTTGGTGATTTTCTGCATGTGCCAATTGGGTCTCTGTTGTTGTGCCAAAGCAGTACCTAACAGTGCAATGATGATGGTGACAATTGGGAAAAATCATAATAAAATACCTTGTGATACAAATGAAATCGAAATCCAGACAGTGCAAAACAATGACCCTAAATATCATATGGTTGCCATTGCTCAAGGGCATGGGGATGAGGTGGACACTCTATACCACACAACCATTGCACCCACACCAGATCCTGAAAATTACAAGGAAGTTTGGGTAGATTTAGCAGGGGGTGTGGGATGCATTTACATGACCTGTACACCGGGACAATATGCACAGAATGGAGAGAGCTTAAGACATGTTTGCAGAGCATGGATGCCCATAAAAGTGACACCTGTTTGGGCGGAAACAGAAAGACGGGCAAACAGGAATGTATGGGAGTGAATTTGTTACTGTAGAAGTAACAAAAGGGGGGGAATAATGGGATTGAAATTAGTGCATCCCACCCAGCTAGGTGCTTCCAAATAAGGAATACCCCATATGAGGCAATATAACCTACAAGGGGGAGCAGTCTACATCAATAGCTACCACATAAGAGCCTCGTAGCACACGCTTAACAATAGAAATGCCTACGCTCTGCGATGCTATTTTTTAGTAGGCCACAAATGAGGCAGGTCAAAGACCCACAATGCTTGTGTTCTCTGTTCAGAGAGCCTAATTACTACCCAGTATACTGGCCCTGCTTGAGCCTTGTTCCCACGGAAGTCCATTTCCCTCTCGTCCATTCAGTTTTGCAAATATTTAGTATCGGCTCTAGGAATGTGCCGGACAAATAGCGTGTGACAGTACCAGGCCCACACTGTGTCTATTCATCTCCACTAAACTGCCAATGAGCCTCTAACCCCCACGCAGCAAGACTGGTGCTGGTCACACATCACTAACCCGACCCCCTCACCCTCTGCTCTCTGATAAGCACCCAACCCCAGGTCCTAACCTCCATAAAGTACCCACTACAGATCTAAAGCCCACATGACTGTATTTTTCCCTAGCAGCAACACACGTCTCCAGTAAACATGAGTTACTGTGAAGGCTAAATCAAAGATCAATCTCTAGAAGAGACATTGGGTATGGGGACTGTGGTATCACTGGAACCCTGAATGCATGGGTCAGCGTGACTGTATGTTATTCTTTTCACTCCCTGGCACCCATTTCCTGTGCCGCCCAGGTGACTGCCATAATGAATGAGTAGTCAGTCTCAGTTGTTAAGTTTAGTCAGATACAATGGGCCTCATTATAACTCAGGCGGTCCGGAAATAACGGTGGCGGTAAACCCGCTGCCACCGTTGTTTCCGGACCGCCTGATCCCGACTCCTGCAGGCGGGAGGTGATGTTCCCGCCAGGTCTGACCTGGCGGGTTTAACACTGCCCGCCTGCAGGCGGACGAGGAAACATTACGAGATGCTGCCGATGTTTCCATGATCCCCATTCCCATCGAGTCCCATAGGACTCGATGGGAATGGGGATTAACACCATTCCACCTCCGTGATTCCCTGAAAACCGGGGTTGTAATGCCCCGGTAATTCCGGGAATCACGGAGGCAAAATGGTAATACGAGTCCGGCGGTAACCAGGCGGTTTTACCACCGTGGTTACCGCCGGACTCGTAATGAGGCCCAATGTATTTTATGTATGCCCTGACCTTCACTGCGAGGATGAGCCCAGCTGACCCACTGTTGGGTATTTTGTGGATATTTGGGGCTTTGCGGTATTTTCTTACCGCCAAAATACCTTTAGCAATAATCACTCCCTGTATTCATATTGGGTCACACATGACAATAATACATTGCATTATTTCAGAATTCAGACCTATTTAGATGATATGCGCGGTAGTTTGCGTGGTTGGTTGGTATAGTGGTTGGTTTATTTGTGGCCCCAATATCTAACATCCCTTGTTTTTTATCTAGATTGTTCTTGATCACTAGAGAGACCTCAGGCCTACATTTTAGGGATACCACATTTTCAGTGTTAGTGTTGTGTGCCACCATGGGCTATTGTGGTATTTTTGTGGTAATTTCCACTACCTTATATACGGTAGGGAACTATGCCCAGAGAGTCTCTCTTCCCGTTGACTCATGTACCTCCAACAGGCTATGCTACTGTCGGGGGGAAATTCTGCCGGGGTCGGCCGGGCCGTCCGCAGACCTCCGGGCAGTGAGGCCCCAACTCCTCCCGTATATCCCAAAAGAGATAGAGTATGAGACACACACAAGAAGCAAGGTGACTCTGCTGTTTATTAAACACAAACGGCAGGGATGGGTCAAGGATCATACGCGTCTGACCTGACACACACACAATCGTGGGGCTCGCAGGCCCTTTTTACTGTAGTATGACGCGCTACTTGCGTCACTTTAGAAAGTTAACAAAAAAAACCTATCGCCACTCTTAATTGGTTGCTCGAGTGGTAGGGTTAGTATAGCATACGTATAGAGAATAATGTGAGTGGACAAGGGTTAGTCAGGTGATATATCTGGGTTGTCCCTACAATTAGATACATGAGAATTGTTACATGAAGACTCCTAATGATTGGTTAATGTTACTGGCGTCAGTGATAAGAGCCCCATGTTCTGATTGGTGCGCCCGTGAGCTTCCCAGCCTGGGACCATCGCTGTTCCCAGCTCTCGGTGTACCTGCAATTTGCAACAATGTTTCACTATGGGTACATGCAGACAATGTGAATACTTATTCATGAGCTGGACGGCCGACTACTCCCACTGTCGCAGATGTCCATTGATCCTTTCAAGTGTATCTGCCTGTGTCTTGTAACGAGGGATCCAGACGCCTCCTTCCTCCTGGGCTTGGCATCTTGTCAGGTTCGGCTTGGTCACGTGAGGTGGGACCGTGTTTGAGGCAGAATTCTGCACAATTAATATTGTTTTTCCACTGTGTGCCTGGTTTAATTTGCAGATGCGACTTTGATGTTGGTGCACGGCGTGCAAGGTTGCAACATCGTGCCCTTGATGGACTGCTTTTGGAATGTGGGTTTGCAACATTACGACCTTGGCTGTCTGCTTTTCGCCAGGCTCATTCTGCAGGATCAGCAACCTGACTCTTGTTCTGTTAACGTCCACGGGAGCTCTTGCTTGCGGCCTACTTAGGCCTGGTGTATAGGTGGAACCGTTTGGTGCACAGGCGCTTTAGGTTATAGTCTCAAATTGTCTTATGACCAGTATCGTGTCTTCGTTATAATTCTCATTATGGCACCTAGGTTTAGAAGAAGCGTAAGCAAGCTCTTTAGATGAGTTCATGGTGCGTTTTGCGTTTCTGCATTTTGAGAGCCTATGTGGAAAATAATAAAGATGCACGTCCGTGAGTATGTCTGTCGCCTACGTCATAGCACTGAGTATATTCTTCGTGTAGATTGGTGCGGGAGTGTCCAGTGTGTATATTGGCACAGGTGTGCTATCCGTTGGCTAGGTCGACATGGCATCTCTAACGACGTATAGGTTTTAGTCTAGTTGATCCATGCCGCAGGCATCGGCATGGGCAGGGCGGGCTGCTGGGCAGGCAGATGGACACATCCTTATGTTCCTGTACCAGGGTATCTGGTCGTCTGGTAGATGGGCAAACTCTTCTCGTGGCGGGTGCTTGGGCCGTGAACCTTTAGGCCAGGCGCGAGAGGGGGAAGATGGGAGCCTGTTTTTCCATTTTCCCACTTCAGTCCCCCCTCTGGTCGACTTGTCGACCACAAACATATCCTTTTCGTTATCTCCTCTTACTCTCCATATTTTAGTTATTCCTCCTAAATGTCCATAATGGTTAACATGATCTTCAAATGACCAATACATATATTCACAGGTTCCTCCAGGAGTACAGTATACCCATTTCCCTATGTAACTCCTGGGGTTTCTTGGGTTCTCGACCTTCACTAATGGTGGGTCCAGGTGGTTGGTGATGATCTGGTTGCGCAATTTCTCTCTCTCTTGTATTATTATGCCTGTGTGTTGGCCGTCATCTGCTGGCATCAGTGGGTGCATACCAACCATTTCAAGCAATTCGTCAGTGGTGCGTGCCTTCCGGGCTTTCCAAAATCTTATTATGATCAGTGTAGCTCCAGCCAAAATAATACAACCAACTATAATTTTCAGTCCATCTGACAGCCAAGATGGCATCCATGGCCATAATAGCGAAAACCAGCTCTCATCCTTTTTCACACCTTTACTGTCATCCACCATTTTGGAGTGCAACTGGGCCAATTGTGAAACTGCTTCTGTCAGTGTACCGTTGTCAGCATCGTTGGCAGGAATGAATGTGCAGCATGATTGTCCTATCTTTGCGCAAACTCCTCCTTCCATGGCAGTGAGGATGTCCAATACATATCTGTTCTGCAGTGCTACCATCCTTATTGCTCGCAGCTCCTCTTTTATCGCGTTGAATCCGTTTACTGTAGAATTGATGGTCATCATAAGTTCCCATCTAGTTATCTGGAGCCATTTTGCGTTTGCGTAAGCCTGTAGTCCCGGATGTATTATTGAGGAGAAGAACATTGCTGCTCTGCTGAATAGTCTGTGTTCTGGCGGGATTGAAGTGAGTGCCGTTTCCGACCTTCCCCATAGGTAATTTCCTGTCAGAGGTTCTCCTTGTCTTTTCCGTCTATTAAGGACAGTATCATTGCCGCTGGTCCTGTTCCCTGGCTCCTCCTGAGGTGGTGGAGATCTCTTATTTCTCTTGTCCCCTTCATCCATTTTGGGAAAGTTCGCCACATTCACATGCTTTTGGGGTACCACTAGTGATGGTACATTGACGTGCACCATCGTGCATACACCATTCCACAGAGGGGGCAGTGTGTGATATGCCTTTTCTCCACAGGCCCAGTAATGGTCCATTATCACTGCTGTTCCTGCTCCCCCCTCAGGTAACTCCATCATGCTTCCACAATTGGTGTTGTATCCTACGTCCACCTCTCCTTTATGTTGGTAGCATACTTTAGGCGCAGTCAGCGGCAGTATTGTTATCGGGTCTTCATCCGTTTCTATCCATGTGAGCATAGGCACGTATTTGATCCAAGTCGTCCAACATCTGTGGTTGTGTGCATCGATAGTTGAAATAGTTTCTTTTGTTACCATGTTGCTGCCAACCACTCCTATCTCCCATTTGTTGTCCAAGTACACTTTCCCCGTTATCGTCACCAGTGGCCTCTCCCAGCATCCTAGTTTACCAGGAACTTCAGTGGCGTACCAATCACATGATAAATACTGCAGTGTTACTTTCTTTGTTTCTCCTTTTGCAGGACCACTTGTTATGTATCCGAATGCTTCAGCATGTAAACTGCTCTTGTGGTAACTCAAATAAGTCTTGAGGAAGTTGTTTTCGTATGGGTATGAGTCTCGTGTTTTCCACGTCATATGCACCACTGTCCCTTGAAATCTTCCTTTCGTTTGGAACAGTGCCAAGTATATTATGCATCGTGCTGTTTTTGCGTCTATTTCTGTGGCAACAAATGTTCGATAAGCGCTCATGGCGTATGGTATTAATGAGAAAACGTAGCAGCTGTCTTCTGTTGTCTGCTTACCAATGCGGGTCATGTGTTGATACCATATGTTGTTTGAGACGTTTGCTGAATCTTGTATATAATTGTCAATACCTTTATTATCTGAGTATGTGCTGCGTTGAACTCTATTTTGCTTGTGCGCAATTTTACTAATATCACCTGACGTAACACCTGTTGCAGCTGGGGATGGGGGTGTGTTAGGTTTGGGTACAGCAATAATATTGATAGCACAGCTGTACTGCCATACAGAGGCAGCTACGAACCCGGTGATTATCAAAATCCCTATTACATTTATTACATATGCTAATTTCACCAGCATTTTGCTCTTACCTTGCTGCAGTCCGGCAGCGTATTCTTGCGACGTTAGAGTTGCCCGCCTGAAAATTCTCAATATGCTGGTTATTAAATGTTAGTTGTTGTTTTTTAAGCTCTCCCTATCAAATAGTCATTCAGTGCCCAGGCGAAGAGCTGTTCCCACGCTAATCTAAGCGATCTATCTCTTAGCGCAGGCAAGTATGGGTGGAGGTGGGGCATCGAGTATTCTGTGGCCAAAAGGAACGCTGTGTAGTAGACACGTACCCTTTTCCTTTTCAGGTACGTTGGCCTTTTTATTTCATATACAAATTGGTGTGACAATTCTTCTGGGTAGTTATCGTCTGAGGGTACCATCTACTCCTGGACAGTGAATTTGTTAGTTATCTACTTTCTAAGCAATACAATAATACGCTGTTCCTGCATGTGCGAGAGAAAAGAAAAAGAGAGCATTCACGTGTTTACATGTGTATTTGTGCAAGGCAATGTCCTTTAGTTCAGTTACTACTGTAATGGGGACAGGGGTCAGTGGATGGTGGGCAGGGTTTTTTTGGGCTCAACTGGTGGGCGTGGCTTTTACTCTTTGAGCGTGTGATCATGGGGTGGGCTGTATGGGGATCACCCCTTTCTTCTTCAGTTATTGTCTCTGGGGAGTCTGGGGAGTGACAAGGTATGGGAATACTTGGGCCGCTGGCTGTGGTAGAACTTTCTTCTTCCGTTGTCGATGTTGTTGCTGTTCTCTCAATGGACCTGTCGGTGGCGCTGGGGCGGGTCTGTTGTTTGTAGATCTTTACGTCGTGTAGGTGGTTCCAGGCACGCTTGTCCTGTAGCTTTACTGCTCTTGTTGATACCTCCTCTACCAGATGGGGACCAGTAAAGCATGGGCTGTTCCACTTCCTATTGAAGTTGCGAAGTCGTACGTGGTCACCTTTAGCAATCTTACACAGTCCTTCCTTTTCCAGTTCTTTATCCGCGTCTTCTTGCTGGCTTCTATTAGACCCGCCCCGTGTGCGCTCGAGCTGTTGAGACACAAACACTACACTAGTAACCAAAGAAGACACATATTGGTACATTTCATCACCGAGAACACTTGCAGTGCTTTCGTGGTCGGTAAATGCTCTTGACGTTGGTGTTAGGGGAAGGCGCATTTGACGTCCGGTAACCACCTCATGGGGAGTGAGGTGGTGGTCGGACCCTGGCCTATTCCTTAGCTCAAATAATGCTAATGGAAGACAATATAACCAACTCCTCTTTGTTGTTTGTTGTATCTTTGCAATTGCCTCCTTTAATAGGCCATTCAGGCGTTCACATACACCGTTGGCCTGTGGGTGGAATGCACATGCAAATTTATGTTTAATGTTCAGCAGTGATGTAATGTGCTGAAACATCTCGTTTGCGAAATGTGGGCCATTGTCTGACCTTAACACCTCGCACACTCCCCACCTGGGGAAGACCTCCTTCACTAGGAACCTAGCTGCTCTAAATGCACCTGGGTGTGAACAGGGCCCTGCCTCAATCCACCTAGAAAATGGGCATACTACTACAATCATATACCTATTTCCTTGACATATATTGATCATATCAACATAGTCAATATGGAGATGCTGGAAAGGTCCCTCTGGCCGGGGTATAGTACCTCTTATCACCTTTAGAGTGTGGCCGGCCGTAAACTGTTGACATGTGAGACAATTACTGATAAAATTTGACACATGCGAATTTAACTCGGGGCAGAACCAGTCTTCCCTAATTCGTGCTGCAATTACTTCCTTGCCTGTGTGGGCTGGATGATGTAGTTGGTTCAGGGCGGTGTTCAAAAGTGCCAATGGTATTACAACCTTTCCAGTGCCACCCTGGCGCCAAAGTGCGTCGGTTGGGGACATTGTACATCCTCTTTTTACCCATATTTCTTTTTCGGCCATTGGTGCAGCTGCTTGTAACTCCATAATCTGTGTGGCTGGGAGATGGGTGTACCATTCTCTTATCAACATCTCCTTAGCCATTCCCCTCCCTCTCCCTCTCTGTGACTCTGGGGGGTTCCATATCTCACCAAAGTATGCAGCATACTTTGCATGTGCGTCCGCTGCTGCGTTTCCCTTCGAGACGTGGTCCTCACCATTGGTGTGTGTGGTGCATTTCACTAAAGGTAATTCTTGGGGGTCATTAATTACTTCAATTAGTTCAGCCAATAAGAGGGCATGTTGTACTGGAGTGCCATCAGCTCTCCTAAACCCTCTTCTTCTCCATTTCGACAGCCCTGAGTGGACAGTGGATGTAACATATGCGCTGTCGGAATATATGGTCACCCGTTTGTCAAAGCTTTCCTTCAACGCCAAGATCAGTGCGACCAGTTCAGCTGCTTGAGCGGAGTAATGCTGTGGTAATTTTACACATTTCATTGCCACACACACCAGTACCTCCATCATTTTTACCACCGCAGCCCCAGTTCTCCTCACACCATCCCTCTGATCGATAGTTGATGACCCATCAATAAATAAGAGCTCACCCCCCTCTAGTGCGTTTTCCTCAACTTTTCTAGTACATGAGTACATTTCAGTTATTTGTCTACAGTCATGGGCATAATCTCCCTCCTCAATTACTTCTGCTAGGAACCTTGCAGGGTTGACCGTGCTGCATCTAACAATTGATAGTTCGGCCCTGGATAGAATGATCTCATAACCTGATGCTCTTTGCGTGGTTAGGGTGGATTTAGGTTTATTTAATATCGCAAAAAGTGCATGTTCCACAAATAGTGTAGTCGGGCACCCCATAGTGATTGCTGATGCTTTTTCCACCGCAAAAGCAGCTGCGGCGAGACCTTGTTCACAGGGGAAGTGGCCTAACATTACAGGATCTAAGTGGCCACTGTAAAATGCTACGGGTTTGTAGCCCATGCTTGTTTTTTGAGCCAACACTGCTTTCATTACTGCTGAGTCGCAATGTGAAAATATAAAAAATTGCTGCTCATAATCTGGCGATACCAGTGCCAGTACCAGAGCAGTTGATATCGCATCTTTTAATTCATCAAAAGCTTCTTTCATTTCCATCGTCCACCCCAGTTTTTTCTCCCCTTTATTAGCTTCCCGTAACGCCTCAATCAGGGGTCCTATGTATGAACTGTAATCAAATACCCAAGCTCTACAGTAGTTGCAGAGCCCCAGGAACTGCTGCAGTTCCCTTACAGTTTGTGGCATTGGAGTGGTCGAAATAGTTTGTGCTCTTTGTGGTGCGATCTTTCTTCCACGTTGGGATATAAGCTGACCAATGTAAAGTACCTGTTCTTGACAGTACTGTATCTTTTCCATGTCTACCCTGTAACCTTTGTCAGCCAATATTGTCAACATCTTTAAGGAGTCCTCTCTGCATGTTTTTTCGTTTTTACTGCAAATTATTATGTCATCCACATACTGCAACACCGTGCTTTCTACTTCAATGTTACCCAAATCCATCTGTATCACTCTATTGAAAATTGAAGGTGATTCACAATACCCTTGTGGCAATCTGGTGTGCTTCCACTTAGTGTTTCTGTAAGTGAAGCTCATCAGATCTTGTGAGTCTGGGTGTAATGGTATTGAGAAAAAAGCATTTTTAAGGTTCATCACTGTAAATCGTGATGCTTCTGCTGGAATGCCACACAAGATTGTGGCCGGGTTTGCAGCTACGGGATATTCCGCTTCTACTATGTTGTTCAAGGGCCTGAGATCCTGTATAAAGCGCCAAGACCCCCCTCTAGCCTTGCGCACTGGGTACACGGCCGTATTACATGGTGATTCTGAGGGGACCAATATACCATTATTTGTAAGGGCCGTTATGGTTTCATATATTCCCTCATCTGCCTCTTTTGATAGTGGGTACTGTTTTACTCTGGGGAGTATTGCACCTTTTTTCAATTTTATTTTTACTCCCCCTATACTTTTTATGCAGCCCACGTCATAGGGGCCAGTAGTCCACAATGATTTGGGTACTTTTGACATATCGTCCTTAAAGAAAGGGTCCGGGGTGCATGCGGGTGCCTCAAGTGCCATTGCAATTTTCTGTGCTACTTGTTTGTAGGCCACTCTTAGGGCCTCATTACACGGTAGGCGGTGAGCCATGGCGCTATTAGCGCCATGGCTCATGCCGGTAAAATACCGGCACCGCCTTGGCGGTAAGGGGATTTACCGCCCCATCCCAAGGTTGGCGGGGCGGTAAATCCCCCTTCCGCCATTGCCCTTCCCCATTCCCATTTCTGCCCCATAGGGCTCTATGGGAATGGGGAAGGCGCTAATTACGGCACCGCAATTTTGCGGTGCCGTAATTAGCTCCGAGGTCCCTTAGCGGGTTGGTATTTAACGCCTGCAAAAAGCAGGCATTAAAACTCCAACCCGCTAAAGGACCTCGTAGTAAGGCGGCAGGGATTTACCGGTACCGGTATTTTACCGCCTACCGTGTAATGAGGCCCTTAGCCATATTTCCATAACATTACAGGATCTAAGTGGCCACTGTAAAATGCTACGGGTTTGTAGCCCATGCTTGTTTTTTGAGCCAACACTGCTTTCATTACTGCTGAGTCGCAATGTGAAAATATAAAAAATTGCTGCTCATAATCTGGCGATACCAGTGCCAGTACCAGAGCAGTTGATATCGCATCTTTTAATTCATCAAAAGCTTCTTTCATTTCCATCGTCCACCCCAGTTTTTTCTCCCCTTTATTAGCTTCCCGTAACGCCTCAATCAGGGGTCCTATGTATGAACTGTAATCAAATACCCAAGCTCTACAGTAGTTGCAGAGCCCCAGGAACTGCTGCAGTTCCCTTACAGTTTGTGGCATTGGAGTGGTCGAAATAGTTTGTGCTCTTTGTGGTGCGATCTTTCTTCCACGTTGGGATATAAGCTGACCAATGTAAAGTACCTGTTCTTGACAGTACTGTATCTTTTCCATGTCTACCCTGTAACCTTTGTCAGCCAATATTGTCAACATCTTTAAGGAGTCCTCTCTGCATGTTTTTTCGTTTTTACTGCAAATTATTATGTCATCCACATACTGCAACACCGTGCTTTCTACTTCAATGTTACCCAAATCCATCTGTATCACTCTATTGAAAATTGAAGGTGATTCACAATACCCTTGTGGCAATCTGGTGTGCTTCCACTTAGTGTTTCTGTAAGTGAAGCTCATCAGATCTTGTGAGTCTGGGTGTAATGGTATTGAGAAAAAAGCATTTTTAAGGTTCATCACTGTAAATCGTGATGCTTCTGCTGGAATGCCACACAAGATTGTGGCCGGGTTTGCAGCTACGGGATATTCCGCTTCTACTATGTTGTTCAAGGGCCTGAGATCCTGTATAAAGCGCCAAGACCCCCCTCTAGCCTTGCGCACTGGGTACACGGCCGTATTACATGGTGATTCTGAGGGGACCAATATACCATTATTTGTAAGGGCCGTTATGGTTTCATATATTCCCTCATCTGCCTCTTTTGATAGTGGGTACTGTTTTACTCTGGGGAGTATTGCACCTTTTTTCAATTTTATTTTTACTCCCCCTATACTTTTTATGCAGCCCACGTCATAGGGGCCAGTAGTCCACAATGATTTGGGTACTTTTGACATATCGTCCTTAAAGAAAGGGTCCGGGGTGCATGCGGGTGCCTCAAGTGCCATTGCAATTTTCTGTGCTACTTGTTTGTAGGCCACTCTTAGGGCCTCATTACACGGTAGGCGGTGAGCCATGGCGCTATTAGCGCCATGGCTCATGCCGGTAAAATACCGGCACCGCCTTGGCGGTAAGGGGATTTACCGCCCCATCCCAAGGTTGGCGGGGCGGTAAATCCCCCTTCCGCCATTGCCCTTCCCCATTCCCATTTCTGCCCCATAGGGCTCTATGGGAATGGGGAAGGCGCTAATTACGGCACCGCAATTTTGCGGTGCCGTAATTAGCTCCGAGGTCCCTTAGCGGGTTGGTATTTAACGCCTGCAAAAAGCAGGCATTAAAACTCCAACCCGCTAAAGGACCTCGTAGTAAGGCGGCAGGGATTTACCGGTACCGGTATTTTACCGGTGCCGGTAAATCCCTACCGCCTACCGTGTAATGAGGCCCTTAGCCATATTTCCACACTCATCATAAACACCATTTCACCTTCCTCCTTTTCATCTGAAAACAGCTCCTCATCTGACTCCTGGGTGAGCCTACATCCTTCTGCTAATGCTATCACTGCCCTCCATGCTCTTCCTTCTCTGTCTTGGGCATGTACAGCAATATAATCAGCTGTTGCAATAATGCTCTCAATATCCATTGAGACCACCTTCCCTTCTGGTTCATTAACAGGTGTTTCTGGTCTGAACAGATAGGCTGCTGGCCTTCTCCATATTTTCCCTTCTATCCCTGGCATCCATGCAATTGCCATGTCCGTTCCATACTGGAAGAGTTCACCATCTACTGGCTCCGCCCTAATCGCTGTCTGTCCACAGTATGCCTGCATAATCTGTCGTGCTGTGAGCATGTTAATCCCCGGAGTAGAGCAAATTATGCCGTCCTCAGTAAAGGAGATCGTCATATTCAACCTGTTCATTATATCTCTCCCCAGTATATTTACTGGTGAGGCACTATAATATAAAAGTGGAACTGACAGATCGTAATCTCCAATAGATAAGGGAATGTTATCAGTAAAGGGAACCAACCCTCTAGCCCCAGAGAATCCTTGGGTGTTCATGGTCTCGCCTGACATCTTAAATTTACCTTCCCTTATGCAAGACCGGGTCGCCCCGGTGTCAACAAGGAATGATAATTTTTTGTCACCTATCGTTACCTCTATGCGTGGTTCCTCCGCACTATTAGGCGTTACTGACAGGATGGGACACACCAAGGCCATCTGTGGGCTGTCCTATTGGGGGTACAACGACTGGCCATTTCCGGTATAAGGGTTGTGTCCCAAAACCGCCACCCTACCCAGTTGTGTTTGTGGTATTTGTGGTTGTTGTGTCATCGCTACCTGTTGTTGTGGCAGTGTTTGGGGCTGTTGTTGTGTTAATTGTTGTTGTTGTTCATTTCCTTGTTGCAACATTTGCTGTTGTGGTATGCCCTGCTGTACCTGTGCGGGCCTTGGTTGTCCCTGATCACTCTATGATGGTGTTCCTGGTCTAACTCTACACGTGCGTGACATGTGCCCCAATAGTCCACAGCTCCAACACACCGGTGGTTCCCTATTCTGCCATGGAAAGCTCCCTGTGTTGTCCTGGTATACTGGTTGCCCTGTGGGGTAGGAATTTCTAAGTCCTCCCACCTGCGGTTGCGTGCCATATCTGTACCCTCTCCCTCTCATAATTCCTCCTCTCCCCCTGTTATCATTATAATACCCAGCTCCTGGCATTGGGTATCCTCCTCCCATGTTGGGCGTGTATGGTTGGAGTGGCGGCACCTGTTGTGTTATAGTCTGTGAAGGTGGTATTTGGGAGGAATCTTGTGCAGCCACTACTTGTGTTGGGCTTTGGGTCATTGTTGTAGGTGTAGTTATTAGTGCCCCTTCCATTGTGTATTTAGTAAGCTTTTTCTGTACTAATTTAGCCTCTTCCGTTTTCCTGTCCTCTTCCTTTTGTTTCATTTTTCCTTGCCATGTCCTACAATGATGCACTATAGTCAGTTGTATTTCGGGCCATGGTTTTGCTTCCATTCCCACTACTTTCTTTAGTTGTTTCTGAACTCCTTCTGGGAGCCCTTGTACCAGTATATGGTAAAATATTGCTGGTGTTTTATCCCATTGTTCTCTAGTTTCCATGCGCCACTTTTTCCTGGATATAATCAACAGGATCTTCGTTCTCATGCATCTTGCGGGATGTAATTGCTCCTATATCTGATGTGTCTGGGTACTGTACCCTCAGTGCCTGCCATAGTGCATGTCTGCAGTTTGCGAACGGTGCCCCATCGTGCGATGTATTTGTTATTGTTACCCCATGAAATCCCGCTCTCTTCCAGATGTCATCCACTCTATCCCCTAATATTGATATTAAAAGGCCCTTTACATCTCCTACTGCCAGCTTCTGTCCTGCGGTGTGTTTTTCCATTTCATATATCCATTTACCCGCACCTCCACTTAATGATGGGAGCCTACATTTTATATTTTCTTTATCGGTATGCTTCCAAGGAACATACTGTGGTCTAACCCCACCTCTCTCCAAAAGGGGCATTAAATTATGTCTTGTTTCACCCTTTGTATTCCATAATATTGAGTCCTCACACCCTTCCTCCTCTTCCCTTTCTTCCACATTTTCACTTTCGTTTGTATTTCCCCTGCTCATACCTCTTTCTTCTCCATCTTTTCCCCTTCTTCCATCTTTCTCTGTATTTAGTGTGGGCATGTTTATACCTCTTTCCTGCCTGCGACTAGGGAGGTCTCTAAGCTGCCATGTATAGGGTGTCAGTTCGTCGGTGAAGGGCGCTAGTTTTATTTTGCGTAACGAACGTGAGGTGGTTGAGCATGTAGGGTGCGATAGGGGAGGGCGTGATGGGGATGATGGGGATGGGGATGTTGCGACCTCATGTGCCTGTCTTTCCTCTATTCCTTGCTTTCCCCCCTCACTTCTCTCCATCTCATCCTTTCTCCTACTGATCCATGGTGAGTCTAGGTTGGTCCGGGTGATGTATAGTTTATCTAAACTTTCTGTTTCACTGTTTCTTCCTTCATTTTCCACTCCCTCTTCCTCACTACAAAAGCTAGTCATAAACGGCAACCCCCACTCGGTCTTTTTCCCCTTGATCGTTACTGTTTGTAAATCTATTAGGTCCAGTTCTCCTCTTTCTCCTTTATCAACCGCTCCCCTTTGTGCTGATGTTGTTGCTACTTCTGTGTCATCATATACATCCCCCCACGTTCCACTCTCCCTTCCCCTATCTCCTCTTTCTCCTTCATACCTTTCCTCCATCTCCTTACTATTTTCCTCCCTTTTCCTTTTCAATTCCTCCATCACTTCACTTCTCATCTGTTCTAATATTCTTTCATCCTCTTTCTTCCTTTCCCATTTCGCCCTTTCTTTTTCTACTATACTCTCCATCACCCTCCCTTCTTTGTATTTCTTAGTTGATTCTGATAGTAACCTCCTCCTCCATATTGCCATGTCTTTTTCTTTTTCTTCTTCTTCCCTTTTCTTTTCCCGCAGTACTACTCTTGATACCCTATCTGCTGCTGCTTTTACCCTGTCAGCTTCTCTCCTTTGCTCCTCAGTTCGTTCCCTTATTTTTTCCAATTCGTTCTTACCTTCTTTCCTTTTCCTCGCTCTCTCTCTCTCTCCTCCCTCTCAAGCTGCTTGATCAATTCATTCTGTTCATCCCTTAATTTTGCTAATCGTTCCTCCAAAATCTCTTCTTTTTGTCTTAACAGCTCTTCCCCCCTCAATTCACTCTCCCTGGCATTATCCTCCTCTGTTTTCATTACTACCTCCTTCTCTTCTCCTGTTAATGAACCTCATAAATTTAATAATATTTGGCACCTACCCATTCATCATTTCCTATTTCCACAGTCTGGTCTTCTCCAGTCCTCCCCTCCCCTGCTGGCATTTTCCTATGAGCCACATATGGTGGAGGGCTGTATGCCGGGTTCGAGTATCCCTCAGCCGCCCTTAACTGTCCTCTTTCTATTTCTCCCAATTCTCTTAAATGGTACAACCCCCCTCCCCCTGTTTTTACTCCCGTTGCTAGGGGTATATCATTGCTCGGTTCCTTTTTTATTTCATCTGCTTTATTATTCTTTTCTCCTCACTCACCTCTGTTTCCCGTGTTCTTTGGGTCCTCATTCCCCTGTGTCCCATCCTCTCCTTCCTCCTTAATCTCTGTTTCTTCTGGTATTTCCCCCATAGTGAATATTCCATTTGGTCCTGGTCGGGACCCCTGGAACATCCTCCATAAGTTAAACACCTCCACGTGGTTTGCCAACTTCTTCCCTTTATATGTATTGTACAGATGATTTAATAGTGAATGTTGGGCATATGGATCAAAGCTACCGTTAGGCGGCCACGGTGTTAGCATTTTGTTATCCGTCCCCTGGGTCCATTCTATGCTATACTTAATCAGTTTCTCCCTATGGGGTGGCAGTGTTGTGCATATGTATTGTATTGGCGTGGTGAGGGTGTTCCCCCACCCTCCCGATCCTGTTCCGTATGACATAGTAGCGCTCCACTTGCTACCCTTCCCTAATCTGGTATCAGTTTATCCCACTAGTAGTTTACAATATACAGCCTTATATCGTTACCTGGCCCCGTAAGTTTGGGGATTTACGATAGTCCGCTTAAGGAAAATTCTAAAAATATAGTATGTTACATTTGTAGATTTTCCTCTGCCTTTCTTCCTTTATACAACACCCTTACGGCCCCCTGCGGCCGAGGCGTACGTAGCCCCCTGCGGCTGCGTACCCCTTATTACGTTCTTATACAGTCGTCCTGTTTTCACATGCTCCTCCCCCTTCTACACTTGCCGTGGCCGGCGTTCTCCGTGCGCAGCCACGTTCCCCGTTTCGCCTTTCCTCGATCAACTCGTTTACCGTTTATCTCCGTTTCCACTCCCTTACCACAGTTCTCTTCCCCACCACTCTCAAAACGAGGATGCCTCGTGCTTGCGATATCCTATGAAAACCCTACAGGTGATGTCACCGATCTCGTAGAGCTACTGGTAAGTTCTTCATATATTCTTTAAATCCAAAATACACCTGCAATCTACCCCCGTTAACCCCACAGCTGTCTTCCTGTCACTCCTGGAACAAGGTAATCAAATCAACAATATAATCGGACTGCGCACACTGCGTCGCCTCGCGTGTGATACGCCCCTCAACAGGAGGGCTTAACCAGCCAATTATCTACCGCCTACAGGGAAACGTCATCTACCTATCGAGTGTCTTGCTCGAACAATAGGGATCCTCATCTACTCATTGATCAATAAATGCCAAATCGTAGGAAAACCACACACACACACCCTTACACGTAGTCGCGACCTAGGCCAATCAGTTTCTACGAGCGGCCGCACGTGAGCTTCCCAGCCTGGGACCATCGCTGTTCCCAGCTCTCGGTGTACCTGCAATTTGCAACAATGTTTCACTATGGGTACATGCAGACAATGTGAAGACTTATTCATGAGCTGGACGGCCGACTACTCCCACTGTCGCAGATGTCCATTGATCCTTTCAAGTGTATCTGCCTGTGTCTTGTAACGAGGGATCCAGACGCCTCCTTCCTCCTGGGCTTGGCATCTTGTCAGGTTCGGCTTGGTCACGTGAGGTGGGACCGTGTTTGAGGCAGAATTCTGCACAATTAATATTGTTTTTCCACTGTGTGCCTGGTTTAATTTGCAGGTGTGACTTTGATGTTGGTGCACGGCGTGCGAGGTTGCAACATCGTGCCCTTGATGGTCTGCTTTTGGAATGTGGGTTTGCAACATTACGACCTTGGCTGTCTGCTTTTCGCCAGGCTCATTCTGCAGGATCAGCAACCTGACTCTTGTTCTGTTAACGTCCACGGGAGCTCTTGCTTGCGGCCTACTTAGGCCTGGTGTATAGGTGGAACCGTTTGGTGCACAGGCGCTTTAGGTTATAGTCTCATATTGTCTTATGACCAGTATCGTGTCTTCGTTATAATTCTCATTATGGCACCTAGGTTTAGAAGAAGCGTAAGCAAGCTCTTTAGATGAGTTCATGGTGCGTTTTGCGTTTCTGCATTTTGAGAGCCTATGTGGAAAATAATAAAGATGCACGTCCGTGAGTATGTCTGTCGCCTACGTCATAGCACTGAGTATATTCTTCGTGTAGATTGGTGCGGGAGTGTCCAGTGTGTATATTGGCACAGGTGTGCTATCCGTTATCCTAGGTCGTCATGGCATCTCTAACGACGTATAGGTTTTAGTCTAGTTGATCCATGCCGCAGGCATCAGCATGGGCAGGGCGGGCTGCTGGGCAGGCAGATGGACACATCCTTATGTTCCTGTACCAGGGTATCTGGTCGTCTGGTAGATGGGCAAACTCTTCTCGTGGCGGGTGCTTGGGCCGTGAACCTTTAGGCCAGGCGTGAGAGGGGGAAGATGGGAGCCTGTTTTTCCATTTTCCCACTTCACTACAAACAGTCACTCACAAATTTCCATACTGAATAGAATCATGCACACATCTGCTTTAAAATGACAGTTGCACTGTTTAAAAATCTACCCACATTTAAACCTTTCCCCATGCAAAATGAAAGAGAGAAATAATACACACTAGCTCTCTGTTTTCTAATATTTTTGTATTATAGAAATTTCTTTTAAACACAGTTTAACTTTTTTTACAGAAATAAATGAAATGGTACAACATTATTTGTGATAAAATGAACAGAGAGCTGCAAGAATATATTCAATTGGTAACATTAAATATGCTGATAAGAGACTGAGACTCCCTCTAAGACACTGACTGAACAGTTTCGCACACTTTCGCACAGCTCCCACTCGCTTCTGTAATTACCTTATCTGTTCCGCATGAGTTTTCTCCAGCTATTCTCTTTCTGAATTTGGCTCCCTTGAATATCAACCCCAGTGAGAACAAGCGTCTGCCGTTCTCAAACCGGGGTTATTGCCTGGAACTCTTAGCTTTTGCAGCAGGAATGCCCCAGCCAGGATAGAAATCCTTCTCCCAGCTCTGCCAGATGTCGCCTGCCTTCCCCCTCTTCTCAAGCTTCTCCAGCAAAGTTCTAATCACAGCCTCTAGCATGATACTTGCTATGACGCTGCTCCAATCAGAATCAATCATGTCATCTCCTCCCTCACTACACAATGGCTCACTTCTACAGTGGCAATTGTAACAAACTGATTTCCTGTTCCTTCGAGCTCTTTGCTTCCTTTAGTTATGTGGACAGAGAAGCAGAGAAAAAAAATGAATGTGTGTTTAAAAGTTCACTTTCAGAGTAGGCCTAATTCTGCAGTGGAGACACATTTTTATTAGTGGATTATGTTAAATGAAGTTTTATTAGTCAGGTTAGTTATTAATAAGGTTAGTTATTAATTTTCAAATGTGTCTCTTGCAACATAGGCATTTCAGGTGAAAAATAGTGTGCATTTTGAATGAGCAGATGTGTGCTTTTAACTGTAAAAATGGATTTGCATCTTATATGTAAAAATCGTTTTTGACTGAATAGCCTGTCTTTACTTATATGTCCATGTTACTCTGGCAACACATATAGCAATGCACCACACCCATGTAGTGGTGCTGCATAAAAAATTGCTACCTGTGCAGTAGTGCTGTACTCTGGGCTGAAACACGCCAAATATCCTTACATACCCTCCTTTTGTTTTTAGAACTTGGCTACGATCCAAGCTAATTCCTAAAAACAACTTGTTCTTTTTCTTCTTTTAAAATGCAAGTGTATTGGGATATCTTTCTCTTCCTGACGTAGCTACTAAAATCAGTAACATTTTCATTTTTACTGATAGCACAGTCAACCATCCACCCATGACTAGCACCAGGACAGCCAACCCCACTATTGAGCGTTCCCCCCAGGTTCCCCAATTAAATCTTTCCACTTCTATTATCCCCAGATTACTAATTGTAATATTGTTTTTTCTCAAATTCATTTTTATAACGTGTCTTTCTTTGTGATTCAATAAATATTCCACATCCGGATATATTGGAAAGGTATCCCTTTGAAAAAAATCGATATTTTCCACTTGGCTTTCCCAAACATCATTTGTTACATGAAACAATGTTAACCCCCCAATTGACACAATTGTATCCTTTGGAACCTGTAAATAAAAAACATTATATTTCACCTGTTTAACCACGTATGTTCCATGGTTTAAATGTACTACTGTCATGTTCTTTAAACAGGTGCTGACCAACCATTTACCTCTGACCATCTTAGCCTGTGCCAGTTCTTCACTCCCCATATTGTTAATAATCACTTCACATCCTTCTGATATACTTGGGTCAGAATTCAAACCACAAATAGCATCTGTGGCATCAGGAACAAACGGTTTACCTGGACACATATAATTTTGTTCTTTAAATTTGACACATGTTTCCAGGTTTGGTATTAAATAAACTTCAGGTTCCCATGACTGAAATGCCACCACTTCTGGAGTCTTAATCTTAATAAATTTGTCCTCTTGCCAAAATCCCACGTTGTGTACCCACTTTGTTTGATAAATATGTTCAGGACTTACATATGGGATGCATAGCAAAAATCAGATCTCTAGTCTTTCCAAGTCCACGTATAATGGCATTGCATTACCCATTTCAAAAGCAATTTTTACCTGTATTTTATCAATTTCCCTCCTGGTCAATCTTTCTATCATTTGACGAATAATATCCTGTGAAACAAAATACAAGGGGATATGTCCTTGAATCAATTGTTAAACTGCAGGTTGAACTTCTCTTATATAATTCGTTAATAGTCTGTCAACAGGACTCATTATGTTCAATATTTCATTTAAAGTTCTGTCATGCTTAAGTATTATTTTAGTCGCCCGTTGCATCACATCCGCTTGTTCATTTAGAATGATTGCAGTTTCATTTATGAATCTTACTTATTCATCCAGTCCCCCTCTAATCCCATCTAATGTTTTTTGTATTATTTCTAGGTCAATAGTCAGTTGTTGCGCTTTAGTACTCTGTGTTCCTACCGAAATAGAATTGGCTGTTGATATTGTGGTACCTATTATGGCTCCAACTATAGACATTACCAATGATATCGCGAGCATCACCGCACCTCTCTTTCCTCTCCTCTTCTTAATGTCTGCTGAATTCACAAATGTTTTCTCCAACTGCATTAATATATCTCTTATTGACTGCTTAGCGTCCTCTTTTCTTATTTCCAGCCACTCTTTAGTCTTTCAATCTTAATTCCGGTATTGTTCAAATATTTTTCAATCAAAATCTCAGGATTCAATGGTATGTAGATATTTTGGAAAATCATCCTTCTATCACTCATAATGAATCCTGGTGCTTCTTCCACCGCGATACCAGATGCTGGTCCAGGTTCAATGACAACCTGTGCTTCTGAATTCTTGAAGATCCCTCCAAATATCATCATCATTAACCATATCATTGGTATCATCTTCAATGCTGATCGCTTTGCAGCCTTGGTCTTCACCCCTCTTTGGGGCTTTCCCGGAATCCGTCCACGTGGGCTCCAGGACTCCATCGTCTCCCGTGGTCTCTGATCCCGGAACCTCCGACCAAATAATGTTAATTTTCTAAATCAAACAAATTAAGTACATAGCACAATACTAACTTCACCCTTTTGCCAAAAATAAAACATGCTTGGTAAAAACATTTCGTTTTTTTTTTTTTTTTTCTGAAATTAAACACAAGTTAACAAGAAAACAAACATATACAAAACAACATTCAATATTTAATACATTTTCTCTCTGCACACCAACCATGAGCTTCCATTATATATATTTATTTATTTATTTACTTATTTATTATGCAATGTATTATTGTCATGTGTGACCTAATATGAATACAGAGAGTGATTATTGCTAAAGGTATTTTGGCAGCAAGAAAATACTGCAAAGCCCCAAATATCCACAAAATACCCAACATATTTATGGTGCGTTGGTGGTATAGTGGTGAGCATAGCTGCCTTCCAAGCAGTTGACCCAGGTTCGGTTCCCAGCCAACGCACCATAAATATGTTGGGTATTTTGTGGATATTTGGGGTTTTGCGGTATTTTCTTACCGCCAAAATACCTTTAGCAATAATCACTCTCTGTATTCATATTGGGTCACACATGACAATAATACTTTGCATTATTTCAGAATTCAGACCTATTTAGATGATATGCGCGGTAGTTTGCGTGGTTGGTTGGTATAGTGGTTGGTTTATTTGTGGCCCCAATATCCAACATCCCTTGTTTTTTATCTAGATTGTTCTTGATCACTAGAGAGACCTCAGGCCTACATTTTAGGGATACCACATTTTCAGTGTTAGTGTCGTGTGCCACCATGGGCTATTGTGGTATTTTTGTGGTAATTTCCACTACCTTATATACGGTAGGGAACTATGTCCAGAGAGTCTCTCTTCCCGTTGACTCATGTACCTCCAACAGGCTATGCTACATACAGTCACTCACAACTTCCATACTGAATAGAATCATGCACACGTCTGCTTTAAAATGACAATTGCACTGTTTAAAAATCTACCCACATTTAAACCTTTCCCCATGCAAAATGAAAGAGAGAAATAATACACACTAGCTCTCTGTTTTCAAATATTTTTGTATTATAGAAATTTCTTTTAAACACAGTTTAACTTTTTTTACAGAAATAAATGAAATGGTACAACATTATTTGTGATAAAATGAACAGAGAGCTGCGAGAATATATTCAATTGGTAACATTAAATATGCTGATAAGAGACTGAGACTCCCTCTAAGACACTGACTGAACAGTTTAGCACACTTTCGCACAGCTCCCACTCGCTTCTGTAATTACCTTATCTGTTCAGCATGAGTTTTCTCCAGCTATTCTCTTTCTGAATTTGACTCCCTTGAATATCAACCCCAGTGAGAACAAGCGTCTGCCGTTCTCAAACCGGGGTTATTGCCTGGAACTCTCAGCTTTTGCAGCAGGAATGCTCCAGCCAGGATAGAGATCCTTCTCCCAGCTCTGCCAGATGTCGCCTGCCTTCCCCCTCTTCTCAAGCTTCTCCAGCAAAGTTCTAATCACAGCCTCTAGCATGATACTTGCTATGACGCTGCTCCAATCAGAATCAATCATGTCATCTCCTCCCTCACTACACAATGGCTCACTTCTACAGTGGCAATTGTAACAAACTGATTTCCTGTTCCTTCGAGCTCTTTGCTTCCTTTAGTTATGTGGACAGAGAAGCAGAGAAAAAAAATGAATGTGTGTTTAAAAGTTCACTTTCAGAGTAGGCCTAATTCTGCAGTGGAGACACATTTTTATTAGTGGATTATGTTAAATGAAGTTTTATTAGTCAGGTTAGTTATTAATAAGGTTAGTTATTAATTTTCAAATGTGTCTCTTGCAACATAGGCATTTCAGGTGAAAAATAGTGTGCATTTTGAATGAGCAGATGTGTGCTTTTAACTGTAAAAATGGATTTGCATCTTATATGTAAAAATCGTTTTTGACTGAATAGCCTGTCTTTACTTATATGTCCATGTTACTCTGGCAACACATATAGCAATGCACCACACCCATGTAGTGGTGCTGCATAAAAAATTGCTACCTGTGCAGTAGTGCTGTACTCTGGGCTGAAACACGCCAAATATCCTTACATACCCTCCTTTTGTTTTTAGAACTTGGCTACGATCCAAGCTAATTCCTAAAAACAACTTGTTCTTTTTCTTCTTTTAAAATGCAAGTGTATTGGGATATCTTTCTCTTCCTGACGTAGCTACTAAAATCAGTAACATTTTCATTTTTACTGATAGCACAGTCAACCATCCACCCATGACTAGCACCAGGACAGCCAACCCCACTATTGAGCGTTCCCCCCAGGTTCCCCAATTAAATCTTTCCACTTCTATTATCCCCAGATTACTAATTGTAATATTGTTTTTTCTCAAATTCATTTTTATAACGTGTCTTTCTTTGTGATTCAATAAATATTCCACATCCGGATATATTGGAAAGGTATCCCTTTGAAAAAAATCGATATTTTCCACTTGGCTTTCCCAAACATCATTTGTTACATGAAACAATGTTAACCCCCCAATTGACACAATTGTATCCTTTGGAACCTGTAAATAAAAAACATTATATTTCACCTGTTTAACCACGTATGTTCCATGGTTTAAATGTACTACTGTCATGTTCTTTAAACAGGTGCTGACCAACCATTTACCTCTGACCATCTTAGCCTGTGCCAGTTCTTCACTCCCCATATTGTTAATAATCACTTCACATCCTTCTGATATACTTGGGTCAGAATTCAAACCACAAATAGCATCTGTGGCATCAGGAACAAACGGTTTACCTGGACACATATAATTTTGTTCTTTAAATTTGACACATGTTTCCAGGTTTGGTATTAAATAAACTTCAGGTTCCCATGACTGAAATGCCACCACTTCTGGAGTCTTAATCTTAATAAATTTGTCCTCTTGCCAAAATCCCACGTTGTGTACCCACTTTGTTTGATAAATATGTTCAGGACTTACATATGGGATGCATAGCAAAAATCAGATCTCTAGTCTTTCCAAGTCCACGTATAATGGCATTGCATTACCCATTTCAAAAGCAATTTTTACCTGTATTTTATCAATTTCCCTCCTGGTCAATCTTTCTATCATTTGACGAATAATATCCTGTGAAACAAAATACAAGGGGATATGTCCTTGAATCAATTGTTAAACTGCAGGTTGAACTTCTCTTATATAATTCGTTAATAGTCTGTCAACAGGACTCATTATGTTCAATATTTCATTTAAAGTTCTGTCATGCTTAAGTATTATTTTAGTCGCCCGTTGCATCACATCCGCTTGTTCATTTAGAATGATTGCAGTTTCATTTATGAATCTTACTTATTCATCCAGTCCCCCTCTAATCCCATCTAATGTTTTTTGTATTATTTCTAGGTCAATAGTCAGTTGTTGCGCTTTAGTACTCTGTGTTCCTACCGAAATAGAATTGGCTGTTGATATTGTGGTACCTATTATGGCTCCAACTATAGACATTACCAATGATATCGCGAGCATCACCGCACCTCTCTTTCCTCTCCTCTTCTTAATGTCTGCTGAATTCACAAATGTTTTCTCCAACTGCATTAATATATCTCTTATTGACTGCTTAGCGTCCTCTTTTCTTATTTCCAGCCACTCTTTAGTCTTTCAATCTTAATTCCGGTATTGTTCAAATATTTTTCAATCAAAATCTCAGGATTCAATGGTATGTAGATATTTTGGAAAATCATCCTTCTATCACTCATAATGAATCCTGGTGCTTCTTCCACCGCGATACCAGATGCTGGTCCAGGTTCAATGACAACCTGTGCTTCTGAATTCTTGAAGATCCCTCCAAATATCATCATCATTAACCATATCATTGGTATCATCTTCAATGCTGATCGCTTTGCAGCCTTGGTCTTCACCCCTCTTTGGGGCTTTCCCGGAATCCGTCCACGTGGGCTCCAGGACTCCATCGTCTCCCGTGGCCTCTGATCCCGGAACCTCCGACCAAATAATGTTAATTTTCTAAATCAAACAAATTAAGTACATAGCACAATACTAACTTCACCCTTTTGCCAAAAATAAAACATGCTTGGTAAAAACATTTCGTTTTTTTTTTTTTTTTTCTGAAATTAAACACAAGTTAACAAGAAAACAAACATATACAAAACAACATTCAATATTTAATACATTTTCTCTCTGCACACCAACCATGAGCTTCCATTATATATATTTATTTATTTATTTACTTATTTATTATGCAATGTATTATTGTCATGTGTGACCTAATATGAATACAGAGAGTGATTATTGCTAAAGGTATTTTGGCGGCAAGAAAATACTGCAAAGCCCCAAATATCCACAAAATACCCAACATATTTATGGTGCGTTGGTGGTATAGTGGTGAGCATAGCTGCCTTCCAAGCAGTTGACCCAGGTTCGGTTCCCAGCCAACGCACCATAAATATGTTGGGTATTTTGTGGATATTTGGGGTTTTGCGGTATTTTCTTACCGCCAAAATACCTTTAGCAATAATCACTCTCTGTATTCATATTGGGTCACACATGACAATAATACTTTGCATTATTTCAGAATTCAGACCTATTTAGATGATATGCGCGGTAGTTTGCGTGGTTGGTTGGTATAGTGGTTGGTTTATTTGTGGCCCCAATATCCAACATCCCTTGTTTTTTATCTAGATTGTTCTTGATCACTAGAGAGACCTCAGGCCTACATTTTAGGGATACCACATTTTCAGTGTTAGTGTCGTGTGCCACTATGGGCTATTGTGGTATTTTTGTGGTAATGTCCACTACCTTATATACGGTAGGGAACTATGTCCAGAGAGTCTCTCTTCCCGTTGACTCATGTACCTCCAACAGGCTATGCTACATACAGTCACTCACAACTTCCATACTGAATAGAATCATGCACACGTCTGCTTTAAAATGACAATTGCACTGTTTAAAAATCTACCCACATTTAAACCTTTCCCCATGCAAAATGAAAGAGAGAAATAATACACACTAGCTCTCTGTTTTCAAATATTTTTGTATTATAGAAATTTCTTTTAAACACAGTTTAACTTTTTTTACAGAAATAAATGAAATGGTACAACATTATTTGTGATAAAATGAACAGAGAGCTGCGAGAATATATTCAATTGGTAACATTAAATATGCTGATAAGAGACTGAGACTCCCTCTAAGACACTGACTGAACAGTTTAGCACACTTTCGCACAGCTCCCACTCGCTTCTGTAATTACCTTATCTGTTCAGCATGAGTTTTCTCCAGCTATTCTCTTTCTGAATTTGACTCCCTTGAATATCAACCCCAGTGAGAACAAGCGTCTGCCGTTCTCAAACCGGGGTTATTGCCTGGAACTCTCAGCTTTTGCAGCAGGAATGCTCCAGCCAGGATAGAGATCCTTCTCCCAGCTCTGCCAGATGTCGCCTGCCTTCCCCCTCTTCTCAAGCTTCTCCAGCAAAGTTCTAATCACAGCCTCTAGCATGATACTTGCTATGACGCTGCTCCAATCAGAATCAATCATGTCATCTCCTCCCTCACTACACAATGGCTCACTTCTACAGTGGCAATTGTAACAAACTGATTTCCTGTTCCTTCGAGCTCTTTGCTTCCTGTAGTTATGTGGACAGAGCAGCAAAGAAAAAAAAATGAATGTGCGTTTAAAAGTTCACTTTCAGAGTAGGCCTAATTCTGCAGTGGAGACACATTTTTATTAGTGGATTATGTTAAATGAAGTTTTATTAGTCAGGTTAGTTATTAATAAGGTTAGTTATTAATTTTCAAATGTGTCTCTTGCAACATAGGCATTTCAGGTGAAAAATAGTGTGCATTTTGAATGTGCAGATGTGTGCTTTTAACTGTAAAAACGGATTTGCATCTTATATGTAAAAATCGTTTTTGACTGAATAGCCTGTCTTTACTTATATGTCCATGTTTCTCTGGCAACACATATAGCAATGCACCACACCCATGTAGTGGTGCTGCATAAAAAATTGCTACCTGTGCAGTAGTGCTGTACTCTGTGCTGTAACACGCCAAATATCCTTACACCACGTACCTCGAGATCGACAGGGAAGAACCAGCCAATTATCGCCAGGCATCCCCTATGGAGCAGGCCCATGTGTAGGGTGCCTCCAATCAGGAGCACCATATTTTCCTGTATATGAATGACGCTTTTTGTGTTTATTACCCCATGTTTGATGATGTAAAACCAGAGCGCTCTCGAGCAGCAGAGTTCTTTGCCGGCACTTTTATTTTGTACAAGTAAACATGGTTATCCTTGCCAAGCTGTCTCTTGGCCAATTTCCCTAGCGGGTTGCATTTACTATGACATGTGCCTATAGAGGGACTTGCCATCAGTAGATACCACTAATGAGAGAGTGAAAAGGATGAGAAAGGATTTATATAATTTCCAACATGAGAAAGTTTTTCCCTACACCAAAAAAGATTACAAATGTGGGTGTGGATGTGAAGGTCAGAAATAAAATAGACATGTATATTTCATAAACACATCATATAGCGCAAGTGATAATGGAGGTTTGGACAATGAGGATAACAGTAGACAAGGCACAAGTGGGACCACTAATGAACGTGATGCCCACACTAAAAGGGGAAGTGGATGCCGGGGCCAGTTCCAAACATGACAAAAACATCCTTTTTTTGGCAGAGGAAAGAATCAATGAGAGTGGGAGACAGATTGACTGCAAACTCACAGTTTCTAACAATGTTAGTGAACCTCTCTAGTTTTGCCCTATCGGAGGTAGAAGAACCCAAACTTCACTAAGGGACTTAATTTTGTGATCTCTAAATATCATAATCCATTTGAATTTAGAGTGGAATTTCAGAAATGTATGCGTAAGGTACATTTGAAAGATGTATTTGCCAAATAGATAAGTAGTGAATCTGATCATTGGAGTCGGTCAAGGAATCCATCAGTGTTTTTCCCCCATACATATGCACTCAGCAGAAATCATGTTGTTTGAAAAGAAAGGTTTAGAAGACATGGAAAAGTTAGAGGCTAATGGCATTTCACACCACTGCAATCTCAGTGGTAGGGAACATGAGGTCCTACGATGTTTAGTGTCTAATAAAAAAAATGTGATGATCCGCCAAGCAGATAAACGTGGTGCGATTGTAATCATGAATAAAACCAACTATGTCAATAAATGCATGAAACTCCTGTCACATGAAGGTAGTTAAAAAAATTGGACAGTGATCCAAGCGGTAAACTATGTGGTATAATCAAGTCCAAAGTATGTACAGCATTGGAATTACATTTAATTAGTAAACAAGAAGCTGATTACCTGATAGAGGTGAACAGGTGAGTCCCTGTCTTCTATATATTCCCGAAGATTTATAAAAACTTGGGGAATCTTCCAGGTAGACCCATTGTGTCAGGGGTAAACTCTTTCCTTGAACCATCATCTAAATATGTGGATTGTTACCCTAGGCCTTTTATTCACGAAATGAAGAGCTACGTTAAAGATACTAAGGCTCCATCAATAAAGTAGAGGGCCTGCCTTTTAACCCTTCCGAGAATGTGCTAATATGCTTAGATATTCAATCACTATATGCCACCATCCCTCAGAGGGACACTTTGGAAATAATAGAGGAGACTCTACTAAAAAAAAATGCTCACCCTATCAGTAATTCCTTTATTGTATAGTGTACTGGGCTAGACCTCACCAATCATTGTTTCCAATCCAATGGGAACTTTTATATACAAACAAAAGGAACAGCAATGGGGTCAGGATGGCACCCAACGTAGTCAATGGATATGTCAACATGTTTGAAATGACGAGTGTATACTCTGAGCTTAATGCTTTTAGAGCCCAGTTGATATGCTGGCTAAGTTATAATGATGATATTTCTATTCCATGGTCTGGGACTCAACAAAAGGCAGTGAAATGTGTAAGTTGGCTCAACAATCAAAACAGGTATCTTAAATTCACAGCATCTATGATCTGCAAAGAAGTGCATTATTTAGATTTTACGCTATATCACTCACAATGGAATCTGTTGGAGAAACCTTTTTACCAAAGCTACAGGTAAAAAATGATATACTTCATAACAGAAGCCATCATGCTCAACATGTTAGGGATAATCTCCCATTTGGGCAAATTTTATGTCTGAAGCGGACTAGCAGCACGAGAGACGCCTCTGAGATAGAAGGCAATAAACTCTCAGACACAATCATGTCCTGGGGTTACCCCATGAAACTTGTAAAGCGGTCAGCAAAGAGAGCATATAACAGCTATGGAGAGGCATTATTAGAGCAACAGCCCAGAGAAAGGGAAGATGCTAAATTGGTGTTTTTCAGTACTTTTAGTAATCTGTCCTATAAAATCAAAAAAATAATTAACAATAATTGGAAGAAACTGCTTTCCAAATCACTGGCCAAACCCATGATGGCATTCAAGTTAGGAACTTAGTGATGGGAAATGACATTTCAATAAGAAAGGAGACAGGTGTGAGGCAGAGTACCCTATGTGGTCTTCTGCCAGTGGTAGGTTACGATCCGTGTGGTAATTGAGTCATGTGTCCACTTACTAAGAAAATTGAATTGGTGGATATTGGGTTACCCAAGAAATGGGCTATCAATGAACATACAAATTGCAATTCAGAAAATATGGTATATCTAATTACTTGTGCATGCAAACAAAATTATATTCGTAAAACCAATAGGAAGTGAAAAATTAGACTAATAGAGCACAGAAGCTGCATCAAAAATAGAATCAAACAAGCTCCCCTTGTGAAACATTATATAGAATTTGGTCATTCTTTTACAGATTTGCAATGGGTTATTCCTAAAAAAATAAAACAAGTTTCATGAGAACATGTCAATAGAAAACTACTCAATTTGGAACAAAAATAGGTTTTCTTAACTAAAAGTCATCTAACTGGCTTGAATGATTATGTGGAGTGGCATAACGTGACATAAGATATATACTTTTCTTGTTGCAGTTTTATGCTCCAGTGGTCAAATTAGCATGGATTTATTAGTATGGCAAACAATGTAGAGGACCATGTCGCATAAATTGTGGGCTGCTGTGTGTTTCTTGCTACCTGGAGAATAGTTGGTGACATTTGTTATGTATATTTAACCAATAATGGTACATTACAGTAATTTCTTACATGAGAATTGGTGCAAACGATAACTACATCACATTGGTGTCTCCGTGCCACAGAGCCAAAGTGAGCATTTTCTGTAGTAGTATGACAAGTAATGCCCCATTAGTCAGTGATTTTCCTGTACTCTGCCAAATTGTGTAATAAGAAATGGTGGAGGTGACAACAACATAAAATGAGTGTCGTTCATTAATAGGATACAGTGTAGTCAAACATAATTATAGTTGGAAAATGTTACAAACCATCATGGTATAAATAAACATTGATAATAAGATGGTAACCAGGGGGTTCCGGGTCCTTAATTGGAATGCCTACATAATTGTGTATGTTTACCCTTAAACTTTTTTCTATTAAGTTGAACGGCAATAATGGAAAAGTGAAACCGCAATATCGCACGGTCACGTGATGATGCGATGATGTGAACATGCTCCGTTGTTTGCATATTTAAAGCGGCAGCCATTTTGTATTGGCACACTCTTTACTGAGTTGGAAAGAGACTCAAATTATTTTCTATGTGCTGAGCTATGTTAGTAAGTAGTTAAACCCTACATTTTATGGCATTTAGTGACTGTTGATAATATTAGAAATGAGGACAAGAGAGAATTGAGAGAGTTTTCTCTGTTTTCTCCTTCCCTTCCCTTTTTGATGTAAAATCTACTGGAGTCCTGATTCAAAGAGGGGCAGACCTCACCATAAATTCTCTTGAGTATATTTATCATTTATGTAAGCAACCATGGTGCTAGACAGTCTATGTTGCTTAATAACTAGGGTGGGGACACCCTTGTGTTTTCTTTTCAGAATAGTGAGTGGGTTTTTCATTGTGAAGCACTTTAAGTAATGGAGGTAGCGTGGTCAACATTTGAAGTAGAAGGTGGTCTGAAGAGGTTTCTGAGACGCACCAGTAAGATATGGAGAGAATATGTCCCATATGTATATGCTAGGGGAATCCTAGAGTATTTTGGATCAATTACAGACCAATTTTATTTATAAACATTTGGTTTATGTGTTTAAGGAACTTTGGAAAGGAGTGTGATGCACTGATTAATATGATATGATATGATATGATACATTATTTATAAAGCGCCTAATACCCAGATGTTTCTAAGCGCGGACCTGGTGATCGAACCTGTGTTGCTGCGTGTCGTCTTGTTTCCAAGGTGAGCACGTTGCCACTGAGCTTTCCTCCCGAGATTGAGCGAAGTAGACTACACGCACATATTATATGAGCCTCTGATGAATGTCCGGTGTTATCAAGCCAAGCCTAGAGGACAGAAACGTATACAGGTTGTGCTAGAGGAGGAGTATAGAATTACATACTGCTTGTATTTTGCTCCTTTGTTCGAAAAACAAAGTGCAATATGACACTATCGGTTTTAATATATGCCTTATGTTTCAAGAGATTAATTTTTCTACTGAATGGATTTTATCTGTATATTTATTATATTGTGTCTTCGTGTGTGCATACATGTTGAATACAATTAATTTGTGATATTAAATATGTGTTTAAGAAATTTAAAGTGGAACAATATCACCATGTTCCTTAAATGTGAATTACATTCATAGCTTTCCTTTTCTTAATAATATATTGTGTACCCCATAAGGTAGGAAGGCGTATTCCCCCTAGGTGGGTTTGCCGTTTTTTCTTATCAACAGTTAAACAAAAAGCCATGGCTGTATGCCAAGAGTCTACAGACTCTATGAGAGTATCACAGAGTTCCAGCAATTAAATTAGAACAAGAAACAAGTCTGTTCTATGGTACAGATCCTAGCTGCAAGGTATACAATACATTAAATACGAATGCAACTTCAGCCACAATTACAGGTTCTCTGACACTTGTATGACATCAGCCAACCATTACAAATGTGTATTTGAACAGTTGTTATGTTCAGACATACGTGTTTAATGCTATCTCTGAATTTATGGAAGCAACATTGAGTTTGCAGAGCATGTCTGCACACAATATAGACAATAGGAAGTGGACAGCATATTCACAGACATTGACTAAATTAATACCAACTTCATCATCATTTAATCATTATTGCTTGAGGGCAGAGTGGCATGTAAACAAGGCAGACATGGGTTGCAGAATGTGTTTCAGTCAAGCCATCGTGTTTTATGATTGTTCGACCTCGGAAGCAAACTGGAACACTATTACAGACCGGCAATCTAAGGAAGGCATATGCACATGTAATAATTTAGTGCTGTCATATATGTTCAAACTAAAATATATTAAAGAAATACACATCGTATTTTTCTCAGCAAAATTGCAAGGAATCATTGAAGGCAAAAGGCCCATCCTAAATGGCGATAAGTCTCTGAGTCTTTTTTCGCCAACCGTGTGGTCCAAAGGCACCAAAGCATTGGGCAAACTGGAAATTATAGTCATTTGTTTGAAAACAGATCTGCAAATGTACGACCAAGAAATGTAGAGTGCATTCACCATGTTTGTATGGTACGCTTGCTTGCACCTGGAACATCTTTGAACATCAAAGTTTAAGCCTTCAAAAATATTCTTCAGTTTTAGAATATGGAGAAAACTTTAACTTTGCTAAACATGTATGAAGAATTAAAACAGGGAGGGAGACATTTCTTTTTAATAGCGGGGTAGGCTAGGTTATCCATAGCTAGTTCACATCCTCTTCCCTCTTATTCTTTGTATGCTTTGTTTTGTGCGCGCCCTGAGGCTGATGGCGTGGGTTGGCGTGCTACACATTTTAAATGTAAATGTTATTTAAATGTAAGCAAAGGGCCAGAAAGAAAGTGACCAGTATTATGAATCAGCAAGAAAAGCGGGTATACAAATTGCTTGCCTGTTCCCTTTCTGGATAAAAACCTAAATATTATAACACTAACACGTTTGACAAGACCACCTTTTTGCCAGTTTGCTTTTCCTGACACTTACCTGTGCCAGTGCTGTGCCCGAGCAGTTACCTGTATGTGTGGCTGCAGAGGGAGAAAGTAGCCATCCCGTCGGTGAATGTGCAGGTGTTATGTGATAGTAAGGCGGGCCTGATCACTGTGCCAATGTGGTGTCCTCTGTGCCAATGCTCTGCTTCCTATCCACCTCTAAATCACTGCTCCCCCTGCCTTCACATTATCTGCCTTTCTATCACACGCCGTCCCGTGTCACCTCTCTCCTCTGGCAAGCTGCTTGCTTCCCCATCTGGCACTGTCCAATAAATATCAAAATACCTCCTCCTTTGCTTCTTTCTCCCCTTCCCTCCTTTAGTTTCCCCAGCTCACTCGTTCCTTGACCCTAACAGGTGCTGGCTGAAGCATCTCAGTGCCAGTATCCCGGGCTTGCTGCTTGCTGCACCCCACCCGCTATTCGACCTATGCAGGATTACCAATAGCTGTAATCATCCCACGGGTGGCTTTACCATCTGGTAACACCGGCTGTGCCCACATTAAGCTCATCATTTCACTAAGGTCTATGGGCTTCATTACGACCCTGGCGGTAGGGGGTTAACGGCGCTGGTAGAGCTGCCGGCACCGTTAACCCCCTACCGCCTCATTACGAGGTCCGCTCACGGGACCCGCTCAGGACGCCTGGTTTTACCAGACGTCCTTAGAGGGTCCAACGAGCGGCCCAGCATGCTAACAACGGGCCCGTCATTAACGGGCCCGTTGTAAGCATGCTCCCCATTCCCATTGAGCTCTATGGGGGCTCAAATCAAAATGGGGATGTACCGGGTCCGGGTTCCCTGAATGGGGAAATACCGGGCCCTCCTAGGTTGGAATGGCCCGGTATTTCCCCATTCAGGGAACCCGGACCCGAGTTTGGTGGTAGCCATGCCCCATGCCCTTATTAAAGGCATGACTACCTCCAAACTCGTTATGAGGCCCCATAACTTGGTCCCCAGGCCATTACCATCCTGTAAAGGCCCAGGACCTCATCACGAGTTTGACGGTAACCCTTAAATGTGGCGGTAACGCTATTACCGCCGCATTTAAGGGTCAGAAAAATCATGGCTTGGTGGAACTCCCCCCAGCTCTGAGCTGTGGGAAAATCCACCGCAATTTTGCTGATTTTCAGTGCTAATACCGCCAGCGGGAAATCCACCAGAGGTAATGGCACGAAAATTCCCCATTGGGCCCAATGGGGAATGGGAAATTCCCGAATGGGCCCAATGGGGAATGGGCACTAACCGTTCCGCCAAACCCATGATCCGGCGCTAATAGCGCTGGGGAGGTTAATACCGCCACCATTACCGCCCAACTCGTGATGAGGCCTCCAGTGTTCATTGCTTATGTGTGGTTCCTAGCATTTCATGAGCGTTCTGTCTACTTTCAACTTGGTTTCTAAATCGTTTGAGGAATGAAAATTAACTGTACTAATTATTGCACATTTTACTGTTGCCTTCATGCTTGCATCATTACATTTTTTCAGGCACACCCAACAGATTATCAATTATATTGCTTTGCGTCTCAAATTCAAAGTCCACATACAGTGTACCAATATTAAAATCCTGTTCAATCCCTTTCAGTTTTAGCTCACCTTATGCAAGATCGATAGATAGTAAATTCCCTGTGTGGTGATGCTCGTGCTGTTGCTCACTAGTAAGCCACGGTGCCACAAAACATGAACTACATTTCCAGATCCTGGAAATGACACTGCGATCAATTGCGCTATCGGGATTCGTCACCTAATTCTGGACCCTTTAAGCGTTTCTTTATGGTTGTTGAAGACAATGTTCGACTTGCCTGCAATTCAACACTTGTCAGAAAGCCAGCAATCAGACTCTTGCATTCGGGACAACCTTAAATGCAAGCCTGATCAAAAATGGCCGTCGCACATGGCATCTGGTGGCCATGTTTTCTCATTATAACTGGTAGTTCTTCTTGTTATGCATTAGTTCATACTTACATAAGATCCTCTGGCATTTGTTAAAACCCTAGTTCTGCCCATCATACAACTGGGGCATGGAATGCAGATAGCACATGACTTTGGAAATCAAGATTTAAAGTGTCTATTTTCTTAATCAGCACATTGAAATCATTGTTCAGTTCATCTAAACCAATCAGAAAGCCAAACATTCAGCCAATAATCTGTAATTGACCTCATTCTAAACATACCAACTTCATCAGCAGCTAACACCAGATATTGCAAACACCAGTTGCATCTATTTCAGCACAAAGTGAGAACAGCCTTATGCATGAAGGGAGGGCTTATTATCGTGTAGGATAATTTGCTATGCCAGCTAATTCCCGTTGGCCTCACCCCAGGCAAAAAGCTGGGGGCAGGAAGTATCTTGAAATAATGATCCTTCCCTCTGTCTAAAAGACTTAAATGAAACATGGCAGATACTTTGCAGGAGCAATCCTGACAACCTCTTCTCCCATCTGTGTTTCTGTTCAGCCTCTAATCAGATGTTTACAAAATCAGAACAAAACTGGCAGCGCCATTGTTGTACTCTGCACCTTATGGTCAAGTGATTTATAATGTTTGCCAGGGCCACAGCAGGAAAAAAGGCAACACAGTGTGCAGTTCTCCTAACGTCGGGAGAACACACCAACAATGTTCAGTTCATTCCCACCTGGGAGTGTTGAAAACACAAATATGTTAAATGTTTTCACATTTTCCCTTTGTGGGGAGCACTTCAGGACGCTGGGTACAAAACAAATAAGAATGCTTAACATGAATTCTGATATTCACGCTTAAATGAGCAGAGGGCCTCATCACGAGTTGGGCAGTAATGGTGGTGGTATTACCGCCGGTGCTATTAGCCCTACCGTCAAACCCCCCAGTGCTATTAGCGCCGGTTCAGCGCCGGTTCACGGGTTTGGAGGAATGGTTAGTGCCCATTCTTCATTGGGCCCAATGGGGAATTTTCACGCTATTACCGCAGGCGGATTTCCCACTGGTGGCATTAGCACCGAAAATCGGCGACGTATTTGCCCCCAGCTCAGAGCTGGGGGGAAATCCGCCAAGGCCGTGATTTGGCAGACCCTTAAATGCACCCGTAATAGCGTTACCGCCACATTTAAGGGTTACCGCCAAACTCGTGATCAAGGCCCTGAAGTCTCAAATCTGAGCAGACTTACTACTCAAGTTGTTACTCTTTGCAAAGTATCTGTACCAAATCCCAGAAAGGCAGAATATACCTTGTCCCCACAGTCTAAAGTCACATGATTCCCTCATATCAACAATTTATATTACATATGTGCTCACACCCCAGACAGGGTATGCCGGGTGTGCGGCAACACGAGGAGGCAAATCCAGCAGGCTGCTATGTGCCATACAGTATCCTGTGTTTACTCTCTTTTTTCCCCAGGCATGTGTCCAAGAAAAGACCAGAGCACCCTCACACCCAAGAAGTTCCATCACATAGACGTGTGTGCTTGACTATTCTGGGGCCATGCAGAAGCCTTACCGATCATTCTTACGGTGTTGTGATAAAAACGTATTTGCCTTAGAGTACCCGCGAGGACAAGCAGATCAGGCCAGCATTACTGAGTTCACCGGTGCCAGAGGGGATGATGGCCGGCAGTCACTCACTACAGAGCCTCCTGTTCCTTCCTAGTAAAATAATGTACAACATGCACAAAACAACGCGGCGCCCGTGCAGTGAGTCGAAGCATGGCGATGGGAGTCGGTGCTTGCCCACTTGTAAACCCAGAATAACCCTGGGCTCTAGTCCCCTGAACCGTCTTGCTCATTTTTTTTTGCATTGGTTTGTATGATATAACTGAGTGTGAGAAGTGTGAGTTTTCCATTTGGCATTTTAGTTCCGATGTGTACATATATCGCCAGTTTTTACAGATCAAATGTGACCATATCAAACACCTACATTGGGCTGGTGGTGGCACTAATAAAGCTGCTGCACATGGTTCTGGTATATGCTCTATTCAGTGGAGTTTGCAGCATTTGAACTTGTGTCCCACTTCACTTTGTAGATCTCTGCCACGGACAATTGAATGAATTCCCCAACTAACCTGAGACTGAACGATCGGCCTCCTATTGTTTTCTCCTGATTGCTTGTAGATCACTTGATGGCAAATTGCCGCCCCCTTCCCCCCACCCCCAGTTTGAATGCCCCCCACTCCTTTGTATTGATCCCTTGCCGCATGCCTCTTTCTGTCATGGGGGAGTTCCCACTTTAAGAAACCCTCTGAATGAAAGAGATATCCCCTTACAGTGGAGAAGTGGGGTCGATTCCATACACTATAAACGGTGCTCATTCTTGGCCTGAAATCATTAACTTTAGTCCGAGTATCTTTGAACTTGTCATTTTTTCCTTAAAGCTTCATAATTTAAGAGGCAGAGTAGATCCCATTTTTGTGATCCTCTGTCGTTTAGATACTTGCTAGATTCCAGAATAATCGCTCCGGCATTACCTCAAGCAGCCATCTCCATCTTGAAATATCTGCTCATAAAACCAGATCGAAGGATGGTCATCCTGTAAACCTCCATTTTGTGCAAATGTTGACCGTGCAGAATACTCACCTGTACAATATGTTTGTAATTATTTATCAGATAACAGCCTGTGGTGAATCTCTTGATTCTCCGTTTACACCGCTCTGCGGAGATTCTCTGTTTAGACGCTCTGCGGAGCCCTTACATTGTAATTCAAGCCAATATTCCCCATGTCATTAAAAAGATGGAAATTCATCCCTGTTCCCTTTTAAATAATAATAATAACAATAATAATAATAATACTATTTATTATTATTATTATTATTATTATTATTATTATTATTATTCGTATTGTTATTATTGTCAGAATCAGCGCAATGTGCTGCTGTTTGTGCGAGGTACCGCGCATTTCCCAGCAGGCACGGCAGAACGCAATTCCAGCCGAGGTGCACACACTGAGTGGCTGCGGTGAAGGGCTCAGCTGGGATTTGCCTCGAGGACTCCAGCACAGCTGGGCCATGGAGATGAATGTTGCTAATGCTCCGTGCGACCATTAGCGCATATAATGCACACTGCATTGCACATGCAATAAATCAAAGCCCACGGCAAGGAGGGCAGAACCCCCTGAACCGCTCCCGCAGATACACCAAAAGAGAACTCCTTCAGTGCTAAAGGCGGACACGACCAGTGCACTCTGACGGCACAGAGCTGTCACAACGCTCCCGCTAAGTGCTTCCAGAGAAAAATGTGTCGAGAAACCCTGAGTTTCCCTTTATATGGGGAGTTAATATCAATAGTACACATGTCGCCATTGTGAGATTTATTTTTGCCATTCAGACTTTTTTTTGTTGCCATTGTCAGATGTCACCATCATGAAACTTGCTTTGGTTACCGTGACTCTTGCCACGTTAAGATTGCCACTGTGAGACTTTGCCATTGTGAGGCTTTGCCACTGGAAATGTTGTTGCTGTGAAGTTTTAACATTGCGAGATTTTGGCACTGTGAGAATTGGACATTACGACAACTCTAGCACACTGAGACTTCAACACTGTGAGACCCTGCCATTGTGAGTTCATATTATTCTGGTTTTATCACGGTACGCATTTACCACTGTAAGATTTGGCCACTGTGAGACTTCACTGCTGTCAGATCCTGCCACTATGACATGTTTCCACTGTGAGACTTTACCGCTGTGAGATCCTGCCAAAAGGACATTTTTCCATTGTGAAACCATGCCAATCTAAGGTTTTCCCACTGTGAGATTAGGCCACTGTGTGGTTTCGCCCCTGCAATATTGTGCCCCTGTGATATTGTTCCCCAGAGATATAGTGTGATATGGTATGATATGATATTTGTAACGCGCCTATACACAAGTGTTTCAAGGCGCCATGAGGCAAGGCAGGGGGAACAGAGGGAGGACAGAGACAACGATCTTACTAGGCCAAGTAACGTTGAGATCGCGCAAGTGCAGGGTATGGGGGGGGAATGTTACAGTAGAAAGGGGAGGGGGCAGTGCTGTACATGGGATCAACACAATAACAAGAAGATGTGGCCAGCAGGTGGCAGGTGCAAGGGTAAGTGCAGACCGCAGGTTTCCAAAAGTGCAGGTAGGAGGACTGTAGGGTTATAGATACAGACCCAAGTGCAAAGGTTGTCGGGAGGCAGAGGCAGTGCGGGTGTGCAACTGGGCACAGACCTGGGCCCGAAATCAGAGGGTAGCCAGATGACCAGTGCAGTATCAGACAGAAAATCTGCAAGGGAGATGAAGAGAGAAGGCAGAAGCAAAGTGGAAGGTCTTGAGGTGCTTTAGAAACCGGAGATAGTTCTCCTCAAGTTTCTGAGAGGCAAGGAGGCTGTTCCAGAGGGATGCCTCAGCCGAAGAAAGAGATCTACCACCAACTTGTTGCTTGGAGAAACGACTGACCCTGAGGGAGTTGGACGTGGAGGAGTGAAGAGCTTGAGTAGGAAGATATTTACAAAGAGAGAATTGGAGGTATTGAGGACCCAGGCGCCAGAAGGATTTGTGGACAATGCAGAGGGTCATGAACTTACTCCTTGCAGCCACTGGGAGCCAATGCAGAGATGTCAGTGCTGGAGAGATACGATCCCTGGGTTTGAGGCCAAGGACAAGTCTTGCAGTCCTGTTCTCGATGAGGTGCAGAGGGCGGAGAGTAGAAGCAGGCAGATTTAGATAGAGGCTGTTGCAGTAGTCCAGGCTAGAGAGAACCAGAGCTCTAGAGACAGTGAACTTCTGGGGGAAGGAGAGGGAAGGAAGAATACCTCGGAGGAGGTGCAGTTGGAAGTTTGACTTCTTAGAGACATCAGAGATGTGAGGAGAAAAGGAGAGTGTGTAGTCGAAGATCACCCTGAGGATCTTAGCCTCACAGGTGGGAGCAGGAAGAGATCCAAGATAGGCCGGCCAGAGAGTGACACGAAAGGAGGGTGCAGGTGTGCTGATGAGGAGAATCTACGTCTTACAGGCATTAAGGCCGAGATCGTTGGTGGCACACCACTCCTGGATAGCAAACAGACAGTCAGGAATGAGAGAAGGAGAAGAGGTGGCCTGAAAACAAGCTGAGTGTCATCCGCATAGCACTTAAAGTTGGAGTAGAGAGCGGCAATGTAGTGGGCGAGAGGCGCCAGGTATTGGTTGAACAGCTAGGGAGAGAGGTTAGACCCCTGGGGAACACCACAGGTAGAGAGTGAGAAAGGACCCAGGTTGGACCTCGGAGGGTCGATCAGAGAGGAACACAGTCAGCCAGGTCAGGGCCTGATCGCTGATACGCAGGTTATCACAGAGACGATTGAGCAGGATAGCATGGTTGACCGTGTCAAAGGCAGAAGAGAGATTGAGTAAAATGAGGACAGAGGGGAGATTAGAATCAAGTTTAGAGAGCAGGTCTTCACAGAGTTTCAGTAGAGCAGTTTCCATGCTTCTGGCTGCTCTGAAGCCAGACTGATGGTCATGGAGCCGACCGACAGAATCAGTGTGAAGATTGAGCTGGAAGTTGGCCAGCTTTTCTAGAAGTTTGCCCAGGAAAGGAGTGATGGAGATCAGGCAATAGTTGGCCAGGCAGGAGGGGTCGGCTGAGGTTTTCTTGAGTAGAGGGTGCACAAGAGAGTGCTATACGGGGGAAGGGAAGGCTCCAGTGGTGAAGGAGTGCTTGCAAAGGTCAGCCAGGGCAGGGGCGAGCATGTCAATGTTAGAGATACTGGGCTACTGCACCCTCATGGTTCTGTACGGCCTAACATTGCGTCCTTCCACACTTCGTTCAGGTGACATTCTAATCCCAGAAACAATGTAGTTTCCAAGGTCCCTGTGGAATTGATATGATTCTCCAACAAACAAAATACAAACAGCAAGTTTAGACAGCATCAGTAAAATACTGCTTACCTTTTCTGGTGGACCACAACATTCTGTGTAAACATCTAACTTCAGCAGCAAACTTCTTCCCTAACGACACACTATGGATTAATTGTTTCCTCAGCGACAGAACTATGAAAGTCTTTTCCGTCAAAGTCAAAGCCCCCCCCCACCCCAGTCACCTGTGGAGTGCCAAAAGGATCCTGTGTGGCCCCCACCTTGTAAAATATATTCACAAAGTCAATTTTTGACCGCTTCGGTGACTTGGTTGTCATCTACAGCAACTAAGCAGATGACACCCAGGTCCTCATACCCATCTCAGGAGACTACGACACTGACACGGCCACCCTCGATGCCATATTGCGATCTATCCAAGACTGGATGGCACAGCACGGGCTATGTTTAAATGACGATAAGGCTGAGCTGCTTAGTATTGGCTATCAACACAAAATCGCCAAACTTGAATGGTGTATATGGCGTACAAACTTACCTCAACCATGCCTGTCAATGCTCCCAACATGCTTTTGATACCAAGCAATGGCAGTGTTGCAATACCCACCCCAACTTTTTATTCAGCCATTTCAATTACACCCACCTGTCCCTCGCTACACTTTGGTTCAAAATTTCCATTTGAGTTACCACACAATGAGGCCCTTCAGTCTGCCCCATCATGGTCACCGCCCACTGTACCCTGTGGACGTATGCCTTCCCCCTTAACCATTGGTAGCTCTCAGCCTTCATTTCGCACGCCGCTACACTGTGTGAATCCTCTGCCTCTTTCCGACACCACTATTCGAGCTTCCACAAAGAACTGCCCGATGATACCTGAAGCCGGAAATCCCATTTTGCATATTAGTTTCCCTCCCTTGCACGATGACTACTCTGGCTTATCCATTTACGCTAGCCAGTGTGAGTCACCCATTTCTTTGAGGGAGGAGGAGTGCTCTCAGGGCCCGCAGACAGTGTCTTCACTTTCCTCATAGACCATTCTAATCCAATGATGCAGTCCTTTGTTCTCCCTACCACCAGACCTCTCAAAGTACCCCGTCTGACAATTCTCTACATCATTTATTAATGATTCAACCTGCTTTAACAGCCATCAACACCACCATTACTAGTTTCTGCAAATTATTTTAATCACTTGGCTCCAAACTAACCCACCAAACCATCCAGTTTGATGAGTTAGTTAAATGGCTGCACTCTAATTGCTCGCCTTTAATGAGCAACAGGAGAAATGACATCTCTGTTTCAAATCTTTTGCTCCAATCTGTTGTGTGTATCAATGACCAAAATGGTTTTGAGACATCACCACAGGTCACAGCTGTGGAATATGTCACTGATATTGCCCCTTGCTGTTTAACAACAATCCCTGGCGTTATTCGCCCAATTGACCTGATTGCCCCGTCATCGGATTCAGCTGAGGTAATGCCTCATGCTTCTTAATTTGTTCCTAGTGACCAGAATGAGGCTACTTCTGACTATGTGGATATTGCATCTAAGGGTTTGCCATGCACTGGTCAAGGCCATCTGTTACCAGAATCCTTCATAAAAAAAATAAAAAACAAAGAACATGAGTGGTGCCAAACGTACTAAAAGCACACTTAATGCATTTTTTCAGACTCTTGGAAAGTCTTCCACATCTAATTCAGTTTTTGCCTCCTCGCGTGACCCTATGTACACCCCAGCAGCCCCCTCCACGGTGGCTATCCGCCATCCACGGCTAGTCACCCCTACTGTATTACCATCTGACCCAACATAGCCAAGTGTTCCTCTCTCTCCGTTTACTCACCTGGTACACTCTATCCAACAGGCAAAGGACGCCGAGCTAGTGGCCTGTCAAGCCCCACTGAATAAGAAAAACATTCTGCCCTCCTTTCCTGTCCTTTCTCTTGCCGCCTCAAATGAGTTGTCCCATGGGCATGTAGGCCAGCCAAATCAGCAAGCAGAGGGGTGTACACTGGTGCCTGCCTGGTCAGGACCTAACAACCAAACGAGCAGTTTTCGTTTGTCTTCAGGCTCGTTTAACCGCACCATCATATTCTTCCTTATCTCAAGTTGCTTTGGAGGAATTGAAACTGAGAGTTGACGAATATCTGGCTCTGCATTTGGCAAAGACTCTTAATAAAAATTCAGGCAGTAGCCAGTGTTCCCATCCGCTCTGCTGCTGATGCCAGCTCTGTGAATCCGCCAGATACATTCACCAGTGCTAAACAAAAGTGGATAGCCAGGTATGTCCCACCCCAAGGATGCACTCAGATTCATCTAGTCTGAAACGGACCCCGCGTAAGCATGATATGCAGCCCTCTTCTAGACATTTGCATCCACCCCGATCTATCTTTCACTCCTTCATCATGAAATGCAGGGAAGACAATTTTCCAGTTTATGATTTAAATTGTCAGAGTGTCTTCAATATTTTTGGTGATGTAGGGTAGCTGCAAGACATATCTACAAATGATATTGATCAAATTGAGTTTGTATCATAATTTACACGCTCTGTAGTTAGATTGTGGATACCCTATGGGATGGTTTGGAACTCCATCCTGCGCTGTAAAATGCAGCTATTTGACATGTGTTTCCTCTTAATGTAGAACCCGGAGCGCGTACTTTCGAGGGTGCAAATTGCCAAACCAAAACTTAATATCTATCAGGGTATACGCACCACGGTAGGCAGAGATGCCCCGGCGAGCTCCCTTCAGCATAATTAACCATTAACTCCTGATGCAGTATTGACATTAAAAATTGCGAGTTGGAACACCCGAGGGCATGCCCATTTTCAACTATTCATAAAAAATGTGCCCTTCCAATATCATGTCATAGCCCTACAGGAAACTTGGCTGACTACACCACCATTATGGGATGGTTTTGACCTTGTTTTGATTCCAGACATCCCAAGTAGGGGAAGAACGTCTTCAGGTCTCCTTGTGGCTGTCAACACAAAAATGGGCTTTGCCATATCACCCTGGGCACCTGTTAGTGCTTATATTCAGCTTGTTCAAATCTCTAACAACGATCAGACAATGGCTTTGGTTAACATATATCGCAATATCGCAGCCATGACAGATGATGCTTTCTATGTTTGCCGAGCTAATATGCGTGACATGATATTAATGAACAATCACATCACACACACCATTATTCTGGGGGACCTGAATTTACACTGTTGGAATACGTAGCACATCAGCCAAGACGTATGTAAATGGACCACCGTCATGGATGAGCGTAATCTTCATATTGTCAATGGAGCAGTCGTAGGTGACTCTCCCCCTCAACATACGTAGCATTGAGGCTTAAGCTCAAGTATCATTGACTATATTTATGTTGATACCAGATTGTTTGAGAGTGCCCAACAATTAATCATTTGTGACCAAACTTTTAGCGATCACAGGCTAATTGCACTAGATATCGCCTGGAATTTCTCTAAGCTCAAAAAATCATTCATGACCTCCAAGCTTATTATCAATCCAGCAAGATCTCGACTGCATTGGAACGTGACCTTGATGGCTGCTTTTAAGAGCATAATAGAGCATAATGCTCTAATGGACCATCCAGAACAGTATTCAGAACTACTACACCCTTTTGTCAAGACCATAACCATTCCGCGCCATAATAGAGTACGACACCGTCATGTTTTTGATCCTGAAATTCAACGCACAAGAGCAGAGTTTAGGAAAATAAAGGAAGTTCTTTTAGCTTCCAATCATCTGTCTCACTGGCAGGACCTCAAAACTGCTAAATGCAGGTATAAAAACTGGTTAAGGTGCAGAAAGGCATATATATTTAAGCAAGACAGTGAAGCCTTGGCAAGTGCGATGGCTAACAAAAACTCAGCAGGTATGTGGCAATTACTTCATAACCACACACATCATCAGCAGGGTGATTCACAAATTAATGGTGTACATGAAGCAAGCTGGGTCAAACATTTCACAGATTTATTTGATGATCCCAAATATGCTAGGCATAAATACGAACCAGTGTCTACAGTTCCATAGCAAATTGATTTTTCACCTGTTATTATCCAAGATCTGATAATGAAGGCCACTCCTCTTGAGCGGCGGGCCCTGATGGGCTTTCAAACATTATGTTTAATACGAATTCCAATGAGTGGGCCCTCATCTTGGACAACATTTTTTGTGAAATAGTAAGGTCATGTACAATCCCGCCTTCTTGGAAAACGTCTATTATTATTCCCATCTTCAAAAAGGGAGATTGCAGCATTCCTTTGAACTATCGCTCAATCGCATAACTGGACGCACCAAGCAAGATATATTTATTTGAAATTCCATTTGCGCGATTCACACCAAACAGGCTTTGTAGCCGGCATGGGTACCAACATCAACCTGTTTGCCCTTAATGCCATTAAAGCACAATGCCAGACGCAAAAGCAAGTCTTCTTTACATTCGTGGACCTTCACGCTGCCTTTGACTCGGTTAGCCGCCTGATTCTACTGTCAAAGTTACGCAGAGACCACTGTCCATCTACTATGATGTAATTCATTCCTTGCACTCAAATACATCCATCCGTATTCGTATCTCTATGGAGGGTCTATTACCAGACAACATCATCACTGCGTGAGGACTGAAACAAGGATGCCTGTTGGCGTTCGCTATTTCAAACTATTTCATCCATGATGTTAGATGTTCCTTTGCCACTGTAATGTCAGATTCTTCTAAATTCAATAACCATCCGATCCAAACACTAATGTAGGCGAACGACCTTGTCCTCATTTCCAAAACTCAGATGGGCCTTCAACGTTTATTAGATGCCATTCAGGGCTACATACAATAGAATGAGCTGAAAATTAAAACTGTAAAAACACAAATTGTAGTTTATTCTCCTAGGAGATCTGGTCCGTTTGCTCATGTATGGTCCATTAACCGATCTCCGTTGAAGGTAGTACCACACTATACTTATTTGGGGATGTTGTTTGAGGGAAAACCACATGCGAGAGGCCACTTAGAGTTTGTGGAGGTCAAACTTGCTGCAGCAATCTCCCAGGCTCGCATTATCATGTACACGTATGGGAAATTTTTGGTTATGTCGATTTGGCACTTCTGGAATATGAAGATAATACCCTCATTACTTTATGGTTTGGAAACACTTCCTAGTGATTCCCCCTTTCAATTTGCCAAATGGGAAGCTACATTTTGGCGGTAGTTATTACACTTGCCTCAATGCACGCCAGCTGCCTGGATCAGATATGAGTTGGGGCTAGTACCCCTTCAGGCGCTCTACCATTGGCGACTTTGCGCTTTGTTTAGGAAATGTCTACTCTCTACCGAGCTTAATGTTATTTTGAAGACACTAACTCTTTACATGTTCTCTGTGAATCATGTTTTCGTAAATGCCTGGTTATTGAAAGTTTATCAAACTCTAGCCATTGCAGAGGTTTCCCTTGATTTATTGCTCAATAATCCTGACAAAGCTAAATTAAACATATTTCAGGTTGACTGGATTAAAACAAAAGAAATATGTTTAACATACAGGGATGGAAATGTGACCCACTTTCCTCTGAACAAGGTTTGCACTTTGCCCCCATATCTAGTGCGTTCACCCTCACATAAATATTGTGCTGCAATACTACGCTTGCATTTTAATCTGTGGATTACTAATGATATTCGAGCTAAACGCAAGCTTCTCCCTGCTCAGGATAACTTCTGTCGGTTTTGCTTGGACCATGATTCACGAGAAACCTTAGTTCATCTGATCACTGAATGTTGCAAACTTCTCCCTTTGAGAGAGACCCATTATGCAAGACACTGTACATTTTTGGGTTCTTTGGAACCAAATGAATGCTGGTCTATAATTTTAGGTTAGTGTAACATGCCATTACAAATTGTAACTATTAATTTTTTATTAAGCCTAAAATTATAATTTGTGGAGGATGATTCACTTGTAAAGCACCTGAATTAAGAAATATTTTATATCTATTATGTATCCATTGGTTGACGTACCATAGCATTTAATTGACAACTTGGGCAGCTGCTTATGCTGTTGAGCTTGCCTAAGAAGAGGAATGTGCTTTGTCAGTTTCCTTTTATGAGTCTAGCTAGCTATGTTTAGCAAAGTTTTGAAATGTTATTTGTGCTTTGCTAAATTGTCTGATTTCATGTGTCTTGCTTGGTTGTTCATTTGTTTTAATATTTTTATTTTTATTTTTTCCTATGGATTTTATGTACTTGTTTTTTGAAAGGTTGATTTACTTCAGCCAATACAAATAAAAATAAAAAAAATAAAAAATGTTTTTTATTGCGCGGGAAAAACGGTGGTCACTGCATTATTGTGGTGGTAACTGAATGAAGCTCATTGTCTTAAGGATTGTACGCCCCACCGTTCTTTCTGGGCAGCCTTAACTGTGTGAATGTCTTGCTTAGACTGCATGACTTCACAATTCACCTTCAATATATAACATCACCACTACTTATTGGACTGTCTAGACAGGAGACAGACATAATATTTAACAATGTTTGTAAGATCATAGTAGGCTCTGTGTTTGACTTACCTCATAAAAGACTATAAGAGATCTCCTGGGTAAATCTCTCCTACCATGGGAGAAGCCTACCTACCTTCACTCTCAAGCCCTCTTTTCCGAATCTTTCTTATCTTTCTGCTTGGTAGTTTACAATTCCTTATCAATGGCACCCTTTATGAATATTTTCCACCTCCCTCCTACTCTGAAGGTTCCTTTCTCTCTCTTTCTCACTCTCTCGCACTCTCTCTCGCTCTCTTTCTCTTGCTCGCTCTCTATCTCTATCTATCTCTCTCTTTCTCGGCCTCTCTCTTTCTTTCTCATGGATCTATCTTGATCCCTCTCTCCTCCTTTTTTCTATTGTCTCTCTGTCCCTCTCTCTTGATCTCTCACTCTCTCTTTCACTTGTGCTCTCTCTTTCCGTCCTGTTTGGTCCTACCTCATCTCCTTAAACTAAACTCCTTCTTCACTCTCTAGTTCTTTCTGCACTTTTGCATGTGTTCTCCCCACTACTTCTCCCAACTATTTCTCCTCCTCTGTTCGGGAATAGATCAATGCATCTTTACTGATGGTCCCCATACTGGTCCTGCATACCGTTTCTCACCCTATCTGTCACCTTCTTTCCTCCTCTCTCTACTCTGGGCCACTTTCTCATTCTCAGACTTCTCATCTTTAACTCTAATACATCCACTCCTCTTCTCTCTACTGTTGCTCACCCCTTTTTTTCTCTCTTCACCTCATTAATCTCCACTTACTCCTTTCTACAACGTCCCTTCTTGGCGATTGGCCACACACTGCCGCTTTCCTCTCACCTCACCTCATCCCATAACTCCACATTCCTTCTTTCCCTCGGACTCGTGTATCCAGCCTCATAGCAACCCTCGGGCTGCTCAAGAAAACAACAAGTTTCCGCTGGCGGTCACTGTGAATGGGCACTGTGAACGACACTCGAAGTACTGCACATTGCTTAGCTGTGTTTGATCTGAGTGCAAAGCCCAGTAACCTCGTACTTTCTGAGGTCTTATTAAATCCAAGAAAAAGCTTGATTTCAGATTGCCCAGGCTACGAACACAGGCGTCCAGCATTGTTCTAATCATTATTCGTAGTCAGTGTTTTAAAGAACCATGTCCCTATTCCCTACTAACCTTCACACGCTCTGTGTCAGATGGCTCATGAGCTACCATTTGATGAGCACTGTTGTGTTCTGACATTGCTAAAACCATGTTGTTGTCTCCTAGACCCCAGTCCGGTAGGCACCCATGGACGTAAGCCCATGTTCCATCAATGCTGAAGGATTCCATGATTGTGAAGAATAACACTGGCTGGGCTTCATACAAACAGTGCCATATTTGCTTTCAATGGAGTCCATCATATTTCCACTCCTGAACTCTTCGGTGTTTCCTGCTGTAAGGGGAATACTGAACCCTTTGAAACATTTACCAAGTGGTGGCTCTTCTGGGACATGAGAGTGATTGGTTAAGTTAGGACTCATCTCTGCTGAATATGTTTCAGTAAACCAAGATGAACAGTTCAGTTTTCAAGGAAAGAACAGTCCATCGAGTTGGTGTTCTTTTCTCTTTATAAGTTAACTCTCTGACCCAAGTCTTTTGGAGAGTTACCTCTTGTTGAGTCTTTTCCAGCCTGCGTGTTTGTACCAGTCTGGGACAATAGGGAACTGTCAATATAATGATGGGAAGACTGATGATGGACTGGGAAGTTTGGATGATGCTCCTTGTACCACCTCTTGACCCTACATCAAGAAGCAGATCGTGCTCCCTGCCGCAAAGGCCCCTGCAATTTCATCACCCAACCTGTGGCACAGGACTTTGCCAAAAGCCGCAGCGTATCAGGAGCAATGCTGAAACAGAAGCAGCTCCACCACTCAGCCTGGGGAAGGACAACCCAACACAATATTTCCAGGTGAAGGCCTCATAGCACAGCATAGGCCAGCAACCTGTTACAACACCGTAGCAGAGTGTAATCCCACCTGGTACAAAGACTACCAAGCCTATAAGCACACCCATACAAGAAAGGCCTTCAGTGGAATTCAGACACTTGTATAAAATCTGAGTCAATGTAATGTCAGGGTGGGCCAACCGAAAGTTAATTGTATGGCAATGCATGTTGAGCTATTGCGTCTACCGGCATTTTTCGCCACCAGCAAAGTACAGGTGTGCCGGCGAGGTGCCTGATTTACCTCCAGCTATAAGCTGCAGGTAAGTCACGCCACTCTTTGTCAAAAATTACCAGTATTACCAGTACCGGTATTACCAGTGCCAGTAATACCTGCAGATCCCCCCTGGGGTCCAATGGGACTTCATAGAATGGGGATTTACAAATGTTGCCGGCACTCGCAATCCAGTGGTAATAACACCGAACCGAGTGCCGGAAATGGTATTTTCATCTGCCGGATTTACTGACAGCTTACCGGTACACTCATAATTATGCCCAATTCCAGAATATCTGCAATGGCATTTTTAGTTAGGGTGTTCTGCATTTCATTTTTTTTTTTTTTTGTACTTGAAGTTTGGTTTTATTGCCTTCCTTTTTGTTGTGGCTTTTGTTTCGCTGTGAGATAAGAGCTTCTTTTTTGTATCAACAATTACAATTATTTCTCACAATGACACAATTGTTAATATCTACTTATATTGCTGTTAAGGCCTTTTTTCTAATCTTTGTTTTACATTTTGCATTTCCATGCAACCTCACTGAATGCAAAAAGTGAAAAGTAATATATATATATATATTATTTTTATTTGTGTTTCAGTTCAAATTAAACTATTCACACTCACAAAAGAGAAGAAGAAAATATACCTATAATATAAATCAACAAAGAAAGAAAAACACATTTTACATTTACAACTTAGAATCAGTATTACGTTTCATTTATTTATTCATATTAAAAAAAAACATTAAAAGAATCCCCTTATTAAATATGAATCTGCCAACACCAGAGTTAAAATTAGATGTCATACTAACAATAGTACCTCAACTAACAACTGTCTCGGGTTCTCGTTTTAAATTCATACACAAATACACCCCACACCCTTATGAGAGCGATCGCTCTTGCTAGAGTGCGACCTGATAAACAGCTTAACCAGAAGATTTCATTACGCACCTTAAACTAACTTACTGCCACGGCTATACAGTATCGAATATTACATTTTAGCATGGCCTTATATGAAGTCAGTGCATGTCTAAAGGACTCTATTGTCTCTGCTTCTTTACCTAATCGACATATACGTTTTTCCATGGGTATCTTTAACCGGGTGCCATTAATTTTCATAACCGTTAATTTGTTTATTCTCATTAACATAAACGTATGTCTAAACAACTGGCAAGATATTAACGCTACCGATTTGGCATCAATTCAAACTACTTCTTTTAGCAATTATTAAGAGGCAAGTATGTTATTCTGTATTTGTCCTAGGGAGATTGTGTGTGAGAGTCCTTAAATCCTTGTAAAAACACACACTTGCCCTTAAGCACCTGCTTTCCTTTTTCTGATATGTTGTGGGTGGTCATGGGATCATACTCTAATTGTTAAGGATTTTCATGGTTCAAGGAACCGTTTCCTAAATGGAAAACATTTTTAAAAAAGATGTTGGGGGATAATTTAACTGATTCTTATCTTAGCTTGTTTCTTTTTGTTTATTATTCCTGTTTGACACCTGTTTTTGGTCCTCACCATTATTCATAATGCTGTGTTCTCGTTCACCTTCAGATACATACTGTGATGATGTTGACATCCTCTGCTTCATAGTTATCCAAGGAAACAGCATCACCAGGGGGTAATTGGTTAATGATTTCCAAATGTATGTTGCAAATGACACTTAATTTTGAGCATAGTTAGGATTTCAACTGTTGACAGATTTCTACTTCTGTTACTTCAGTTTTTGTGGTTCACCCATCCACTACACTAGAACATAGTTGTTTATGTTGATAATGGTGCCATGACACAATTTTAATTACAAGTCTGACTAATGTTGGCTTCAGCTCCGTTTTCCCAGCCAACTGTCTCCTGAGCTATGGTGAGCCGTACATTATCCTTCAAAAACTGCGTGGCAATGTTCTGTGCTTTCATTCTTGAAATTATTTTTTAGAAATTCGTTGAGCCTCTAAATTTAGATAAACCGTTTCGAAATAAGGTTCTGTACCATTCATTGAAGATATGTATCATAATTAACATGGATTGGCTTGATCTTGTACTATGTTTACCGTACGTCATAGTATTTATTTATATCTTTATTTTATGAATTTATTGTGCATTTATTAGGCGCTTATACAGTAAGCCAATTCTGTTTCAAAGTGCCTACAGGGCAACAGGCAGGGACCATGGGATTAGAGAACAATGAATACAGTGAAAGATACAGACAAACCTACTATGCCTTGTGAGTATTCAGAACGTGCAAGTGCGGCGAGAAGAGGGGAAGTGGAGGTGAGGGTAAGTGCTGGAATGTCTGTGCTCGTGGGTGAGCAGCTGATGAAGTGCATAGTAAGGTAAGTGTTATGCGGCCAGTGGGGCGCTAAGGAAAGTGCTGAGAGGTAGACAGTTACTGGGGCAATTGGATATGGGATGCCAGGTCCCAGAGGGACACATAAGGGCCTTGGCCACCAATCACATTGATTGTGAGATTAGCAGAGGAGGGACGAAGGGAAGGAGGAGGTGAAGAGGAAAGTCTTCAGGAGCTTCTGGATTTTGAAGAAGTCCTGCTCAAGATGGAAAGGGAGGGAAGGTTGTTCCATAAGAGGGAGCCAGCTGAAGAAAGTGATTGGCCATCAGCCCTCTGCTTAGCGATATGCTTTACATACAGAGCGTTGGTGCCAGAGGACGGCAGAGGACTAGAAGGAGATTATTTAGTAAGAGAAAGTTGCTGATAGCGTGGTCCCAGGCCCCAGGCATCCTTGTGGATGATGAAGAGGGATTTGAATTTAATCCATGCCGTAACCTGGAGCCAGTGAACAGTTTTTAGTGCAGGAGAGATACGTTTCTGGGGTTAAGGCCAAGGATAAGTCTTGCTCCCCTATTCTGGATTAGTTGGAGGGGTCGTGAAGCGGAAGAAGGTAGATTCAGGAGAAGGCTATTGAAGTAGTCAAGCCTAGAGATAACCAGGGCTTGGGTAACATTGTGCTTTTGAGGGAAAGTGAGAAAAGGGAGAATTCCTTTGAGAAGGAAGAGTTAAAAGTGGGACTTCTTGGCAACGTCCTGCGTGTGAGGGTGGAAGGAGAGAAAGAAGTCAAAGATGACTCCAATGTTTCTGGTTTCAGAAGAAGGAGCTGGGGGAGAGCCCATAGAAGATGGCCAGAGTGAGGGGAAAAAAGACGGAGCATGGGTCCCATTGGGAATTATTTCATTCTTGCTGTCATTGAGGCGCAGATCATTGGAAGTACACAAGAATTTGATGGCAGAAAGGCAGTCAGGGACGATCGAAGATGAAAGAGTGTCAGCAGGGAGTTTAAAAAAGAGTTGTCTGTCATTTGCGTAGCACTGGAAGTTGGCAGAGAAGAGGGAATTAGGAGTGCTAGCTGTGCAAGGTAAATGTTCAAGAGCCAGGGTGAGTGCTTTGAGCCCTGGTTGACACCACAGGTGGTGAAGGACGTAGGTGAGGAGAAGGTGCTTAACATGACTTGGGAAAAATTGTCAGTTGAGAAGGAGGTAATCTAGTCCAGTGCCCGCTCTGAGATACCAAGGGTATCATGGAGTCGTTTTATGAAGATGGAATGGTTAACCGTATCAAATGCAGAGGATAGATTGAGTAGGATGAGGACAGCTGGAGAGTTAGAGTCCGGAGATGTGGGCAGTTCTTCACAGGTGTTCAGAAGAGCAGTTTCTGTGCCTTTGGATGCTCGGAACCTAGATTGATTGTTGGTGATACCACAAACAAGTTCAGTGTGTGAGGTACGTTGTAGAAAGGCCAACTTCTCCAGCAGTTTTCCAAGGAACGGCGTGATAGAAATAGGGCGGTAGTTGTCTGAACAGGTCGGGTCTGATGAAGGTTTTTTAGGATGGGGCTCACAAGGGAGTGCTTGAGGGAGTATGGGAAAGATCCATTGGCACAACAGTGGTTGCAGAGATCAGTGAGTTCAGGGGCAAGAGAGACAATGTTGTCCTTGATGGTTCTGGAGGAGCAAGGGGAATGCTTTTTGGAAGCGACCTTGATGGATTGGACAACTCTGGTGACTTCTTCAGGTGTGACAGGGGAGAAGGAGGATAGAGAGGAAGATGGAGGGTGAGGAGCAATGGGAGGCGAGGGAGTGAGGGAGGGGTTGGATGGGAGGGTAGCAAGGGTGCTTAGAATGTCCAGAGGTTTAGTGCTTCAGTGTGTGGCCAATGTGTTGCAGAGGGCTCAGAATGGAAGAAGGGAGGAGGAGACTGCAGAAGGGTTGGCTAGTTCCCTGCAGATTTTAAAGAGTTCAGCTGTGTTGTTGGATGCACCCGATACCCGTGCTTGATGTTGGCCCTTTTCTTGTCACGGATGAGTCTGTATTGTCTTTGGAGCAGGCAGCAGGCCTATTTGTCAGAGGGTGATCATGAGGTTTGCCACTTCTGTTCCACAGCTCTGCACTTGTATTTCAAGGCTGCAAGTTCAGAGTCATACCAAGTGTTAAGTTTGGGGGCAGGTTTAAGGTGGATCTTCATGACTGAGGCAACAATGTAACGGGTGTTGGTAATGGCCAAATGGAGGTTGCTGAGAGCAGAGTCTGTGGTAGTGTCTGGGGATGAGGGAGAGTGGGGATGAAAGTGTATGTGAAGGCAGCAGCTGACACTCGCTTCATCAGACGAATGTTTGTGAACGAGGTTGGCAGGGCTTTTTGAGGAGCAGTGAAAGGGCAGAGGGGACCCACGTGAGGGGAGAGGAGAGAGTGGTCTGACCAAAAGATTGGAGTTACCTGAGGGGGAAAGAGAAAGAGGTCATAATGGATGAAGGGGTCTAGAGTGGGTCCAGCTGAGTGGGTTGGACCCGAATGGAGAATGGAGAGGGATAGTGATGTGCAGAGGTCAAGGGAGAGAGTGTATGCCATGACAGGGGAGTGCAGATGGGTGTTGAAATCACACATGAAGAGGAGATTTGAGGTGGTTGAGATTAGGGAGAAAACAGCACATTCAGAGAGGAACAGGGTGGTACGACCAGGAGGCTTGTATATGGTAGCAATGGTCAGAGTGGAGGAGGGAGAGATGACCAGTTTGCAGACCAGGCTCTCAAAGGGGGCTGGGTGGGAATGATGGAAGACGAAACCCACTCAGGGAAGATTAAGGCAACCCCACCGCCAGCACAGTGATGTTGTGGCTTGGAGATGATATTGAGGGAGAAGGGAGTAAAAAGCAGTGTCTGACCTGGCATTGAACCACATCTTGGTAAGAGCAGAAATATCAGCATCAGTGTCTTCACGAAGGAGGCAGATATCTGCGGAGTGTTTGTTGGCTGAGCAGACATTAAAAGTAGCCAGGAGAAGGAAGTCTCCACTTTTGGAGGTTTTCTGAGGTGGAGTACAGGGACGTGGTACACCAATCAGAGGGCATGGGACAGAGAGAGTAGTAGGGGGAGAGGCAGGTGAAGGAAGGAAGTTAATGAGGGATGGCAGGCACCAGTGAAAGAGGAGAATGTTGGGTTGAGGACCTTGAACCAAGATAGTGCTTGTGTGGTAGACGTTAATGATGCAGCGTGATGAAGAGAAGCCACCCCGAGGACTTCCCACCTGGTGCCACCATTAGTGGGAGAGGATGTGAAAGGTGGGAGGGTGGAGATGAGATGAGGAGTCAATATATCTGGAGAAGGGACAGAGAAGAGGATATCACTAAAGACCTGTCTGGAAGTTGCGCTGATGTAGGTGTCCGTGATGGGTAGGCCAGGGTTTGACAACATGATGTGTTGTTTGTGTTTTTTTCTACCAGACTTTGTGAGAGAGGGAGGATAGGTGATAGTGTAGCAGGTTAGAGAAGATGGGTGAGATGGCGAGAGCCATAGCAGCCGCAGAGGTTAAGTTGAGGAAAGAAAGAAGAGTGACTGCACAGCACAGTTCTAGGTGGCCTAATAGACACACAAGGCCAAAATGCAATCCATAAAGAAATTTTAATTTTATGAAACAGGGGGCACAAATGCAATGCAAAGAGGGCACAGAAATGTTAAAAAGTGCACACACCTAAAACTGTTATAAAAAAAAACAGGGGCACAAATGAGGTGAGGCAAAAAGAAGGTAAGGCGAGGAAGAGAAAACAGAGTAAATAGGCACATGAATTGGCTCCGAAAGTTAGTGGAGGAGGTAATCAGAGAGTTCAGCCATCACTCACTGGTAGATCTACAGGGAGCATAGAGTTCCAGTGGCCCAAGTTCATAGGGGAGCAGTGAGTCTGGAGGCCGAATCATAGTTTGTGTGGACAAAAGGTGGGGGCCCTCAATGGCCCAGACAGGCACAGACAGGGGCTCTAGGAGTATTAGGAGGACAGTTTGGAAGGGGGCGGTGTGCCTGTGGTGACCTTGACTGGCCCTAATATCCTGGGCTGGGCCTATCAAAAGGCCCCAGGCATTCATCTCACCAAAGCACTGCAGTGATAAAAGTAGGCAGCCACCTTGGAGCGGTCACAGGGCCATGATTAATGGTGCAAATTGCCCAAATGGTGGATGCAGACACTTATTTCGATGTGGCTCCCTAATAGCAATGAAGTCCTACTGTAGTAATACATTGTACCAAAAATCTGCCATTTGCAATTCCGCACAGAGGTCTGCCCAAGTGGCTTACCTGCTGCTGCCCATGTTAGTATCCACGAAATGGATGCCTCGTGGTGGGGTGGGCAAGCCCTCAGGCGAGCTGCTTCTCCCAAACCAGCTCTTCATGTCTTTGCGGTGGCTGAAGTCGGGGGAGTGAGGGAGAAACTTGAGTGCCAAAGCCTGGGATGGGGCTGGCTAGCAGTCTTTTATGGTGTACTCACATTGGGGCGTTACCTACTCTGTCCTGTGTGGAAGTATGAGAAGGAGGTAGTTCTTCAATAGTTTTTTTGGGAAGTCTCAAGGGCAACCTTTCCATCTCATGTGCTGAAAACCGTCCAGGATCGAAGTCCTGTATTTCCCCATCTCATCCTCTAAATGAAGCAAAATCTAGCAATTTAGAGGTCAAATATGTGCTTGAGTTGTGGCGAAGATTAGCACCTCAAGACCTATGTCTGTGTGGAGTCTGGCATTCATTTCAGGAGTGTGCTATTGACCAGACTCAGCCATTCAAAATCATCATCATCATCATAATCACCACCATCTGTATTCTGTTCTCACCATCTGCTATTTTAGCACTTGACCTAGAGGTACTGAATCACTGATATAATTGATGTTATGGATGGCTTTTGTGTATCATATTGCAAAGGTGATGGACCCGGAACAATGATTTCACTAGACACCTTTGCCAAGGAGTCGAAAATATGGATGTTGCTATATGATTTTTGTCTTAATGCATGTGCTGTTCAAACAATAGTTGAAGCAGAAACAGACTTTAATTCCATCAGGCAGAAACCTTCTTCATGAGGCTTTGCTTGGGACGTATGTTAGCTACTCCCATCCTCTGCAAACATCTTCCATCTTTGAAAGAATGGCTAAAATGGCCACAACATTTGTATAATCTTTTCAGTATGTTGTCAACTTTGTTTCCTTTTAACATGTCATGTTCTCCAAAGTGGAAGCAATGGTTAAAACAGGGCACACATTGATGCTTGCCATCTAACGTTGCTTGCACAATTCGGCTACCTTCTCTGTCACAACACACCCAATAATTAATGTCATGGTCAATAGCACTCCATCCCCTGCTTCTCAATTTCCAGGATGTAAAGTTCAATGCTGAACATTGTTTTTTCTGCTTCCCAGTATAACTGCCTATAACAAAATGCCTTACTCTTTACTCTCTCGTCTTACAGAAAATAGTCTTAATAAGGGCTCATCATTTGGCTGCGGACATAAAAGAAAGCTGCGTACTAGTAATTTGCAAAAGAACAGTGATTTACAGAGTATCTGAATGCATCATAAACGACGACCATAGCGGGTGCCTCTATGCTACATGAAGATAGGTTGTAGACATGCGAGAGATGTGCGCTGTTCTTAAATCTGAAGAGGAAGAATGTGTCCTAACAGATCTCCTTCCATGATCATCTTTATCGACAATAAGCAATGTTCATTCAGAAGACTTTCAAACAGCGGACTCACTTTTAGTATTTCTCGTGATGAGCATACAGATCACCTTTCTGAGTGTTTTGCAAGAGGATCCCCTGGTAGTGTCATAATTTGCACTGATCTTCCCACAAGAAGACGTTTTCTTTTTTCTTTTTCTTTTTGTAGATTGTTGTGATTCCATTGTGTTAATTGTTTTTGACAATGAAACAAAGAAAAACCCAGACCAGCAATGTGGTGTTTTTGACAGTGCCAGTCTGCAAGGGAGCTTACTATGTTTGTGTTGATGCTGTCAGATTGAATTGAAATACAATTGTTAGCCATAGAGGGCCACTGTCATTATGACTTCAATGGGGAAATGGTGCTGCATCGTTATTTTTCCACTTTCTATCATCACAATTGCCAACGTCATCAGAAGAAGGTACATTGGGCCTCATTCCGAGGTGGGCGCAAAGGGATACCGGGCACCGTTAAGGACATCAGTGCCGGTAATCCCTTTGCGCCCTATTCCGAGGTCCCTTAGCGGGTCCCGCAGTGGGCGCCTGGTAAAACCAGGCGCCCTTAGCGGGAGCTGCTAAGAGACCAGAGGGCTAATAACGGTACCGCAAATTGCGGTACCGTTATTAGCTACTTCCCCATTCCCATTGAGCCCTATGGGGGCTCAAATGGGAATGGGGAATGGATTTTTCAATGGGGATTTACCGGTACCTCCAGGGTCGGAATGGACCGGTAAGTCCCTATTGAACCAGGTCGGACCCGGACCGGTATGGGAGGTAGTCATGGTGCAAATAGCGCCATGACTACCTCCATACTCGGAATGAGGCCCATAGTCTGCTCGTGCATATATTCTTATGCGTATTCCCTCCACAACTGCTGTTCAATCTCACACTCCATTGACCACAGAAGACCCAGCCAGAAGAGACACTTTCTTTCTGCCCCAGTGGAAATTGGTCAAGAGCATCGGTTAAACACTTTCACCTTGTTGACTACCGGTTTTGGTACTATTAGTTGTACCAGATATAAATGACTGTAGTAGACATTTCTTGAATACCTGGGAGACTTGGATCCCAGACAATGCTACTGTAGAAGAGGAGCCAAGTACCTCTACCGGAAGTTCCGCCCGTATTCTGCCTATATGTTGGCAACCGGAAATTGCAACATGCACAAAGCCAATGATGGTGCCTATATTGCGAAAAGTCCTTGAATGAATGTAAGAGAGGATTGGTGACATCACATGAAGCAAACGTGATGCACCCAGAAGAGATGCGAATGAAGAAAAATATAGAATTTATAGAATCAGATGACGAAGTAGTGAAGTGAGCAACATTTCTGGAGTGAAACGAGATTGCACGTCAGGAGAAGCACTGAAAAAAATGCAAAATCATTTTACAATTGTACAGATGCAGTAACGCAAGTAGACAAAATAATCACAAGGCTGGCTACATAGTGAATAGATTGCAGCCGATGTGCCAATGTATACATATATAGGAATGTATAGAACCTGGAAGTTCCATAATGCATTTTAGCAAATTTAGACACCATGATTGAAAGGGATTGAAGTGTGGCGCAGCAGGATAAGAATAGCTGACAGCAAAGTGAGATTTCAGAAAGGCTTGCCTCGCCCAGTGTCAAGAGTCAGGCCGCAGAGAGCCTTGCCATGTACTAAAGAAGATACAATAACATGAGAAGCAAGCTGAGCTCCTGTTTGAGGTGGAATGAAACTCACTGAGGGTGCCAAGACTTCTTCATTTCATAGTATTAAATACAACAAAGAGTTCAAAAAAACGGGGCCTCATTCCAAGTTGGCCGGTAAGGGTTAACCGTCACCCCTAAGGAGACCGGTGCCATTGGACCCTTACCGCCCAGTTCGAGGTCCCTTAGCAGGAGCCACAAAGAATATGTGGTCAGACCATACCTCCTTAATGGGTCCCGCTAAGGGACCAGGGCGCTAATGACGGGCATGCTATTTGTGGGCCCGTTATTAGTGCCTTCCCCATTCCCATTGAGCCCTATGGGGGCTCAAATGGGAATGGGGAATGGTTGGTTGAATGGGGATTTACCGGGTCCACCAGGGTCGGAATGACCGGTAAGTCCCCATTCAACCAGACCGGACCCGGACCCAACCCGGTTTGGGAGGCAGCCATGGTGCTAATAGCACCATGGCTACCGCCAAACTCGGAATGACCCCCATGGTCTCCAGTCACATGCTAAGATGAAAATAGGCTTCGGGAGAGCTACACCGAGACCAGAAAATAAAGCCATGCCACACTCCCTTTTATTTTCAGGCATAGTGAGCATCTGCAAGGCCGAGTTATAAAGAGCTAATTGAATGGCAAATCGCAGGAGTGATGATGATTGTTAGGCTAACTGGGTGGGGAGGCATGACCAGGCCAAACCACCAGCACCTGGGGTATCAGCTTGCATGCTGCTAGCAAGTGAAATATTCCAGAAGGGTACAAGCGTGGCAACCAATCATGGAAGGTGATGTATTAAGGAGCCCTATAGTTTGAGAAGCCAATAGTATGTTGTATATTAGTCTGACACGGAAGATGACTTGCACTTGGGGCGTGCTTAACTGTCCGCCAGATCTTAGAGACCTAATCACATCCCTTTATCCCATAGAAAGTATATGTAGATGTTCCCCATTGACCAACCACAACCCCTAGTAGGTTTTTTAATTTGCCACTTAGTATGACGTCAATTATGACACATTTTTAGTATAAAAGAATGTTTTTTATGATATGTTTTCAAGAATTTGTAAGATCTGCATCCCCATCCATCTCAGAAACTGTTACCTCGTCTTAAAAGACTCGGTCAACGGGTTCACTACACTGTTGGAATTCTTGGTTATACTTAACTTCTTAACAACTTGTGATTTTTTAGACGTTTCACTGTCTTACGTCTGTACCAATTCAGCCTCCTAAATATTGTGTCTAAATGCCGATCACATGGATCACATATTTGTTTAATGGCTTTCATGCTGATTTTATAATATCAACTTTCTATTTCTTATTTTTTTAAGTACAATAATCAATCTGAGCTATTTCACAGATGCCACAGCTGCCACCTTGCAAACATCACAGAGCCACATCAGCAAGGAATTGTGGGTATGCAAATAAGCCCGAACACAAGCCTTTTGCCTCAGAAAAGTGTCATTTTACAGGGCAGTGTTACTTCATACATAGCTTTATAGACCCAAGACAAACATGTCTCAAGGCTGCAGAGAACTAAATAATTGGTTTTACCCTTAATAGACATCAACAGCGCAGCATATTCTTGAGAACCTTGTGGTTGAAGCATTTTAGCATGTTTAACAAACACCAGCAAAGTTATGGTGGGTTTAAAAATGCTTGAAATAAACCTTTTCTCCTGAAATTTGAAAGTAGAATAATCCATTTGAGACAAGTCAAAGACCTAGTAAACATCACTAGATGTTCACCTCCAACTCATAGGCACGTAATCACAGCTTTGTGGGTATGTACATTAGTCCAAATTCAAGCCTTTTGCTCCTGAAATGTGACTTACAGGGCAATGCTACTTGATGCATACTTTATACCTAGCTTTTACATTTCTATATGTTATACAATGTGTTTAATTTTGTTAACTTCTTCATAGCGTTTACTTTTTTTTTTTTAATCCAAATTTATTGAGAATTTCAAAGACATAGAGAAAGGCATTACAAAGCAATATTCATGGTCTAACATAGTAATTTACTAACAATTGATGCTTTCTGCCCAAAAAATATGTCTCTACTATTCAAACTAAATTTCTCCCAACCACCCCCACCAACCCCAGAACACTCCCTCCTCACTCATTCACTCATGTACATATTCGAAGATGACTGAATTGGTGCAAAGTGCAATTTCTGTAGCAAACGCTCTAAGATTGATTGTCTCTGCTTGGCGTCCTCTAGGCCATGATGTTGGTCTTTTCCAGCATAAATGTTCGGTATACTCTTATCGAGGGAATAGTTGTAACTATCCATACACAGCCTACTCTCTAGTGATTGTCGCCCGGCATATATTAACTTACAAAGTCTTCCCAAAGTATATCACATTGTGCAGATTTTGCATGCAGGGTTGAGGTTATTTTTTCCATGACACAAATATTCAATGCTACATTCATCCATTCACCCTTACTTGGTGTACTCTCTGATTTCCACTTAATTACTAGGGCGGCATGGGCCGCTAACAAAAGGTGGGCAGCCAGGCCCTTGATTCTATGTCGTTCATCATCACCTTGTTAAAACCCAAAGAGAATAAGAAAAGCGTTTTCAGCCCTCTGAATTCAATCAAGATCCCTGATCCACCCCAGGACTTTGTCCCAATAAACCCTGATCCAGGGGCAGCACCACCACATGTGGCAATAATCGGCAATTTCACCACATTTACGCCAGCACAACAGGCTCAGTGACTGAAACATTCTGGAGAGCCTGAGTGGGTCATACTGCCACCTGTGTAACAGTTTGATCGCATGAAGTTTATATTGGCTGGATGTAGAAATCTGGGGGGTGGCCCTACACATCCTTCCCCACATGGCCAGATCAACTTCTCAACCCAAATATTTCTCCCATCTACTCTTCAGGGGTAAGGTGGAGCCCTTCCCTGCTCCAATCAGTTCCCTATACATGGCAGATATCAATGCTTTCATTTCTGTTCTGGAATTCAAAAGTTTCTCAAAAGGGTTAAAGTCTCTACTTGCGGTATCTTTCCATTATTCCAACTCCAAGATTATAATGAAGGAGCCGTTCTTCCACAACTGACCCACCCTCTTCAGACAAGCCTCAGGTCAGTGTTGGAATCTCCCCAAATTGGGAATGGTTTCTCTGATGCCGGGGTCCCATAGATGATTTAGGGGGGACGGTCATGAGGTAATTTTTCACATGTCACTTTTCTTCCTCCATATTTACCATATAGTCCCCAGTATCGGGTGATCCCGTAGTCTCCTTAACAGTTTGTCTCTCGGTACCCATAGCCAGTCAGACACATTTGCCGGGGCCAGATAGTGATTGTCCTTGGCAACCCATTAGGATTCATAGTTGGTCAGCCTGGTAGTACTTCTTCAGGTCTGGCAGCCCCATCCCACCCCTCTCTTTAGGAAGTGCCAGAGTGTTGTAGGCAACTCTTGCTCTCTTTCCCTGCCAATGGAACCTTACAATAGCCCTTTTAACCTCATCAAAGAAAAGCTTCGGCATTTGGATAGGAAGCATCTTAAAGGTGTAGAGAAAACGAGGGAGGCATACCATTTTGATCACATTTAACCTACCCAACCAAAATATCGTCAGTTTTTCCCATTTGGCGAGGTCGGCATGAAACCTTAGGAGGAGGGGAGGGAGGGAATTGGCCTCATAGAGATTGCTAATATCCATCGTGACCTGTATGCCCAGATATTTGAGCTTGACATTTTCTACTATGAGACCTAGCAGGGAGATTCTATGCACATCTGCCTGTGTAGTTTCATGCAGGGGAAATAAAATCGATTTGGCATCATTCATTTTGAAACCAGAGAAGTTTCCATATTCTTTTAATAATTGAATTGCTCTCAGTATAGAGAATGTGGGATTCGAAACGTGCAGAAGTAGATCATCTGCATACAGAGCTAACTTGTATTCAGTTGTTCCTAGTCGAAGGCCCTCCACCTGATGATTGTCCCTTAATTTCTGGGTTAAGGGTTCTAATGAGAGCGCAAAAAGTATCGCAGAGAGAGGGCTTCCCTGTTTTGTACCCCTGCCTAGGTCAAACCAGTGGGAGTATTCTCCATTTACAAAGACAGAGGCTTTGGGGGATGCGTACACTGCCTGAATCCCTCCTCTGAATTTTGGGCATATTCACACTTTGCAGAGGACTGCCATCAGAAAACCACATTCCACCCCGTTAAAGGCCTTCTCTGCATCAACCGACAGGAGAACAGAGTCATTGGTCATGTTTTGGTATGTGTTTATTAAGTGTAGGGTCTTCCTCATGGTGTCGGCTCCTTGTATACCCAAAATAAAACCCACCTGATCAGCATGTATTAAGCGTGGCATGAGTGTCTCAAGTCGGGCTGCAAGAATTCTGATATATATCTTGGTGTCCGCGCTTAACAAAGATATGGGGCGATTTTAGCCACACTGCTTAGGGTCCTTTCCCTCTTTGGGAATTACTGAGACGAGGGCTCGGACAAAGGAGTCCGGGGCTCTCCCAGTATCAAGCATCTCATTGAAGAGTTGCACCATAAAAGGGAGGTGGGGGAGAGAAAGGATTTATAACATCCAGCGGTGTAGCCGTCCTCCACAGGGGTCTTGCCCAGTGATAGCCTCTTAATCGCATTTTTGACTTCTTCCTCCGTTATCGGGCCCTCTACGACAAGAAATTTGTCACTTGAAAGTTTTGGCATTTTAACAGAGGACAAGTAATCATCAGTTCCTAATGAGCCAGGCTGAGCCTCTGATCTGTATAATGCCTCATAGAATGTGGCAAAGGCTTCAGCGATTTCTGCATTTTTTGCATTCTGGGAATTCTCGTGGTTCTCTATTTCCAAAACCCTTTCCTCTGTTTGTTGGGCACGTAATCTGGCTGCCAACAGGGCATCAGCTTTATCTCCTTTCTCATAAAACTTCTGTCTCAGAAGTTATAATTTACGGACTATCAGTCAGTGTTCCAGAAGACAAAACTCTTCCCTTTTCGCCTCCAAGACCTTATCAGCTCTCCCACTTTCATCCCTCCTCGCTGCCTCATCTAAAAGGCGTATCTCATTCCCGAGTCTATTCTCAACCAGATTCCTCTCTCTTTTTTTAACTCGAGACCTCTCTGATCAGGATGGCTCGCCAAGCCAATTTGGGAACCTCCCCAGTGTTGTTTATTTTGAAATATACAATAATTTCATTTTTCATCTCGGTTTTAAAGACTGGGCCTCATTACAAGAGTTGTGGTAAGGCAACAATTGCGCCGGTAGTGCTACCGGTGCCGTTGTTTCCTCACTGCAACATTATGAATTTGCTCGCTGGTGCTGCTCTGGACGCCTGGTCAGACCAGACATCCAGAGAGGCACCCGCAAGCAGACCAGGTTATTAATGGTACAGCTGCTCCCATCCTCCCTATTCCCTTTGAGCCCTATGGAGGCTCAAATGGGAATGGGGAAGTACTGGGTCCGAGTCCTGTGAATGGGAATTACCGGGCCGGCAAATGTCGGAATGGCCCAGTAATTCCCATTTTTCGGGACCCGGACCCGAGTTTAGGGGTAGCCATGCCTGTAAAAATGGCATGGCTACCTCCAAACTCGTAATGAGACCCATGGCCTTTCCAGAGAGTTTCATTACATCGCCATCGGCCCCTCTTCATAGGAAAGTTGTCCCAGTTAATGACGTTGTGACAATATCATGGTCAGCCCAATTGACCGGAACGATCTCTGATCTCATCACGGTGTTGTGTAACTACTCCAATAGATATATATAATCAATCCTAGTTAACGTATTATGTGGGGCAGTGTAGAAGGTATACCCCTGCTCGCGAGGATGGAGATCCTGCCATATTTCCCATAATCTGTATATTCTGAACATGTTTGCAACTTCAGTGTGGCCTCCCTGAGCTGGTTCTCTCGTGTCAGGATTGCCCGCTTTCCTATCGAGGCTGGGATCCACCCATAAATTAAGGTCACCTCCAAGGAGGACATGACCAGTGGCTTTTAGCATGATTTTGGGGACTGTCTTAGCCAGGAATCTAGATTGTCCTGAGTTGGGGGAGTATACTGTGGCAAATGTGATGTTCACTTTTCCTATAGAGCCCGCCACCAGTAAAGCATGCTTCTCTACATTGGCCCATGTCTTGTTGGTCGTGAAGCCTAGCCCTTTTCTAATGAGTATCCCCACTCCCCCTTTCCTTAGAGGCCCATAACTCCGAAATTCCGACCCTGCTTGCACCTCCAGAAGTCTCTGTTCTTCCCCTCTGACGTATTTTGTTCCTTGTAAGAGGAGGACATCTAGTTTTGCCCTGCGGAATTCCTGGTATACTAAAGATCTCTTGGTTGGTGAATTGAGACCTTTGACATTAAGCATTCCTACCCTGAGGAGGCCTCTCGCGTGTTGGACCGTATTAACTGCCATTTGTATCCACATGTGTCAAATGATCTCTTTGCCAATATTGGCAACCTAGTAAACTGTTAACCAACTGCGTATGCACCATTTCGTGTCTTAATGAGGATACTGTTCCTGATCCACACCCTCCTCCCCCCTTTCCCCTCCTCCTCCCACCCGCCCCCTCCTTCTATTCCAAGTTAATGGCGTCTGACCAAGATCAGTTGAATACGTTGATCTGGTATCGGAACAACCAGTGGAGACCGTTACCTCACGGTCCCATCTCACAAAACAACCTCAATAGCATTTGAGCCCCCATCCCACTTTTCCCCTCCCATTCCAGTACAAAACGTAAACACTTCAGAGAAACCTGAACACTTGTCTCTCACATAAATTCATCCACAGTAACACACCTATCTTTCTCAGCAAGGATCATCCAGGCAGATGGAGTCCCCCCCGCGCTCGGAGCGAACCGGGTCCGGGTCACAAAGGCTCCATCAGACAGTCTGCAGTCGCACCGCACCCTCCTGGTGTCTCCATCATGGGGATGTCTATTCATCACAGCAGTTCAGGCCGGGGGGGAGAGTTTGACCCTTGCGGTACACCCCTACCAGGTTATAAACCCAGCAGATCAGAATCACAAGTGTCCTGGGCCAACTGATGACAAGCAGTGGCAAACTGTAGGAGATCTATTCAAGCACCTGTCAGATTCAATTATCCCCTTCAGGTGTGACATTGCCCCTCTAGAATTTCCTCGATCCCTTCACCCATCTCCTCCTTGGTCCTTGGAGTTGCCATTGTCTTGCACTTCGTCCTGCTTCCTCTTGGTACTTATAGTTTAAAAATGTCCATCCCCTTTAATAAATGCATGACAATATGTTTAATTGTTCTATAATTTATATTGATACGTAATGCTGTACTTAAATTACATGCGATTTGCATCACCAGCCAGCACATGTAACAAACCAAATGGCTTCCAATATCTCCAGTACATGGTTAACCCAAACCCATGATCACTCCCTTCAGGGCCCTAAGCCATTCCTTTGCCCTTTCTTTCCTCTCTTTATGTCCCTCTGTCCTGTCTGCTCCACTTCATATCGGGCTTTCCCGTCATTGACCTCTGTGGCCATATGATAATGTGCACTGCCTTTCAGCGACTCTTAGAATCTGAACCCTGATTTCAGGCTTAGTAAATGTCTGATCCTTGGACCCCACCAACCTCCTTGACCAGCTTAACTCTGGACTGTGAATCATCATGTATGCTGCCTGGCTATGGACTGTGTGGTGGCCCTCTCCACATTAGTCTGTTCTTCCATTAGTCTCTGCTTCATCTAAGCATCTGAACTGCCCTCCAGTGACCTCAGCATCTGAATCCATATCCAAGCCTCAGTAGCTGTCGGATCCTTGGACTCCACTATACTCATTGACAAGCTCTTGCTCTGCCCTGTAAAGTACTATCCCACTGCCTGGCTGTGGCCACTACATTGTGCATCTTAAGATGAAGCTGAAATTCCATGCGTGCCACTTGGACCTCGTAGTACTTGTTACGAGCTCCACAGATGAACTCAACCCAGACAGTCATGGCTAATGGCAGTTTAGGCAGAGGAACCCACATGTTTTGGCCTCCTAGGACATAGGGCCCAAAACCTCTGCCTCCCCAACCTCACACAGCAAGCACTTCCACCACTCCACATTCCTTCTCACATTCCACATGCCACTAAGGTATCTCCATACCCAGGTAATCCTGATATTTCCTCTGACTGCCCTCAAATGGGGACTGCACACTCCCTCTCAATTAAAAGCAAAGTTTCACCTCTCTGCCTTCCTATTCCCATCTTTCATCTAATCCATACTCTGCACAATCAAATCTCGTCCATGGAACCAGTCTCGTGTAATAACAGTTCTCCTCACCCTCGTCCACCTACTACTCTGAATTGACCCTGGCCCCATGGAATCCCCAATCCCTCTCAAATAAGACCCCTTTCTCCACTGACCATGTTGACTCACATCATTCCAAAATGTCTGTGATAGTTTTTACGAAAACGTGGATACCCACTCACAACACTGCTACTCTGGCTGCCCTGCCTACAGAGGTGTCTACCTGTTCTCACCCCCGTTGACTATTACCAAAGGGTGTAGGTCCTCTGATGAATAAAGATACGCCCTCATCTTCTATGACCCCACTGACCTTTTCTTACCTTGAACACATCAATGTTCAGTATCCTCATCCCACTCCCTCATAAATATTCTCCTTTGCAAGCCAGCTGGTACCCTCAACTGCTTCTTTGCTGATTTGGATTTACTAATTGAAACTGTCCGTTTATTTCACTGTCATCATTTTGGTGTTCTTAATCTAGCACACTTGTACTAGAGACTTCAATTGGGAGGCAACCTATTCAGAGAAATGCAAAATACCCCAGTAAACAAGATTCACACAATTCATTATTTCAAGTTGTTTTATGGGCATAGAGAACTGCAATATTATAGTTGAGTAAACAACAATCTCATTCCCACTTCCTGGCACATGGACAATTTATTTTCTAATATTAATACATGGAAATACTACAATAATATCCTGGGGTAATTCGGAGGTTTATTTTTTGAGAAATACATCCCAACGAAGTTAATACATCCAAGCTAACTGTGAAGTGTAAACACAAGAATACAGTTTGCCTGGCTTTATATATATATATATATATATATATATATATATATATATATATATATATATATATATATATATATATATATATTTCCATTAAAAGTTACAGAATGTAACTCCCATCCATTCAGAACAAACAACTGCTTTTCAATCAATCTTAAATCATAATAATGAGTCTTTTAAAATATCGGAGAAAACCACCTCACTTTACTTTTGAAATGTCATAATATCAGGACATTAGGAGAAACCAAAATAGGAAGATAGTCTGCACGCCAGTCACTGAGGACTCTGGTGTGAAGCTATTGCAAACACCTACATTTCTGGGTTGCTTTACTTCACAAAGACGATGGAAAGCATAGTTTTAAAGTGACAAGTAATTTCTCTCAGATACATGAACGGGAACATCTGACTCACTCATAGTTGTATATGGATCGTATTCTCTCTAACACTATCTTCCTTTCACTTATAGGTACATAGCAACATATGTTCATTGAGGCCTTGTATTTAGACTGTCAGCACAGAGACAACGGTCTGCCAATCAAACTGTTAATTAGAGAAATCTGACATACACTCAGAGTTCACAGCTACGACTAGACCTTCAAGTTATGAGAAAAACAGGGAAGTCAGATTGTTAATAATTTTCATCTACATCTACAAAACAACATATAATATTCACTTTCTAAGGAATATATCACTTCAAAACGTTGTACTGCTATGGGTTCATGCATGGCAGCACCTACTGCAAAACCTCTATTTGGAGTGGTAGGAGCAGACCATAGCTTGGAAAGAAACATTTGATATGTATATCAAACAAATAGTAGCCTGGTACAGGTTCATTGATGATTTATTCCTAATATGGAAAGGCACAGAACAGGATGTACCGATCTATGTAAAACAACCAAATGATAAAGCCATGTATCTTAAATTTACTGCTACCATTAGCCTGACAGAACTGTTTTTATTGGATATCAAGTTGGAAGTTGAAGGCAATACACTGAACTCCATCTTGTATCTCAAACCTACCAGCTACAACTCAATACTCCATGCACGAAAAGTCATCATCTGAAACCAGTGTTCAGGTCTATATCCTATGGAGAGTTCCTGAGAGTGAAACATAACTTCTCCAAGGACTTAGACTTTTCGGTTTATAGTGATTATTTCAAATTACATTATTTCGAATGCAAAAATGTTGAAAAAATGTTACCAAAATGAATTTCGAATGTCTTTTTTTTGTTATTTTTAGTTCTTGCCAAGTTGCTCGATGCCCTCCTGTGGCCTGTGCGACACCACATCGGACTGCCCACTATCCCAGCACAGGTTCATGCCATTAAGGCTAAATTGTGTTGTAGGCCCCTCAGGCCCACAAAGCAGTGTACTGTAATTGCAAGCACTACCACTCCTTCAATGTGCAAGGGACCTGCGATCCCAACCTCATCATCACCCACTGCTGTGCTCACAACCCTGGTTCCACCCATGACTCCATGGACTTACAGAACAGCATACTGCCAGCATACATGGAAAGGCACAGAGGACAATAAACCCAGATAGTGGGTGAGTAAAACTGCCAGCACCTATGCACCGTGAAGCACCTGACCAAATTGGGGGGATGGGAGGGTGAATAATGACACAAATCATGATGTGACAAGTACATGCAAAACCAGTGCCCGGCCAGTTTCCTGCACCAATGACAGGGTAAAGCCAAGGGAGCATGCACATGTTGAACACACCTGGATGGACATGCATATGAACACATACAGCAGCAATTCATTCCACACACATGACTATAGGTGCCACAATGCACCATGCATATGCAAAAGCAAACAAAGTTAGACATTGCAGCACACAACCACAACACTTTTAGTGCTTCACTCATGTACTCATGTACACCCACCACACAATGCTGACCCACTGCCCTTACAAGCATAGGGAATGCCAATAGGCAACCCAGCAAGCCACATGCATGAGAGCAATACCCAGCCACAAGATTGCCACCAGATACACATGTCACCAACAGACACATCACAATACATCTGCTGCAAGTAACAGGTTATATGTGATGCCAATACAATGCATGATACCAGTGACACAGCTTGCACAGACATTGTACGGGCATATGGAATGTGGTGAAGCCCCATATGCATGCACATGATGACCATTGCCATGATGCTGTGTTAGTCCACCCCCACTCATTTCACAGTTACTAATGTCTGTGCCTCTGCCTGTGCAGGTGACTCCAGATACCTGCATCTGCCTTGGCTAATGACCCCTGTGCGTGATCCACAAATATTGCATGATATAGCCTAAACCCACGCGCACAGAAGGACCCTTGTGTGCATTGAGTGCACCTTTCGACTCCTGAAGGCACATTTTCACTGCTAAATCATACAGGTGGAGTCTCCATGCCTGCACCAAAGAAAGTAGGAAAAATAGTGCTTGTGTGTGCCATGTTACACAACATCTGCATGAGGAGCAATGTGCCCATAACCCTCGCATGGACATGTCACCCCAGAAGATGATGACGAAGAACAAGCACTCTTTCATTCACACGAACATCGATCATGCACTCACTCAAAACACAGGAATACATGCATCCATACACATATTTAAATAATAAACATACAAACACACACATGTATACACATTTACACAACATACACATAGCGAGCACTCTCTGTTTCATTCAAAGAAAATCCATCATACAGTCACTCAAAACACAAGCATCCATGCATCCACACACATATTTAAATAAATAAATGAACATACAAATGCACACATTTAAACAACATACGCACTGCAAGCACTGTTTCATTCACACAAGCCTCCATCATGCACTCACTCATAACACAAGCATGCACGCATCCATACACATCTTTTAAATACTAAATAAATTAACATACAAACACACACATTTGCACAACATACACACAGAAAGCACTTACAGCCGCATCCATCCTACATACATTCACCTAATAACACAAGAATGCATGCATACATACGCATAAATTAAATCTAAAAAAATGAACATAAACAAACATACCTTCTGTCGTGGGTCTGGAGGTTCCAGTGCTCCAGCCCCCTGCAACCATGAACAGGAATCATGAAGTTTCCTGATACCTGCACATGTGTGCAAGCGACCTGAGCGTGGGTCCAGAGATGCCCCACTCCAGGCTGCTCTGTCTGTATATGTAAGGAGGCACGGAAGCGCTCCCTTGCACATACAGACATGCAGTTCCCCAGCCAGCATTTCAATTGAGCCATTCAAGGCTAGGGAAACAAACACCCCCACCCTTGCATGGCTCATTGAGCGAACACAGCTGCGGAAATTTAACTGTGAAAGGGAAACTTTGTTTCCTTTTCTCAGTTAAGTGCACTCCCTCAGCTGAAAAATAAAAACATGATAGATTGTAAGAGTGCATCATAGGGGACATCCATTCTGATCAATACTTTCCAGATTACTCACCCTATTGATATTGGTGATAGTGAGGCGCCTCTTAAAAGAGTGGTCCTTTGAAATGCCCCACCAACCCAGTTAATGACAGACTCATATGTCTATGGTATGCTATGTCTGAGATATACACAATGCAAGCGTATCTCCAAAGCAGTTGAGCACTATGGAAAAGACACTTTGGGTCCGATTCATGGAATGTTTTGCCTGCTCGCAAAGTGACTTTGCACCAAAAAAGTACACTTTGCAGAGCTCAAAACTCATTTTCCCGATTCAGGGATCAGACTTTGAGTGACTTTGCATGACTTTGTGTGGAACGGTCACAGCTTTGTGTTTTGCTGAGCGCATTGCAGGTCACACCACGCAAAATATGGGACGGGCCTGGGCAAAGAACCAAATAGGGGGCAGAACATGCATATTTCCCATTTTCATTGCAAGAGGAGGAACAAGGAATAACGTGGGTGTGCTGAGGGACGCACCACGGAAAGAGAATACACACCCAGCCAAGCACAAACGTAACACAATTCATGGATTACAATGCACAACTTCATGTCAGGCCAAGACAAATCCAAACCTTGTGATCTTACTGTAACACAATATGAGACGCAACATTCAATGCACAAAGGAAACGTATATCAAGCATGCAATGCACAGAATTAAAACGCTGTTCTAATAGGACGAATCCACCTATAGTTACAGAAGTTGCACATGTCCATTGAAGCGGGAGGAGGAATAGGATGGTGAGGGATAGGATGCTCTTTGGGATGCTAGATAACAGGATGTATGCAGGGTACAGATTCCCTCCTCATGTCATCCTAGACCTGGTCAGGAGGTGGGAGGAATACCTTGCTTCACCCACCATCTGCTCCCATGCACTCACAGACCTGCAGAAGGTGCTGACAGTTGTACATTTCCTATCCAAACTTTCCAGCACTCGTCTGCCATTGATGGGGGCATATCACAGTCCACGCAATCCTAGTGTCTACACCAGATATTGTGCTCATCACATCATTTATTAATGTATTTATTTGTTATGTGCATAGTGCACAAACAGCCCGTATGCATCGTGGCGCTGCTACACAGGTATGTATGCTGTTTAGGTGCATTGGTACAGATAGAAAGTATTCATGATATAACAACTGTGGTGAATTGGTTACAGTGGTACAAGAATATTTACATTAGTTAATGATGCAGTGTAGACAATTCAAAGGGTGTAAGGGACATGAGCACTCATGCGGGGGGCACAGGGCGACGGAGGAGCAGGGGTTAGTTCAGCAACCACGTTTTGAGTGCTTTGCGGAATGCAAGGTGTGATGGTTCGTTTATGATGGTGAGTGGCAGGGAGTTCCATTGACTGGCTGCATTGAAGGGGAAGCTAGCACCTCCTGCTTTGGCTCGGTTGACTCTGGGAATTAGGTTTCGGTGGGAGTAGGGTGTTCTCATGCGTCTGGATGAGCATGTACTTGTTACTTTCAAGGAAAGGTGGGGGAATGTGTGATTAATGCACGTGTGAGTGATGGCGAGAGTTTTGAAAAGCATGCATTCTTTGATGGGGAGCCAGTGGGCTTGCGTATGGCAGCAGACATGTGTTATTTTTTAGGGATGTTGAGGGCAGCGCGAAGTGCATTGTTCTGGATTATTTGGAGGTTCTTTTCTGTAGTGCCGGCAAGGAGAACGTTGCAGTAATCCAGTCTTGAGCCCATTATGGCTCTGCAGGGGCGTTGCTAGGGGGGGGTAAGGGCACTATAGCCCCTGATCTTTTGGTTGTAGCCCCGGATAGAATCTCAGGAGCTACAGCCAAAATACTAGCTAGCCCCCAGTCCCAACAGTTCTGACATCAGCTTAGCCCCGGGTCTTTTCCAGACCTAGCAACACCCCTGTGGCTCTGGCTATGGAGAGGCAGTTTTCAGTGGATAAGAATGGTTTGGCTGAGTTGATCAGCTTAGTGTAGTAGGCAGCTGAGAAGGCGATGACATTGACTTGCCGTGCTATGGAGAGGGTGACATAGAGGAAGACTCCTAAGGTTTTGACCAAGGGGAAGACGTGGATCTCTGTGTTGTCGATTGTAAACATAGTGTATTGGTTGGAGAGTTTGTTTAGGGTTTCTTGGGAACCTACTAAGAGGATTTCAGTCTTATCGGTTTGCCGACATCTAGGCCTGAATAGTGGAATAGGCTATGTTGAGGGCTGTGATGTCATTTTCATAGTTATCGGTGAGAGGAAGAAGGACTTGATTGTCATGAGCATAGTTGGAGAAGTGTGCTGAGGAAGTGAGGTGGTGACAGAGTATGTTGTGGTCCATTTGATCATAAGCAGCTGATAGATCCAGGAGAAGGAGTCATACCTGCATCCTTTCTGTCATTAAGTTGTTTTTGTTAGGTCAAGCAGAGTAGATTCTCTGCTGTGACCAGGGCGGAATCCAGATTGACGTAGGCCCAGGATATGGTTAGCTTTGAGGAAGAGTTGGACCTGAGTGTAGGCAGCTTTGTCGAAGACCTTTAACAGGAAGGGGATTACAGTTATGGGTCTGTAGTATTTTTGGGGAGGCAGGGCAAAGCAACGTTTTTTTTAAAAGCAGTCGTACCCAGGATTCCTTCAGGATTCCTTCAGGCTAGAGGGGACCAAACCTCCTGCAAAGGAGGCGTTAATAATTCTGTGAGGAACAGGGCTACTGTGATAGCACAGTCTTTAATGATTATACCTGTCATCGCAGTTTGAGGGTTTGAGGTGTTTCAAGAGGGTGAGGACTTCGGGTTCCATGACATCTTTGAAGGAGAAGAGGGGGTTGGGTGGTGGGTGTCGGTGATGGTAAGGGCAGAGTGTTCTGGTTAGTTTGGATTCTGTGCTGCAGAAGGTCACGTTTTTTTAGCATGGCTGTTTTGACATTGGAGCACTATGATTCATCTTTGGTTATGACCTGCGTGGTGGGAGCTTGTGCTTCGAGTTCGCTGATGGTGGCAACAATCTCCTTGTTTCCAGATTTTGCATTGCTAATCCTAGTGTTGAAGCAGTTTTGTCTGAGATAATTGCTTTTTGTATTGGGTGGCTATCTTGTTGAATTCTAGTTTTGTAGATTCAAGTGGGTTGGTTTGCCAGTAGGGGAGGGTGGTGCATTTCAAGGAGCAGAGTTCCAGTAGCTCTGGGATGAACAAGGCATTTACATGTCAGGTGGATTTGGCTTTCCTGGCTGACAATGGCGCTATGGCATTGACAGTGTTTTTCATTGTGGAGTTGTATAGATCTGCTAGAATGATGTGATCATTGGAGAAAGGAGGTTTTAGTGTAGTTTCTAAGTAGACAAAAAGAGAGGAAGAGGATCCAAACTGGAACCCTCCCGTCCCCTGCACACCATGATTGTGTGTCACACTGACACCTTAGTATTCATTCATAAACATAATAATTGCAATTCACATTAAATAATTTCAAATGTAAAGGCAGTTTGAACTGAAATGGAAATGATGCAGACAGATATCAACATGTAAAAGTACATAAATTATTTATTTCTAAACGCAGCGGCCAGAGAAGGTACAATTCGTTGTGTACGGCTGATGCGTTTCGAGAAATTATATTCTCTTCTTCATGAGCCAAAACATTATGCACAGGAACTGGATACAGGCAATGAAGAAAAAGGAGAGAAAAAGGAATTGCAATCCAGGTAATGTAATCTAAAGTCAATACCATATTATAGATATAGAACCTCATCATCAAGATTACAGAATTAGTGGTCACCGATGTCATACATGGAATTAAAAACTTTCCAAATGTCAGGTTTGAGTGTCAAAATGTACATAACAGAGTTCAATTACATCCAAAGCCACTATCTACTAAAATGGAGGAAGGCCAGTAGAGAATGAATGATTAGTGTAATTTAACTGGAAAAAGTGCATAATAATGAGTAAGCTCACCACAAATCGAGGTCCTGTGTGCTAACGTGAGTAGGTGGGCCACTTTGCTTAGGCGGTAGACATTTCAAATCAATAGTTGATTCTGAAAAGAAAATGAACAAAATCTAGAGTGAGCCGCAGAACCCGAAGTAGGGCAGTAGCCTCTCTTTGGTTAGTTTCTTTGAGCTGTGAGCTGGGGCTGGTGATAGTGTAGCGGGGAGAGATTTTTGTTTTGTGTGTAAGGGGATGGAGAAGTGGATGATGCGGTGGTCAGTGCAGGGGGTGAGGGCGTTGGAACGGATGGATAGAGAGCAATCGTGGTCAGCTATCCAGTCCAGTCTATAATGTGGCCCTTGGAGTGGGTGGGGTTGGTTACTGATTGGTTGAACCCTGGATTTCTAGAGCTTTAGCAAGGGATTTGGCGTGTGAATCCTCAGGGTGATTGAATTCGAGGTTAAGGTCTCCTAGTTGAATGGACTTCGAGGAGGTTTTTAGGTTGTTGGATAGTAGGTGCTGTAGGGTGTCCTGACCCACGTTTAAGCTACCCCGCTACAACATTTGGTGCTGTGGGCTTAGGAAATTCAAGATGGCGGAAAACCCACATGTGCGCCGAAATCCAGGAAAGCTGCGCAGTTGTGCGCACACCAAAATAGTTACCTAACTTGCCACCCACCAGGGTAAAGAAAGGTCTTTGTTAACAAAATCCACTTTTACTGATGTCAAAAAGTTGCTGAAATCGTGACTCATTGGACCACTTTAAAGATTCAACCCTTTTTGTGGGGTTCCACATAACCATCTTACTGTAAGGAGCCCCATCAAAACAATGTTAAGCAAGGATTTACTACCATGTAAGAACCATTCCTGTTTAGAATGCATTAATCCAAGAAAATCCCAAAAATGGGTGCAGTACCAGTACTCACCACTATCCAAAAGCCGGCGTTTTAAAACCCACTGTGTGTTTTTCTGAAGGCAAGCAAAATGCCTATTTCAAACCTTGCAACATGTGCAAAATATTCACTGAACACCAGCAGACATTTGGCAGAATGGAGTTTTGTGTGCCTACAAAATCTGGGAAATGAAGAGCCCAAAAACAATGCTTATAACAAAAATGCTATGGAGTCAGCAGCTTAAGCCTAACTGCAACTGGATTTAAAACCACCAAAATCGAAAATGTTAAATTAAATGAGTGACCTATGTTTGGTGTCACATGCCTTTGTAACTGTTGAAATGTCATAGTTTTGCACTTAGAATCAGCATTCTAGCTGCATGTGTAAAATTACAAGTTATTTTAAAAGCAACAAAAAGTTAGCTGAAGGTCTGGCTTAAGGAACTTGATTTTGCCTAGCAACGGATCCCATCAGGAGTGAAACTTGAGTCACAACTATGTTCCCAGGCCAATGTTCCTTTTGCTGCCCCCAGAAGGATATGCCATCTATCTGATAATTGAATTTCCTGTGCTCTGCCAGAGAGTGAACAAAGCCCTCTCCACTCAGGCAAATGTTTTTATTACAGACGTCGTAAAAAGTGGCTTCCTCCTGGAGAAGCTGGGAGGGGCACTGCCTGTGAGAAGCAAGCTGGCTTGGCAGAAACTGGAAAGACTGGTTTCTGTACCATGTGACCTGAAAAGACACACCCCTGCAGCAAGGATATGGTTTTATAAAAAGGGGGATAATTCATAGTGCGGACATGTGAAAATTTTATAAATGATACCATAATTCTTGTGATTTTTCTGCCCACAGTTTAAGACGTGGTAGGAACCGGTGGTATGTTCAGGGGGGTTTTAGCGGAAAAGTGGATATTACTCTAAATGTGTGCATGTTAAAAATCTGAAACTTCATCAGTTAATGTCCCTACCCCCTGCACACATGTATGTAAAGTTGGGTCCATGTCGGAAATTGAAAAAGCAGTTAAAAAGTCAATTATGTACACTCTTTGAATGCAAGCTCCGAGAATGAGCAGATTTGGACATAGACATGGCTAAATTCAGCCACACCATGTATATGTAATTTCAAACAACTGTGTAACTCTGAAGTATGGATTTTGATCATATATATATTTGGGTGCACAGATGATAAGGGAGGTTGTTTCAAGAGATCATAAAATGACATCAATCTGACTCACAGTTCAGTTTGCCAATCAAGCGGAGGAATGGAAGCCTGACCAATGACGAATGAGAGGGGCAAGTCTAGTGATGCAACACACACACCCATTCTCAAGAAACAGATAAAAGCAGAGAGTCAGGACACATAGATACATTCAATTTCATCTGCCGCTGGAAGCCCTGCCGGAAAAATCCATACTTACCTCAATCAAACTCCAGAAAGCCAAACTAGAGACTTCAATCTATCCAGAGCAGAGACCAGACCAGAGAGAAAGCAGTGCTGTGCCTAGCAGAGACCAGACCAGAGAGAAAGCAGTGCTGTGCCTAGCCGAGACCAGACCAGGCGCTGTGAGCAGAATCCGGAAAGACCTGACCAGACTGAAGATCGTGACCAAGTCGCTTTCCTGTTTAAAATCTCTTGTGAGTACCGCCAAACTGTACCAAACCAATCTCTTAGTTTAAATTCATCTAATTCAATCTATTTAACCTAAGTAGAACTGCCTCCTATCTGTCACCTGTCATTTCTAGTAAAATTTGTCATTTTGAAAAAGTGTGCGTTTAAAATTTACAAAACCAAAAACGACCTTTACTAAATTACTCATATCTCCGCAACCGTTTGGGCTAGAGACTTGCAATAACTTTCATTTGGAAGCTGAGATCCCAGGCATTCCTAGGACCCCAAAACGGTAGAGATAGTCCTTGCGGTTCCTTTGTAATAGCGCTCGGCGCATCCGCGAATTTTGCCGCGATTTGCAATTTCTTCACATGTAAAAAAACTGCTGCTGCCGGATTTCATTTGCCAGAAATTCGTTTAACCTGCTAACTATCCCTGCATCATTGCTAGTGTGAGCCTGGACTAATATTAACTAGATACCACTCATCCTGAACCTCTAAAAGGGAATTAAGAGCGTTTCCAGCATATTTCTCATTCATTGCTAGCACCTATCAAAGCATTTGCCTGTGTTTTCAAACTTCTGTTTAAGCTTGCTGGATTGAACTGAATTACAGTTGATTGCATTTCTGAGAACTGTGTGTTTTCCTTCCATTTCCTTGCCTTGCATCAAGGGGGGGAGGGGAGTAGCCAGAGAAAAGTGATTACATTGTTTGGTTGAAATCATATTGCGTATTTTCTGTACTGCATTCATTGAATATTGCATCCACCTGAGCCTACATAAAGCATCCTCTACCACATTATACTTTTGTTCCTATTTACCAGTGTGCTACCTTATCCATTTCATGTCAACTCATTAGTGATTAAAGAAGTGTGCTAGTGCCAGATTCTCCGTTGTTAATATTTACCATATCAGATTAAGTGTGATATTCAATTATTAATTTATTAAAAAGTGTGATATATATTTTAATTTATCAAATAAACCTTTTAAACTTGCAAAACAGAATTACTTCTTGGCTCAGTGGGGTCAGGGGGATTCCAAGAGAGGGGTGTTATACAAGGGTAGTCATCCAGAACGTATGAACTGGACCTAAAGATATATCAATAAGGGTTTTCATTCAGTATTCTAGACTAGGCGTTAACTTGGCTGTAGTGCTGAATTGAATCCTCTTACAAAGTGGGGGCTCGAGCCGAGACGTTGGGTTAGATTTACCAGTTGTGCAGCTTAATACAGTGTGCTAACTGACGGGATACATACACCCGGTCGGATCACCACGCTGCATTACGCTGTGAAGCATTCCTCAAAAGGGACACTCCAAGAAAAGTTCTGTTCTGCAAAAATAAAATACAAACTTCTGTAAGTCAGGACAGAGACCAATCTCTAGAATGACGACCTTAGTAGACATGAAAATAGCCAGAGAGCACCTCTTGCATAAGCTATTTGTGAGAGGTGAATGGACCGAACAGGGCCAGGATGTGTGGTTGCAGGCCATCACACAACAGGTCACTGAAACAGGGTCAGATATATATAGAGATCAGGGTCCCTTACATGTGGCCCTGAGTGAACTATATATGGCTCCTAAAGCCAAAGAGGAACACAATAAGATCGCCAGGATAGCAGCATACCTGTACCTATATATGGGAGACATGCAGGATAGATGTGCTGAAAGCCAAAATCTGGCAAATAGGCAACAGATGGCATTACAGAAGGTCCAATCTGATCTGGACTCTTCTGAGCAGAGGCTGCAGAGGAGCCAGGAGTCAGAAAATGACAGCAGACTGTACATTACTAAAATAAAGGAGGATATGGATGTGCTGCAAAAGGAAAAGTCAGAACAGGATACTAGATTTCTGGCCCTGCAGAAGGAGCACCAAGACAGTTTGGACTCCTTACTGCAGAGCCAGAAAAAGCTGGAGCAACAGATCAATTTCAACAGGGCATGCACAGAGCAGGTAGCCACCCTGCAAATCCAACTAGACAGAGAGAAAGAGGAGAGCAACAAACTAATTTTGAAAGACCTAGATACCCAGGCAGAGTTTGATCAGGAGCGCCAGAAAGCCGGCGCCTTCCAAAGGCAAAGGGACGACCTGGCGGCACAGATGCAGGCTCTTAGTCAGGAAAGAGACACTTTAGGCCAGGAGGTCTGCCACTTAAAAAAGGAAATGGAAGAAAATCACCTGGCCCTCCAGGGGCTGGGTGACCTCCAAAAAGAAAACCAGAACTTGGTAGAGCACACCAGAAGGGTGGAAGATGCTCTGGCAAGAAAGGAGCAGGCCAGTAGGGATGGGACTCAGGAGGTAAACCTCCTGCAGCAAAGACTGGCCCAGTTCTCCAGGACCAACCAGGAAGCACAGAGGGAAAATGAGGCCCTCTGTCAACACAATGATAGGCTCCAGCAACAGGTAGCGATGCAGGAGAAACTGATAGAGTCGAGTAAGGCCTTAACAGAGGAACTGAAGGCACAAATGCAGGCTCTTGCATTGCAACAGGGAGCAGGGGCGGATAGAGATGAGGTCCGCTGGGAAAGAGAGACTCCTGACCATAACCGCAGGAGCCCTAACCCCAGGGGCCTTCATCTCCCCCAGTCCCTGGACTCTGCCACCCCCATGTCCCCTGGCGCACATGAGCACAGGGCCGCAGGGATGGCAGATTACTATCCAGCTAAGAGTATGGGGCTCATAGGCCAGTACCACTCAGGAATGGAGGGGTGGGCATCCGGGTATGGGCACCCAAGTACAGTACAGTTCAATGGGGAACCCCAGGAGAGTAGGCCCATTAAGGGCATCCTGAAAACCTCTGCCCAGTTAGGTCAGTGGAGGGGGTACCCATCAAATCCTGGCAGCAAGGAGGAATCTGAAGACTCCTCTGAACTGCGCAGGACACAGGAGACCAGGTCCCCACATTCTGCCAGCCATTCCCAGGCTCGCAGAATCCGGGAAAACCTGGAAGAACAGACGGGAACCTCTGGGAGCAGTGCCTCTGAGTCCGACGAAGAATGGACAAGGGTTACCCGAACCAAAAAGGCCAATAAGGCAAAAAGGGCCTTGCTCAAGGACCCCTTAAAGCAGATTAAGGCGATCAGGAGCGTCATCACGCCTTACCATAAGAACGCTAAGTATTCTGTTTGGGAGCACTTAGAGTTGTTTGAACAAATGATGGAGACTTTCCATTTGAAGGACAGCCAAAGCTGCATTCAATATGTAAAGTGGACCTTCTCCCCGGAATACTCCAGTTTCTTTGCGGGGCTGGAGGACCAAAATCATTTAAGATGGTCCACCTATAAGGCGGCCATCCTGAAACATTTTTCTGTTCACAGAAATCCTCAGGAGGCTCGCAAGGCAGCCTACAATTTGCAATGTGGGGAGGATCAGGCCCCACAAGAATTTGTGCAGGAGTTAAAGCGGGCTTTTGCACAGACCACAAGAAGGGTGCGCACGGATAGCCGTGAATTTATAAACACGTTTTTCCATGCCTTGCCCAAATATATCATGACCCAGCTCGTGAGGGATTTTCACGAGAAAAGATCTTTAGACTGGGTCATTGAACAGGCTACCCGCATCTATGAGGTGCAGAAGCCCATAGAAAATAAAAGCAATGCCCAGAAAAACCCCAAAGCCAACAGCACCCCTGCTGCTGCCAAGGTGGCAGAGGTAAAGGTCACCCCCGTTTTGGATTTGGAGATGGGGGGGCCTAAAAACCTACCTGCACCTAATAATGCTAGGCCCAGAAGGTCCTCGGGCCAGTCGCAGACAGGGAGCCAGGGAGGCAGCCCCACAAATGGGGTCCCTCGCTCTCCTGACTATGTAAGTCCTCGCTACAAAGGTAACAGACCCATCCTGGGTTATGTGTGGACTCCTCCAGCCCAAGGGGGGGGATCCAGCCAAGCACCTAACCCAGGGAACTTCCCTCCAAACTTCCCACAGGAGGGCAGAAATTTACCAAACCCTGGGCAGAACTTTTTCCCCAGATATCCACCCGACTTCCAACCCCAAAATCATCCATCCTTCTTTCCTCAATTCCCTGAGCCCAGACCACTGAATCCGGGAGAGGGGAGGCCAAGGGTGGAGGGGTACCAAAATCTTCCCAACCAGGGGTACTACCAGAGGAGGGACAGCTACCCTTCCCGGGATCAGCCCAGGGGAGAAAACAGGGCCCCGTATCAGCCTGAGCGGGTTTCCCAGTTAGAGCGCCAGGTTCAAAACATGGCGCGGGATATGGGTCATATACTGAGGGCACAGCAGAACCCTCAGATCAGCATGCCGGCGCAGAACGCACCCAACTCTGGACCTGGTGCTCCAGAACAATGACGGGGGCAGCACCCCGATAAATCACCGGTTCCCAGGGAGGAGGCACAAAGGGAAGGGGGGTGTAAAGCCTTGGAGGAAGCTTCCTTCCTCACTTGTAAACAGCCCCTGGAAACCCAGGAACCGGAAACAAAATCTCTTGCCCCTGAAAGTCTGCCTCCTAAGGAGCAGAGGGGGGGTAGGAGAAACAAAAGACCCAAACATACTCAGTTTGAGGAGGAGGTACAGATCTTCCAATTTGAGGGAGAGGGATCCTCAGAGGATCCTGGGAAAAGGATCTTCTCCTTCAGAGAGGGGGGAACTCCTCCCAAAGAAAAATGGGTCCCTAGGGATGCAAATCCGACTGGGGAGATGTGGAGACTGAGCTACCGCCGCCCACCATCTCATCCCAGAACCAACAGCAAGAAAATCCCCTGGTTCAAACCCATCCTGGCGACTGCCTCCAAAAAGGGGGGGGCGGCCCAGAAATGGAGCCAGGGGAACCCACAATGGCTCTGATCTCCAGTTGCAAATTTTTTCTTTCAGATTCCCAAGACTCTCCACAGAATTCTGCCCAAATCTCCTCGCTAGCGATGTCCAAAACCAGAAAATTAGCCCACCAGTTGTCCAAAAATGTACATTATCTGTGCCCCCTTGAGGAGAAGGAGGGAAGATATTATGCCCCGGTACAAGTACAGGGGCAGGGTACAATCTCAGCACTGGTGGACACTGGATCTCAAGCTACCCTTCTGTCCAGAAGGGCCTTTGACGAACTGAATGCAGGAAGGGGAGAGAATTACCAAATTCCTCTCACCTCTCTTCCTGGACAACTGCAGAACTTTGACGGGAAGGAAATTCCCGTTGAGGGGACGGCAGACTTGGACATTAAGATCGGGCGACATAAGTTGAAACACCCGGTCATAGTTGTGACCCCAGAGGGCACCCCTTGTTTACTAGGGAATGACCTCCTGAGAAGGTTGTCACCCGTAATAGATTGCGTAAACAAGGTCCTCTGGACTCAGACTAGCCAACCCATAAAATTAAAACAGAGTGTCAACCATGTTAGTTTAAACGGCACATGCCACATGGTTGAACAAAAATCTGACCAAGTAGAATTTCACTTCCAGAATAACCAAATTCCAGACGTGACAGTAATAGCAGTAGGACAACAGACTGGTGATGGGGGGTCCTCTCTATTTCTGAAAATCAACCTTCCTTCCAGTCTAAAGTGGTATTCCACGCTGGAAGGAAACACTCTGAAATTCTATACCAATCCACAATCTGAAACTCACACTCCTATAGTCCAGAAAGATGTGAAATCAGCTCAGAGCCTGGCTGATATTCAGCAAATTGAAGAGCAGTTGTTCATCCCTGTTCAGTTAAATGATGGGAAGGACTCTGTTCTCGCTCGAGTGTGTGTGAACAACGGTAAGAGCTTCATCAGCGAAGCCATGTTCCGCCAACTCCCAAAAGATCCAGCCATTCCCACCTTCAAACTGATAGACAAATGGGAAATGGACCTGGAAGCACCTGACTCCAAACATCTCCTGCCAAGCAGGTGTATGCTCAAAATCTCCATTGGCAACAAGAGCATAGTCCATAATTGTTGGGTCGTGCGAGACGTCACTGCCGCCTTTTACTTAGGCAGTGACATTCTCAATCGCTTTGCCATTAGTTTGGACCTAATAAACTTCAAAGCTTGGTCCCGATTAGCGGATAATCCCATGGGCTTTGATGATCCAGAAAAAGCATTTAGGTCAGCTCAATTGCTACCTTATGCAGTTGAAATTCAGGTTAAAGAGGAAGTCACCATCCCAGAAAGGACCCGACAATTCTCCCTGGAAGTGTAAGTTAAAAGGGGACAAGAGTTGAAAAACCCTGATGCTTACATACATCTAAATGCTTCTCTCCAACAGCAAGGGTTGGGGGTAAACCCGACTCCATTAGTCAACATAGAACATGACCCCATTCTAATAGAGGTGGATAACAGCGACTTAAAGAGTATTACTCTAGCCGCAGGCACCATTATTGGAATGGCGGTTGATGACCGACATTTCTCCATTGATCTTGTAAATGAACTGTTAGGACCAATCCCCAAGGACTGTTTTGACAGTGACAGTGATGACAATACAACACCAGACAGGATTTTTACCCGGCATGGGGGGAACTTCCTGGTGTACACTTCCTGCCCCTATGGTAAGGAAGATGTGACTTGTGATTTCAGGAGGGATGAGGTGATTTTCCAGGTCCATGAGGACTGCCTTTCCCACCTGAAGCCTCCAGTACAAATCAGCACTCTGACCAGGGACTTCTCCACCCAGCTGGAGGAGGCCGCTGAAATAGCCAAACCAGAAGTCTTTCCAGGCTTCAGGCAGATGGTGGAAGAGAGAGTCAACCTAGCTGATGCCTGTGTGACTCTGGAACAAAAGCAAAAGTTGAAACAAGTTTTCTTGGATTTCCAAGATCTCTTTGCGGTAGACTCATATGACTGTGGTCGCACTGACATCCACACAACAACAATCCCCACGGACCCTGGCATGACTCCTGTGTTTGTGAAGCAATATCGTTTGCCTCTCGCATCAATGGAGTCCCTTACCGAAATAATTAAGAACCTTGAGTCCCGGGGAATAATCCGTCCCGTCCACAGCACCTTCAATAATCCGGTGCTGGGAATATTGAAGCCAAACGGCCAGTGGAGACTCTGTGCCGACCTCAGGGAGCTCAACAAACGGGTCCATACTTCCCGATGGCCTCTGCCCTACATTGACCAAGGGCTGGCCCAGATCCAGGGGTCACAGGTATTCACTGCAATAGACCTGACCAATGGATACTGGACCGTGCCTGTCAGTAGGGAGGACCAATACAAGCTGGCTTTTACCTTTGGGGGCCAGCAGTACACCTGGACCCGGACTCCCTTCGGATACCTCAACTCCGGCAATGAATTCAATATTTTCCTACATAAGGCCATGCCCGACCTGGGTGCAAGGGGTAACCTGGCTTATGTAGATGATGTCCTCATCAAAAGTTCATCTGTGGAGGAACATATAGCGGAGATCCGTTATGTTCTGACACAGTTGAGGGCCGCCGGAGCAAAACTTTCCTTTCAGAAAGCACAGTGGTGTAGAACCCGTGTTAATTTCTTGGGGCATGAGATTACTCCTCAGGGTCTCTGTCCCCAGGAAAAGAAAGTGGAAGCACTTCAGAAACTGAAAGACCCCACAACTCTGCGGGAACTAAGGAGCCTCCTTGGACTGACTAATTACAGCAGAAAGTTCATTGAGGGCTACGCAGAGATCACCAGACCCCTGATTCATCTCCTGAAGGGGGGGGTCAAGTGGGAATGGGGTCCAGAACAAGCCGAGGCCGTAAAACAACTCAAAAGAAGCCTCTCACAAGCGCCTTGCCTAGCTTACCCGGTCAGAAACAAGGAGTTCTTCCTGGAGACAGGGTTCTCTAATACGTGCTTGACGGCAGTATTATATCAAAAGCATGACAAGGTCAATAAAGTAATCTCCTATGCGAGCAAAACTTTATCCTCTGTGGAGGAAAAATTCAACGATTGTGAGAAGGCACTCCTGGCAACGGTGTGGGCATTGAAGAATTACCGCCCGTTTATCCAGGGGGAACACATCATAGTGGAGACTCCACACCAGCCTCTGCAATATCTCCAAAGTGACAGAATCCGGGCCGGAAATGTGAGTAATTCCCGAATTACTTCCTGGATTCTGTCAATGCAAGGCTTTCCTGTGGAGGTCAGATATGGCCAAAACAAGAAGAGTCCCCTCGCGCAAGGTCTGGCTGACTTGCATGATTGTGCCAGAGAAAACTGTCTCGAGGACGAAAGTCTAAAAATAAAGGACAACATGGAGGCATACCTTAATTCCCCCCACAAAGTCTTTGAAGAAGACAAGTGTGAGGGAATGCCCACTGTGTATGTGGATGGATGCTCTTACCATGTCGACAACAACGGGGAGAAAGAACTGGTGGCCGGCGTAGGGAATGCATGGGTGAATGAGTCCCCAGAACCCTCCGCTGGATACAAAATTGGTCCCCGAAGTAGTCAGGTGGCAGAATTGATGGCTGTGCATCAGGCCATCCTCACTGCTGTCCAGCATCAACTCCACGAACTGGTCATAATCACAGATTCGGATTATGTACGGAACGGGTTCGTGGAGCACCTGGTTAATTGGAAGACCAGAGGCATGGTATGTGCTAACAACAAACCCTTGAAACATGGGAAGTTGATCCAAAACATTGATGATCTGGTCACATCGAATGGGATGACCATCTACTGGAAAAAGATCAAGGGTCATTCCAAAGTAGAGGGACCAGACAAAACTGGAAATGACTTAGCTGATCAGCTGGCCAAAACCGGGGCCATCCAAGGGGATCTAATTGAGATTGAGTCCCTGTTGGGGGAAATCCAGGTCACTGCCATCACTAGGTCCCAGACAAATGCTCACAACGACCTCTCAATTGCACAATGGAGTAAGGAGACCCCTGATGCTGATTTGATTACTGCTCAGAAGGGGGATCCAATAATTGATAAATTTTACCAGCACCTTGAGGACCCTGAGAACTTTCCCCTGACGAATACCGATTACATTGGGAAAGAGGACCTAAGAGTGTTGATGAAATGTCCCAAAATGTTCCGGATCCAAGACGGTTTGTTGGTAAGGAAATCCAAAGCTGGCCACGATCAGTGGGTGGTTCCTACCTCATTCCGAAGCCTGATGTTAAGTCATGCCCATGATGCGGCCACTGCCGGTCATAGGGGGTTTCACACAACATTGGAAATCTTAAGAGAGGTTGCATACTGGCCACACATGGGGCAGGACCTCGACCAGTACCTGAAGGGTTGCCTTGTGTGTGCACAATTTCAGCCATCATCCCTCACACACCGGGCGCCTTTTCAAAAGAGGGGAATGACACTGCCATGGTCAGATTTACAAATCGACTTTGTAGGCCCTGTGATTCGCTCGGCTAGGGGGAATAAGTACATGTTGACTGTGACATGCTTGTTTACCAAGTGGGTGGAATGTCTCCCAGCCCCAAATTGCAAGGCAGAAACTGCAGCTGCCTTGATGATTAACCACATCTTTTCCCGTTTTGGTCTACCTCAAAGGATTGAGTCAGACAGAGGTAGCCACTTCACCAGTGAAGTAATGACAAAGATGTGGGAGATACTGGGGGTCAAGAGAAAGCTGCATATTGCTTATAGACCAGCTTCTTCTGGGGCAGTAGAGAGATATAACCGGACAATTGTGAGCATATTAAAGAAGTTTGTGGCAGATTCTGGGCCAAGTTGGGATATCCGATTACCTCTGGTCCTAATGGCTATCAGATCTACCCCTTCATCTGCAACCAAAATGTCACCATTTGAGTTGATGACTGGGCGCAAGATGGTGCTTCCGCAGCATTTGCTCTACAGGACCCAAGAGCAGACACTGATAAATGCCTCCACTACTCATGAGTATGTAGAGAATTTAAGGAAACACCTCCAACATGCTTTTGCTTATGCTCAGCGGAATCTAGAAAGATCGACTGATAGCATGAAGACCCATTATGACCTGAAAACTTCCAGGAAGGAATATCAGGTGGGAGACCGGGTCTATCTATACAACTTCCAAAGGAACCAGGCCAAGCAGCGCAAATTTTTGCCTACATGGAAGGGACCCTTTGAGATCGTCGATAAGATCTCCCCTGTGGCCTACAAGATCCGCATCCCCAAAGGTGGTTCGGCAGAGGGGGAAGACAAGTGGGTCCACATAAACCAGTTGAAATGTTGCCATCCCAGGCACACTCTGCAACAACTGGAGGAATCCTCTGGAATCCTAGCGGGTACTGTATCAGACTAATTCAGTTCCAATCATAAAACCTACCACATCTAGTCTCTAAAATATTGTGATTTACAGGAAACTGTCTCTAGTGATGCTGTTTTTTTTTTTCAAAATAAGAATGTAATATTTCGTTACGATGAAATGCATATGCTGCCCCACTATCTCAACAGTGGTGGAAAAAAAAATCGTCTATGAGTAGATATTGCCGCTCTTCCTTTATCATCCTAGGAGAGATGAAACCATGAAGGATGACCAAGAAGGACGATCCGGAGACCGGGAGCAAAGACACAACGGGCCCGGGGTACCGCCCAATCTTCCCATCAGGACCGGCGAGGAGAACTGATCGATCTGACCGGATGGAGAAGAAGATGCTGAACTGTGCCATCTACAGAAGAGGAAGTAGATTATGCGGACAGACCGGTGCGTGGGTCAAAACCCTTGGGCACGCGACTCCCCATCGACCCAAACTCAAAGTGCAGTCACGTGGGGGGGCTTGTAGGGTGTCCTGACCCACGTTTAAGCTACCCCGCTACAACATTTGGTGCTGTGGGCTTAGGAAATTCAAGATGGCGGAAAACCCACATGTGCGCCGAAATCCAGGAAAGCTGCGCAGTTGTGCGCACACCAAAATGGTTACCTAACTTGCCACCCACCAGGGTAAAGAAAGGTCTTTGTTAACAAAATCCACTTTTACTGATGTCAAAAAGTTGCTGAAATCGTGACTCATTGGACCACTTTAAAGATTCAACCCTTTTTGTGGGGTTCCACATAACCATCTTACTGTAAGGAGCCCCATCAAAACAATGTTAAGCAAGGATTTACTACCATGTAAGAACCATTCCTGTTTAGAATGCATTAATCCAAGAAAATCCCAAAAATGGGTGCAGTACCAGTACTCACCACTATCCAAAAGCCGGCGTTTTAAAACCCACTGTGTGTTTTTCTGAAGGCAAGCAAAATGCCTATTTCAAACCTTGCAACATGTGCAAAATATTCACTGAACACCAGCAGACATTTGGCAGAATGGAGTTTTGTGTGCCTACAAAATCTGGGAAATGAAGAGCCCAAAAACAATGCTTATAACAAAAATGCTATGGAGTCAGCAGCTTAAGCCTAACTGCAACTGGATTTAAAACCACCAAAATCGAAAATGTTAAATTAAATGAGTGACCTATGTTTGGTGTCACATGCCTTTGTAACTGTTGAAATGTCATAGTTTTGCACTTAGAATCAGCATTCTAGCTGCATGTGTAAAATTACAAGTTATTTTAAAAGCAACAAAAAGTTAGCTGAAGGTCTGGCTTAAGGAACTTGATTTTGCCTAGCAACGGATCCCATCAGGAGTGAAACTTGAGTCACAACTATGTTCCCAGGCCAATGTTCCTTTTGCTGCCCCCAGAAGGATATGCCATCTATCTGATAATTGAATTTCCTGTGCTCTGCCAGAGAGTGAACAAAGCCCTCTCCACTCAGGCAAAGGTTTTTATTACAGACGTCGTAAAAAGTGGCTTCCTCCTGGAGAAGCTGGGAGGGGCACTGCCTGTGAGAAGCAAGCTGGCTTGGCAGAAACTGGAAAGACTGGTTTCTGTACCATGTGACCTGAAAAGACACACCCCTGCAGCAAGGATATGGTTTTATAAAAAGGGGGATAATTCATAATGCGGACATGTGAAAATTTTATAAATGATACCATAATTCTTGTGATTTTTCTGCCCACAGTTTAAGACGTGGTAGGAACCGGTGGTATGTTCAGGGGGGTTTTAGCGGAAAAGTGGATATTACTCTAAATGTGTGCATGTTAAAAATCTGAAACTTCATCAGTTAATGTCCCTACCCCCTGCACACATGTATGTAAAGTTGGGTCCATGTCGGAAATTGAAAAAGCAGTTAAAAAGTCAATTATGTACACTCTTTGAATGCAAGCTCCGAGAATGAGCAGATTTGGACATAGACATGGCTAAATTCAGCCACACCATGTATATGTAATTTCAAACAACTGTGTAACTCTGAAGTATGGATTTTGATCATATATATATTTGGGTGCACAGATGATAAGGGAGGTTGTTTCAAGAGATCATAAAATGACATCAATCTGACTCACAGTTCAGTTTGCCAATCAAGCGGAGGAATGGAAGCCTGACCAATGACGAATGAGAGGGGCAAGTCTAGTGATGCAACACACACACCCATTCTCAAGAAACAGATAAAAGCAGAGAGTCAGGACACATAGATACATTCAATTTCATCTGCCGCTGGAAGCCCTGCCGGAAAAATCCATACTTACCTCAATCAAACTCCAGAAAGCCAAACTAGAGACTTCAATCTATCCAGAGCAGAGACCAGACCAGAGAGAAAGCAGTGCTGTGCCTAGCAGAGACCAGACCAGAGAGAAAGCAGTGCTGTGCCTAGCCGAGACCAGACCAGGCGCTGTGAGCAGAATCCGGAAAGACCTGACCAGACTGAAGATCGTGACCAAGTCGCTTTCCTGTTTAAAATCTCTTGTGAGTACCGCCAAACTGTACCAAACCAATCTCTTAGTTTAAATTCATCTAATTCAATCTATTTAACCTAAGTAGAACTGCCTCCTATCTGTCACCTGTCATTTCTAGTAAAATTTGTCATTTTGAAAAAGTGTGCGTTTAAAATTTACAAAACCAAAAACGACCTTTACTAAATTACTCATATCTCCGCAACCGTTTGGGCTAGAGACTTGCAATAACTTTCATTTGGAAGCTGAGATCCCAGGCTTTCCTAGGACCCCAAAACGGTAGAGATGGTCCTTGCGGTTCCTTTGTAATAGCGCTCGGCGCATCCGCAAATTTTGCCGCGATTTGCAATTTCTTCACATGTAAAAAAACTGCTGCTGCCGGATTTCATTTGCCAGAAATTCGTTTAACCTGCTAACTATCCCTGCATCATTGCTAGTGTGAGCCTGGACTAATATTAACTAGATACCACTCATCCTGAACCTCTAAAAGGGAATTAAGAGCGTTTCCAGCATATTTCTCATTCATTGCTAGCACCTATCAAAGCATTTGCCTGTGTTTTCAAACTTCTGTTTAAGCTTGCTGGATTGAACTGAATTACAGTTGATTGCATTTCTGAGAACTGTGTGTTTTCCTTCCATTTCCTTGCCTTGCATCAAGGGGGGGAGGGGAGTAGCCAGAGAAAAGTGATTACATTGTTTGGTTGAAATCATATTGCGTATTTTCTGTACTGCATTCATTGAATATTGCATCCACCTGAGCCTACATAAAGCATCCTCTACCACATTATACTTTTGTTCCTCTTTACCAGTGTGCTACCTTATCCATTTCATGTCAACTCATTAGTGATTAAAGAAGTGTGCTAGTGCCAGATTCTCCGTTGTTAATATTTACCATATCAGATTAAGTGTGATATTCAATTATTAATTTATTAAAAAGTGTGATATATATTTTAATTTATCAAATAAACCTTTTAAACTTGCAAAACAGAATTACTTCTTGGCTCAGTGGGGTCAGGGGGATTCCAAGAGAGGGGTGTTATACAAGGGTAGTCATCCAGAACGTATGAACTGGACCTAAAGATATATCAATAAGGGTTTTCATTCAGTATTCTAGACTAGGCGTTAACTTGGCTGTAGTGCTGAATTGAATCCTCTTACAGTGCGTGGGGTTTTCCTGGAAGTCACCCAGGGGACTGGGGGTGGGGGATTAAACCATATGTATGGTAATGGTGCAGTTAGGGGAGATGGTGCGTTTATGGGACAGGACATCACTGTTACCTTGGAAGGAGCTGGTGACCTGTTTTAGGAGGATTCCTTGGCAATGATAGCAACTCCACCGCCTTTGGTGTGTTGGCGTCCTGATGGTAGATGTTGTAGCCTTGTGGTAGGCTAGGGATAAGGCAGGGCTGGGGGCTTCATGTAGCCAGGTTTTGGATATGGCAAGGTGGTCTAGATTGTGTGCAGTGAGCAGAACGTGTATTTCTAGAGTGTGTACTGGGAGTGAGCGGGCATTGATGAGAGCACATTGGAAAGCTGAAGATGGTTTGGTGGATTTATGGGGGTGCTGCTGATTACATTAGGGCTGATGGTAGCAGAGGTGCCAGCTGGGCAAGCTGTAATTGATTTAATTTTGATGTGGGTGAAGCTATTGATGCTGGAGGTGTTGGTGTTTGGTGAGAGGGTGGCTAAGGCAGGAGCGGCGCAGGGCAGTTGGATAGAGAGACGTGTGAATGAGAATGTGTGGCTGCCTGGGTACAAAAGTGTAGAGTATTCTTTCCTTAGTTTAGGCATGGAGACTGTTCTTTTTGTGTGGATGTGGGTGGTGATAGCTGGTGTAGAACAGTGAATGGAGTTGGTTGGGGTGGGGTTATTGTGTACTGCTGATGCAAGGGGTGGTGGGTGTATAGTGTGTTGCGGGTGTGTTGTTGGGGAGGTATTTGGGTTACGGTCGGGTGAGTGGCGAGCCAGGCTGCTGAGGTTACAGTGCGGGATTTCTTGTGGAAGTGCTTCTTGGGTGAGAGGGGCCGTGAGTTGGTAGCGTTCGGGCAGCAACATTGTTAGTCTAGAGGTGCATGGTGAAGGAGTGGGTAAGAGGGATGCAGCACTGTCTGCGAGGATAGCTTGGGGTGGGGAGGGAGGGTGAGAAGGTAGGAGTAGGGAAAGTGAGGGTGTGTGTGGCTTGGTGTGTTTAGGGGTTCATGGGTGGAGTGTGTGTTTCGTGGGGCTGGCTTGAAAGGCGAGGGGACGGGTTGATGGAGGGTATGGTGTTGCTTCCTAGGATGGTGTGGGTGAGTTGTTGTGGGTCAAGAGTCATGAGTTTGATTGTGTGTGGAGGATGGGTAGTAGGTAGGATGGCGGGGGCAGGGCAGTGATAGTGGTTGTGTTGTTAGGCTGGGCGGGGGAGTAGGAACCACATTGGTGGGGAGGTGGCAGGGGCTAGGTTTGAATGTAGTTTGATATACAGATTCATAATCTTGGATGGTCGGCGAGTGCAGTGCATATTGGTAGGCAGGTAAGTATTTGGAGGCCACCGCGGCGAGGCAACAAGGAGCAGCAAGCAGTTTTGTGATCTACACTACTACTATGTGTAAGTGTGGGTTGTGAACACAGCTAGAATCAATTTAAGAAATGTAGCTAAAATCAATTAAAAAACACAGCTAGATTCAATTTGAAAACACAGCTAAAAACATAACTAAATTTGATTTTAAAAACACAGCTAGATTTAATTGAAAACAAAGCTAAAATAAATTTGGAAAAAGTAGCTAAATTTGATTTTAAAAACATAGCTAGATTCAATTGAAAGCACAACAAAAATGTATTGGAAAATATAGCTAAATTTAATTAAAAAACACAGCTACATTCAATTGAGCTTAACAATATAGCTAGATTCAATTTGAAACAGCTAGAGTTTGGTTATGAGCACACAACTAGATTCCATGTACAAACACAGCTGGAGCCATTTGGGAAGCTGCTTGTGAGGCACTGTTGTGGATGGGTACAGAGATTATGTGAGTGCAGGATGGGGAGAACATTTGTGTGTGATATTGCCTGTTGGGCGTAGCAAGTTCAGCTCATTGTTGTAGGTGGGGCACTTGTAGTGGTGCCGCAAGGAGGAATGTTATACTGCAAGGGTATGAGGTTAGTGCTCCTTGTGTTAGTGAGGAGAGTAGCGCTTTGGGCAGTATGACTACATCTCGGTGTATAAATGGAGGCAGAGTCTTACCGGAACGGGGGGTGCTTATCAATGTTGTGGGTAGATATGCAGTTGAAAAGGAGAGCAAGTTTGGTAATGGCTCGTCCATTCTAGGACAGGCTCAGACACGAACCTTAGGAGTGAGACCTGGGCAAGGGGGTCAGCGTTCGCCTGCCGACTACTCCATTTGCCAAGTTGAAAGTGGCTCAAGCCAATTAGAGCAGCATTAGGCTACTTTGGGTGTGGGTTTACTGTACATCGATCGGGCGGCCATTTTTGAAGGTCCGGAACAAAACTGTGATAGAATGGCAAGTATAAAAGCGACCTGGGGCCCTTTAATATGAGGTAGCAATACTTAGAGATGGATGGGGATGCAGAACTTTCTCAGACATCAATAATCAAAACCGACTCAGGAAGTTGGCAAAACGTATTACTGTTTTATCAACAATGATCTAAAACAGAGAGTTACAACGGACATCAACAGACGTTTGCTCGATTTCTCTCAACTTGTTACATGAAAAAATACACATTTATAGCAAAATTGTGTCATCATTGATGTCACACTACGTGGCATACTAAGGAAGCCTACTTAGGGATGTGATAGACTTAAGAGGAGTTGTGATTGGGTCCCTAAAATCAGGTGGACAACTACGCCCATCCCAAGTCATCTTCCGTGTCATACCAATATTCAAAACTCTATTTGTTACACAAACTACAGGGCTCTCTAAAACGTGGCCCTCTATAATTGGTTAGCACACTTGTACCCTTCTGGAATATTCCACTTGCTAGCAGCACGCAAGCTGGTTACAGCAGGTGCTGAGAGGGTTGGCCTGGTCAATTAGCCCAACATCTATCATCACTCCTGCGGTCTGTCATTCATTTTGGCTTTCAACTTGGCCTTGTAGATGCTCATTGTGCCTGAGAATAAAAGGGAGTGTGGCATGGTCTTATCTTCTGGTTATCGGTGTAGCTCAACCCAAAGTCTATTTTGATCTGACCATGTGAATAGAGACCACGCTTACGAGTTCTTTGTTGCATATAATACTATTAAATGATGAACTCTTGACTCCTTCAGTGTTTTTACATCCCAACTCAAACAGAAGTTTGTTTCTTTCTCATGTTCATGAAGCTTCTTGACAGACAACCAGGCTCACAGTGGCCTCGACTCTTGGTGCTGGGCCAGCCAGACTTTCTTGAATTCTCCTTCGCCATCATCTATTTTCCAACTGTGCCACAAACAAACCCTTTCTCTTAATGGGGTCTTAAGTTAGCTAAAGTGCATTGTGGAAGATCCATATTCTATACATTCCTATGTATATACATCGGTGCATCGCAGCAATCTATTCACTACAATGCCAGCCTCAGGATTACTTTCTCTACTTGCGTTACAGCATCTGTACAAGTGTAAAATGACTTTGCATTTTCTTCAGTATTGCTTTGCATGAGCATCTTCATTTAGATCCCAAAATGTTGCTTAACTTTGACACTTCCTCTTCACATCTTATAGAATGCAGATGTTCCTTTTTCATTTATGTCTTTCGCTAGGTGCATCAGTTCTACTTTACGTGATGTCACCAGTCCTTTTTCTCATTCATTTTCATATTTCATCCGGGACTCTGTCCAGAAGACTATTATTTCTTCATGAATGCATGTAGGGTTTTCTCAATGGATACCTTGTCTCAGAAATCTTCAGGGTATAGGCATCCTCACTGGTACTGCACGTGTTGCAATTTTCAGTTACCACCATATAGGCAACATGGGGGCGGAGCTTCTGGTAGGGGTATTTGGTTCTTTCTCTCCACTCCCCCCGTGGGAGATTCATCATCCACTTTCTCATCAATCTTCACATCAAGAAATCCTCGTCTGGACAAGTGCTTTTTTGGAGTCCATGGGCCTCATTACGAGGTAGGTGATAAGGGATTACCGGCACCGGTTTTACAAGGTGTTAAGGATAGGACCCGTTAAGGGACTTCAAAGCTAATAACGGTACTGCAAATTGCGGTACCGTTATTAGCTCCATCCCCATTCCCATTGAGCCCTATGAGGGCTCAAATGGGAATGGGGAATGGTTCCCGGAATGTGACTTACCGGGTCTTCCAAGGTTGGAATGACTAGATAAATCCCTATTTCGGGGACCCGGAATGCGGTAAGGGTGTAGCCATGGTGCTAATAGCACCATGGCTACCTCCTACCTCATAATGAGGCCCCATATCTTTATGACTCCTTCAAGGCATCCTGCTTATTTCACATGATCATCAATACTCCAGGTCATAAGACTGCATTGTCCATTGGGACTGCAGTAAATCCATCTTCCCATATACTTCTTGTGGTTCTTCGGATATAGACACTTTGTTCCCTCAGGTGCATGAATACTGGCCTTTACATAGTCTCTGATTTCTTCATCTGTCAATCTGTCAGCTCTTTAGGTTTGAATCCTGATTCAACATCAATCACAATTTTCATTCATAATGCTTTCTCTGCAGTCTTCTTAGATTGTGTGATTATTATCCTGATCACACAGAACCCAAACATAATCATCACCAACAGGGCCCCCTGGAACTTGAAAATGTTTGCCATTGATTGTGGAACCCATAAGAAGAATGACACAAACCAGCAGTCATCAGCAATGTCTTCCACTTTGCCTTCCATCTTGTCGGTTTGTCAGCATCTTCATGGCATCTGTCAAGATGCCATTCTTGTCGTCCTGCAAAGGTATGAATGTGCTGAAAAGAAGTGAGTGTGCACACGATTCTCCCATTTTGGCACAAACACTTCCATCCATAGCTGTAATCATATCCAAGATATGTCTGTTCTGAAGAGTCATCAGCGTATGGCTCTTAGCTCTGCCTTGATAGCAGTGAATCTATTGAATCCCTTTCTGGTTGTGTTGATCATCTGCAGAGGTTCCCATCTGGTTATCTGTAACCACTTGGCATTACCATCGTCTGGATCCCAGGCATAAAGATAACAGTAAAAACTGAGGCAGTCTTGCTGAACAATCTGTGTTCATATGGAATAGCATGAAAGGCCTCAATTCAGTTGGCTGCTGAGAAATAGTTTTCTCTCTTCATTTGATCAAGGAGTTCAGCATTTCTCTTCTTTCTTGGGTGACCGTCTGTTTTCCGAAACTCACCAATTTTCATGTCTCTCTTTGGGATCACCAATGCTGGAACATGAACAATCACGATAGAACACAGTCCTCCCCAGTCTCTGGGCAGCTTCATGTATGCTCTGGATCTGCAGGCCTGGTAGTGATCCTTTATCACCACTGTCCCATCTTTCATTCCTGGCACATCATAAATTCGACTGCACTGTTGATTCTCTCCAACTTTTCTTGTGCCATTGTTTCTGAAGCATAGCTATGCACTAGCCGAAGGCACTATATGCAATGGGTCTCCTTTGACATCGACGCACGTAAGAAGCTTTGCAAGTGTCGGTCAGATAGGTTTGCATACATTTTCCACTCTTTCGATAACTGGCTTACAATGACCAGTTTCTGCCACAGCTCTGCATACGACTATGCCTTCTTCCCAGCCATCAGGAGAGAGTACTGTTCCCCATTTTCACATTTGGCCTCTTTCTTTGCAGCTTCAAACCTCTTCATCAGTTTTTCCTTGGCAGTTGAGCTTCCTGTTTATTTCCCATCTGAGTCACATGATCTCTGGTGTTTGCTCTTTCTCTTGTCTTCAAATCTTGGAAATGATCATCTTTTACTGGGGCCGACCATTCTGTCACCCATACCAAGGATGCTGCTCGACCCTGGAACTGACCTCTTGTATGACAGAGTGCAAGTTGAGTCCGGCAATGAGCTGTTTGGACATCTATCTCAATAGCACCAAATATTTTAGACTTTCCCATAGCATAAGGCATGAGAGCACATACATAGCATTCCTCCTTAGAAGTACTTTTTTACACTTTTTTCATGTGCTGATACCACATGTTATTCCCCAAATATGCTCGCTGTCTAAATAATCATTTAATGCATAATCATCCTCGCTTGCACTTCTCTTATACCTCTTTCTCTGCTTTGATTTGTATCTGATAATCATTAAGAATATCTAAAACAGTCAGTCCTACAATAGGTCTCCTAGGAACATTTGTCAGAGGGGTCATTGATTTCACATGTGCTGCTGGTGTAGGGACAATCACCTACATCCTTGGCCTTCTTACAGTGTATAGTTCTGCAAAGGTAACTGGAGTAGGAGGGATTCACGGTACTCCTTCCCTTTTGGGGCCATTAAAGTGAACAGTGTGTAACAATAGAAACAGAAAAAGGATAATAGATGCTGAACAGGCATAACCTATGCTCCAATACATTAGGCTCCACCATCGGTGTCCTTCCACATGTCGTTGACTCGGTTCACTTTATGGAATTGCAATATGTTCAATAGACCACATTACTGAACTGTAATTACTTTTAAGGAAGGAAAAATATCTTTAATCAGGCAAATGCATCAGGTGTTCAGGAAGCTGTCTGATTTGCCCTATAATCTCCATAAGTAGCCAACTGATTGCGGGACGTTTTATATGATCTCATAGAAACACATAAGTGTTGGTGTTGTGCCAAATTAGATAAGGATGAACTTGAAGTGAATAGTAAAAGATCATGACAAGTAGTTTGTGGGCATCGTCGTTAGACAGGACCATCTGTGCGTCCAAAGAGACATTCAGTGAGAAACAAGCCAGGGAACTGCTCCCTTTTCTAGTCGTCGAAAAAGGAAGTCTTAATCAGGCATTTGTCCATTTACTTCAGCACTCTCTAAGGTCCAATGTCAATAAACTCCTGTGGCTCAAGAACAGTAATGTTCTCAATTCCAGTTATAATATCTATAAGGAGTGTTTCAGGGGAGCCACAGTCCAAATGTACATGTTTGCCATTACTGAATAGTCTTTGCATTATTCTTCCTTGTTATCGATCGATTCTGCACATGCTGAACTTCTGCTTCTTGACTTGCTTCCGAATGGGCTGGGGGTATGTCAGCCTCTCCAGCGTAGACTTTCACATCTCCTAATTGAATCCAAGCTCGCCTCCTTTGGACTTTAACTGCTGAGGAAGTAATGTCTACAAAAACGAAAGGGCCACTATATCTGGGTTTGTGCCACTTCCTTGTGCAGTTCCTTACTAGAACTGTGTCTCCGGCAAATAATTTAGGAAAACATAGCTTTTTAGGTTTGGTTGCTGTATTGTCTTCATCTGCGTTCTGAGACCGACACCCCTTACGCTTGAGTTGACCTGAAATGACAGAGATACTAGTGGTCATACATGTTGAGTAATCACGTAGATCATTTCCTAACAATTCTGCAGTTGTCTGGGCATCACTCCTAGTCCTTGATGGAGGAGACAAAGGTGTTCTCATCCACCTCCCTGTAACTATTTTGTGGCCTGTGATGTGGTGGTCAAAACCGGGCTGATTTCTCAATGCATGTAATGCAAGGGGTAGGCAATGTAGCCACCACTTTCTTAGTGTCATTTTCATTTTTGCTATTCTTTCCTTGAGAAGACCGATGAGTCTCTCACATATCGCGTTCGCTTGTGGGTTATAAGCAGAAGACAACTTATGTTTAATACTAAGCAATAAGCTAATCTGTTCAAATCCTCATTCACAAAATGAGCTCCATTGTCTGATCTCAGCACCTCACATACTCCCCATCTGGGAAATACTTCTCAAACTAAAAACTTTGCAGTCCAAGTGGCACCAGGATGTGTGCTAGACCAGAATCAATCCATCTCAAGAAGGGACACTCTACCACTCTCATATACCTCTATCCATTAGAAACTTGCAGCATGTCAACAGAGTCAATATGTAAATGCTGTAAAGGACCATTTGGTTGAGGAATTACTCGTGTGACTGTTCGCAGCATGTGCCCATCAGTAAACATTTGACATACAATGCAATTTACTACATAAACAGCAGCGTGTTCCAACAGGTTCAGTACAAACCAGTCCTCCGCAATGGTTACTGCGAGGCTCTCCCTAGTAACATACACAGGGTAGTGTAGCTGTTCTAATTACACCCTTAATAAGGCTACAGGCATGACTGGTTTACCAGTGCTGTCTTGTCACCACAATGCTTCAGAAGGGGATAAAGAACACCCCTTCCGCGTCTACAGTTATTTCTCTTCCTGTGGAGCTCCACCTTGAATTCTCATCAACTGTGTTCTTGACAAATAATTAAACCCTTCATTTACAACCATTATTACAACATTTTTTTCTTTCACATCAGGAGTATCAAAACTAGAAATATCAGATGAGTATGCAACCCTTTTTGCCTTTTTGTATGTGGCTTGGTTTCAGTGTTGAAATAAAGTCAGTTCTATTAGTATGTGCTGTGCACTTAACTATTGCAATGGCTACTGGGATTTTTAGTGCTTTAATAAGCTTGTCCAATAATGTGGCGTATTGAACTGGAGTGGCGTCAGCTCAGAGTTAGGCCCTTCTTTTCCAATGTGCTAACCATGCATGCAAGGTTGACGTCACATAGGTGGACTCACTATACACCCTCAATTCCTGCCCTGCATGATTCTCAAGCACGACAATAAGCACCACCAATTCTGCCACTTGCGCTGAAAAATGTGATGGAATTCTTGCACTTGCAATTACTTCAAATTCAAATTCCCTGTTCGCTCTCTGTGATTTACCGCAGTGAACCTGAATGTCTTTCTCCATCAGTTTGATACATTTTTGAAGACCCATCAATAAAGAGAACCAGCTGCTAAGGCATTCTTTTTTACCCTTGGGATCTCTTCATAGAACTCCTCATAATTTGAGCAATCATACACTTGCTCATCCGCTGCCAGTGGTTCGGCAACAAACATGGCAGGATTTACCATTTTACTCCTGACTACCTTGATTGCTGGATTCGATATAACCACATCATAAGCAGAAGCTCTTTGAGATTTCGGTGTAACTATAGGTTTCTCCAAAATAGCAAACAAAGCATGCTCAACAAATAAAGTCATGGAACACCCCCATCACTATGCTTGCAGACTTCTCGATAGTGAATGCGGCTGCTGCCAATGATAGTTCGCAAAGGGAAGTGAGCCTTCATAACTGGCTCTAAAATCCCACTATAGTATGCCATGGGTTTTTATCCCAATGTGGTACTCTGTTTGCAGACTTCTTGATAGTGAATGCGGCTGCTACCAATGATTGTCTCAAAGGGAAGTGGGCCTTCATAACTGGGTCTAAAATCCCACTATAATATGCCATGGGTTTATACCCCAATGTGGTACTCTGTGTAAGCACTGATGTCATAACTGTTCCATTTGTGTGTGAAAATAAAAATAACTCAGAATAATTGGGAATTCGTAACACTGGAGGTGTGCAAATTGCGTTTATCAATTCATCAAACCCTCCCTCCATCACCTCAGTCCATTCAATGATTTCCTTATTCACCGGTGCTTTCTTCAGATCCTGCAAAAGGGGTTTCGTACATGAACTATAATCAAATACCCAGGCTCAGACATAATTCCATAGTCCCCAAAACTGCTGCATTTTCTTTATTGTATGCGGTTTTGAAGTTTTCATGATTGCATCAGCTCTTTCAGGTGTCATTTTTGTTCCTTCATGCAAAATGAATTGACCTATGTATTACATCTCTTCCTGGAAATATTGCAATTTCTCCTTATCCACCTTATATCCTTTGTCTGGTAAAATAATCATTAGCTGAATGGAGTCTCGTCTGCACTCTTCCTCTGTTGTGCTGCAGACTAAAATATCATCTACGTATTGCAGCACAACACTTGGCAAACCTATATTGCTTAGGTCCTTCTGCAGGACCCTGTTAAAGATCAATGGAGACTCACAGTACACCAGGGGCAAACTTGCACTTTTCAGTTTAGTCTGAAGGAACGTAAATGACATAGGATTTTGGGAATTTTTGTGCAACGGGATTGAGACAAACACATTTTTCAAGTCAATCACCATAAAATATTGTGCTTCTGGGGAAATACTGCATAAAATCGCTGCCGGATTTGGAACTAGAAGAAACTCTGCCTCTACAATTTGGTTAATTGGCCTCATGTCCTGGATTAAACGCCATGACCCACCCTTCAAATTCTTAATCAGATACACTGCAGCATTACATGGTAACTCTGACGTCACCAAGATGCCTTGTTTCATCATGGCTGATATAGTCTTAAAAATGCCCTCACCTGCCTCTCGAGACGTAATATACTGGGCCTCATTACCTATTCCGAGGTCCTTTAGCGGGTCCCTTCCTTAACGCCTGGTTTTACCAGCTGTTATGGAAGGGACCCGTTAAGGGACTTCAGAGCTAATAACGGTACTATGGGGGCTCGAATGGGAATGGGGAATGGTTCCCGGATTGGGGACTTACCGGGTCCTCCAATGTTGGAATGACCCGGTAAGTCCCTATTTCAGGAACCCAGACCCGGAATGCGGTAAGAGGGTAGCCATGGCGCTAAAAGCGCCATGGCTACTGCCTACCGCGTAATGAGGCCCACTGTCTTGCTCGAGGTAAAATTGCTCCTGGATTCAACTTAATCTTTGCTTCTCCCACTCCCTTCGACAGGCCTACATCTTGGGTGCCCGTAGTCCATAAAGAGGTTGGACATTTTTCCATATCCTCATTAAAAAATTCAGAACGCTGCCACACTATCATCACCCGTGGTGGGATCTCTCTTCTTTCTATCCTGATTCAATAAGAAATGCTCATTTTCAACACCACTTCGTCATCTGACGGGTCGCTTTTAAACATATCCTCATCAGTGATATCAGTCAATCTGTACCCTTTCCCAATGGCAAACACTGTTCTCCATGGCCTGTCCTCGTCATCAAATCCTTCGAGAATTTTCAATTCCCCTCATACTATGGCTGCTTGTAATTCTAGGGGAAAAACCTGTGCCCCATCTTCGCCCATAGGTATCTGTGGCCCAAACAAAAATTCATCAGGGATTCTCATAATCTTGCCCACTAAACCGGGTAGCCATGTCAACATAAATGCATACCCCATAGTGAAAAAACATCTGGCTGTAACGGTATTCCTCGCAGAGCTATTTGTCCTGTATATGCCATGATAAATTTGCCCACATTTAAATAATGTATTCCTGGCTTGGAACACGCTATGCATTTGTCAGTGAAGGAAATCATCATAGTTAGCTTTGTCATTAAATCTCGGCCCAGAATATTAACGGTGTCTGTCTTGAATACAATAATGGGACAGACATAATGCTCTCCTATAGAAACTGGTAATTTCTCAGTGAAAGGAACTCTACTTGTTGCACCAGAGACCCCTTGAGCATACATGGCATTTCCTGATAACCAAAATGTTCCCTCTTGTATACATGAGCGAGTTGCCCCAGTGTCTACTAAAAAAGAAAAAGATGTGCCTCCTATGGTAACATCAACCCTTGGTTCCTCTTGAGGATTTGATGCCACCGATAGTATTGAACACATCAAGTTACCCTGTGAGATGTGGGTACCTGTAAAAGGATTCCCTCCCACGAAAGTGCCCCCCCTACTCTAGGAATCAATAACTGTCCTATGTTTGCACTTTGCTGTTTCTGCATGGGTGCGTGCTGTGATTGCCCGTGTGGTGGATTCAATGGTACTTTCTGTAGTTGTAAAAGCCTGTAGCAATGGCTGTGCTTGCCCCTGATACACTGTCTGATCTTGGGAAAACCCATCCCTACTTTGTGAGCTATATGCTGGAGGATAGATAAATTGGCCATTGTGTGCATACTCTTGGCTCCCACATGTTAATTCAATGTGCCCTGTCATTCCACATGTCCAACACACATTAGGGAGTCTTCAATTCTGTCCTCCCTGCATGCCTTGATTATCATTCTGCACATTCTGAAAACCACCATGGTTACTCTGGAAGCTTCCCTGATTATTCTGAAAGACTCCTCTTCCTCTAAAACCAGTTCCCCTGCCTCTCGGCATGAATCTTTTCCCTCCTCGATCCGACTGCGGTTGATTATCCGCCTGTGGCATCCTCGCTACTTGCTGTGTCCCCAGCCCCTCTCCGCTGGTCAACATCGCCCCTTCTATAGCATATTTCATCAGTTTCTACTGTACTTGCTTAGCTTCCTTGAGTTTCCTAGCATCTTCCCTTTTTTTATTTTTCTCCTGCAACAATCGGCAATGGTGCGCAATGGTATGCTGTATTTCTGGCCATGGCTTTGCTTCCATACCCACCAGCTTCTTGAGCTGTCTCTGTACTTGTTCTAGCAAACCCTGACTCAAAATATTATAGAATATAGGTATTTATTTCCCCCAAGGCTCTCGAGTTTTCAAACACCATTGTTCCTGAAAATTCGGAATGTAAGCACATGGATCTTTGACTTCCTGCATCTTGCATGCCATAATTGAACCCATATCTGATGTATCAGGCTATTTTACTCTAAGCGCTTCCCAGACTGTGGCTATGCAATCATTAAACAGCGCTCCATCATGTGCTGTGTTCTGTGCTGTGACACTTGCGTATCCTGCTCTTGTCCAAATGTTGTCAGTCCTTTCCCCAAGTATAGCTGCTAGAAGACACTTAATGTCCCCTATAGATAAAGTATTTCCTCTTGTCATTTTTTCCAATTCGTAGATTCATTTCCCACAGCCCGGCTGTTAAGATGGGCAATTTGCATCTTAGATTGCCCTTGTCCATCTGGGGCCATAGCATATACTGCGGTCTGGACCCTCCTTTTTCTAACAAGGGGAATTGTGTAATCCCAAAATCGCAATCAGCTCCCATCGTCTGCCTTTCCATAGTAGGGACAATGGTTCCTGATTGCCCCCTTCCTGGTAATGACCTCAGTCTGCTCACATATGGTGGCGATTCCCCCCTCTCCCTATGGGATCGTCTTTTAGGTCGCTCTGGGTATGCCATAGGTTCTGGCGTCCTTTCTTTAGGCTGGTCTAAATCTGACCACCTTACTTCGTTGTCAGTCTGAAAACATCCCTCAGGACGGCATGCACTCACTCCCTCCTCCTCAGGGAAGGTTTCCCTGTCTTCGTCTGACATATCTTGTCCCCAACTATTATGGCTACCATATTTCTCATCTCTGTTTAGAGTCAGCCTGTCCAAAGACATGGCTTTGTGTTCGAGACTAAACAAGCTTCCCTCCTTTCCTCGCAACTGGGCAATTACAGATCAATCATCTTTCCCTCTGTTTCTTGATTCAATTCTTGTCCTCTTCTCCTGATAAGCCTTCTCGATTCTGTCTCCGATACTTCCTGTCTCGAAATTCACCTCTAGGTTTACCCTGGAGGGTCCTGGCATCGCTTCTTGCAATGGGAGAAACTCCTCTATGTCTTCCCATTATACTACTGGACTTGGTTCCATTAGCTCTTTCTTGATGCAATCAATGTTGCATGCCCTCTGTCTTCTTTTTCGTTCTATTTCTTCAACAAATTCCCTTTGATTCCTTGCTTCCTCTATAACCCTTTCTTCCTGTTTTTTTCACTTCTCTCCTTTCATTTGCCCTACGCACCTCTTCGTCTCTTTGTATTTGCATTATTTATCCCTAATGTTATGTTCTTCCTCCTCTTCTCTCTTCTTTTCTAGCCTATCTCATTCTTCGATTGCATTTTGTCTATTGTCCTATCTTATTTGCTCTTCTGCTCTTTCTTCCTTTCTTAGCTGTACTTCCTGATACATCTGTTCTCGTTATTGTCTACTCTTTATTTTACACTCATCTTCTTTCAATCATTTCTCTCGTTCCCTGTCTTTTTTATCTTGCTCATCTGGATCTTTCCCTTGCCTTACTTCCTCAGTGCTCTTCCCATCAAGTTTGAGCAGTATCTGACCACCCATTTATTTGTTCTGTATGAGCGCTATCTCTTCAGCTTTGTCTATTTCTCCTTTCCATCTCTTAATTTCTGGTTCTAAGTCTAGGGCCGTACACTTCTCTCTTTGTCTCATAAGACTTTAGAGAGCACATCCTTTTCTGGAGTTCTTTCTGGGCTCTCGTCACTGCTATACACAGGTGGCTCATGAATCAGATTACTATATTCAGTTGCTGCTTTAAGTTCCCTTAATGGATTCAATCATTCATCTTTTGTACTATCACCATAGTACATATCACTTTAGGCACGGTAGGGGGAGCAGAAGGCTCAACACCCCTCTCTTTACACTGGTTAAGCAGACAGTCTTCAGGAGGTGGGTCTTCCCATTCCTCCTGGTAAATTTTCCAAAGCGCATGGCTAACTAACCTTTTCTCTAATTTCTTTCCTTTGTACGCAGAGTGCAAGTATGTGGTCATATGTTGCAAAACTGCTTTTGACAGTGATCCACCTTGTGGCCATGGAATGAACATTTTATCTGTTGTGCCCTTAACCCATTCTGCACTATATTGTTTATGCTCGGGTGCGTGTTTTGGCAGCTGTTTGCATTGGTGCATGAGCGGAGTAACATCCTCCATTGTGACAAGTCTCAATCAACTGTCAATACTTACCGTGATTTTGCAGAGATACTTCTCAGAAAAACAATGAAATATGAGCTTGCACCAATCGTCACCCCTCTAAACCTCTATGCCTCACTTTACTTCAATCTACCTATTCCATCAATGACTAAACAAATAAACATTTTCCTCTCAACCTCTTAACACAATTTATCATTTGTCGCTCTTCGACATCCCATTGTTTCCTCTATTCATAAAATGCATACAATACACAAATAGACAAACTGGTCGGCCCCAACATATATCTCTTCTCAGCGCACCATCCCATTTACTCCAATGGGAGTGTAAATTATTCCCTTTAGCAAACCTTGTTCGCTTATCACCTATTTATCCACTTGGATTTTGAAATAACTTCTTCTAAAAATCACTTGAATGTAGGATTGCGGGCTTAATCTGTGACACTCCTCATCATATATACCTCTAACTGGCGCTCTTCGTTGTTAACTAAATACCTCACCAAACCTCTGTTACTTTCTTCCCATTATCATTTTCTGCAATCAATGCTCATTCATTTTTTGTCACCTTTCTCAATCTACTCAACATTCGCTTTTCAGCTCCTGATGCTGGGATTGTCTCCTCAACCGGCCACCGTCCCCTTCGGTCCGCTCAGATCCTTGTGGAAACCAGGAGGGGATTTTATGAAAGAGGGACCCGTTCCCCCTATCTCTTTATGTCTTACAAGTACTTTTTCAGACGCTATACACAGGAAGCCTCATGGTCCTCCAGCTAAATGGCAGAGGACATCCGATATTCTGAGACCATTAAAAGCCTACTGGGTCGACAGATCTTTAACCATCCTACCTCTGCTACCACGTGAACCCTGGGATCTGGGGCCCTTTAAGACGAGGTAGCAATACTTAGAGATGGATGGGATGCAGAACTTACTCATACATCAATAATCAAACCGATTTAGGAAGTTGGCAGAGCGTAGTAATGTTTTATTAACAATTATTTAAAACAGGGAGTTACAACGGACGTTTGCTCAATTTCTCTCAACGTGTTACATTGACGTCACACTACGTGGCAAACTAAGAAAACCTACTTGGGGATTTGATAGGCTTAACAGGAACATCTAAGTATACGTTCCATACTGACAGGGGATGTGATTGGGTCTCTAAGATCAGGTGGACAACTAAGCCCTTCCCAAGTGCAAGTCATCTTCCGTGTCATACTAATATTCGACACTCTGTTGGTTACACAAACTATAGGGCTCTCTAATACGTGGCCTTCTATAATTGGTGGGCACGCTTGTACCCTTCTGGAATATTCCATTTGCTAGCAGCATGCAAGCTAGTTACCCCAGGTGCTGGTAGGGCTGGTCTGGTCATGCCTCCCCACCCAATTAGCCCAACATATATCATCACTCCTGAGGTCTGGTATTCAAATAGGCTTTGAATTTGGCCTTGCAGAGGCTCACTGAGCCTGAGAATAAAAGGGTGTGTGGCATGGTCCTATTTTCTGGTTTTGGTGTAGCTCGACCCCAAAGTCTATTTCAATCTGACCATGTGACTAGAGACAACATTTTCTAGCTCTTTCTTGCATTTAATACTATTAAATAATGAACTCTTGACTCCTTCAGGGTTTTCCATCCCACCTCACACAGAAGTTTGTTTCTTTCTCAGGTTCATGTAGCTTCTTGACAGAAAACCAGGCTCATGGTGACCTTGGCCTCGACTCTTGGTGCTAGGCCAGCCAGCCTTTCTTGAATTCTCCTTCGCCACCAGCTATTTTCCAACTGCGCCTCACTCAAGCCCTTTCTCATCACAGGGTATTAAGTTTGCTAAAGTGCATTGTGGAACATGCAGATTCTAAACATTCCTATGTATATAAATTGGTGCATCGCTGCAATCTATTCACTATGTAGCCAGCTTCAGGATTACTTTGTCTACTTGCGTTACAGCATCTGTATAAGTGTAAAATGACTTTGCATTTTCTTCAGTGTGTCTTCGCACAAGCAACTTCATTTCGATCCCGAAATGTTGCTTAACTTTGACACCCCCTCTTTAGATCTTATAGAATGCTTATATTCCTTTTTCATTTGTGTCTTTATCTAGGTGCATCGGTTCTTCTTTACGTGATGTCACCAGTCCTTTTTCTCATTCATGTTCATACTTCTTCCGGAACTCTGTCCAGAAGACCATTATTTCTTGGTGAATGCATGTAGGGTTTTCTCAATGGACACCTTGCCTCAAGAATTCTTTGCAGTATGGGAATCCTGACTGGTACAGCACGTGTTGCAATTTCCGGTTCCCAACATATAGGAAAAATGGGGGCGGAGCTTCAGGTAGGGGTATTTGGATCGTCCTCTACACTTTTTTGCCACTGCACTCTCACTGTAGCAAGCAAGATAGTGATCAATGCTATTACTGATAGTGCACATGAGATTTTGTACTGCGTAGGGAATACCTCCTGTCAGAACGCAGCATTGCGAGGTAGATCAGAGCAATGGCCTCAAGGTGCAGGGGAGGCTCAGGGCAGGGAAGGCTAATGTGTGCGTAGGCACACATACATTCCACTCACACTGCAGACAAGGCAGAGAGTGTGCCAGGAGTTTTATGCCAAAGCACACTTCCCACGGGTACTGGAAGCCATTGATTGCATGCATGTTGTGCTAAAGCCCGCCCAAGTGACTGAGTACATATACCGGAAGCATTGGTATTCAATCAATTTCCAGGTATCTGCAAAACAAAGGCTGTCATAATGCATGTCAATCGAGAACCTTTGGCAACACGTAGCTCATTAGTGACTATCAACTGTCACGAACATGCATGCAGTCACGTGACACACTGAATAGCAGATCATGACAATCAATGCTAACAACAACGATTTACACCATTTGCAGTCGACAGTGCCTATCCGCTCTCACCATTCCTACTCACTCCATTAGGGAAATATGCCACACCCACTGTGGTAAGGTAAAACACAGCAAACATAGCCACTAGGGGCATAGTGGAGCATACATTCAGGATGCTCAAGTCACGTTTCCGCTCCCTTGACCACTCTGACAGTGTATTGCTATATAACCCACGAGCAGTATGCAAAATCCTCATGGCAGATTGTGTCCTGCACAATGTTGCCACATGGCGTGGTATGACAGTAGCGATGCAGGAGGGACAACACCCTCAGCCACAGGCACCACCCATGCCCTTGGCCGGCCAATGGGCACAGGGACAGGATGCACATAATCAGCTTGTGCAAACCTACTTCACATGAATACCAGCCCCTGTGGAGCACACACATTGAAGTCATATCCATGGTGCCCTTCAATAATGAATTGGGGCCAATCCATCTTGCCCATAACAACACCCTGACAATGTGTGTCTGGGAGAGGCAAACGTCCTGTGTCCATAGCCATAAAATAAACGGCACCAACCACTGACACAGCAAAGCAAGTGGAAACAACAGTATACATGTCTCTCACACAAAAGCACACAACACAATCAACGGAATCCCCTACCACTGCCACATGCTCAACTCTAACAATTGTGCATGCAGACCCCCAGCAACACACAGGAGAACACAAGTACGAAGGAACAGCATATAATTTAAGCAGTAACTAACACGTGTGCAGACTACCTTGCCCACCGTAGGGGTGTTCCACAACAATATACAGTTGGAATGTCCACCCCATTTCCTGACAACAATTTAGCTCACAATAAACATCTACATCTAAATATTCAGACAAACTGAGAAAATGTCAAGTTCAGTTCAAGAAAGATGCCCATCTCACCTCACATATTTCCCCTTGTGAACTTGCTCCAGCTGTACCCAGGCATGTATCCTTGCTCCCCTCTGTAGGCATCCAAACCAGTTTACACTGTGAAGGTGTTACATACAGGCATACCACAGTCCTGTGTCCTTGCATAGCAGCAACCATCTCACAAGGCAGAATGCCTCAGAAAAATAATAACACAAGGTCAGAGCAGGTAACACATCTATGGACCCATTGGCATCCCACTCTGTGTCCCCTGAGTGCCATGCAACAACTGCAAGCAATGACTTGCCAATCTCCCACCACCATGTCGCCCCTGCACCCATGCAGCCGGACCTGCTCACCTCAGGTTAATGCAATGTAAAACACCCCACACAGTGACAGCATCCCCAAACACAACACCTCCACTGCCTGCCCCACTGAGTGCAATTCTGTGAAGGACCAGGTCTCGCTTACCCCTTTTACCTCTTGTTCCGATGAGGGGGCTTTGTGATCCTTCAGATCTGGCTGTTATCAGAATGACAATGACAACACTCCTGAATAGAGATCACTGAGAGCTGGGAAACATTGGATCTCCTTGGAAGCCCTCCCAATGCTACAATTCAGCTTCCCCTGATTAACGTGGCATCAGGACAGTGTAGGAAAACCTGGCAGAGAGTCGATGATGGAATGATCAAGATGAAGGAAGGCAAACTTCTCAGCAATAGCAGTGAAGACAGAGTTCTGCAAAAGGCAGCTAGGCAAACAGCCTGACACAATGTAAAACCTCCCACACAGGGAAAGCATCCCTACCCACCACACCTCCACTTCATGCACCCTGAGGGCTATTAAACAACTGCAAGCATTGACTCACCAGCCTCCCATCACCATGTCTCCCTTGCACCCATGCAGCCGGATCTGCTCACCTCAGGCCAATGCAATGAAAACACCACACACAGTGACAGCATCCCCACCCACAACAACTCCACATCATGCCCCCCTGAGTGCCATACAAAAACTGCAAGGAATGACTTGCCAGGCTCCCATCACTATGTCTCCACGACACCCATGCAGCTGGACCTACTCACCTCAGGCCAACACAAAGAAAAACACCCCACACAGTGACAGATTCCCTGGCATTAATTACACCACACCCTGTGTCCCTCTCAGTGCCTTGAACTAACCTGCACACGGTACACAACTGGCTCACATCCACAGCATTTCATCAGCAATCACATTCTCAGCGTTGAAAAGACATGTAGTGCATGAAAGTAAATAAACAGGACAGCTTTTAAATGTCCCGTATGGAACAAGGTAACCTAACAGCCATGGTCCACCCAATGTCAACAACAGGAAAGCCACATCAAAGAGGGTGAGGATCAATGAATCCAATAAAATCTGAATTCATTTACAGAGTAATCACTGAAAGTGAAGTAAAATAATTCTCACCACAGCATGTTATGCGCTCTCACTCTAGACACGGGTTAGTCTATCCTGGGATGCAGACACAAGCCTGGACATTGAATGCAGGCATGCAATTCGGGCACATCCACCATCATGTTTCCTGGGTACCTTTGGTGTACCTTTGGATGCAGGGGAGTGGAAGTACAAGTGGGGGAGCTGATGGAAGGGTGAAAGAGGGCAAGAGGGAGAGAGGAAACAGAGTGAAGAATGTGCAGCTGCGGAGCAGAGAGAGAGAGACAGATAGAGGGAGACAGAGAGAGAGACAGAGAGAAATAAAGAGAGAGAGCGAGAGAGAGAGAGCGGGAGAGAGGGGGCTTTGGGGAACAAGGAGAAGTATGCTGGTGTGGAGATGAGGAGAGATATGGGTCTGTCATAGTGGGTGAGGGCTGAGAGAAGGGGGTGAAGAGAGGAGGCTATAGACAGAAGGATAGGACAAGAAGGAAGCATGGACAGAGAGATCAGGAAGCACATTGATGTAAAAATAGCACAGGTTGGGGTGAAGAAGGACATTATTGGGTGAGCGTGAAGGGCAGACATTGAAATGAAGGCCACCTACTAAAGGGAACTCCTCAGCTTCTCATCAACAAAACAAAATGGTCAATGCATCATGGCATGCAACCCAGAAAGCGACCCAGGCCCAAAAATATCCATGAGACCCGTGTCCATTAATATCCTTGCCAATGAGGATGTAACACCCACACTCCGGACTCTACAATACACACCAATCCCCCCATTAGATTGCATGGTCCATGGGCAGATCAAAACTCTCTAGATGTTGCTTCCCCCTCAAACAGATCACACACCCTAGATGAGCCAATTCCAGAATGGCGGCAGGGATCATAGGGTATAGTGCAAAAACGTGCAGCGACAACAGCTGAAAAGAAGTTGTGTGGAGGGGATGATATTCCTCATACATGTGCCCACAATGTACAGACACATACAGTACAGTCACTCACAGTGCTGTAATTGAACAACAACTTATGGAAACAAAAGCCTGGCAATATATTGTAGATTAGAGAACATACAAAAAAACAATAATAAAAAAGTGACTTATATGGGGAACACAGGTAAAGGATATCAGGGTGCCCATGTGTAAACCAATACAGACCTAGATGTTCCAAGTGCATTAATATGGTCAGTCTGCAAGTGAGCTGATATACAGCCATTGGCTAGGATGCCCTGTCAGCCTAAACAATTCAGATTCCTGAAAAACCAACACAGCCATGACATGCAGTGCAACACTCCTAAGGGCCAGCAGGGAGACCCCAGGATGGCAACCTTGATTGGAACATTGCATGGGGTGTGACCTATGTCTTGCCTGGGGGGAGGAAAGAGCCAGGTTCCCTGTGCCTTTCAGAATTAAAGTAAGCCCATCACATGGCCGATTCTGAGTTGAGGGACTATCAGAATGCGGGAGAATTGATGGAGGAAGAGGCATTTTAAATATAACTTGAATTGAGGGAAGGAAAGTGTCTCCGGACACATGGTCTCTGTGCTCTCCTCTTTCCCTTCTTGACAATTAATGGTGGAGTCTGATGGGAAATACTCTTTGCATATTTCCCATCCTCTAGGGGCATCATTAATGTCTATCAGAATATCACTGTCATGGTCCAGGGCTCTCAACCCAACCTCCTCCTTCTTGATTGATGCCTTCCATCTCTGATGAACTTCCTCTCTTCTCCTGCAACTCCTTCTTCAGCCATCCCTCTCAGCCCGTTGCCATAACCGACAGGTGTACCACATTCCTGTATCCCTCCTCAGAAGAACTTGGCAACCAGTCCACTTAGTTACCCTCAACTCTCGCTTTGCTGTTAAAAGCTCCTCTCACATCTGCCACAACCTTGAAGAATTCAACCTTGACATCCTCTCTCTCACCATGACATGGTTCACGGCCAGCTCTATGGCTACTTTTGAAACACTCCTCCTGAAGGGCTACAAGTTCCCCTCTAAGCCAAGGCCTAACTGATCTGGGGGTGCAGTGGTCCTGATCTTCCCTGAATAGGTCCCTGCTACTATCATACCCACTCAGTCCTACTCTTCCTTCAAATGCCTCATCTGCAGGCTTGGTGTCTCTTCAATCATCTTGCTGACTCTTGCCACCAACTTCAGGACCCCTGGTACAGTCTCCTTTCTCCACTCAGAGACATCTGACCTGACATCTTCTCTCCTGGTACCCACCTTTAAGCTTCTCTTCCTCTGAGACATCAATATTCACTTTGGCTACCCTGATGCGTCCTCTGGACTCTTCAGCAGCCTCTGTGACACTATTTCCCTCACCATTATTTCCTCAGCCGGACACACCTTGGAGGCTCTCATACCAACATGAATGCCAATCTCCAACCCTGTAGCTACACCTCTCTCCTGATCTGACCATGCTCTTCTCACCTGGATATCTTGGGTCCCCCGACTAAGCCTCCGCATGCACTGACAATCTCTGTCTCTGTCATTCCACCTATGAAGTGAATGTCAGTTGCTGCTTTTGCCACCACTTTCAATCCCCCTCCCACTCTGGCCACTGACTCTAACACTAACACAGCCCTTGCTAACCTTCGCCTCTCCATCTCCAACACTCTGGACACCATTACCCCTGTCTTGAGGATGTGCATGAAGCCTCCCTCCAAGCACAACACCTGGTATGATTCTGAACTAGCTCTCTGAAAGGTAAGTGCAGAGTTGCTGAGTGGAAGTGGCAGGCTTCGAGCACCTCCTCTGAAAGACTGGCCTGCCACCTCCTCCAAAGGCAATATAGACTGTCCATCCACTCGAAGAAGAAGGCCTATATCCAAGCCCGCATTTCTGGGACCACTAGCAACATGTCTGAGCTTTTCAAAATCTGCAAGGAACACACCAATCCTATTGCAGTCTCCAATTCTCCTCTGCTATTCCTGACCCTCTGCATTGCACTGGCCTCTCACTTCATAGACAAAACTCTGGACAGCCTGTCCTCAATCTCCTCTAAACCCCTGGCTTCTCCCTCATCCGCTCTAAGGCCTCTCTTTGAATGTCTCCCCCTTCCCTCCTACTCTCCTCTTTCTCGCTGATATCATGGGACATAATCTCTAGATAAGTCCTCTCTATGAAAGCTCATCCAAAGATGGACACCTGCTCCTCCAGAACAACCAGGGACAGAATTGCCTCCCTTGCTCCAGCCTTGACTGATTTCTGCAATCACTCCTTTGCCACTGGCTCCTTCCTGACACTCCTCAAGCCCACCCTTGTGCGCCGTCTCCTCAAAAAGCCTTCTGCCGACCTCTCCTGCCTGGCTAACTACTGCTCTAGCTCCATAACCCCCTTACCAGACAAACCCTTGGAGATGATGGTCATCTCCCTGCTGATCCACCACAGTGAATCTGTAGGTTGTCTCCATGACCACCCGTTCAGGGCAGCGAAAGGCATGGAAACAGCACTCCTGAGCACTCGTGAAGACTTGCTCTCTAATATCAATGCCAACTCTCCTTCCATTCTCATCCTTTTTTACCTTTCCTCTGCCTTTGATACAGTCAGTCATGCCACCCTTTTAAACTGGCTCTGTGATACTAATGGCATCATGGACCTGGCACTGCACTAGTTGACCTCCTTCCTCTCTGACTGACCATCCCAGGTTCAACTGGGCGCCTTTCTCTCCTCCATAACACTTGGGTCACACCTGCAACTTCCCTCAGGAAGGTATCGTCTCGCTATGGCTCTTCAACAGCTACCTTGCACATCTAGCCCATTTGATTTCCGCCTTCTCTTCACACTTCTATCAAATGGAAATGGTATCTGCAACAGCATGTTAAGGATGATTGTACAGGAGTATTCAAAATGCAAGAACAAATGCTGAAAGCTGTGAATTTTGAAGAAATGCCTGAATCGAGCACTCCTGTAGCCCTGCCAGAATATCCCTTCAAAGTCAGACCTGCTTATGATACATTGTCAGATGAAGCATAGATACATGCTTGGTTCACGGACATCATTGCTCAGTAAAAAAAGGACAGAGACGCTCGCAAGCAGTTGCATTCCAACTCCATCGAGGGACACTGCTAATGAGAGAAGTAGTAGGGGGTTCAAGTCAAGATGCTAAACTGCAAAAGGTGGCTGCCGTGATTGAGCAGGTGAAAGACACAGAGACTGCATACATATACACAGACAGTTGAGCAAACTACCAAGGTCTGATTCATTGTGCACCAGCATCGCAGCAAGACGAGTGAATGATCAAAAACACTCCACTATAAGAAGGGCAAGAATTCTGGGAATAAATTTGGTGCAAGCACCCTCTGAGACTTTGCTGGCTGTGTTGCTTAATAATGAAGCAGATCAAATAGCAAAGCTGTGCTGAGTGACAACTCCTGAAGAAAATGAAGTGTTAGAAGCAATGGTAGAATGGGCACATCAATCATCAGGACATTTGGGGCAACTGGAAACTTATGAGTGGGCAAAGCAGAGACAACTACCCATTACATTGGATAATGCCAAGCAAGCTCCAGCCCAGTGCACCATGTTCTCTGAAGTAAAGCACTATAAACCAGAAAGAAAACCACAAGGCACTTTGAAGAGAGTTGAAAAAGCAGGCAGCATCTGGCAGGTCAATTACATCGGTCCTCTCTCACCAGAAAATGGAAACAACAATGTGTTGACGATGGTAGCCACATATTCATGATTGCTGTTGGCCCATCCAACCACTCATGCAGATCAGCAGGTTACGTTGCAAGGGATGGAGTATTTTAGAAAACATAATGACGTTCCAGATGAAATCCAATCTGACCAAGGTAGCCATTTTGCAGGATGCAATTTGCAAAACTGGGCTTTGTTACAAGGAATAAAATGGACACCACACATTAGCCATTATCTAGAAGCCTTTGGAATTATTGAAAAAAATGAATGGCTTAACAAAGCAACCAATAAAGAAACTGAATCAGACACAAACTCTCAAGGGGTGGTTCAAGAATCTAATACAAGTCTTGATCGAATTGAATAATTAGCCCTTAGGAAAAAAAAAAAAAAAAACAGACACCCTTTGTTAGACTGATAATTGAAAAGCAAGAGACTCAAAAATTACTGGTTGTATGCAAGACTGAAAGAGGCAGAACTTTGTGTGTTAGCCTCAGCAGGCAGTATTGCACTAGTACTCTTTACATTTGAAGATGATGTAATCCCAGCACGGCAAACCAAATCTATATTGATAGGCATTGGAATCAAGTTGCCAGCTGGCACTTAGGGACACATCGCTGCACGATCCAGTGTAGCGAAGGAATGCATTGATGTACTGGGAGGTGTCCCTGATCCTGATTACTGGGATACTGTTTATCTGCTCTTTCACAACACAGGGGCATCTGAGGTACCATTAACCAAATATGACCACATTGTACAAATGATTTGTGAAGCGGCAGTTACACCCCAGGTGAATGAAAACAAACACACTGTTAATATCACAGAGAGAAGTGAGAGTGGTTTTGATAGCACTGGCAAAACAATGGGCCCCATTACAACCCTGGCGGTCCCGTAATGAAGGGTGCCGGTAAAGGACCGGCACCCTTCATTACGGGAGCACCTATTACGAGGTTCCCTTTGAGGGACCCGGAACAGACGTCTGGTAAAATCAGACGTCCTTTCCGGATCCCGCGATGGGAAGAGGGAGCTAATAACGGGCCATTTGTAATGTGCCCATTATTACCTCCCTCCCCATTCCCATTGAGCCCTATAGGGGCTCAATGGGAATGGGGAATGGTTCCTTCAAGGAGGAATTACCGGGTCCTCCAATGTTGGAATGACCCGGTAATTTCCCATTGAAGGAACCCGGTGTTGGAGCACGGTATGGAAGCAGCCATGGCGCTAACAGCACCATTGCTACCTTCATACTCATAATGAGGCCCAATGTGTGCTCACCATCCTAATAAGAAACCTGGAGCAGGGGAAGTGTTGAGCAAAGGGGTGGGAAGACCTTATGTTGTACTTTTGCAAAATTCTCACATTCCTGTTTATATTCCTGCTACTAGGCTAACACCAAAAAAGAAACATTACTTGATGGGGATAAATGTAATCTTGCTCTGGGTGCTCCTGGCAAGCCAAGCAGATGCATTCTTAGGAAAGAACGGGTTGATGCAGGACGCTACATGGACCCTGAGAATCGCATGCACCACACCCATTGCCACAGTCTGCGCAATGATAAAAATCGCACCATAACATGTTAAAAGAGTGCAAAAGAACAATATCCATTCAGAACTGCCAGGGTGTTGATTGGCATATCATCGCACACTTGTTATTGCCGATGCACATTTCTGGAGTCTATGAAATCTTGGGTGAAAATGTGTCTGTTAATGGCTCTAACGATCTGTTTGATGTTTCATGTTTTTTTTTTTTGTCAAAAGGACTGCGGAGAATGTGACTGTCTAGACTTTGTATTATATAACCTGACTAAATCTAAAAGGAATAATTCTTTGGAGAATAAAGCACTATCTGATGTTAGCATAGTATCTGTATCCAAAACTAATAATATATATGGCAGATATGCCACTTGGAGATTGGTGTTCTTTAAAAGAAGGAGAACAGAAACAATACACATATTAGACTTTCCAGAAGTCAGACACCATTTGAATTGCAGAAATGTGGTGCATGCTTCCATTACTACTGGAGTGCAATTAGAGATAGATTGATCAAAAGACAATGTTTCACTTTTTCAACCAGCTTCTTCAAATAGAGTCATTTCTTGTGGCCAATTACTAAACTCTGTATAGCCAGGGAGCTACATTCAATATGTGCTGGGGTTTCCGGGTGGGGGAAGGGAGCACTATCGAGTGCACAATAAATGATCTAATTTGGTTTCTGACACCAGTGCTGCAATAACACACCTTTATTATAGAATGTCTGAACTACAGAAGCGTTTGGTAGGCTTGCAGCATACCATATAAGATTCCATATTGTGGAGATGTTCCAGCATTCCCTCCACACTTGGAAAAGGGGTGGAATGTAGTGTAATGAGCAAAAACATGCTTAGGTGCATAAAACCACTGAGCTAACCATACTGCATATTAGGCCTATAGCTTGCTCCTCTGCAGGATCTGTTGTAGCTTACTGAGATGGTAGACAAGGCTATACACATGAATGGAATAAGAACAGTCTCGATGGGAGAGGATAATTGCCAACATTGATGTGACTCTGTGAAGGTAGGATAGCCAAGGGAAAGATCATTCAAGCATATGGAGGTGTACATGAAAGTATCTACGAGCAGTGTCTGTAGTGTAATGAGCAAAAACATGCATTGTTGCATAAAGCCGCTAAGCTAACCATACTGCATATTAGGAATACAGCCTGCTGCATTAGGAAATAGGACTGATAGCTTATCCAAGGAGTATACTGCATGCCGGCTATCTATGAAAATGATTCCTCATAAAGTAGCTTAGTAGTGCTTAGGCACCTATTTGAGTGAGCTACCTTTAAACAGAGAATCCAAAGATGCTCATTAAGGGTTTATTGCAATAATGCTTTCAGATTACCTGACAACATTCTGTTTTCACAAGCACTACTCTGACACTCACTGAACCAGGTACACAATCGCATGACAAAAGCGGCCTTGACCCATGCATTGCTAATAAGGTACATTCCAGAGCAGCATTTCCCAAATTGTCAAGATGGGAGGGGAAAGAGCTACTGGCATCAATACAGAATTTGGGTTTTTCCAGCAGTAAACATGTTCTGGCACTGAAAGTTTAAGAACATGTACATCGCCTTAGGTGACAGACACACCCGATAAAAGATCTCCACCCCTGAAAGAGAGGGGCACTCGTCCGAAATCTTTGCTTTGTGCATGTGCAAAGCGCCCAGCATTAACAGTATTGAGGTTCCTAACCAGACACAATCCACCTCTGTGCCAGCTCCATAGAGGGGAGAGGCCAGTCCCAGGGAGAAGGGGTAGCAGGCACGAGCGTGACTTGAGTCCTTGATGTTACATTATTCCAGTGTACCTAGGAATGTAAGACTTTGTGCTCTAAGTATTTGTGATTTATAACCTATAGCCTTCCCATTGTTCTAAAATAACTGTTCATTTATATAGTCTGCTTATTGTCAAATAAATGCAAGCAAATACAATTTTTGTTTGAGTTTCTTCCAGAATGAGTTCATCATGTGTCGCATTAAGTTCGAACCTGAGAGGGGAAGGAGTGAGTCATATTGTATTTGGGCTGGTCCCAAAAGTGAGTTCACACTCTTCATAGTATAGTCTCCATGTGGTAACAGAGTGTTCATACATAGTCCATGGTGCATCACAGTTACTTCACTGAGTATAATGCCTTGGGAGTGTGGACTCGGGAGCACAGCTTGGAGGTGGCTTAGTGGAAGAGTGCAGTGTGAATGTAAACGTGATTCCGCTCCCAACAATATACATGAGGAGGTGGCTAGTAGCTGCCAGGCAGTGTTTGGAAATCTGCCTTTCCTTAGGCAAGGTTATGATGGAGAACAGCCGAGGTCTTGTTGATCTGTGAATGGATATGTGTGATATGTGTAGTTGTAGCAGGGAAGGACATGTGAGTCGATAAGGGTGGGGGGGCTCAGGCACAGGTAGAATAGAAGAGTAGACAGGGAGTATATCTCTAGAAGCCCGTAGGAGACATGGGGGAGAAGAGAAGGGTGGTAGGAAGAAGACTTGAGAATGGTCAGCGAGGCAAGAGGTAAACAATCAGATTGCAGAGTCCATGATTTACAGAGATTGGAGTCTGAAGATGAGGATGCGTTTGTTGAATGTGTCAAAGACCGCCAATAGCTCAAGGGGAATGAGTAACACACAGCCTTCTGAGTCTGCTGTCCTTTGCGGCATTGCAACCAGAAAACAAACAAACATGCGGGATGATCAAGCAGACATGCACACACAGATATGTGGGCAAACTCACATCTGCACTGACAGCCCCCATCCCAAAATGAAATCCCCCATGCAATCCCTACGTGTGCCATTGCATGCCAATATTGTGGTGCACGCTTAACCAGCCATTGACATAGTTGACAGTGCATATCCTTTAATGTCAGAAGAGCTGGCCTAATGTGATTCATTCATCACCTCCACAGAACATTTTACTTCACATTTGTGAATAGAGGGCCAGTGTCCGACGCAGTGCATGGGAACTAGGGAGGTGAAAGCATGCTGGGTGGACCTCTCTTGGAGTGTAGTTACTTGATGAGTCCGGATGCCTGCAACAACACACAACATGTGAAATTGTATTCCACCAGTTATAGGAGTAATTCATACAGACTTCACATATGTACATCAATGGTGTGTGAGCTGTATATGTAATCCTGTTGCAGTCAAGTGAACCATGGCAGTTGACACCACTGTGCATGACTGCATGTCCAGTTATTCACTCATAAAGGCCACAAAAGGACAACAACACTTCTCATACAGGTTTAATTAAAAAATAGAAAATGTCCATCTTGGACAGGGGGGAAACATGTTGTCCCTGGAGGGGTGCTGGGAGGGTCTTGTCCACATAAGTGCATACAAAATAAATCAACATTAAATCCCCCAAGAAAAAGAAAAATCATCCATGGGCTCATGGACATCAGTGCACAAATGGTAGAGTTGGCGTGGGTGGACTGGAACTGCCAATGTTTAGAGGACATTAACGACAAGCTATTTGAATCTCTGGGAGCTGCTACAGAGTCCCTAGCTCCGGTTAAGGAAAAATGCCAGGTGAAATGCAAAAGTAATCGCTGGTTCAAGGACAATCTTATGGAGCTTAAGGCTACAAAAATGTAATCTTCCTATGCATGGCAACAGTCTCGTGATTCGCCCAGTCTGCACACCTTTAAAAAAGCACCAACCACATACAAAACGGCGATTCTCGCAGCAAAAAAGGAATCACTGAATTGTAGAATAACAAATGCAATGTCTGAGAGCAAAGAGCTTTTCAAAATGTTAAAAGAACAGGAACTGACAAAGGGTCCTGAACATTATCCCATTATGAAAGATGATATTTGGTGTACAAAAATTCAGTCAGTTATGTTAAAAAAATCAGATAAGTTTAAAGAGATCATTAAATAGAAAACATTTTCCTTCAATAAAAAAGATCTTGAAGTGAATTTCTTCACCTCACCCCAAAAGGATGAATAGGTTCATACATTCAACTTCTCCCCCATTTCAGAAACAGATCTATCCATAATCATTGCTCAACTTAAAACCACCAGCTGCAAGGGAGATCCCTGCTCTGCCGTGATTATAAAGGAATGTTCTCCCATACTCATCACAGCCCTCAGGAAATTTGTCAATACCTCCTTTGCCCAAAACTGTGTCCCAAATGATCTTAAAAATGCTTGGATTACTCCATTATTGAAGAAAACAAATCTTTGCCCTCTGACCCACACTAATTATAGACCTATTTCCAATACTCCTTTTCTGCTGAAAATCCTGGACAGGGTCGCGCACAATTAGATTTCACATTATCTTAACAGCACCCAGATCCTTCATAAATATAAATCCGGATTTCGTCAAAATCATGAGACTGAGACCACCCTTTTAACCTTAAACTCCTAGATGCTCCAAATTTTGGATGGCGGTGAAACATCCCTACTTATTATTTTAGACCTCTCAGCAGCCTTTGACCTGGTGGATCATTCCATCTTGACCACCAGGTTAAAGGATACTGCCCACTTCTCAGCTCATGCCATCCAACGGGTTACATTGTTCCTGAGCGGTAGATTGGTGGGAGGGGCAAGTCAGGTAGCGGAAAAAAAAACAGCCCCTTTGCTGTATGGAGTACCTCAGGGCGCTTGCGTGTCACCATGCTTCTATAATATCTTTATGGTGCCATTCTTCCATATGCTAGAACAAGAAAGGATCATATTCGCCAACTATGTAGATGACACACAATATGTCATCCCTATCACAGGATCACATGGCGTTGATGAAATAATTAACAAAGTATATCACGCCATACCAAGCTGGATGTTTCTGAACGGCCTGGCATTGAAAAGCACAAAAAACAGAGCTCATTATTGTCGGCACTGACACCAGGTTTTTCAAACTAGATCCGATGTATAACAGTTTAAACATAGATAACTGCAAAATCAAGGACCAAAACAAAGTAAGTACCCTCGGCATTATTCGGGATAAAAACTTGAATATGAAGGTGCAAGTGAGCAGCTTGGTCTCCTCATCATCTTACTTCATCAAGCTGCTGCGCCATCTTCGCCCCCCTGATATCGGAGGAAAACTCAGAAAGGTTAGCTAGAGCCATCATTGGATCTAAAATAGATTATTGTTGCAGCCTTCTAGTTGATATTACCCAAGGTGATTTTCAACGTCTCCAGATCATCCAGAACAGGGCAGTGAGGGTTGTGAAATGCCTCAATCAGAGGGACCATGTCTCCGATTCAAGATAGAGCCTGCATTGGCTCCCCATTCAGGCTAGAGTATGCTTTAGGATGCTTCTCATTACTCATAAATGTCTTAAAGGTCTCATGCCAACATACCTAGTGGAAGCCACGGTAAAAAAGCAAAGTACTAGATCCCTAAGATCTGACAACACAAACCTTATAAAAAACACCCACAGCAAGACCAATAAAGCCTGCAATGGAGCCTTCAACATAGCAGCTTCCTTGGCTTGGAACGCCTTGCCTCCGGCCCTCAGAACCATTGATTCTATTTCTATTTTTCTATTTCTATTTTCTATTTCTATGTGTTTATAATGCGCCGACAGCCCGCAGGCATCAGGGAGCAGAGAAAACCTGAGAAGAAAGTAGCATAGAGGAACAGAAAAAACTGAGGATAGTTCAAGACGGACAGGTAGTCATATGTATACCTAGGGAAGACCCTGGAATGTCAGGAGGCTATTGAAATAGGTGAGTTTTCAGTAATTTCCTGAACTTGCTTTAATTTCCTTCGAGTCTTAGCTTCCCTGGGAGGCTATTTCAAAAGTTAGCTGCTCTGAACGGAAAAGCTCTGCCACCACCTGCTGCTCGTTTCACCCTAGGGATAACCAGGAGGCCTATGTCGGCTGATCTCAGGTTTCTCCTAGGTATGTAGAGTGAGAATTTCTCTTTAAAGTATCTTGGCGCCTTGCCATGTAGGCATCTGTGGACAATCGTCATGGCCTTGAAGTAGACTCTCTCTTCAATTCTGAGCCAATGAAGATCTTTCCTTGCAGCCGATATGTGTTTTCCATATTTAATTTTTTTAACAATGCGAACGGCCTCATTTTGCATGACCTGGCATTGTTGCAACTCTTTCTTGGTGGCATCCACCAGTAGCGCATTGCCATAATCCAGACGGGATAAGATGATCGCTCTTGCGATGTTTGCAGCGTTTGTTTCACTTATGTAAGGTCTGATGGCTCTCAACATGCGCAAGTAGTATGTGTTGTTTTTATGTAGATAATTTACTTGTGCTTCGGCCCCCACTGATGCTTCTACCAACATCCCTAGTGTTTTGACTTGGGGTAGGACTGGGATTTTGGCTTCTTTTATCATGAAATCCCTATATTGATCTCTTAGTTTAGATCTTGCATACTGAAATCCAAAGATCATGAGCTCAGTCTTGCTATTGTTGAGACACATCCAGTGCTTCTGCATCCAGATGTCAATGATTTTATAGACTTCTTCTATTTTCGCATCTATAGTGTAGTCTCCCGTCATTTCAAAAACCATCTGAGTATCATCGGCGTAGTTAGTGAAAAACACACTGATGCTTTCCAATAGTTCACATAGGCTACGCATGTAAATGTTGAAAAGCAGAGGAGACAGGCTGGCTCCCTGCGGTACTCCAAATAGGATGAGAGCTGCTTCTGAGAATGTATCTCCCCAATGGATACGTGCCTTCCTATCACTTAGGAAAGACGCTATCCAAGCCAGTGCTGTAGGAGAGCACCCTATGGTTTTATCTAGAGCCTCTTGTAGTAGTTGATGGTCCACTAGATCGAACGCTGCACTGAGATCCAGCAGCATAAGCATCCCTGACTTGCCCTGTTCTATCAGCTCTAGCATGTGGGATTGTAGGTCAAGCATAGCTGACTCCATGCTATGGGCTGTTCTAAAGCCCGATTGCTGTGTGTGCAACATCTCCAGCCTTTCCACATGTTGTTGTAGCTGATTCGTGGAATTTTGTACAGAATCCTCAGTACAAAATTGGAGTTTGTTAATGGGCGTAGGTTGCTGGGGTCTTTTGGATCTAAGCCTGGCTTTTTGACCAGAGGAGTTATAGTTACTTTTTTAATGGTATTAGATATTTTCCCTTCGGAAAACGAGGCGTTGATTATTTTGGTGAGGGTTGGTGCAAAGAGCTCTTTATTATCCAGGATAATTTTTGTGGGCAGGATGTTCTCTGCACAAGATGTTGGTTTCATTTTAGACAATACCTGGCAGAAATCATCCTCTGGTATGGCTTTGAACTGGAATCTATCACTATATCCTGGTCTGGGCTCTTCTGTGGTACAAGTTTCTACACTGGTTGACTCCCTTGCCAGTATTATATTAGTTCTGGCTTTTAAAATTTTAGCAGCAAAGGCTTCTTGTACTCTCTCGCAATCTTCTTTAGAAGGGTTATGTGGTAATGAGAGTGCTTTTGGTTTTTCGATTGACTTGAGATTTCAAAAAGTTTACTCGTTGAGTTAGCAGCTGACTCTATTTCTCTGTTATAATAATTAAGTTTCGACCAATGACATGTTCAAGAAGAAATTAAAGACGCTATTGTTCTGCTAGTTTTTTCATATAGCCTATCACTTGACAGTATGGCCCCGGACCCCCTGAGTCTATGTAACGTTTGTTCATTTTGTGCTTTGTCATGTCTTTGCACCCATAAGCCTTCGGTTACCTAGAGCGCGGTACAAATCAACAAATCAATAAACATAAACATCCTGTGGTGAATCCTCAGTTGGTGGCTGGGGTGGCAGTGCATCCTGTCCATGCAGTGCCAAACCCTGGTCTTCATTGGTCTAGGGCCACCCGTGATACAAATCAATGCACTAGCATCCCAATGGCAGATAGGTCTCTATGAACTCTCCCAAGTGGCCACAGAGTCTGCATGTGCACTCACTCGTGATGCATTAATTTTCAGGGGTAGCATCTGCCTCAAGTTGTCCATCTTCGTATGGAGTTGGGACCTTGTACCGGAAAGGTCCTCATGCAGTGAAGTCCTCAAGCTCTGCATGTCATGGCGAGTGGAGTCTCTACATGCCAACATCTCCTGCTTCAGGGCTCCTCTATGTGCCAATGCATCTTGATGCATGAAGTCCTGCAGTGACTTCAGATCAGCCAGTTGGCCCTTGAGGTTGGCCTCTACATCCAGTTTGTGGGAGAGCCTTGAGGACTGCATCTCAGCATGCATTGTCTTTGCCAGGCTGACCAACAGTCATTGCTGATGTTCCAGAGGGGCCAAATGCTGCTCATACGGATTGTCGCACGCAGCATCTGCTCCTCCCACTCCAACTCAGATACATCTGGGGGGCCGATGGTGGTGGTATGCCGCGGTCCAGACCTGTCACATTGGGACCCCTGTTCTTGGCTGCAGGTCTTCAACCCTCCATTGGAAATCAGTCGCAGAACCTGAACCCAACTCAGGTGAGGGTTATCTTGCAGCCATAACCACTGTGGATGCAGGGCTTACCACTGACCAGACCAGTGACTCCTGGCTCATCGCCTCGGATTCAATGGCCCCATCCAGACTGCCCATTGGGGCACCCTCCATGTCCCTAACGGTGTCCTCTACATCTGGTTTGGAATCTTCATTTGCAGAGTACGAAGAGTCAGAAGAGTCGGAAACCCTACTGAGGATTGTCTGCAGCACTGGTTGACTTATGGTGTATGATACTCGGGCCTACGTTGGTGGTCGGTTGTATGACCACCTCCTCTCACTCCTCCACCTATGCATCCTCTGCATCATCACCTGCACAGAGACAGACAACAATATTTCGAGGCATGAGCACTTTGCTGAACATGCATATGTGCATAGCAATGCCTACAGATTCAAAATGGCCAGACACACATGCATCACAGATTGTGAATGCACACACTGTGAGGTTACGTCAATAATGAATGGCATTCACTCACTTGTGCAGTCATGGCTGGTCATATCAGGTTGTGCAACATGGCATGGTCTGCGGGTCCCTGGGTACATACATACACCCGTAGATGAGTGGCAATGATACACATCAGTGGAAAGAGGGAGGTCAGTGCATCATCAGTGATCCCATACCCAACTCTGACATTTACGCATCGCAACATGTGAAAGTGTGACCTGCACATCTGATGACCCAAAATGTCATGCAGGCATATGTGTTGCCATGATATCCCTAACCACCTGGCAAGATACGTGGCTGGTCACAGTCCCGTACCTTGAAGACATGCGTGAGGACACTGAGATATGGAACTGACAAAGGCACACTTGCATGGCCACTGTTATATTGACACTCCATATGTGGAATGTACTGCACAGGGACAACTATTGACCATTCATTGGGAAGATGGCCTCATGCGTCTAGGAACAGAGATTGTTGCTCAATCATGTCCAGTGGCCGCCAGGGGCAGGTAATGGGTGACTGTGAAAACATGCACACAATTGCGTGTGTCATAATTGTTACACCCACTGGATGATACACATGCAAGAAACTATGAATGTGTCATATGTGTGTTGCATGCCACTGTCACACGAACAAGCTGCACCATTTAATGGGCAAGTTGGAGGTGGTGACTCCCCCAGCGAGTAGAGCTCAAGGCACACTGGGGTGGCACAGGAAGGTTCAGACCCAGACTGCTGACTGAGTACACTGCCGGTATTGAGAATACACCCACTGAGATGCTCTTGAAACACACACCCTCTGCCCTGCACCCCCCACCTGTGTCCAACCCATGTTCTTAGTGTTGACAGAGGTTTTACATCAGGAACAATTCATGACTGATGTCTCATGTAAGCAACTTTTGCTTTTAAAACCCAGGGATAAGTAATGAACATGGGGAATTTCCATTTTGAAGGCCAACACAAAGCATCAGTTAGCTGACCAAATCTACACATTCTGACAATACAACACAGTATAATCACTAAACAATGTACTTCATTTCCATGTCTTGTCATTTCACGCACACAATCTTTTCATGAATACCACTTTAATAACTACCCATGGCACATGTCTGAGAAGGTTAACTCAGATATCCTTGCCAAAGTGCTCTAGTGGCTGCTTTAGGACATGGAGTACATGCATCCCCTCTCCATTAATGTATTCTCCATTTCCTCAGCATGCCAACCACCGGCAGATGGCTCCTCAATGTGACTTTGCCTCTTGATTTGGATGGCAGGGTTCATTGAGTCACCATGCAGACTGTAGATCAATGCCATGGTATGTGTGCAGCAATGATTAGTGTGCTGCCCAAGTCATGACCCATTGTGTCAATTCCTCCATGTTCTGTTCCTATACGTAATGGCATATATGAGTGTTTCTGTCTGATTCGTCACATCAGTGGTGGCCCCACATCTACTAGCACCCTGTGTGAGATTTCTAAGGCTCGTTGGTCCCCTGCTGTTTGCTCAGCACAATTAATGAATAGGCAGTGTCGCTTTGCATTGTGTGAGTTGACAGCACCCTGTACATGACACTGTCATGTAACGTGTCTGTCAATGACTGCCTATAAGTGACTGATTGACAGTCATTGACTGACGCTTTACATAACAGTGTCATGTAATGGGTGCTGCCAGCTCACACAGTGTAAAGTGACATATTACATTGTGCGATCTGGCTGTGCCCTATATTTGCGGTGGCCCTGTTTGATCGCACCACTTGATCATCCCTTGAGCGGCTCTGTTTCACTTGTCCATACAATAGCACACTGGAATAGTTGACATATGCAGCTAGAATGAGTGTGCCATACTGTCCCCACACTTAAACATTTGAATCAATCACATATGTTCATTCAAATTGAACCTACCCTGGGCTAAACACCCTTACTACACCGCCAAACCATGATATTCACTGGCTGCAGGCCAGCACTATTAAGAGATACCAATCCCAGCTCTGTCAGACAAAGCATGGTCCTGCTCTTTTGTGTAAGAATGGCCCCTGAGGCATGCACAATGGTGAGGAGGCAGTGGCTGGGGAAATGTGGACCAAATACGGCATGTCAGAAGCTGCTTTTGTTCAAAACGCTTTATCGGCTCAATATTGGTCAGGCTAATGTTCGCAAATAGAACAAACATTCTGTACATTTGTATCTCCTGTTTGGGTTTCTATTGAGGTGCGTCAGTTTCTGGCTATGAACATTATTCACAAAACATGTTTCTGTATTGGTGAGAGGGCATGCCTAGACTGAGACTTAGCCCATCCTGATTTGCAAGTCTCCTAAAGCAAGGAGCAACAGAGCCCTTATGCCCCATCTTTCTCATAGGGTTCTACTGTTACCCCTGGCAATATTCAAGTGTGGTCATTTGAACATATTGCCTGCAACACAGGGCAGTGGTCCACGGGCACACAGACCCTTTAGGCTGGTCACACCACAGTACATCAGTACAGGCAGCTTGGAAATGCATCCTAGAAGGCCTCCCCTTAGAGCATGTGACAGAAGAAACATTCACTACAGCAGCAACAACTGTGTTTCCACATCAGTTTGTTTTCAAGTACTTTATGTACAATGCAAAGAGACTGGCTCAATTAGTTAGGAATGATTCATTGATAGAGGGGATGTTTTTTTTTTGCATGACACAGAGGAGTGGCTTGAGAGTGATATGTGCCAGTCAAGGGGGGCACATTATAGGGTTTTGCACTTGGCACCAAGTTTGCTAGAAACTGCCCTGCATACAAGTACTGGCACAGCTATAAAGGCCAGCCTATAGTGATGTGCACTGTGACACCAATATGTACCACGCATGGAAACCACACAACCACCTCCCAGAATGCAGGTCATGAGGCTGAAGTGCACACGGTAGCAAACATGCATTGGCCTTGGATGGCTGCCAGCTGCAGTCAAATGTATTACAACACATACATGGTCATGCCACCCCTTACTGTCTACATATACGACACACAAATGCCACTGACCCGAAGTGTCCACATAGGCGTCCATGCCTCCCACACCCTGCACCTGCTCACTGCTGATGAGTCCACTTGCTGCCTTTTCGAAAGGAGTTAGCTCCTCCTCCTATGGTCCCCCCACCCTCCAGTGTCATGGGCAGAGGCCACAATATCATTAATCTACTGCTTGGTCCTTCGAATTAGGTTATTCATCTGCTTTTAGACCTCTTTAGCAGTGCACCTCTCCACACTACAGTCATTAATGATTTGCGTGACCGGCTAACACTTCTCCATTCACTGGTAGGGATATTGGGTGCTGCCCACTGAGGGGTAGTGCTCAACATGGTATTCCATCACATATGTCTGAGGATTTCAAGCTCCCCATTGGTGAAGCTCTTCTTCCTTGGTGCACCCTTATCCTTTGCCTGTGTATGATCTTGGGTTGGAGCCTCTTCCTGCTCTGCAGGGTGTCCCCTCTTAAGCATAGTGGCCCTTGGTAGTGCTGGGACATCTGTAGGCTTCCCACCATGTCCACCTCCAGGTGCCAGGTCACTTGTAGGCTGAGGCCCACTATGTCCTTGTGGGGCTGGGGAACATTTGTCCTCACCAAGTCCCCGTCTTCTCCTTTTCCCTTTTGTAGCCTTCCAACTCATGGTGCTGGAAAAATGAAAGGCACACTCAAAAATATCTCACAAAAATGAATTAAACATAGATGAGGGGTTCTGCAGGGCTCCAAGGCACATCAAAACAAAAACATGTGTTACGTGATACACACAGGCACCCTAAACACAAAACAAATGCGTACGCGATACGATACTCAGATAGCTTTCAAAAAAGAAAAAAGCTTTACAACATTATGTACAGGCACCCCAAAACCAGAATAATGTGTATGTGATACTCAGAAAGCCTCACAATTAGAAAAACATACATATATGAGCAGAGGCAACCCCCACAAATATAAAATGTGGTACGCATTCCGTGAAGGCAACGGCTTGCAAAGCACCCCCAAATGCATTTCAGCAACACTCAATCTGTCTTTGTGCCTACTCGCACCCAACTAGTGATGCACTTCGCACCTCTTAAATATCCCTGTCGTTGCTGTTTACCACGTACGCCGTGTAGGCATGCTGCATGCATCATGTAGCATGTAGGTTATGTGCTAAGGCCCTTTACTCTGTTTTCCATGCTGCCTCATGTATGGATGTGACATGGCATTGCTCCTGCCTCTGTGCCATATTGTTTGCTTCCTCCTACCCTGCCTCCCACCTCAGCATCTGCTGCTGCCTGGTCGAGTGCAAGTGACTGCTGCCCACCAGCACTGTTTTGGAGTGCCAGCTGTTTTACCATTGCTCGTTCTCCTGTGTCATCCCTCGGATCATCTCATTTTACTTGTTAGAACTTCCACCTCGCCGTACCATCTCCAATACAGCTCCACAACACACTTCCATTACCCAGCTATGCCACACCTGTCTTAGCGATTGCCATGTCTGCACCATTTCCCTCATCTACATCAAGCGGCACCCCACGTCAGCGAGGCTGGGGGCTGCCAACTTTAATAGCATGGAAGTTAGCATCCTGGTGGATCAGGTCGTGGATACTTATGACACCCTCTTCAACCCAACAATGAAGCTGGGACACGATGGACATCACCGGATCTGGGAACTGATCACAGTTGCCATTCACGTGGAGGGGGTGGCAGTCCATTCGATGAAGACCATCAGGAAGTGCTGGAAGGACATCAAGACCCAGAGCCATTCCAAGGTGGTGGCAGCCTTTGAGGCGAAACCAACATGGAGGTGCACTATGTGGGATGCCACCAGATGTGACCTACTCAGCTGCGGATCCTCAAGAGGTTCTACCCACCACTTTGCACCCAGATCTGTGAGTGGCAAGGGCGTCTGGAAGCTGCAGGTGAGTACCCATGTGGTGCACTGCTCTATAGTGTATGTGTGTTGTGCATGGGCACGCAAGTAATGTAAACTGGTCTCTGGTAACGTTCCTCTCCCCGGTTGTGGTAGAGCGTGTTTGCAGCAATGTGGAGGCCTTAATAGAGCAAGGCTTTGAAATGTATGTGTTTTCCCCAGCTACCCAAAGCTGTATGCAGTATAATCCACCCATTTGGCGTTATGTAATAAGAGGTGATTTGCAAAGGAAGGCAAACCGGCACCAGCGTGCCAAGAGGGCCAATGGCAGCGGGTGTCTCGGAGGCCACGTTGAGCAGCTGCGTGGGGTAATCAGGATTCCCTGAGTTTCCAGTCTTGGAATAGTAGGGGCCACAATTCTTTACAAATAATGGCCCATTGCTTCTGCATACAGGAAAGGTGGCTTAATAAATCTTTCGAGCTTGATGGTTATTCGTTGCTATTGCATCAGGCCTCCCGGCCAGAGAGAGGGCGGCCTAAAGGCGGTCTATGCTTTGTAGTAAAAGCGGTATATAATGCATGCGAACACCGCTCACACAAAAAGGCCACATAGTAATTTCCTGGCTGTCAGCATAAAGAACGTATGGGCAGGATCATTGAGACAATTGTTAGCAACCCTGTACGACCCTCTGGGGGGTGATCTGATGTCAGAACTGACAGAAATACTGGTGGAATCTTTCAGAGAATGGCAATTCCAGTTTCCTAGGGGAACGATCATCCTGGCTGGTGACTTCAACGCGGACTGCATACAAATTCAACCAAAACAGGGAATGGTTAAGGGAAGCGGAAGTGGGGGTGAGGCTAGTGCATGATGGAGGGCCTTGGCAGAATTCAAACTTGTTGTGATGTGTCTATCTTTCCTATCTCCATGGCATGCTGTTCTGGATGTTTGTTTTCATGTATGAGGTAATTAGTGCCCAGAGTACGGGAAGCTGTGTGAGTGCGCTGCTTTCCCTGTGTTACTCTAAATTCTTTAATACACAGTTATGGACCCTACCAATGGTATCTATTATGCTAACCTCTGAATGCTGAAATGTAAATACACTCAGGCTTGACCTGTGGCCAACTTTGCACCAGACCTGCAGATGAACTGGCCTGCTTTTAAATCTCAGGTACCATTTTAACAGTTTAGTTTAGTTTAGTTTAGTTTGTTTATTTATAAAGCGCATCCGAACCCTCAGGTAACTGGGCGCATAATCATGTGTACAGCAGGGTTACATATAGTTGCACGAACATCATATAACAACAGACAGAGCGTACATTAGTCCAGGCTCTGAGTGCTTACATACAAGAGTAGAATATACCAAGAAAAGAAAAGTATGTACAGAGAATATGGGATGAGGAATAAAAGTTACAGTGGCTAATGCGGACCGGGTTACAGTAGGTAGAATAAACATTACTACAGGTGGAGAGTGGCGGCTAGCAGGTCATGACGGTGAGAATCTGGGTGTTTAGGCTAATAGCCATGATTTTACCATGGCTCTGAATGGCCAGAATGCGGCTTCCGATCTAATTGTAGTGGGGAGGGTGTTCCAATATTGTGCTGCGAGCACTGGAAAACTGGAGCCCCCTGCTGATTTTAGGTTATAATTCGGGATCTTTAGTTGGTGTAGGTAAGGTGTTCTGGTGGGTCTAATGGGGCAGTGTCTAGAAAATTTGTCAGAAAGGTACCGTGGGGCAGTGTGTGATAGGCACTTGTGGGTGATGACCAGTGTTCTTAGCTTAATTCTGTCACGGATCGGGAGCCAGTGGACTTCTTTTCTAGCCGTAGATATGTGCACCTTGCGCGGGAGGTTGAGGGCACATTTTAGTGCATTATTTTGCAGGATCTGGAGTCTATTCAAATTTTTAGTGGTAGTGCCTAAGTAGAGTGTGTTGCAATAGTCTAATTTAGACAATATCAGCGCTCTAGATAGGGTGAGGCAGCTAGAGGTAGAGATAAAAGGCCTGCAGGCATTGATCAATTTATTGGTGTATGAGGTAGCTGCGATGGTAGAGTTTATTTGTTTCTTTAGTGATAGGGTAGAGTCGAGGTATACACCTAGTGTTTTAACCTCTTTTGAGACTTTTATGATGTTGCCATCAATAGTAAAGGAATGGTACCTTTGGTCCAGTTTATTGAGGCTCGCCTGGGAGCCTACGGTAAGCAATTCTGTCTTATCGTCGTTAAGGCAAAGGCTGTGTGTGGCCATCCAGGCTTGGATTTCTAAGTAGATATCGTTAAGCTTTGCAACATCTTCCTCATAGCTACCAGTGAGCGTGATGAGGACCTGGGTGTCGTCAGCATAATTGGTGTAGCTGACACCCAAATCGTCAAGACGGTCAGTATCCACTACAGAGTGCAATTTGCTTTCTGTCTTTGAGAACATTCAGACATGTAATTCCTCTGTTTACTTTAGACAGTGAGATAGCTCAGTGTGTTGAGTGTGCGCTGCTGCAATGTGTGTGTGTGTGATTTGCAGGTTTGAATCCCGGCAAGGCCAATTCAGCCTTACATCCTTCTGAGGTTGATAAATGAGTACCAATACAGGTTGGATGATATTGTTTGTTTATTTGTTCTATATAAAGTGCTTAAGAACAAGTGCTATATAATAACACATCATTATCATTTGGCCATCTGCCTACGTGCACAGTCATGTGGTAATATGGGCACACACTGATATTATACATATAGTGATCCATTCTTGTATGACATGTATATCACATTACAGTGATATTGTGAGCATATTTTTGTAGCTTACTTAGGTACAATGCTATGTGATGCAACTTCCTGTTTTGTTAAGGGGTTGAAAGGTTGTGTGTCATCACTTCCTATGTGGTGGGGTCAACTGACATCACATGTTGTGATGACATGAGAGGTCAAAGGTTGTGCAATGTCACTTCGGCTAGGCCTGACATTTCAGTGAAATGACGTCCCTGCCATAGAGGCAAACAAACAAATAAAACAAAAAAACGACACGTTTTGGGTTATTTTATGCAAAAAACAGGACTGACTCAAAATCTCGTAGAGCTCCAGGATTGTCACTGGCCACTTACCAGCAGTGCCTACAGCGACCTAGCTTGACTTATAAACATATAGCCAGCTAGAAAGCGAATTGGACTGTGCTATGATGGTTGTGCCCTTTTGGGGAGATTAATAGTTGGGCGAAGGCGTCATGAGTGAATAAAGATCCCCTAATCCACATCTGCACACATTGAATCACAGCTGAAAGAAACCCATCCAGCAGCATACAAAACAGCCTAATATGTTTTTCAATTTACCTTCAGAAATAAATGTACTTGTACATTACAAACAATGCTTTACTTGTAATTTAAGATCCCTCTTGAGCCGTAAATGCATTCCAGGTGCCAAACCTGTGGCAGGCCTTTGGAACGTGATTTTTATTTTGGATCCGCCATTAAGGTAATTGATAGGCAAGAGGCAGTCAAAAACACAAAACAAAATTGTGGAAATGGAAAATCGGAGTGCTGGATCACACAGCGCAAGCGTCGGCCAAAGGGTGCTGTAACATTTTGTGTCAAATGACTGGCGAGGTTCTGGGAATGGTTTCAGCTCTTGACAGCTTAAAAGAGTCTGTGGGATTTACACTTTGGGTGGGTTAAGAGGATACGGCAATATTGTTCGTAATTAATCCTCGATAATACAGGAAGCCTGTCCAGGAACCGAATCAAAACTCTGAAAACGTTGTATCCAGGCAATGGAAAGAAAATTGATGAAATACACATTTTCGCCACATTTCCCTCTGGGCTCCGGAGGGCACTGAAGCTGGCCAGGCAAATGCAAAATAAGGTGCTGCCTGTCAAAATCTCCTGAATAAATTAAAAGCAGTAGAGTGGTTGGGTGGGCGGAGATCCAGGGGAGAAGTCACCTGTGAGGCCATTATTATTATTATTATTATTATTATTATTATTATTATTATTATTATTATTATTATTATTATTATTATTATGATGTGTGGAACTAGCTTTGAGAAGCAAGGCCACACTTTATAAAGATATACAACAGTGCAGATGCATAACAGAGAGCTTTTCAGAGGTAACAACAGAAGAGATCTACAGAGGGTGGGGTAGGATACAGAGGGGCACAGTGGAGGGGTACAGCTGTACCAGATGGCGGGGAGGAGAGCGATGGGAGGCGATTAGCAAGTCAGATGGCGCGAGGGGCGACATGATGACCTAGGTGTTGAGGGGGATAGATTCCTTGAAGAGGTGGGTCTTGAGTTCTTTTCTGAATTGTAGGAGCGTGGGGCGAGTCTGATGCTGATGGGGAGGAGGTTCCATAGTCTTGGGGCATAGCAGAGAAGGCTTGTTTTCTGATCCTTTCCTTTTTGCAGTGGCAGATTTCAAGTCTGCACATCTTCTGATTTCTGATGGTGCGCTGTCCACCGGATATGCTGGTTTCTCTGCGAGGTAGCTCAGTGACTTGAGGGTGACTGCTTTATAGATGATGCAGCAAGACTTGAATGTGATGTGTGCGTGCATAGGGAGCCAGTGAAGGTTGTTGAGGGCTGGGGTGATGTGGTTGTATCTGCTTAGACCCTTGATGAGGAGTGCAGCCGCATGTAGGACACTTGTAAGGTGCACAAGAGAGGATGACATTTCCCCGTCCAGTTTGGAAAGAACTAGTACTTGAACAGTGGATCTAAAGCTGTCTGGAGGGAGAAAGGGATTGACTTTCTGCAGGAGGAAGAGCTAATACCAAGCTATCTGATTTTTCTTAGCTATGTGGGTCTTGAAAGAGAGATTTTTGTCAATGTGGAACTTGAGTGACTTGGCATAGGAGGTGAGCTTAGGTGTGAAGCCCTCATTGTTCATGGTTGATAGCCAGATCTGTATGTCTGTGTGTTCTGTGTTGTTGGTGAGGAATAGGAAATTGGTCTTGCAGGGGTTGAGCTTCAAATATGCACTGAGCCTATGGATGTCCTTTATGAAGTCGATCTTGAGGTATAGCTGTGTGCCGTCATCGTATTGGTGGATGTGGATGTTGTGTGTAGCTAGGAGGGCACCCAGTGGCTCCATGTATAGATGAAAGATCACTGGGAAGAGGATGGAACCCTGCAGGACTCAACAGGTGATGGGTAGCATTGGCAATCTAGAGGAGTCCATCTGAACAAACTGCTGGTGGTTGCTGAGGTAGGACTTGAACCAGCGTAGGACAAGGTATCTGATCCCCATGCTCCATTTTACAGTGTCCATACGTGGTTGGTGGTCTACTGTGTCAATAGTAGCCGAGAGATCGAGTAGAACCAGGAGGCAGGGGTGGCCATTGTCAAGGATTTTGAGGGCATCATCGACCACCTGTATGATTGCTGTCTCCATGCTGCATCTGGGTCTGAATCCGGATTGGTAGGTTTGGAGGAGATTGTTGATGTTGATGTGTTGCAGCAGTTATGCGGCTAATGCTATATCGATGATCTTACCTAGGAAGGGAAGATGGGTGATGAGGAGATAGTTCAGTTTAGTTTTAGTTCATTTGTATAGCACAGTATCGGCCGGTGGGGATAAGAGGGCTAACAAAGATAACAAACAAGTACTGCAATACACAACAATAATTCAGAAGCCACGTAACAATGACAACAAGACATACATCACATAAAGTACAAGCACCATCCACTGACAATCAATGTCTACCAAAAAATCTGATACAAATACAATCATCCGTCAGCAACATAGTGTAAGCAGGAAACAGGACAAGTGAAAGTAAGGAGACTATTCTCAATAGTTTAAAATGTCTTAATATAAAACATCATATTCTCAAAAGAGAAATTATATCGTGAATCCTATTGCAATAAATATATGAATATTGGCCTACGCCAAGCTGCTTGAAAAGTCGCTTGCGAAAGAATCCGTGTTGCATGGTCCTGACCTTAAATCAATATAAGCCGCCATTTTAGGTCAATCCGCCATTTTAGGATTCGCTTTGTAAAAGTCACCCTGTGAGTTAAAATGGTGGACAATGTCATTCCAAAATACAAAATGGCCGTCTTTACCTCTGTACATAGCTAATTGTAACTTGCCTGCAGGCCACTTGTTGAGGTTGTGAACTGAGACCTTTTCCTTCGTTGACCTGTGTGTAAAAGGATTACTCGTGCAACGAAACTAATCCATGAGCATATGTTGAAACAATGTATTCAAATACTGAACGTAGAACACTTGTTTAACTACATTGTATTAATGTTTGAGAAGGCCTGCATGGAAAATCTTAGAATACACAGTTATTGCATAGGCTTGTTGATACATGTATTATAGGCAAACCAGTTATATGCGGTTGTTCGAGACTTGGCACAAACCCTAGATCGGTGATGTATTACATGGAATATTGACCCGAAGTGGGGCTGGACATCGTGCCCACCAAGTGAATAAAAAGTGAATGCATTCTAATGTACAACGTCTCTCACTGAACACACTGAACCACGCTGGAGTTCGTTGTGTTGTACTGAGGGCCGATAGCTATCTGATTTTGCTCTGTTTTTGTAACTGTACTCAGTATAAAATAAAGTGCTTTGTATGTTCCTTTGTAACCCGTGTTCGGTGTATTTCCTTTTGGGGTACTCAGCCTCGATATTTTGATTTCTGTTTTCACAGTTGGCGCCCGAATAGGGGCCCTCAAGATTGATGCCGGATTGTTGAAGGTTGACGCAGGCTATCGGACCGGGATTGGACGGTGTGACAAAAAGGGGCCCCACTGAATGAGATGCAACACCTCAGCAGCGCTACACGACCCGATCCCTGGACGATTAGCTTGTGGTCTGAGACGGCATCTTGACGAGGGTCCACTTATAGAGGCGGGCAGAGTTGCCAAAATCACCATACACAATCTAAGATAAGTTAGGTAAAATTCTTTGAAATCCGATTGGACCTCCTTAGGTTTGTTCAGGTGAGTCGTGACCCGACTTTTAATTCAACCCTGAAAATTTGCATTTGGCGCATTTTATCTGCAGACACAATTATTGACCAGGTAACACCAATAATTTGATATGCCTGGGAAATTGTCTACCAGCTTCAGGGCATTGTTCCGCACCAATAGACAATCTTTGGAATTTAGCTGTCCGGCACCACAGGAGGGGTCGTCGGCATGTACTATGTACTGTAAGCATGGCATTGGAAGTATAGTATTTAATGACATTTGGCACAGACAAACCAGACATGCCTCCGAACTTCAGTGGCCAATCAATGGTAGTTTCGAAATCCCTCGTATTGAGTATTTAGAGTAAATTCTATTAAAGAAAAAGGCTAGGCCTGCAGCATTTGATGTTTTGCAGAATTGGAAAAAAGAAGCGTTGCAACAACTTAAAAGTAGGTAGAAGCATGCGCGCCGTCATAAGACGAACGCCGAAAAAGCATTATTGTATGACCAAGATAAACATTCTGAATCGACTAGAAATATGGACAGGGCTTTCTCACTTGGAATTCAAAAAATATATCCGTCCAAAGACCTCCATGCTTCCGATGAATTTATAGATAAATTATTAAATTAACGAAGGCCTGGTGCCTCTGCGCCACCTCCGTATGTTCCCCGTCCTGCTGCTTTGCCTCTTCCTCCTGTTATTCCTGCTCTACCTGCTGTTGTTCCTGTTGTTCTTGCTCCTCCTAATGTTCCCCTTCCTTCAGCTCCTACACCTCTTGTTATCGCACCAGTTACAGTACCTCCATTGAATTTGCCTGCTCCGATCGAGGCGCAGGGTTAAAGGTTGTCACTCATAATACTGTACCACCGGAGAAGAAACGTGATTTAATTGCATGGGCTAAGTATTGTACGGGGAAGGATGATGAAGTTAGTGTTTTTGCCACACTTTGTAATATGGATAAATTTCCTGAGAAAAATGTTTTTATTGAAGGTTTAGGGATTCAGTTATGTGTAAAGTGGGGAAAAATTAAATAATGCAGATCTCCCGCAAGGGTTATGGGATCTAAATACTCTAGCGTTTTCTAGAGACACTGTGGAGAAGGCAAATGAGCATGTCGAGAGGTTATTTGGGTATAGAAAGGAGTTTGAAAAGTTACAGAATGAGGATGATGAGGAGGAAAGTATGTATGTACAGAAACGGTTCCTTCCTTGTCGTAAATCGATATCTGAGGAAGCACGAATTTGTATGAAGGATGCACTTAGATGGATTTCGGATATGTCGATAACTCCAGTTGAAGTATATGACACGTATAGTCAGTATACGCCAGAAATTCAGAGGAAAGTGATACAGGTAATGATAGAGTACCTACAGGATGATTGTGTAAAAATAAAGATTAGTTGTCCCACAGAGTTATTGAGTATAGAGTTATTGAGTATTTACAAGAGAGCTTTTTCACTTGACACTTCTTCGACTGCTTTAGCGCTCGATTTGGCTCTGTTGCTTAATAAGCTTATGGAGTCACCTACTTCTCAGTTGCCTATGAGAGAGGTTCCCCCGACATTTGTCCCAAAGTTTGAGGTTGCGGCCGATGCTGCATGAAATATAGTTGCTGTGAACATTCCTGCACATTAAGTATCACAGTTCGTTCACGTCCCGTTCTCAAGACAGGAAGTGAATACTATTAGGCAATCCATTCCTGATATTAGGAAAAATCCGACAGGATTCTATAAAGAAATAGAGTCCGTCTTGCAATCCTCAGTATTTACCTTAGACAATATTGATTTGATTTGTAGTTAGAACTATAGAACTATATATGACATACCAGAGTTGTGAGATACATGGGTGAATATAACTAGACTCGATGGAGAAAGGCCAGCTGGTGAAAGAGCGCCTCAGGTGATACTAACTTTGCCTGATATAATTATTGCAAAATTAAAAACTATAATTTCAGAAAAAAGAATTATATGGGACAAACTTACGGCCTGTGTCCAAGGAAAGTCTGAGGGTGCTACCGAGTTCTTTAATCGGTTCTAACAGGTTTTCTCGTATTTCAGTGGACAAGACCTAGGCACAGAGTTTGGGAAAAGGTTGTTCATGGACAAATTTGTGCGTGGATTGCTGCCTGACATCCAGTCACAAATTACATCTTCTGAGAGCGCTTGGCAGGCGAAATCACAATCAGAAGTACTGCACATGGCTCAGTACTACGAGAACCGTGTCAATAATGAAAAAGATAGGGTTGAAAAACGAAAAGGCGATTTGAAAACTAAAGTGCTACTGCAGCAAATTGTTAGAGGCCCAGGAGGGGGTAGTTCTCAGGTTAGAGGTAAGTATGTCCCGCAGGGGAATGTGCCCTTGGGTCCTGTGAACATTAACCAGTGCGCTTATTGACGTTGAGAGGGTCATTGGTGAGCAAAATGCCCCGTCCTTCAACAAAGGTCAAATAATACATTTGGAAATATGGGTAGGCGATCCAGAGGTCGCCCGTGTATGGGGGCCCTGGTAGAGGTCAGTTTGCACAGGACCCTCAGCAACCTTTCTCGCAGGACAATCAGACTCTGAGTGTGGACACCAGGAACATATTTGATCATCCTTCCGCTGCATATTTATCTGAAGAGCTTCCTTTTGATGACATTCTGTTTCGTTAGGATTGCCTGAAGCAGGGTCTGGAACCTACACCTATTCCCGTCAATCAGAAAGGTCCCTACGTTGAAATGGTGGTGGGAAATAGGAAACATCACTTTTTGATAGACACTGGAGCACAGAAGTGTTCCATTGATCATTCACAGGTTCGAAACATTCCACTGTCAGGGCAAACCAATGTTTCTGTAGGGTTTTCTGGCACACCAATTGTTTGTCCGGTTTCTATGCCAGTACCTATTTCTTTGGGTCCCTTTATGGACCACTGTCCATTTCTGTTGACTTCGGATTGCGTAGAGAACTTGCTGGGGTTGAATCTGTTAAAATAATTAGATGCAGTGATTTATTGTTCTTCTGATGGAGTACGCTTGACGATTTCACCACAGCAATTTTCTGTCTCGCAATTCTCGACTAGACCTTTGCCTCCAGTATTCAATAATGTACCAGAGAGCTTGTGGGCTGTCGACGACAATGATGTCGGTGTTTTACAGATTGAACCTGTCAAGATAGTTTTGAAACATGGAATTGAGCTGCCACGCATTCCCCAGTATAAGATTTCAGTTGAGGGCGAGAGAGCTTTGAAATGCATTGTTTCCGATTTTGTGCATCGCGGGGTGAATGAAGAAATTTCAGGAAGTTTGTGTAATAGTCCGATTTTACCCGTGTACAAAAAAGGCGATAATGCATTTCCATTCCGTTTCATAATTGATTTACGTGCCATTAATAAAGTTGTGGCTCCACAATTTCCAATTGTGCCTGATGTAATGACAATCCTAACAATGATTCCAGCTAAAGCTACTTACTTTAGTGTGGTGGATCTAAAGAATGCTTTCTTTAGTATTCGTATACACAAGGATAGTAGGTACTTGTTCGTGTTCACCTTAGGGGGACGCTCGTTCACATTTACTCGTGCACCTCAAGGGTACACAGAGAGTCCTAGCATTTATAGTAGGGCTTTGAAAGAACAACTTGATACCCTTGAATTGCCCTCTACCTGTACTTTGCTTCAGTACGTTGATGATTTGCTTTTAGCTGCTGACTCTGAGAGTGCCTGTAAGAAGGGCACTGTGTTATTGCTTATCCATCTAGCTAAGCATGGTCACAAAGCTTCACTTAAAAAATGTCAATATTGTTGTCAGGAGGTTGCCTATTTAGGCTATCTCCTGTCAAAGGAGGGAAGAAGATTGACACCTGAAAGAATAAAACACATTTCTGGCATGTCTGTCCCAAATACACAGAAGGAAGTTAGAGCCTTGATAGGTATGGCTTCTTACTGTAGGTTGTGGATCCCACATTTTTCACTAGTGATCAAACCGATGTTGGCTTTGACGAAGAAGGACATTTCTTCGCCATTGCCATGGAACGCGGAACACCAGCAATCGTTTGACTTGCTTAAGACTGCATTATGCTATGCACCAGTTTTGGGCACACCAAACTATGAAAAGGCCTTTGTGTTGTTTGTGCATGAATGTGATGGATGTGCTTTGTCTGTATTAACGCAGGAACATGGAGGGAAGAATAGGCCGTGCGGTTCCTTTTCTTCCGCCCTTGATCCTGTAGCATGCACTTTGCCAAGATGTTTGCGAGCTGTCACTGCTGCTGCGTCTGTAAAACAGAGTGAGGGAATGGTCCTAGGCCATGATCTATCCCACATGGTGCCTCATTCTGTACATTTTCTACTGAGCCGAACTCAAACGCAACACCTCACTTCTGCACGGTTGACAAGATATGAATTGATCGTGTTTGCTCCTTACATTCAAATAAGGAGGTGTTGTGTTCTTAATCCGGCTGAACTCCTACCTTTCCCGCAAGATACTGCTTGCGGTGATGAAGTGCCACATGATTGTTTGTATACGACCGAACAAGAGATAAAGGGTAGAATTGATTTGAAAGATACTCCTTTGGATAATCCGCAAGGAGAGCTGTTTTGTGATGGCTCCTGCTTCAAACTTCCGGATGGTACTTCCACAGCTGCTTATGCAATCACTACATTAAGCACGGTTGTGGAAACTAAGAGAATCACGCATAATTCTGCGCAGGCCGCCGAGATTATAGCAGTGACCCGAGCTTGTGAACTTTCCGAAGGGCTTGCAGTAAATATATATACTGATAGTCAGTATGCCTTTGGGGTGGTTCACAACTTTTGGAGACTTTGGTCAGAGAGAGGGTTCCTAACTTCACATGGCACCAAAATCCAACATGGCTCCCTAATAGTACAACTACTCTCAGCGCTTGCGCTCCCTACTCAGTTAGCAGTTATGAAATGTGCACCACATTGAAAGATTACAGATGATATAGGGAAAGGGAATGCTTTTGCTGATCAGATAGCTAGACAAACTGCTACCAATCTCCTTACGGAGATGTATGTTTCAAGGGAGACTGTAAATGCTTATGCAATGGATGAGGGTGTTGGGTCTGTACGGGATATCCAAGCTGATGCCACATTAGAAGAATGAAAAAGGTGGGCTGAAGGCTTGGGGAAACTTGATGATGATGGGTGTTGGGTGGATATAGTGGAAGGGAAATGGCTACTCCCTGATGCGTATATAATGAAGATGGTCATTATGGCTCATGGTCCTACGCATGTATGTGCCCAGAAGATGACAAAAATGTTAGAGAAAGTTTGGGTAAATGACAAGATTTCGAAAATGTTCTAGCGCTATGTCCAGGATTGCATAATTTGCCTACAACACAATGTGGGAAAGGGGACAGTAACTCCAAGGGGAAGTTTTGGCCCACCCTCTGTCCCCTTCAAAGTGATCCACTTTGACTTTATTGAAATGGAACGATGTGATAATAAGAAATAAGTGCTGGTGGTTATCTGCGCCTTTAGTAAATGGGTTGAGGCTTTCCCTGTTAAAGATGCTACAGCTATGACTACTGCAAAAATCATGTTAAGGGAATACATCCCGTGGTTCGGGCTACCAAGAGTTATCTGGTCGGACAATGGTCCACATTTTGTCGCTGCTGTAATTCTGGAGATATGTACGGCATTACGAATTGACAAACGGTTCCATTCGGCCAGACATGCTCAGAGCGGCGGACTAGTAGAAAGACACAACGGTATTATTAAGAACAAACTCGCTAAGACGTGTACCGGCACCAAACTAAAATGGCCGGACGCCTTACCGATCGTGTTGTTATCCATGCGTACAACCCCTCAAACTAAGACTGGGCTCTCTCCATTTGAGATGGTAATGGGAAGGCCTGCCAATATTTGGAACCTTCCTAAATGCAATTCATTGAGAAATGTTGAAAATGTATTACTTTCAGATTATTGTAGTCAGTTGACTAAAAACCTGTATTTGATTTATCACCAGGTACGAGAAGCTTTACCTGAGTGATACGAGGGCCCGTACAGCATACGGCCTGGAAGCTGGGTACTCGTCAAATCGTTCGAGCGCTCCTCTTGCCTCGCGCCTCGCTGGCGTGGGCCATTCCAAGTCCTGTTGGTCACCCAGACAGCGGTGCCGGTCGCTGGGAGAAAGAACTGGATACACACGTCCCACATCAAGAAACTTCCTCACCCTGTGCCACACGTTACAGAAGAAACAGAACCCCTCACTGTTATTGCAACCAACGATCCCAAAGCAGTAAGTAGCACTGAGAGTGTGTCGGAGAATCTCTCTGAGCCTGTGAGGCTTGGAGAAGCTGCCATTTTGTCTCCACACTCTCCAAAAGTTTTGCATCCGGAAACTGTTATTTCAAATTCGGCACCTTCACTTGCTTCCGCCACGTTGCTTCCAGCAGGTAGTGACAACATATTGTTTCCGGATCAATCAGTACCAGGAAAAGTAAGGTACAATCTACGTCCAAGAAAATAGACCTACGGCACGGTTTTTTTTGTGCATCTGACAGACTTACGCCACGGTTCTGCTGTGCATCTGATAAACTTACGGCACGATTCGGCTGTGCATTTGAAGAAGAAAAGGATCATCAAGGGCTTGTTGTTGCCCACATTTGAGAAAGGGGATTCTGTTGGCTAGGGTTGTGGAAGGACTAAGAAGTCGCTCGACCGGGAGGTCGCCAGCAACGAACTTTGGAGTATCCGTTTGAAGACTACAATGCCTGCTACCGCTACCGCTTGTATGGGACTTGTAAATAAGGGGGTGATCAACCGGGACAATGGACAAAATGCCTGGGCCCCGAAAATGTATTGCTGTATTTTTATAATGATATTTGGGTTTTTAATAGTCGCTGCCTTAGGATTGTGGTACCTCGAGGAAACTCATTCTTTAGAACTTTTGTTGCCTACTGAAAGTACACCTATTGTTCCTACTCCCTTTGTACATTTGCATACTCTATCCCCTAGGGATTCTCAGCACAGACAAAGGTACCACAATAACACTGTACTGCTTATCATGAATGCTACGCATGCCATTTTTAATAAATCTAACTGTTGGGTCTGCTCACATTTACCGCAACACGGGGATAAGGGGCTAGGTTGGTATATTCATACTTTACCTTTGACAACTGCTTGCTATGCTTCTCTTAGAGCACCGTTCTTTGGCCGGTGGAATGATAGCATCTCAGGGAACTTTGATGGCACCAATTTGAATAGTTTTGAGAAACGTGTTTTAACTCCCCTGGGATGCTCGCTTTTCGCAAACAGGAGTAAACCGAATGTTGCTTCTATTAGGCCTTCTGATAAATTGTCTCATCCTTTCCAATATTTAATTTCCTTTGAAATGGCTCCAATAGGCAATAAGGATGCCGTGCCTCCTTCTTACACTGTTAATCATAGCCCCGAATCAGTTTATTTTTGCATTCAAAGGAATGGAACTCAGTCAATGGGAAGTTTTCTTGGTTGTGCCAACGTTGCAAATTTGACTGGGGAAAACAGACCTTTGTACATAGGCGAACCTGTCCACTTTGTCTGCGGTATTGTAGCATTCCCATGGTTGCCCAGGGATTGGCAGGGAACCTGTTATTTAGGGATCCTGTTACCTGGGGTGTTTATAGCTAGTACAAGAGAAGTTTCAAAGGCTCGCCCACGGCGGGACGAGAATGTTGACACCCCAGCACAAATCTTGGGAGATATAGCTAAATCAGTTGTGCCATTTTGGGGGCAGATAGTGAATTCAGAAGATATCAGAAAACTAGCGAGAGTACTGGAGAGAACCATCAACCGGACCACGGACATACTCTATAATATGACGTTAGAACAAAAGGCGATAAGATTAGTAGTACTTCAAAACCGAATGGCATTAGATGTCATTCTGGCTGAGCGTCATGGAGTGTGTAAATTAGTGGGGTCCGTTTGCTGTGTTTTTGTACCAGATTCCTCCCCAACTATCTTCAAGGCAATACAGAATCTGCACGTCCTTAGTTCCGTAGTGCATGTTCCAGAGGGAAAAGTGGGATCTAAGCGCTTGGTTCTGGGACTTCTTGCGATCTTGGGGTTTGAAGGTACTTTCGGTCTTGCTAATTATTTTGGGAATCCTGTTGTTTCTTTGTTGCTGTATTCAGTGTCTACGTGGTATGTGTTCGATGCTAGGGGGATGTTGCGCACAAGCAGTAGGTTCGATAGGACATAAAGTGTATGCCCCAGATAAAATATCCAAAGAATATGTGTTGAAAGAAATTTTAGCAAATGACCTAATGGCAATAGATATTTCCGACAGTGATTCAGGGTGCATGGACGATGATGCATGGAGTTATTTGCAAGGAGATCCAAAGTAGTTTTTAGCACTTGGCATAGGCCAAAAGGAGGGTTTGTCAAAAGAGAAATGATATCGTGCCTCCTATTGTAATAAATAAATGAATATTGGCCTACGCCAAGCTGCTGGAAAAGTCGCTTGCGAAAGAATCCGTGTTGCAAGGTCCTGACCTTAAATCAATGTAAGCCACCATTTTAGGTCAATCCACCATTTTAGGATTCGCTTTGTAAAAGTCACCCTGTGAGTTAAAATGGTGGACGATGTCATTCCAAAATACAACATGGCTGTCTTGACCTAACTAATATGTAACTTGCCTGCAGGCCACTTGTTGAGGTCGTGAACGGAGACCTTGTCCTTCGTTGACCTGTGTGTAAAAGGATTACTCGTGCAACCAAAATAATCCACGAGCATAAGTTGTAACAATGTATTCAAGTACTGAACGTAGAACACTTGTTTAACTACATTGTATTAATGTTTGAGAAGACCTGCATGGAAAATCTTACAATACACAGTTATTGCATAGGCTTTATACATATATTAAAGGAAAACCAGTTATATGCAGTTGTTCGAGACTTGGCACGAACCCTAGATCGGTGATGTATTACATGGAATATTAACCCGAAGTGGGGCTGGACATCGTGCCCACCAAGTGTATAAAAAGCAAATGCATTCTAATGTACAACGTCTCTCACTGAACACACTGAACCACGCTGGAGTTCGTTGTGTTGTACTGAGGGCTGATAGGTATCTGATTTTGCTCTGTTTTTGTAACTGGATACAGTATAAAATGAAGTACTTTTTATGTTCCTTTGTAACCCGTGTTCGGTGTATTTCCTTTTGGGGTACTCAGCCTCGATATTTTGACTCTGTTTTCACAATTTAATGGTGTTTACAATCAACTTCAGTTTGGATTGGCACATTAATGTCGTTGTTACAATTATTTAAGAACAGTGGAAGGTTGCTACAACCACAGCCAACCAATATGCAGTCCCTATTTGCATGTGAACACCAGTGATTAATATTAATTATCTGCAAGACTTTGAAGTCCAAAGTTCTAATAACTTATGGATCAGTCCTTTGGCTAAGTCATGCCATAACCTTGTTCCTGAGGGATTCCTTGGGTTCAAACCCTACTGGTGCCGTAACATTAGAAATAATTACATTTATTCGATCCAAATCAGCTTCTCTCAGAGACTTATCGGATATGGGGGGCATCTGTATTTTACCAATTTGTAGACTCGTAATGGGCCTAGGTTTAGTTTAAGAATCATCACATTGGACACACAGTTTCGATATTAGGCTTGGAATCTTGGCTACACTGGGGGGTCCAGCTGTAAGGGATTTAGCTTGCCATTGTGCTACAGCAATCATCGCTGGAACTTTAGGGAGGGGGTGCTGCTGATTAGCATTTGCAACTTTTAGAAGTTTAGCCATGTTCACGGCACCCAGTTCAGTCTGAAATATTTTGTCCTCTGTGCCTATACAGTGCTTAATTGGGTCCACTGTCTGATATTGAGTATTAGGTTTGGATGCCAGATCCCCACCATCCAGCTGCAAAGTTTGGCAACTCGTATTGTCCATGTCCACATTCAGATACGGGTCAGTTTGACATGAATTATCTATCTTAACAGGGGCAGCTTCGTGGTGCGTCTGTCCCTTCGTCCGTGTCCATGAACAGATTCAGGTCAGGCTCTTCAGCCCTACTGGTGCCCGGACCCGGGAAGACCAGCATTTAGCCCTAGTCAGAGCTCACCCTACTACCAAATTGCACTGAAAAAGACTTAGGTCGAAACTTGTGAAGTTGCATTAGCAACAATTAAACAATAAGTTTTAATGCACAATTAAGAGTTTTTTCAATCTAACAATGAAACCAATCCTTAATGCAATGGCTACAAGCATGGGCCAGTGAAGCCCCCCAGCGCCCATCATCATCCACAGTTTGTCATTCCATTCATGTTACTAGCATATCTAATATTTATTGAAATCCAGGTTTTTAATATTTTCTTGAATTGTTGGCTGCAGGGTTTGTTTCTAGTATTTGCGGGCAATGTGTTCCATATTTTAGGGGCCAGTACAGGGAAGCTGTATGCCCCAGCCCTATTGAGTTGGTATTGTGGGATGAAGAGTAAAGTGTTGGTGCTAGATCTAAGGGATTTTGAATTCATCTTGCAGGCAATAACGTTGTTGAGGTGTAAAGGAGCTGTTTTCTTAAGACACTTGTGGGTGATATAAAGCGTTTTTAAGATGACTCTGGCTTTGATTGGGAGCCAGTGGGCTTCCCTTCTAATCTGTGTGATGTGCTTGGATGTTTTTATGCCCAGAGCAGCTTGCAGTGCCTTGTTATGCAAGAGTTGTAGTTTAGCAAGGTTAGTGTTTGAGGTGCCTAGCAATAGTACATTGCAGTAGTCTAATTTAGACAGTATGAGGGCCCGGGCTAGGGTTGTACAGTTTTGTGGAGTCAGGAATTGCCGGCTTAGTGCAATAAGCTTGGTAGTGTACTAAGTGGCTGATGACAGTGCATTCACATGTTTGGTCAGTGTGAGGTTGGTATCTAGGTGGACTCCTAGTGTTTTAGCCTGATTGAGTATCGGGATAGGTGTACCATTGATTGTGATAGTGGAATAATCAGAGGGGAGATATTTGATTTTGGCTGGCGAGCAAACAATGAGGATTTCTGTGTTTTCATTGTTGAGACAAAGACTATTATTTGTCATCCAGTTTTGAATAATGGCATAGATTTTATTTACTGCGATTGTGTCTTGCTCATGGTTAACAGGGATGGGGATGAGTATCTGTGTGTCATCAGCAAAATGTGTGTACATCACACCCATTGCATCTAAGGCTGCAAAGAGTAGCTTTGTGTATGTGTTATAGAAAGTGGGCAAGAGGCAAGAGCCTTGTGGCACTCATATAGGGACTGGTATGGGGTCAGCAGCATCCTTGACAATGACAACTCTTGAGGTGCGTTCTGAGAGAAACAATTTGACCCAGAGTGTGGCTTCCTGTGAAAGTTTTAAGTTGGAATGCAATGTATTACATGGTTTATCATGGTCTACCTGGTCAAAAGCGGCTGAACAGTAGTAGAATACAAAGGTTCCCCGAGTCTCTTGAGGAGTCCATTTGGATTTTTAAATCTAACAGTGCTTTTTCTGTGCAGTGATTTGGGTGGAATCCGGATTGTCTAGCGCCTAAGAGTTGGTTATGCTCCAGATACCTTTGTATTTGGGCATAGGCGATTTTGTCGATTATTTTAAGCAGGAACGTAACAGTGGTTATAGCACGGTTATTTGTGGGTACCACAGGGTCTATTGATGGTTTTTTGAGTAGTGGTGTAACCCATCCTTCTTTAATCCTGGCTGGTACGTTGCTAGAATGGAAGCAGACATTGACAAAATTGGTGATAATAGGAGTTAGTGCAGGCATGCATAGCTTTTGTCCGGAAAGCAATCTCCTTTACAGTTAGATGCTTTAAGTTTAGTAATGGTGTCTAAGACCTGTTCTTGGCTAACCTGAGAGAATGTGAATAGTGTTTCTATTTTTCCATGTTCTATGTTCTGCAGTGGTAGGGGAGAGTTTTTGCTATCTAGTGATTTTCTTTTGGCAAGTATTTTATTTTGGAGCATGTCCATTTTTGACAGCCTTGGTTGGCCAAAATCATATGTGTCAAACTGCAATAATTATTCGGACAACCTCTAGCATGCATGAAAACACATCCTACACTCTAAATCCACACACTTCAAACTCACATAACCCCACGCACATCCCACTTATCACCATCAACTTCATGCTCATTAACATGCTCTGTGCAGCTGCCCTTAAAGGTCTCTTCATTGCATGGACCTGGTTCTCCCCCTCACGACACATATCCTCATTATTCTCATTTTCAACGATTTAATTCTGTGAAGTTACAATACATAAGATGTCAACTTCTCTGGAACAACCAACTGGAGTAGGCTATGCAATCATTTGCAAGGCCACGTGGTCCACACCCACAGGAACGTTCACAATTTTACTCCTTCAAACTCCACACCTGCAACTTCCTGCTCTCACAAAAAGAGACAGCCACATTCAATATGATCTACAGATCATCCTAGAGAATCCAGAGCCAACCCGATGAGATTACTTATCTCTGGCAGATCAGATAAAGGCTTAGTTGCTGACCCGAAAATAAAAAAAAAGGGCTGCAGAATCAGCAAATACATGAATACACAGAAACAAGGCGATATCTGTGGTGTGAAGAGAAGAAACACCCTCAAATGTTATTTTATTTATTTTATGTGAATGTTTTTTAGAGCTTGAATTTCCAGATGGTCTCATATGTTACTTATGTTAAATTCTGTTATGTTATGTTACCTTGCATTTGTATAAAGACTCCAGCCATGAGTTAAAAGCAATTCCAGCAGTTACCTCCCCATTCTCGCAAAAGACTCTCTGGAAATTCAGGGCAAGCCTGGTTTGTGGACTGGACTTAATGGCTCAATGCAGGGTGTAGCTGCATGTACAACATGAAAACATTCTGTTCACTTAGGTTGAAGGCACAATCAGACAATGTACATCTGTTGACAGCCCTGAAGATGCTGCATGGTATCAAGAAAGGTGTCTTCTTAAAGGCTGACGATAGCAGAGGAGCCAAAAGGGCCATGTTCGAGAGGTTCTACGCTGGAATGAAATAGAAACAGGTTTGTGACAGGTATGCCTGAACTGTGGAGCGAAATTGCGTGGAAAACACCCCACGCACCCCTCAGAATATGCATAGCCCGCTCGCGCCAGAGAAAACGCATGGAAAACTCCCTGCGCACTCCTAGGAATATGCATAACATGCTTGCGCCAGCGAAATCGTGTATAAAACCCCCTGCACACCCCTCGGGAATACACGTACCCCGCTTGTGCCAGCGAAATCGCGTGTAAAGCTCCCCGCACACCCCTCGGAATATGCGAAACACGCTCGTGCCAGCGAAAACATTTGGAAAAAGTCCCCCCTGTGGTGCGGGCTGCCTGCGGAGCATACCCAGGGCAGATGGGCTGCCTGCGGGGCATGGTCAGGGTGGATGGGCTGCCTGTGGGGCATGCCCAGGGTGGATGGGCTGCCTGCAGGGCATGGTCAGGGTGGATGGACTGCTTGCGTGTATACTGGGGGTGCGTGGGAAGTTTTACATGTGATTTCGCTTGCGCGAGCGGGGTACGCGTATTCTGAGGGGTGCGCAGGGTGTTTTACATGCGATTTCGCTGGCGCGGGCGGCGTATGCGTATTCCGAGGGGTGGCGGGTGTTTTCCATGTGATTTCACTGGCGCGAGCGGGGTACGCATATTTTGAGAGGGGCACAGGGAGTTTTACACGCGTTTTTGCTGGCGCAAGCGTGGTACGCGTATTCCGAGGGATGCGCGGGGAGTTTGGCAGTTTGGGCCCTGCCCATACCCGCAGGCAGCCCTTCACCCCTGACCATGCCCTGCAGACAGGCCACATGTCACCATGTACTTGGGAAGCCTGACTCATGTCCCCCCAAGCCCCCACCCACCCCCATTGACGGGCACCTGCCAGCAGGCCCGACTCATAACCCCCCACCCCCTCACCCACACTCATTAACGGGCACCTGTCAGCAGTCCCCGACTCATGTACCCCCACCCCCCCACTGACCCCCATTGATGGGCACCTGCCATCAGGCCCCGACACATGGGCCACCAAACAACATGTCCTAACAAAACAGACCCATGACCCTAATGCCAACCCAAAACCCCCCTCCTCCCAGTACAAGCACGCAACCATCCACTGCACCCACTCCAAAATTATCCATGCGATGAGAGTCTTAAAAGAACCACCATGGCCATGCATAAATGCACAATAGAGCCACACAGTGGCAACACATGACTGAGGCAATGTTCATTGAGGCATGCGCAAAACCAATGATAGTACACAACACCAAACATGAAGTAAAAAGAAATGTATTAAAAAACATAATGAAATAACATAATCAAAATCAAACTTGCAAATTAAGAAATAATGAAAGCAATTCCAAAAAAAAGTAAAATCCAATGAAAAACAAAAATCCATGACATTAAAAAAGAAAAGAGGTCCATCACCAATGTCAATATGAATTAAATAATCCAAAAAAATAAAACCATTGATCCATGGGAATTGTAAAAAAAGAAAGTATGTACAAGTCTTGAACTATATACAATGCAAGTCCAAAGGGTCCATGAAACCTACAAAAAGGTCGTATGAATAAAAAACTATATACATAAAGTGGAGCAAAGTCCATGAACTCCAAAGAAATATATAAAACAAAGGAAACCTAAGCCTAAAGAACTGCGTACAAAGGTGGCGGGCAAGTCCTACGGCTCACTTTTTGATGTTCCGGGCCAGGGCATCATCGAACTCCACGTTGATGTTCCGGAGGTGGGCCTCTTCCCTGGCCTTGAGGTCTCGTAGGGATGCGTCCATGGCCTCCTTCAACTCCCTGCGAGTTGCCTCGAGCCACTCAGCCCACCTCAATGGCCTGCGCATGGAGTTCTCCGCCCTGACCATAGTGAGCTGTGCCCTCACTGCCCGCTGCCTCTCCGCATCTATTTGCCGGCCCAACCGCTGCCATATGGACGACACTCCCAGTCAGGGGTCCTCTTGACCCTCGGCCGATGCCTGCCCCCCGGGGTGTTGATGGTGTCGAGCCATGATGCCTCCCACACTGAGCCTGCTACTGCCTCCGACGCAACTGCCTCTGCCACCACGACGGCCTGCGAGCTGATGGAATCCCCCGGCACCATTGTGCACGTGCCCTGCCCGATGATGCCGGCCCCTCCTCCATCTGCTGGGGTCCAGTTGGTGGGGTGGCCACCCCTGCTGGACCTCCGACTCCCGACTGTGGCAGGGATGGGATCTCCACCAGGCTGGCTGCGTTGGTTGGGGTAGGTCCACAGGGGCCCCTGGTGGCATCTGGGCCGGAAGACGGTACAGAGAACGACTGGGATATAGTGAGCACAGAGGAGGAGAGGGCCGTAAGACTGGCCGACACATGGAGGAAACCCCCGACCATGGTCCCTCCCAACTTGGCCATGTTGGCACACAGCTCTTCGTGATGACTTGCGTGCTCCCCCCAGGAAGCACGCACGTCATCACGAATGTCACGTGTGCGCAACATGACACCAATCAGGACGGACTCAATCCAGTCACGGGTCCCAATGTCTGCAGGTAGAGGAGTGCCAGATGACGTGGACCT